>NC_139218.1:403296670-404024960 GCF_055691185.1 Crinia signifera | reverse complement strand
TGCTAGGCTCATCTTCCTCTCCCGCCGCTTTACCTCCGCCTCCCCCCTCTGTCTATCTCTTCACTGGCTCCCCATTCCTTTCCGAGTTCTCTTTAAACTCCTCACCACCACCTACAAGGCTCTCTCCTCCTCCACAGCTCCCTACCTCTCTTCACTGATCTCTATCCACACTCCCTCCCGTCCTCTTCGCTCCATCGCTGACCGCCGACTGACCTCTCACCTAATCACCTCCTCCCACTCCCGTGTCCAAGACTTCTCTCGCGCTGCCCCCCTGCACTGGAACAACCTCCCGCCACCCATCAGGCTATCTGATTCCCTTACCTCCTTCAAGCGCTCCCTCAAAACCCACTTTTTTCGACTAGCCTATTCCTCCTCCTAACCTCTTTTGATCCTCCTATCCAGCCTCCGTTCCCCTCCGTTCCTACTTATCCTATTGTATTTCGTTCGTCCACCCACCTCCTTTTAGTCTGTTAACTCTTGTGAGTAGGGTCCTCCTTCCTCACGTACTCACCCTACCTCATTACCTCACCTGTGCTTCTGTCCTGTTCTTCCCTTCCTCTACTTCATCTTCAGTCTCCTAGACAATTTTGACACCTACTTCTGAACTGATGCTGATTTTATTTCTACCAGCTATACCCCTATTCATACTGTATTTTTCAACACACCCTGTATGTTACCTTGTAATTAGTTTTTTTTTTGCTACTGTATGTACGGCGCTGCGGACACTTTGCGGCGCCTTATAAATAAACGTACTACTACACAATACAATCAAGGTACAGGCCACGTCCCCTTATGATAGGCCACACGCCTAATTTTTCAGCACGCCTCCGGCGCGCACAAGCATTCACTCTTCCAGAGAGATGGGGGGTATGGACCAGTGCTCTGGACTTGCCCCCTAGGCTAAAAGTTGCCAGCCAGCCCCTGCCTGTGCACCAGCTAGATTCTGCAGTGTGTGTGCCTGTCCCTGTCTCTAGATGAACATCTCTCTACAGAACTTCATCCACAATTTCCCCAGTGCCGGAGCTGTTGCAGGACCGGTCATTACTCGCAGACTGTGTTACACACATGGCCACTGGGGGGCTCTTCCCACGCCAGAGACCACACACACACACATGGGGTTACTTCCAGAGATACAACAAATTAATCTACAACATCTACTACATGTAATGACATCACATAATGTCCCCACGTCTGTCACACTGACCTGTAGCTGATGCATCTACTACATGTAATGACATCACATAATGTCCCCACGTCTGTCACACTGACCTGTAGCTGATGCATCTACTACATCTACTACATGTAATGACATAACATACTGTAATGTCCCCACTTCTGTCACACTGACCTGTAGCTGATGCATCTACTACATGTAATGACATCACATAATGTCCCATGTCTGTCACACTGACCTGTAGCTGATGCATCTACTACATGTAATGACATCACATAATGTTCCCCACGTCTGTCACACTGACCTGTAGCTGATGCATCTACTACATCTACTACATGTAATGACATCACATAATGTCCCCACGTCTGTCACACTGACCTGTAGCTGATGCATCTACTACATCTACTACATGTAATGACATCACATAATGTCCCCACGTCTGTCACACTGACCTGTAGCTGATGTATCTACTACATGTAATGACATCACATAATGTCCCCACTTCTGTCACACTGACCTGTAGCTGATGCATCTACTACATGTAATGACATCACATAATGTCCCCACGTCTGTCACACTGACCTGTAGCTGATGAGACCACTGTAGATGAGCGGAAACAGTAACATACACATCAATATCTGTATGAAGCCATTATATACCGACAGCCACCCCCACCAGGTCTTTGTGAGGAATATCTGTGGGGACAGAGAACACATACACAGTATATACACAGTACATATATATATGAGGAATATCTGTGGGGACAGAGAACACATAACACAGTATATACACAGTACATATATATATATGAGAATATCTGTATATACACATACACACACACACACAAGATTAACCATTTCCCTGCGCTATATGTATAACAATGCTGCACCTCTATATGTCCCGCCTGTTTAGTGGGGGAAAAAAAGGGATAGACACGGAGAGAAGTATATAGAGTGCACCTATAGATGTGCCGCCACCAGCATACACTTTCCAAGTGGTAATACAACAATTCACTGGGAATAAAAACAATTCTTAAATACAATTTATTTTATATAAAAATGATACACAATTCATTAGCAGCATATGGTGGTCCAGTATGTCAAGATTCATATAGTCGTAGAATAAGACAAAAACTCAACGCGTTTCGTCATTTCGACTTCGTCAGGGGTTACCAATCAATAATCTAGATAAAGGAAATTAATCGATCAATAAATTTCTGTATACTTGATTCCTTTATACTTGTAAAGATGCACTCGAATCCAAAAGTGGACACCAAAATAGGAAAGCCAGAGGGGATGTACAGATTCTGATGCGCACACTTGGAGGAGTAAGACATCAATTGGAGAGGTTGATTTTTGTATTTCCAACCATCTTTGAAAACCATTTACCAAAATACGGGTGATCTTAAAAATAATCTTTGGAATTGACCCATTAGGTTATCTTTTATACCTCACGGTTTATTGGTTACTTTATTTTTAATCATCAAAGGTCCTTTTCAAACCCTTTCGGATAAAAGGAAGATGCGCACGCGTCCCCTTTCACACGGTTCCCCCGGGTCGCCGCCGGCTTGTCGGCGGTCACCCGGGGTCCCCACCGCCTCCCCGCACCCCCCCTTACCCTGTCCATCTCCCTGAAGCGGAGATGGACAGGGTTCCCGTCACCTTGCCGCCCAGAAACTGAGACGCTCGTGCGCGTGAGACGCACGAGCGTCTCAGTCAGATGGACGCCGGGCTGCTGGAGTATCGCCAGCTGTGACGTTCTGGTGATTCGCCAGCAAGAGGGAGCCCAGCTCCATCTGTATATTGTGGTTCTAATCAATACCAGATACATTGTGGTTCTAATCAATACCAGATGCCTTGTGGTTCTAATCAATACCAGATACATTGTGGTTCTAATCAATACCAGATACATTGTGGTTCTAATCAATACCAGATACATTGTGGTTCTAATCAATACCAGATGCCTTGTGGTTCTAATCAATACCAGATACATTGTGGTTCTAATCAATACCAGATACATTGTGGTTCTAATCAATACCAGATACATTGTGGTTCTAATCAATACCAGATACATTGTGGTTCTAATCAATACCAGATACATTGTGGTTCTAATCAATACCAGATACATTGTGGTTCTAATCAATACCAGATACATTGTGGTTCTAATCATTACCAGATAAATTGTGGTTCTAATCAATACCAGATGTCTTGTGGTTCTAATCAATACCAGATACATTGTGGTTCTAATCAATACCAGATACATTGTGGTTCTAATCAATACCAGATACATTGTGGTTCTAATCATTACCTGATACATTGTGGTTCTAATCAATACCAGATACATTGTGGTTCTAATCAATACCAGATACATTGTGGTTCTAATCAATACCAGATACATTGTGGTTCTAATCAATACCAGATCATTGTGGTTCTAATCAATACCAGATACATTGTGGTTCTAATCAATACCAAATACATTGTGGTTCTAATCATTACCAGATACATTGTGGTTCTAATCATTACCTGATACATTGTAGTTCTAATCAATACCAGATACATTGTGGTTCTAATCAATACCAGATACATTGTGGTTCTAATCATTGGTGTTTTTTACCTGTGGGCTGCAGCCCCCCCCCCCCCCCCCCCCCCCAGGTAAAATTCACCATTGTGTGAAGTCACATGCACCCTGTGAGACTGCACCGGCTTCACTGTGACTGGCAGTAACTTCCTAATGGAAGTCCGACCTGCCAGTCACCCAAGGCAGTCCCAAGCATTCCCTCCTAATAGGATGCCTCTCTATGGACTGCTGTGGGTCAGCCCATAAAAATAGGTTCTGCGCATGCACAATACCGAAGACAATGATTGGGACCAGCAGGTGGCGGTGGTGGGGACTGGCATGGACTAGCAATGGCGGCAGCAGAGGGTGGGGGTGGGGGGGGGGGTGGCATCACATCAGCCTCTCTCCTACACAGAGGTAAGAGCCACCACTGGTTCTAATCAATACCAGACGCCTTGTGGTTGTAATCAATACCAGATACGTAGAGGTCTGTCGGGGCCCTGGTAAAAAGAAGAGGGCATGGCTACCAGGAGCGTGGTCAGTAGGAGGGGGCGAGGTGATGCCACTGGTTGGGCAGTGGGGAGCAGGTGGGTCAGATTACACACTGGCACGCAGGGGGAGAGAGCGCACAGTATGCTGTTGCTGCCTCTCTCCGCAGCTGAGCATACAGCACTGAGCAGTGTGTGCCGGGCTGGGAGAGAGGCTGTGCAGCAGCAGCAGTCTGTCCTCTCTCACTAACTGCCCAGCTCTCTGCAAAGAGGAAGGTTAGGAGCAGAACCTGGGCCCCTATATCTGACCCAGACCTGGGTAAGATGTATTCGCTCTGCACTGCTCAGTACCGCTGGTTCTAAGCCTAATTCCCCTCACTTTCCACTGTGTGTTATGGAACTGGTTTCTTCACTACTTTTACTTGTTTCACTTTCTGTATTGACTTTTGGCAATGTGACTACAGGCACATACTGTACCCTCCAGACTGTGGAACCCCCCCATGTATATGACATGCAGAGTGCCACTGACATCACTGGGTGTATATAACATTGCAGGTTTGTGAATTTCATCCATTTGCCTAATTACAGTAGGTGAGGTCAGGGAACGGGGGCCTCAGTTGGTAAGATTTGGTTACACCCGCACAGGCTATTGGTGGACGGTCACGTTCCTCACACATACTGTACAAGGGTGAAACATTAGAAAGTAAGATATAGATGTTATACAACCGACCTGAACGCCAGCCTCAGACATAAACTCCTGAGCGTCGGCCTCCTCAGCAAGTTCTAGGATGGTGACGTTCCCCCATTCTGCCGACACGTGTGTCAGGAGAGCTTCAGCTCGTTTCTCGTCATTAGAAGAACATTCGGAGAAAACTCCTAACCAACGATACAGAAGAAGCCTCAGAACAGGGCGAAGGCACAGACAATCAGTGCAGAAAGATATATACGTAACTATCTTACCGACAGCGCGCTCCTGATACACATCAGCAAGAGAAGCCATCTCCTCAGTGTTAGATCTGTCCTCCTCCTCCTTCACCAAGGACCTCAGGATCTTAGTGCAAACTAGGGCACCAGCTACACAGTCCTGAGTCTGTAGGGAGCAGGGGACAAATTACTGCACACGTCACATGATTACTCCAAACCATGGTGTACAGAGCCTAATATGATATGTCTCCCATTGGGTGTATTAGAAATGTTATTTTTTGTGTACTGCCTGTGAACTTACTGTGACCGGGGGGGGGGGGGGGGGGGGGGCTAGGAGGTTGTCACTCTGAGGGTATACAGAACAGTTCTTTGGAGAAGGTCCTCTGGTGACAGGAAGAGATAAGAATCTCTCATCATAAACCAGGTCTCATCTTTTTGAGTAAACTTTGTTCTACACAGGTCTCCCTGTCCATAATCTGAGAGTGACTTCTTGGGGATCAGCAAGAAGGCTGGAACTGACCCTGTGTTTCTGTGCAGTCCCCCACAATAGATTCTTACTTGGTGTAAGTTACAGATGTAGTGGGAATCTCAGGGAATTGCAGATCGGGTGGGTGCTGGAGGACCATAGACTGGACTATGTGTAATGAGGGAGAGTACAGGGTGGGTGCTAGGGGGCCATTGAATGGACATTGTGTAATGAGGAGAGTATGCGGTGGGTGCTAGGGGGCCATAGAATGGACTGTGTGTAATGAGGGGAGTACAATACGGGTGCTAGAGGGACATAGAATGGACTATGTGTAATTAGGAGAGTACGGGGTGGTGCGAGAGGGCTATAGAATGGACTTTGTGTAATGAGGGGAGTACAGGGTGGGTGCTAGGGGGTCATAGAATGGACTATATTTAATGAGAGTATGGGGTGGGTCCGAGGGGGCCATAGGATGGACTATGTGTAAAGAGGAAAGTATGGGGTGGATGTCAGAGGACCATAGAATGGACTACGTGTAATGAGGAGAGTACATGGTGGGTGTATGGGGGCCATAGGATTGACTACGTGTAATGATAAAGTACGGGGTGGGTGCTAGGGGGTCATAGAATTGACTATCTGTAATAAGAGTAGGGGGTGGGTGCGAGGGGGCCATAAGATGGACTATGTGTAATGAGGAAAGTACGGGTTGGGTGGTAGCGGGCCATAGAATGGACTACACATAATGAGGAGAGCACAAGTTGGGTGCTAAGGGGTAATAGAATGGACTATGTGTAATGAGGAGAATTTGGGTGGGTGCTAGGGGGTTATAGAATAGACTACAGTATGTGTAATGAGGAGAGTACAGGGTGGGTGCTATGGGGTCATAGAATGGACTATGTGTAATAAAGAGAGTACAGGGTGGGTGTGAGACGGCCATAGAATGGACTACTAATAAGGAGAGTACGAGGTGGGTGCGAGAGGGCCACAAAATGGACTATGTGTAATAGGAGAGTATGGGGTGGGTGCTAGGGGGTCATAGAATGGATTCAGTATGAAATCCCGGCGGTCAGGATCCCGGCGTTCAAAATCCTGACGCCGGAATCCCGACCGCCGAAATCCCGACAAGGGGGGAAAGTGGATCCCCCCCCCCCCCTTGCGGGTGCGCTGTGCTCGGCACGCAGCGGGCCCGGTGCCTCGCTACGCTCGGCACGCTAATTTATTCTCCCTTCAGGGGTGTCGTGGACACCCACGGAGGGAGAAAGTGTCGGGATTTCGGGGGTCGGGATTCCGGCGTCGGGATTCTGAACGCCGGGATCCCGACCGCCGGGATTTTAACTGCATCCCCATAGAATGGACTATGTGTAATAAGGAGAGTACGGGGTGGGTGCAAGGGGGTCATAGAATGGACTACAGTATGTTTAATGAGGAGAGTAAGGGGTGGGTGCTAGGTGGTCATAGAATGGACTACAGTATGTGTAATGAGGAGAGTACGGGGTGGGTGCAAGAGGGTCATAGAATGGACTATGTGTAATGAGGAGAGTTTGGTCGGTGTTAAGGGGTCATAGAATGGACTACAGTATGTTTAATAAGGAGAGTACAGGGTCGGTGCTATGGGGTCATAGAATGGACTATGTGTAATCAGGAGAGTACAGGGTGGGTGTGAGATGGCCATAGAATGGACTACTAATAAGGAGAGTATGAGGTCTGTGCGGGAAGGCCATAGAATGGACTATGTGTAATAGGAGAGTATGGGGTGGGTGCTAGGGTGCCATATAATGAACTGTGTGTAATGAGGAGAGTACGGGGTGGGTGCTAGGGGGTCATAGAATGGACTATGGGCCTTATTCTGGTTGGTTCTTTGGAATGCGCGTTCTTTCGGAAATGACCGGCGGACATTCTAAGAACACACACCCACAGCTCGTCCGCATCTGTTCGGACGGACTCGCTAAGAAGAGGGAGTGTCTTCAGACTGCCTCCAAACGTGCATGTGCGGTGGGAACTCAAAGATTTTGCACGGTCCTACTGCGTCCGAACGGACGGGAATCTGACCGCACGCACCGAGTTGGTGTATGTGCGCAAACCTCAGTAATCTATTCGGAAGTCATGCTTCAGAAACATGACACATTTATCCAATTAGGGTACCTCATAACATATATATTTATTTGTCATTAAATCAATTACTTCCTAAATGACATTAAACACATTACTAGCACTTTAGATGAACCCTTACATCATGTTAAGTTGAAATACTTCATTGTTGCCCCTTTACCTGTGTTTTATGTATGCATAATATTTTTTAATTGCAAGGCAAATGCAATCATTCTAAAATGTCAAATTGTGATTTACACAGCAATGCTTCCAATTGAACCTGTGAAAAGAGTGTAATTAATAACTAATGAGTAGAGGAGTGGATTGTACTGTGGTCAGCTGAGAGTGCTTCAGGTGCGGGCGTACTAATTGGGTGATCCGAATGCCTAGCGCATGAACCAGTGCTCTCCGCAAACTGAAACTTGCTTATGGACGCCGCATATTTCTGCCGTGTTGGTTCGCTTGCACTGGGTGTCCTGTCCGAATGCACGCCTACCACTGTTCGTGCACTCCCTCGCGTACGCCCAGATTTACACCCAGTTTTGCCCACTTTGAAACCGCGCCTTTATATGCCCTGTGACGCCCACATGACGCCCATATTACGCCCATATTTCCCGAGAGTGTTCGGTGCACATTTGTAGACGGTATTGCTGAGAACGAGTGCGGAGACACTGCGTTGCACATGCGCATTGCTTTGCTTACGCATGCGCAGGTAGCTACAAATCGCCATCCGAAAGAATTCGGAAAAGACTGCACCAACCAGAATAAGGCCCTATGTGTATGAGGAATATACAAAGTGGGTGCTAGGGGGTCATAGAAATGAGTATATGTATGAGGAGAATATGAGGTGGGTGCTAGGGAGTCATAGAAATGACTATATGTATGAGGAGAATATGAGGTGGGTGCTAGGGGGTCATAGAAATGACTATATGTATGAGGAGAATATGAGGTGGGTGCTAGGGGGTCATAGAAATGACTATACAGTATGTATGAGGAGAATATGAGGTGGGTGCTAGGGGGTCATAGAAATGACTATATGTATGAGGAGAATATGAGGTGGGTGCTAGGGGGTCATAGAAATGACTATATGTATGAGGAGAATATGAGGTGGGTGCTAGGGGGTCATAGAAATGACTATATGTATGAGGAGAATATGAGGTGGGTGCTAGGGGGTCATAGAAATGACTATATGTATGAGGAGAATATGAGGTGGGTGCTAGGGGGTCATAGAAATGACTATATGTATGAGGAGAATATGAGGTGGGTGCTAGGGGGTCATAGAAATGACTATATGTATGAGGATAATATGAGGTGGGTGCTAGGGGGTCATAGAAATGAGTATATGTATGAGGAGAATATGAGGTGGGTGCTAGGGGGTCATAGAAATGAGTATATGTATGAGGAGAATATGAGGTGGGTGCTAGGGGGTCATAGAAATGACTATATGTATGAGGAGAATATGAGGTGGGTGCTAGGGGGTCATAGAAATGACTATATGTATGAGGAGAATATGAGGTGGGTGCTAGGGGGTCATAGAAATGACTATATGTATGAGGAGAATATGAGGTGGGTGCTAGGGGGTCATAGAAATGACTATATGTATGAGGAGAATATGAGGTGGGTGCTAGGGGGTCACAGAAATGACTATATGTATGAGGAGAATATGAGGTGGGTGCTAGGGGGTCACAGAAATGACTATATGTATGAGGAGAATATGAGGTGGGTGCTAGGGGGTCATAGAAATGACTATATGTATGTGGAGAATATGAGGTGGGTGCTAGGGGGTCATAGAAATGACTATATGTATGAGGAGAATATGAGGTGGGTGCTAGGGGGTCATAGAAATGACTATATGTATGAGGAGAATACGAGGTGGGTGCTAGGGGGTCATAGAAATGACTATATGTATGAGGAGAATACGAGGTGGGTGCTAGGGGGTCATAGAAATGACTATATGTATGAGGAGAATACGAGGTGGGTGCTAGGGGGTCATAGAAATGACTATATGTATGAGGAGAATACGAGGTGGGTGCTAGGGGGTCATAGAAATGACTATATGTATGAGGAGAATATGAGGTGGGTGCTAGGGGGTCATAGAAATGAATATATGTATGAGGAGAATACGAGGTGGGTGCTAGGGGGTCATAGAAATGAATATATGTATGAGGAGAATACGAGGTGGGTGCTAGGGGGTCATAGAAATGACTATATGTATGAGGAGAATACGAGGTGGGTGCTAGGGGGTCATAGAAATGAATATATGTATGAGGAGAATACGAGGTGGGTGCTAGGGGGTCATAGAAATGAATATATGTATGAGGAGAATACGAGGTGGGTGCTAGGGGGTCATAGAAATGACTATATGTATGAGGAGAATACGAGGTGGGTGCTAGGGGGTCATAGAAATGACTATATGTATGAGGAGAATACGAGGTGGGTGCTAGGGGGTCATAGAAATGACTATATGTATGAGGAGAATACGAGGTGGGTGCTAGGGGGTCATAGAAATGACTATATGTATGAGGAGAATACGAGGTGGGTGCTAGGGGGTCATAGAAATAAATATATGTATGAGGAGAATACGAGGTGGGTGCTATGGGGTCATAGAAATGAATATATGTATGAGGAGAATATGAGGTGGGTGCTAGGGGGTCATAGAAATGACTATATGTATGAGAAGAATACGAGGTGGGTGCTAGGGGGTCATAGAAATGACTATATGTATGAGGAGAATACGAGGTGGGTGCTAGGGGGTCATAGAAATGACTATATGTATGAGGAGAATACGAGGTGGGTGCTAGGGGGTCATAGAAATGACTATATGTATGAGGAGAATATGAGGTGGGTGCTAGGGGGTCATAGAAATGACTATATGTATGAGGAGAATATGAGGTGGGTGCTAGGGGGTCATAGAAATGACAATGGCCCTTATTCTGATTGAGTCGGATGGCTCCATGTGAGGTCGCATGTGCGAATGCGTCACACGTCCGAACACGAGTGAGTTCCGTGCAGAAAATGATCGGTCGGAACCATCCGAGCAGGAGGAGGAGAGGGGCGTGAAGGGCTGTTTGTGCTCATTACCATATGCGTACGCATCGCGTTTCATGGGCGTTCCCATGAAACCACTGGGCGTACGTACGTATGGTAATCCGGCCGTGACGCACGTGTGGGGGGCGGACAGCTCACATAGCCGGATGCCAGCTGCCCACCCACATCCCTGCTTTCATACGGAGAAATGCCCGAGTGGTCTGGAGCACTTGGTGCTGCCTGACCGCTCGGTCCATCATTAGATGGTCGGCGACCAACGGAGGATGGGGGAGATTCCTACAGATGGAGGAGGTGTTCGCATGAAACATCAACTTGCAGTCCATTCGCTCAGCGTTTCACTGCATTCGGACGGTGTGAGCGATTCTTACGGTAGGCGGGGCTAAGAACACTCGGTTCCTGTCCGAAAATACACATCCGTCCGAGTCAACTACATTAAGGGCCAATGAGGAGAGTACGGGTGGGTGCTAGGGGGTCATAGAATGGACTATCTAGTTCACTCTCAAAGACACAATCATTCTCTAATGGACAAAACCATGTGCACTGCAGGTGGGGCTGATGTAACATGTGCAGAGAGAGTTAGATTTGGGTGTTTTATTGTTTCTGTGCTGAGCAAATACTGTCCACTTATTTTTACATTGCAAAATAGATATCAGTTTAAAGTACAAACCCCACCCAAATCTAACTCTCTCTGCACATGTTACATCAGCCCCACCTGCAGTGCACATGGTTTTGTCCATTAGAGAGTGATTGTTTCTTTGCGAGTGAACTAGAATGACCCCCTGTGTATGAGGAGAGTACGGGGTGGGTGCTAGCGGGTCATAGAATGGACTATGTGTCTGAGGAGAGAATGGGGTGGGTGCTAGGGGGCATCAGATAGATTATAATGAGGGAGTAAGAAAGGGACTAGTCCTAGCGGGCAGAAGGTATTGGAGATCTCAGTACCAGGTTCCAGAAGATCTCTGACAGCTCTGCCCGATGCTGGACAATGCACCAGATGAGCAGGTCACGTGCTGGGTATTTCAGAAGCTGTTGGTCTCCATCCATCACCTCCACCATCTCGTTCACCTGAGAATGTAATGTAATAGGGATAAATACAGGATAAAGTATTAATTACTAATCACTAATTAGCATCATGTCTGTGATCAGATGGCAGACATTGTATTACTCTTAGTCTGGCTCCTATAAAAAATCTGTACAGCTAAGGACAGGGATCCCCAGTGATCAAGCACAAGTGTCCTCATGAGACACTTCTTCTAGCTGGATATATTTGTACACACCTAAGGCTATTTAATCCAGGCCCTTATTCAGATCTGATCGCAGTACAAATTTGTTTAAAAATGGGCAAAACCATGTGGGGTAAATATAACATGTACTGTATAGAGAGAGTTAGATTTGGGTGAGTTACCATATATACTCGAGTATAAGCCTACTTTTTCAGAACAGTTTTTATGCTGAAAAAGCCCCCCTCGGCTTATACTCGAGTGAGCGTCCCACATGGGTCAATAAGTTTTTTTGTGGTAAAATTAGGTGCCTCGGCTTATATTCGGGTCGACTTATACTTGAGTATATACGGTATTTTGTTTCTGTGCAGGGTAAATACCGGCTGCATTATTTTTAAACTGCAATTTAGGTTTCCGTTTCAACACACCACACCCAAAAATGTAACCCTCTGCACATGTTACATCTGCCCCACCTGCAGTGCACATGGTTTTGCCTATTTTGAGAACAAATTCGGTACTTGTTTCCTAGCACGGCCACAAATCTTGGCCATCGGGGGTCATTTTAGTGGCCTGCGACGCGACCGACGCGATGCCCCCGATTTTTCCATTGAAATGCATTGAAAACAGTGAAAATCGGGTCGGTCGCGTCGTGTGCGGCTAAAAAAGCTTAAATGGTCCACACGCGATGGCCGCGATTTCCCCATAGGGAACAATGTTAAATGTGTAAATTTACCCAAATCATCATAGGGAACAATGGTAAATGGGCCAGAAAGGCCAAAAAACACCCCTGAACATTGACATGTCCCCCCAAAAGAAGTTCACGCCACCCTGCGATGAACGTGAACCCGAAGCGTGGCGAGCGCAGCGAGCCCGCGAGGGGCGGCGGTACGTGTCCTCCGACCTTTTCATACCCCCACTATCCACTAGGGCGTGGAGTTGAGAATAGAATAGTGTGGCAAACGCAGCGAGCCACCGAGCCCGAAGCGTGGCGAGCGCAGCGAGCCCCGCGAGGGGCCGCGGATACCTTCACAGGTAAACGCGTCCCTTCGCGGGCTTCACAAATATCCGCGTCCGCTCGCCACGCTTCGGGCTCGGTGGCTCGCTGCGCTCGCCACACTATTCTATTCTCAACTCCACGCCCTAGTGGATAGTAGGGGTATGAAAAGGTTGGAGGACACGTACCGCCGCCGCTCGCCACGCTTCGGGTTCACGTTGATCGTGGGGTGGCGTAAAATACTTTGGGGGGCATTTCAATGTTCAGGGGTGTTTTTGGCCCATTTACCATTGTTGCTATGATAATTTGGGTAAATTAAGCCATTTCACATTGTTTCCTATGGGAAATCGTGGTCATCGCGGGTAAATTGAGGCATTTAACATTGTTCTCTATGGGGAAATCGCGTCTGGCCCATCGCAGCCGATTTTGTAGTGCATGCGATGCCCGCGATGGCCCCGATTTTACCCCCGATGCCCGCGATCATGATCGTTGTGGCCGTGCTAGGAAACAAGTACCACAAATTCATACTGCAATCAGATCTGCATAAAAGGCCCTAGTCTGTTAAACCTAGCCTGTTACGTCCAGCTTGATACAACTAGCCAATTACACCTAGCCTGTCATATCCAGCCTCTTATACCCAGCCTCTTACAACAGTCTGTTATACCAAGTGCAGAAAAGAGGCCCCCTGATCAAGCTCATTTCACAGCAGTGCCCCCCCCCCCCACACACACACACACACATACAAATATATATATACATCACCATCCTCAGCCATATCACTGTCCTCGACCACAGCCCCATCACAGTCCTTAGCCACAGCCCCCATCACTGTCCTTAGCCACTGCCCCCAACATCTTCTCCATCAACTTCCATAGTCCCATCACCTTCATCAGCCACAGTCCAACCACCTTCCTCAGCCACATCCCCCATCAATGTCCTCAGCTACATCCCCCATCACTGTTCTCAGCTACAGACACCATCACTGTCCTCAGCTACAGCCCCTCACTGTCCTCAGCTACAGCCCCATCACTGTCCTCAGTCACAGCCCCTCACTGTCCTCAGCTACAGCCCCCATCACTGTCCTCAGTTACAGCCCCCATCACTGTCCTCAGCTACAGCCCCATTACCATTCTCAGCTACAGTCCCCATCACTGTCCTTAGCTACAGCCCCATTACTGACCTCAGCTACAGCCCCCATCACTGTCCTCAGCTACAGCCCCCATCACTGTCCTCAGCTACAGTCCCCATCACTGTCCTTAGCTACAGCCCCATTACTGACCTCAGCTACAGCCCCCATCACTGTCCTCAGCTACCGCCCCCATCACTGTCCTTAGCTACAGCCCCCATCACTGTCCTCAGCTACCGCCCCTTTCCATTCTCAGCTACAGTCCCTTCACTGTCCTCAGCTACAGCGCCCATCACTGTCCTCAGCTACATCCCCCATCACTGTCCTCAGCTACAGCCCCAACACTGTCCTCAGATACAGCCCCCATCACTGTCCTCAGATACAGCCCCCATCACTGTCCTCATCTACAGCCCCATCACTGTCCTCAGCTTCAGCCCCATTACTGTCCTCAGCTTCAGCCCCATTACTGTCCTCAGCTACAGCCCCATCACTATACTGAGCTACATCTCCCATCACTGTCCTCCGCTACAGCCCCATTACTGTCCTCAGCTACAGCCCCATTACTGTCCTCAGCTACAGCCCCCATCACTGTCCTCAGCTACATCCCCCACCACTGTCCTCAGCTACATCCCCCATCACTGTCCTCAGCTACTGTACATCCCCCATCACTGTCCTCAGCTACTGTACATCCCCCATCACTGTCCTCAGCTACTGTACATCCCCCATCACTGTCCTCAGCTACTGTACATCCCTTTCACTGTCCTCAGCTACAGCCCCATCAATGTCCTCAGCTACATACCCCATCACTGTCCTCAGCTACTGTACATCCCCCATCACTGTCCTCAGCTACTGTACATCCCCCATCACTGTCCTCAGCTACTGTACATCCCCCATCACTGTCCTCAGCTACAGCCCCAATCACTGTCCTCAGCTACAGCCCCATCACTGTCCTCAGCTACTGTACATCCCCCATCACTGTCCCCAGCTACTGTACATCCCCCATCACTGTCCTCAGCTACTGTACATCCCCATCACTGTCCTCATCTACTGTACATCCCTCATCACTGTCCTCAGCTACAGCCCCAATCACTGTCCTCAGCAACAGCCCCATCACTGTCCTCAGCTACAGCCCCCATCACTGTCTTTAGCCACAGCCCCCATCACTGTCCTCAGCTACTGAACATCCCCATCACTGTCCTCATCTACTGTACATCCCCCATCACTGTCCTCAGCTACTGTACATCCCCATCATTGTCCTCAGCTACTGTACATCCCCCATCACTGTCCTCAGCTACAGCCCCAATCACTGTCCTCAGCTACATGCCCATCACTGTCCTCAGCTACAGCCCCCATCACTGTCCTCAGCTACAGCCCATCACTGTCCTCAGCTACAGCCCCATCACTATACTGAGCTACAGCGCCCATCACTGTCCTCATCTATAGCCCCAATTACCATTGATAGCCACAGTCCCATCACTATTTTTAGCCACAGAATGCACTGGAACTGCCCTTGTGACACCTCTGATAACACCCATCCTGTTACTCTTAGCCTGACATATACAGCCTAATATACCCAGACTATTATACACAGCATGTTATACTCTGTTACACTTAGCATGTTACACCCAGACTGTCACACCTGGACTGTTATACTCAGTCTGTTACACTTAGCCTGTTACACCCAGACTGTTGCACCTGGACTGTTATACTCAGTCTTACACTTAGCCTGTTACACCCAGACTGTCACACCTGGACTGTTATACCCAGCCTGTTACACTTAGCCTGTTACACCCAGACTGTTGCACCTGGACTGTTATACTCAGCCTGTTACACTCACCGTGATGTCTTCATTAAACAGGCTTCGTGTGCGACGATATGGGGCACCTGGGTAAAAGGGCTCAATAATCTTTCCCAGATGTAGTTGCAGGAAAGTGGACACATGATGTAGTCCAACAGTGGATTGAGCAATTCCCGATGATCCATCAGCCATGGCCAGTATCTGTAGTTTGATGTAAATCAGAGTGGATGGATCGGTGTTATTGTACAAGCATATGAGCCTGTCCCTGGTGAGGAACTCCGGAAGACACACTCCATGGTCCAGGAAGAGGTGGACGAAGGCTGGTTTATCTTCAATTAATGACACCATTAGACTTGGGTATAGATCAGCGGGCTGCAAAACAGAACAATCTATTACATAGTGCTATGATAACTAGGGTTATCACCTCATCCCTTTAATTCTGCACACATATTACTTACACAGGTTCTGTGGCTGATTAAAACCAGGTGAAATGGAGTCTTATTTATTTATTTATTTATTAACAGTTTCTTATATAGCGCACACAAATTACGCAGCGCTTTACAGAGCATAGTTATTAGCAAAAACACATAACAAATTACAGTACAAGACAGTTTAGGACAAGTACATGGTTAATATGGATAGTTGCATCAGGGGACAGGACACTGAAGCAATCATCAGGGTGGCAGTGGTTTATATATTCTAAGAAAGGCACATGAGGAGAGAGGGCCCTGCTCGTGAGAGCTTACATTCTAAAAAGGGAGGGTTAGACAGACAGGGGTGACACACAAGGGAAAGAGGTGAGCATAACAGCAGGTTATGATGAGAGATGGTCAGGTTTTATGCAGGAGGGTGGGAAGAGGTCAGCTTAGTGTTTGATATTTTAAGTCTAAAAAAGCGCTGGGTCATCCAAGAGTAGACAGCAGAGAGACAGTTGGAGATATGAGTGAGGATAGAGGGAGAGAGATCAGGAGAGGAGCGGTAGATTACAGTATTATCAGCATAGATGTGATAGTGGAAGTCGAGTGAGCACATAAGCTTACCCAGAGAGGACCCATAGAGATAGAGAAGAAGAGGGCCAAGAATAAAATTTTGGGGGACACCTAAAATCAATGGAAGAGCAGGACAGGTGAGGTCATTAGAGGTACAGCTTGGCATTTTCAAAACTGACAGTGCAAATACAAGCATTAACAGTGATAGTAAAAGTTGTTTGCAAATGTAAAAAGGATGATATTATGGTTGAATAGCCAGATTAAGCAGCCACAGGTAGTATGTTGTGAGAATAAATTAAACTCACTCAAAGCAGTCTTTGGTTTTCTCAGTTGTTGCTTCTGTCCTTCTGTTTCACTTCAGTATAACGCCACAGTTATATTTAAATTATGCCGCACTTTAAAAATGATGCACTTCAAAACTATTATGCACACAGCTAAACCATGCACACAGCCTATGTAATGACCATTAAATGCATCTGCACTCATTAATTGGACTTTCCCCACCCAATCCCAACCCCCCTACTACAATGAATGGTAATAAAAGGGGCTTACATAAACATCCATGCATTCCAAGATAGCATGTGTCAACAGAGAACAGAGATTTGCTTTTTAACTTGCAAAATTAAGTTTGTCAAAAACACATTTCTGATATCTAAAGCAGTGTGCAGAATGATCAATTACCAAAGCATTCAAATACATCCAGCACCTGAGGTGTAATAATCTGCAGCCCAGCCAGACCAAGTATGTAGAAAGCTGGTTACCTATGACAATATCAAATCAATCTAGGACAGAGGGTAGAATCATCTGCAGTCTTGAAGTCTTGTAATTAATATGTGTCCAGAATTAAAGGGATGAGGTGGTAACCCTAATGATAACTAGGACATATTGGGGGAAATTTACTAATATGAATTCGTAAAAAATAGGTGTATTCGTAGGCAGAAATACACCTATTTTTTAAACATTTGTATTTTTGGGATTTACTATTCCAAAAATACAGCACTTCGTATTCCTAATGATGGGACATTCGTATTTGTATTTACAAATACGAATGTCTACTCCATCGATAGGATACGACAGGAATCATTATTCAAAAGAATGGTGGTTCCTGATTTACTAAGTGGCCGTATTGATAATACGGCTGCTAATTGGTGTAAAACAGCCACGAAAATGCGGCAGGAAAATACACCCTGATGTTCCTGTCATATTTGCTTTAAGCCTGCACGGATCAGTCAGATCTGTGCAGGCTTTAGTGTAAAAAAAAAGGGGTACAAGTCCCAGCTTGCGGGGGAGGCTTGTTGGGACTCATAGTTGCACAGTTTAAAACAATAGTTTATTCTTCTATTTTTTTACACCAGTATCAGCCCGGTGGCCACCGCACAGGGCCACCGGGGACAGCACCAGGCTTCAGCCTGGTCAGGTAAGTCCTGGAGGGGGGGACCCCTTTATTGGGGGGGTCCCCACTCCTCCAGGGCCCCTGGCCCGGCTGACTGGTCAGAGGGTTAATGCTTTGGCCGGGGGGACTTGTAAAAAAAGTCTCCCCCCGGCTGTGGCATTACCCTGCTGGCTGGTTTGGCCTGGGGCTGGTTCTTAAAATACGGGGGACCCCTAGTCATTTTGTCCCCCGTATTTTGGGAACCAGCCCCGGACCTGGAGCCTGGGGCTAGTTTTTAAAAATCGGGGAACCCCTATTTGTCGGGTTCCCTAATTTTTAATTACCGGCCCCGCCTCTTTCAGCCTGGTGCTGGTTACAGCTCTGGGCGGGGGGGACCCCACGCTGTTTTTTATTTATTTATTTTTCCATTTTTTTTTACACCTTGCAGCCTGCATGGATCTGGCTGATATGATGGATCTGACTGATCCGTGCAGACTGCCTCCACTAATTCGAATTAGCGGCTGTATATATACATAGACCATGCAGTAGAAATTAAAGCATGGTCGGTACTTGTTTCCTAGCACGGCCACAACGATCATAATCGCGGTCATCGGGGGTAAAATCGGGGCCATCGCGGGCATCGCGGCCGCTAAAAAATCGGGTGCGATGGGCCAGACGCGATGCCCGCGATTTCCCCATAGAGAACAATGTTAAATGCCTCAATTTACCCGCGATGACCACGATTTCCCATAGGAAACAATGTGAAATGGCTCAATTTAGCCAAATTATCATAGGAACAATAGTAAATGGGCCAAAAACACCCCTGAACATTGAAATGTCCCCCGAAAAGTAGTTGACGTCACCCCGCCATCAACGTGAACCCGAAGCGTGGCGAGCGCAGCGAGCCCGCGAGGGGCGGCGGTACGCGTCCTCCGACCTTTTCATGCCCTACTATCCACTAGGGCGTGGAGTGAGAATAGAATAGTGTGGCGAGCGCAGCGAGCCACCGAGCCCGAAGCGTGGCGAGCGCAGCGAGCCCCGCGAGGGGACGCGGATACCTTCACAGTTATACGCGTCCCCTCGCGGGCTTCCCAGGTGTCCATGGCGACGCGGACACCTGTGAAGCCCGCGAAGGGACGCGTTTACCTGTGAAGGTATCCGCGTACCCTCGCGGGGCTCGCTGCGCTCGCCACACTATTGTATTCTCACTCCACGCCCTAGTGGATAGTAGGGCATGAAAAGGTCGGAGGACGCGTACCGCCGCCCCTCGCGGGCTCGCTGCGCTCGCCACGCTTCGGGTTCACGTTGATGGCGGGGTGGCGTCAACTACTTTTGGGGGGACATTTCAATGTTCAGGGGTGTTTTTGGGCCATTTACTATTGTTCCTATGCTGATTTGGGTAAATTCATCCATTTAACATTGTTTCCTATGGGAAATCGTGGTCATCACGGGTAAATTGAGGCATTTAACATTGTTCCCTATGGGGAAATTGGGGGCATCGCGTCTGGACCATTTAAGCATTTTTAGGTGCACACGACGCGACCGACCTGATTTTTCACTGTTTTCAATGCATTTCAATGGAAAAATCGGGGGCATCGCGTCGGTCGCGTCGCAGGCCACTCAAATTACCCCCGATGGCCAAGATTTGTGGCCGTGCTAGAAAACAAGTACCGCATGGTCTATGTGCCAGTATGGAAATAGTTAAGCAGGGTAACCAAACATAACTGCAAGTGAAGTGCTCTCACTGTGTGAAATGCTGTGCGAGCATCTCTTCCTTAAAAAAATTGGTTTCGTTACCAGGGGTGCCGAGAGAGGGGGGGAGCAGGTACAATTTACCCGGGCCCAGGCCTGTCAGGGGGGCCCCGGTCTGGACACACATTTTTTTTTTATTTGGCGGCAAGTGCACTGGGTCTGAGTGTGCCGGAGTCAGCTTTTCATCATCTGCATTGGGAGTGCGGATGTGGGTGGACGTGGGGGCAGAAGCATCACAGAGGTCCCTCTGCTCTCCGACTACAGGGCCTGCTGAAAGCCATCCATGTGACTTGGGAGCTTACCATGGCTCAGTGACAGGAGGACACTTAGGGTAGGTAGTCCCTGTGTGCCGGTACAGAGAGAGGCCACCTCCCTCGGGAGTACCACCCACTCTGCAAAATCCAGCTGCCCCACTCCCCACATTCCCATCCCAGCTGCCACCAGCAGCAGCAGGTGCCAGTGTCATGTCTCCAGCCCAGCAATTCCAGACCGGATTCCCCACCCAGGTCCAGGTCACTGCATTCCAAGGTGGAAGGTGGGTTGCTCTATGTCTGCTGCCTCCCTGCATGCTGCTGTGGCTGAGATCCAACTCTGGAAGTCAGCATGTAACCCCTGGCAAAGCATGTACTGTAACCCCTGGAAAGCAAGTAACACATGGCAGGGCATGTAAATCCATGGCAACAAGCATGTTAACCCCTGGCAGAGCATGTTACCAATGACAGTGCAGATTAATCCCATGGCAAAGAGCATGTTAAACCCTGACAGAGAATGTTAACCCCTGGCAGAGCATGTAAACCCATGGTAACGAGCATGTAACCCCTGGCAGAAAATGTATCCCCTGGCAGAGCATGTAACCCCTGGCAGAGCAGGTTAATCCCATGGCAAAGAGCATGCTAACCCCTGGCAGAGAATGGTAACCCCTGGCAGAGCATGTAAATCCAGGCAGAGCATGTAAACCCATGGCAACAAGCATGTTAACCCCTGGTAGAGCATGTTAACCCTGGCATCAAGCATGAAGCCCATAGCAATGAGCATTTAGGTAAGCGGAACTTACAGTATGGGGCATAAAATGGGAGGTATTATATGTAATATACATTGGTGTGTGGCATAATCGGCGATGAGCATTACGTTGTGAGGAATAATATGTAATGGGCATTATGGCATGTGGTAAAATATTTAATAGGTATTACAGTGTATGGCATAATGTTTACTGCCCACTATGGTGTGTGGCATAACATGTAATGAGCATTATGGCATGTGGTTTAATATGTAATGGGTGTGGGACATGTGTAATAGGCATTACGGTGTAAATTTTTGTCCCTGTATCCACCTTGGAAGCAGTGGCATAACAAGGGTCCGCAGAGTGTGCGGGTAGCTCCGTCCGTGGGGCCCCAGGAAGTTGTTGTACCGGGGCCCAGGATTTCTCTTGGCGGCCCTGTTCGTTACCACTTTCCCATCAGTCAGTTAAGTGTACAATGCAGCCTGGGGACACAGCATACAGTAGAAAGAAGCTATTTATTGCCAGTGTGTATTGCAATGAGCCTTATAATGTAATGCTGTGTACACACGGTGCAATATGATTGCTAGCGATATATTGCTAGCAATATATTGCCAGCAATCATATTGCTCAGTGTCTTCTTTTCATCAGCGATGAAAAGGAGACACTGCTACAGGACGGAGGGGGAGTGCAGCAGCAGCAGACGCTGCTGCTGTCACTTTGAAGGGAGGAAGGAGGGAGCAGCGGCACGGGGCTGCGCTGACCTCCCGGCACAGTGATTGCCGGGGAAAGCCGCTGGTCGCAGGAGCATGCTCCAGCGACCAGCAGGGAGTGCACACGGGAGCGCGCAGCTGGCGATTTATCGCCAGCTGCGCTCCAAATCACTGGCAATATGGTCGCTCAGCGACCATATTCCCAGCGATTTTACCTAATATTGCTCCCGTGTGTACACACCATAAGATATATTTAGTATAAAACTGATAATAAAGCAGATCTCTGGATTAGAGTATTTCCAAAGGTGTACACTTTGTGTTCTTTGAAGGAACCAAACCACAAGGAAATGACAGGGTAACCATCAGTGAACCCTCTAATCCAGGACAGCCACTGAGGCAGGAGATGATCACCTGCAGTGATATTCTGTAGTGACGCTCAGTGAATTTCATTGTCTGCATTTTCTGTGTTGTCTGCGATGTAAAAGCTGATATTGTATTATGTTCATACTCATAGTTACAAACTTAATACATTTATATAGTGAGCAGAAGCCCTTCTGCAACACGGGAGGTTTCTGTCCTCCCTGAGCTTGCATTAGGAAAATAACCCTTGGCACTCCACAGTATGTATTCTATGTTTACATTTCTAGTTACTATGATCTGTATGCAGTGATCCTGTAACCCAGCACTAATCTAAAAAGTATATTTTCACCGGATGTCTGCCACCACACCTGTATACATAGGGGGGATAGATAAGTGTGGCTATTTATGTAGGAGTGGAAATTATCATATTTTCATTCCTAGTAGTGACACCACACATTACAGGTAAGGCCAGGTGTGAGAGTACACCACACATTACAGGTAAGGCCAGGTGTGAGAGGACACCACACATTACCGGTAAGGACAGGTGTGAGAGGACACCACACATTACAGGTAAAGCCAGGTGTGAGAGGACACCACACATTACAGGTAAGGCCAGGTGTGAGAGGACACCACACATTACAGGTAAGGCCAGGTGTGAGATGATGTCACACATTACAGGTAAGGACAGGTGTGAGAATACACCACACATTACAGGTAAGGCCAGGTGTGAGAGGACACCACACATTACAGGTAAGGCCAGGTGTGAGTGGACACCACACATTACAGGTAAGGCCAGGTGTGAGAGTACACCACACATTACAGGTAAGGCCAGGTGTGAGAGGACATCACACATTACAGGAAAGGACAGGTGTGAAAAGACATCACACATTACAGGTAAGGCCAGGTGTGAGAGGACACTGCACATTACAGGTAAGGCCAGGTGTGAGAGGACATCACACATTACAGGTAAGGTCAGGTGTGAGAGGACACCACACATTACAGGAAAGAACAGGTGTGAGATGACATCACACATTACAGGTAAGGCCAGGTGTGAGAGGACACCACACATTACAGGTAAGGCCAGGTGTGAGAGGACACCGCACATTACAGGTAATGCCAGGTGTGAGAGTACACCACACATTACAGGAAAGGACAGGTGTGAAAAGACATCACACATTACAGGTAAGGCCAGGTGTGAGAGGACACTGCACATTACAGGTAAGGCCAGGTGTGAGAGGACATCACACATTACAGGTAAGGTCAGGTGTGAGAGGACACCACACATTACAGGAAAGGACAGGTGTGAGATGACATCACACATTACAGGTAAGGCCAGGTGTGAGAGGACACCACACATTACAGGTAAGGCCAGGTGTGAGAGGACACCGCACATTACAGGTTAGGCCAGGTGTGAGAGGACACCACACATTACAGGTGTGGCCAGGTGTGAGATGACACCGCACATTACAGATAAGGCCAGGTGTGAGAGGACACCACACATTACAGATAAGGCCAGGTGTGAGATGATGTCACACATTACAGGTAAGGCCAGGTGTGAGAGGACACCACACATTACAGGTAAGGCCAGGTGTGAGAGGACATCACACATTACAGGTAAGGTCAGGTGTGAAATGACACCACACATTACAGGTAAGGCCAGGTGTGAGATGACACTGCACATTACAGCTAAGGCCAGGTGTGAGAGGACACCGCACATTACAGGTAAGGCCAGGTGTGAGAGGACTCCACACATTACAGGTAAGGCCAGGTGTGAGAGGACATCACACATTACAGGTAAGGTCAGGTGTGAGATGACACCACACATTACAGGTAAAGCCAGGTGTGAGAGGACATCACACATTACAGGTAAGGACAGGTGTGAGAGGACATCACACATTACAGGTAAGGTCAGGTGTGAGAGGACACCACACATTACAGGTAAGGCCAGGTGTGAGATGACACTGCACATTACAGCTAAGGCCAGGTGTGAGAGGACACCGCACATTACAGGTAAGGCCAGGTGTGAGAGGACATCACACATTACAGGTAAGGTCAGGTGTGAGATGACACCACACATTACAGGTTAGGCCAGGTGTGAGAGGACACCACACATTACAGGTAAGGTCAGGTGTGAGAGGACATCACACATTACAGGTAAGGTCAGGTGTGAGAGGACACCACACATTACAGCTAAGGCCAGGTGTGAGAGGACACCGCACATTACAGGTAAGGCCAGGTGTGAGAGGACTCCACACATTACAGGTAAGGCCAGGTGTGAGAGGACATCACACATTACAGGTAAGGTCAGGTGTGAGATGACGCCACACATTACAGGTAAAGCCAGGTGTGAGAGGACATAACACATTACAGGTAAGGACAGGTGTGAGAGGACATCACACATTACAGGTAAGGTCAGGTGTGAGAGGACACCACACATTACAGGTAAGGCCAGGTGTGAGATGACACCGCACATTACAGGTAAGGCCAGGTGTGAGATGACACCACACATTACAGGTAAGGCCAGGTGTGAGAGGACACCGCACATTACAGGTAAGGCCAGGTGTGAGAGGACACCACACATTACAGGTAAGCCCAGGTGTGAGAGGACACCACACATTACAAGTAAGACCAGGTGTGAGAGAACACCACACATTACAGGTAAAGCCAGGTGTGAGAGGACACCACACATTACAGGTAAGGCCAGGTGTGAGATGACACCGCACATTACAGGTAAGACCAGGTGTGAGAGGACACCGCACATTACAGGTAAGGCCAGGTGTGAGAGGACACCACACATTACAGGTGTGGCCAGGTGTGAGATGACACCGCACATTACAGATAAGGCCAGGTGTGAGAGGACACCACACATTACAGATAAGGCCAGGTGTGAGATGATGTCACACATTACAGGTAAGGCCAGGTGTGAGAGGACACCACACATTACAGGTAAGGCCAGGTGTGAGATGACACCACACATTACAGGTAAGGTCAGGTGTGAAATGACACCACACATTACAGGTAAGGCCAGGTGTGAGATGACACTGCACATTACAGCTAAGGCCAGGTGTGAGAGGACACCGCACATTACAGGTAAGGCCAGGTGTGAGAGGACATCACACATTACAGGTAAGGTCAGGTGTGAGATGACACCACACATTACAGGTAAAGCCAGGTGTGAGATGACACCACACATTACAGGTTAGGCCAGGTGTGAGAGGACACCACACATTACAGGTAAGGTCAGGTGTGAGAGGACATCACACATTACAGGTAAGGTCAGGTGTGAGAGGACACCACACATTACAGGTAAGGCCAGGTGTGAGAGGACACCACACATTACAGGTAAGGCCAGGTGTGAGATGACACCACACATTACAGGTAAGGTCAGGTGTGAAATGACACCACACATTACAGGTAAGGCCAGGTGTGAGATGACACTGCACATTACAGCTAAGGCCAGGTGTGAGAGGACACGGCACATTACAGGTAAGGCCAGGTGTGAGAGGACACCACACATTACAGGTAAGGCCAGGTGTGAGATGACACCGCACATTACAGGTAAGGCCAGGTGTGAGATGACACCACACATTACAGGTAAGGCCAGGTGTGAGAGGACACCACACATTACAGGTAAGGCCAGGTGTGAGAGGACACCACACATTACAGGTAAGCCCAGGTGTGAGAGGACACCACACATTACAAGTAAGACCAGGTGTGAGAGGACACCACACATTACAGGTAAAGCCAGGTGTGAGAGGACACCACACATTACAGGTAAGCCCAGGTGTGAGAGGACACCACACATTACAAGTAAGACCAGGTGTGAGAGGACACCACACATTACAGGTAAAGCCAGGTGTGAGAGGACACCACACATTACAGGTAAGGCCAGGTGTGAGATGACACCGCACATTACAGGTAAGACCAGGTGTGAGAGGACACCACACATTACAGATAAGGCCAGGTGTGAGATTATGTCACACATTACAGGTAAGGCCAGGTGTGAGAGGACACCACACATTACAGATAAGGCCAGGTGTGAGAGGACACCACACATTACAGATAAGGCCAGGTGTGAGATTATGTCACACATTACAGGTAAGGCCAGGTGTGAGAGGACACCACACATTACAGGTAAGGCCAGGTGTGAGATGACACCACACATTACAGGTAAGGTCAGGTGTGAAATAACACCACACATTACAGGTAAGGCCAGGTGTGAGATGACACTGCACATTACAGCTAAGGCCAGGTGTGAGAGGACACCGCACATTACAGGTAAGGCCAGGTGTGAGAGGACATCACACATTACAGGTAAGGTCAGGTGTGAGATGACACCACACATTACAGGTAAAGCCAGGTGTGAGATGACACCACACATTACAGGTTAGGCCAGGTGTGAGAGGACACCACACATTACAGGTAAGGTCAGGTGTTAGAGGACATCACACATTACAGGTAAGGCCAGGTGTGAGATGACACCACACATTACAGGTAAGGCCAGGTGTGAGAGGACTCCACACATTACAGGTAAGGCCAGGTGTTAGAGGACATCACACATTACAGGTAAGGCCAGGTGTGAGATGACACCACACATTACAGGTAAAGCCAGGTGTGAGAGGACATCACACATTACAGGTAAGGCCAGGTGTGAGATGACACCACACATTACAGGTAAGGCCAGGTGTGAGAGGACACCGCACATTACAGGTAAGGCCAGGTGTGAGAGGACACCACACATTACAGGTAAGCCCAGGTGTGAGAGGACACCACACATTACAAGTAAGACCAGGTGTGAGAGAACACCACACATTACAGGTAAAGCCAGGTGTGAGAGGACACCACACATTACAGGTAAGGCCAGGTGTGAGATGACACCGCACATTACAGGTAAGACCAGGTGTGAGAGGACACCGCACATTACAGGTAAGGCCAGGTGTGAGAGGACACCACACATTACAGGTGTGGCCAGGTGTGAGATGACACCACACATTACAGATAAGGCCAGGTGTGAGAGGACACCACACATTACAGATAAGGCCAGGTGTGAGATGATGTCACACATTACAGGTAAGGCCAGGTGTGAGAGGACACCACACATTACAGGTAAGGTCAGGTGTGAAATGACACCACACATTACAGGTAAGGCCAGGTGTGAGATGACACTGCACATTACAGCTAAGGCCAGGTGTGAGAGGACACCGCACATTACAGGTAAGGCCAGGTGTGAGAGGACATCACACATTACAGGTAAGGTCAGGTGTGAGATGACACCACACATTACAGGTAAAGCCAGGTGTGAGATGACACCACACATTACAGGTTAGGCCAGGTGTGAGAGGACACCACACATTACAGGTAAGGTCAGGTGTGAGAGGACATCACACATTACAGGTAAGGTCAGGTGTGAGAGGACACCACACATTACAGGTAAGGCCAGGTGTGAGATGACACCGCACATTACAGGAAAGGCCAGGTGTGAGATGACACCACACATTACAGGTAAGGCCAGGTGTGAGAGGACACCGCACATTACAGGTAAGGCCAGGTGTGAGAGGACACCACACATTACAGGTAAGCCCAGGTGTGAGAGGACACCACACATTACAGGTAAGACCAGGTGTGAGAGGACACCACACATTACAGGTAAAGCCAGGTGTGAGAGGACACCACACATTACAGGTAAGGCCAGGTGTGAGATGACACCGCACATTACAGGTAAGACCAGGTGTAAGAGGACACCGCATATTACAGGTAAGGCCAGGTGTGAGAGTACACTGCACATTACAGGTGTGGCCAGGTGTGAGATGACACCACACATTACAGGTAAGGCCCGGTGTGAGAGGACACCGCATATTACAGGTAAGGCCAGGTGTGAGAGGACACCGCACATTACAGGTAAGGCCCGGTGTGAGAGGACACCGCACATTACAGGTAAGGTCAGGTGTGAGAGGACACCACACATTACAGGTAAGGCCAGGTGTGAGATGACACCACACATTACAGGCAAGGTCAGGTGTGAGATGACACCACACATATCAGGTAAGGCCAGGTGTGAGAGGACACCGCACATTACAGGTAAGGACAGGTGTGAGATGATGTCACACATTACAGGTAAGGCCAGGTGTGAGAGGACACCACACATTACAGGTAAGGCCAGGTGTGAGATGACACCACACATTACAGGTAAGGTCAGGTGTGAGAGGACATCACACATTACAGGTAAGGCCAGGTGTGAGAGGACACCGTACATTACAGGTAAGGCCAGGTGTGAGATGATGTCACACATTACAGGTAAGGCCAGGTGTGAGAGGACACCACACATTACAGGTAAGGCCAGGTGTGAGAGGACACCGCACATTACAGGTAAGGACAGGTGTGAGATGATGTCACACATTACAGGTAAGGCCAGGTGTGAGAGGACACCACATATTACAGGTAAGGCCAGGTGTGAGATGACGCCACACATTACAGGTAAGGACAGGTGTGGGAAGACACCACACATTACAGGTAAGGCCAGGTGTGAGAGGACACCGCACATTACAGGTAAGGCCAGGTGTGAGAGTACACCACACATTACAGGTAAGACCAGGTGTGAGATGACACCACACATTACAGGTGTGGCCAGGTGTGAGATGACACCACACATTACAGGTAAGGCCAGGTGTGAGAGGACACCGCACATTACAGGTAAGGCCAGGTGTGAGATGACACCACACATTACAGGTAAGGCCAGGTGTGAGATGACACCACACATTACAGGTGTGGCCAGGTGTGAGAAGACACCACACATTACAGGTGTGGCCAGGTGTGAGATGGCACCACACATTACAGGTAAGGCCAGGTGTGAGATGACACCACACATTACAGGTGTGGCCAGGTGTGAGAATACACCACACATTACAGGTAAGGTCAGGTGTGAGAGGACACCGCACATTACAGGTAAGGCCAGGTGTGAGAAGACACCACACATTACAGGTAAGGCCAGGTGTGAGATGACACCACACATTACAGGTAAGGTCAGGTGTGAGATGACACCGCACATTACAGGTAAGGTCAGGTGTGAGATGATACCACACATTACAGGTAAGGTCAGGTGTGAGAATACACCACACATTACAGGTAAGGCCAGGTCTGGGATGACACCACACATTACAGGTAAGCCAGGTGTGAGAATACACCACACATTACAGGTAAGGCCAGGTGTGAGATGACACCACACATTACAGGTAAGGCCCGGTGTGAGATGACACCACACATTACAGGTAATGCCAGGTGTGAGATGACACTGCACATTACAGCTAAGGCCAGGTGTGAGAGGACACCGCACATTACAGGTAAGGCCCGGTGTGAGATGACATCACACATTACAGGTGTGGCCAGGTGTGAGATGACACCACACATTACAGGTGTGGTTAGGTGTGAGATGACACCACACATTACAGGTAAGGCCAGGTGTGAGATGACACCGCACATTTCAGGTTTGGCCAGGTGTGAGATGAGATAATACATTACAGGTAAGGCCAGGTGTGAGATGACATCACACATTACAGGTAAGGTCAGGTGTGAGAGGACACCACACATTACAGGTAAGGTCAGGTGTGAGATGACACCACACATTACAGGTAAGGCCAGGTGTGAGAGGACACCACACATTACAGGTAAGGCCAGGTGTGAGATGACACCACACATTACAGGTAAGGCCAGGTGTGAGAGGACACCACACATTACAGGTAAGGCCAGGTGTGAGATGACACCACACATTACAGGTAAGGCCAGGTGTGAGATGACACCACACATTACAGGTAAGGCCAGGTGTGAGATGACACCACACATTACAGGTAAGGTCAGGTGTGGGAGGAAATCACACATTACAGGTAAGGACAGGTGTGAGATGACACCGCACATTACAGGTAAGGACAGGTGTGAGATGACACCGTACATTACAGATAAGGCCAGGTGTGGGAGGACATCACACATTACAGGTAAGGACAGGTGTGAGAGGACACTGCACATTACAGGTAAGGCCAGGTGTGAGGTGACACCACACATTACAGGTAAGGCCAGGTGTGAGAGGACATCACACATTACAGGTAAGGACAGGTGTGAGATGACATCACACATTACAGGTAAGGCCAGGTGTGAGATGACATCACACATTACAGGTATGGCCCGGTGTGAGATGACATCATACATTACAGGTAAGGCCAGGTGTGAGATGACATCACACATTACAGGTAAGGTCAGGTGTGAGAGGACACTGCACATTACAGGTAAGGCCAGGTGTGAGAGGACACCACACATTACAGGTAAGCCAGGTGTGAGAATACACCACACATTACAGGTAAGGCCAGGTGTGAGATGACACCACACATTACAGGTAAGGCCCGGTGTGAGATGACACCACACATTACAGGTAATGCCAGGTGTGAGATGACACTGCACATTACAGCTAAGGCCAGGTGTGAGAGGACACCGCACATTACAGGTAAGGCCCGGTGTGAGATGACATCACACATTACAGGTGTGGCCAAGTGTGAGATGACACCACACATTACAGGTGTGGTTAGGTGTGAGATGACACCACACATTACAGGTAAGGCCAGGTGTGAGATGACACCGCACATTTCAGGTTTGGCCAGGTGTGAGATGAGATAATACATTACAGGTAAGGCCAGGTGTGAGATGACATCACACATTACAGGTAAGGTCAGGTGTGAGAGGACACCACACATTACAGGTAAGGTCAGGTGTGAGATGACACCACACATTACAGGTAAGGCCAGGTGTGAGAGGACACCACACATTACAGGTAAGGCCAGGTGTGAGATGACACCACACATTACAGGTAAGGCCAGGTGTGAGAGGACACCACACATTACAGGTAAGGCCAGGTGTGAGATGACACCACACATTACAGGTAAGGCCAGGTGTGAGATGACACCACACATTACAGGTAAGGCCAGGTGTGAGATGACACCACACATTACAGGTAAGGCCAGGTGTGGGAGGAAATCACACATTACAGGTAAGGACAGGTGTGAGATGACACCGCACATTACAGGTAAGGACAGGTGTGAGATGACACCGTACATTACAGATAAGGCCAGGTGTGAGGTGACACCACACATTACAGGTAAGGCCAGGTGTGAGAGGACATCACACATTACAGGTAAGGACAGGTGTGAGATGACATCACACATTACAGGTAAGGCCAGGTGTGAGATGACATCACACATTACAGGTATGGCCCGGTGTGAGATGACATCATACATTACAGGTAAGGCCAGGTGTGAGATGACATCACACATTACAGGTAAGGTCAGGTGTGAGAGGACACTGCACATTAAAGGTAAGGCCAGGTGTGAGAGGACACCGCACATTACAGGTAAGGCCAGGTGTGAAATGACACCGCACATTACAGGTGTGGCTAGGTGTGGGAGGATATCACACATTACAGGTAAGGCCCGGTGTGAGATGACATCATACATTACAGGTAAGGCCAGGTGTGAGAGGACACCACACATTACAGGTAAGGCCAGGTGTGAGATGACATCACACATTACCGGTAAGGTCGGGTGTGAGAGGACACCGCACATTACAGGTAAGGACAGGTGTGGGAGGACATCACACATTACAGGTAAGGCCAGGTGTGAGATGACACCGCACATTACAGGTAAGGCCAGGTGTGAGAGGACACCACACATTACAGGTAAGGTCAGGTTGGAGAGGACACCACACATTACAGGTAAGGTCAGGTGTGAGAGGACACCACACATTACAGGTAAGGTCGGGTGTGAGAGGACACCGCACATTACAGGTAAGGACAGGTGTGGGAGGACATCACACATTACAGGTAAGGCCAGGTGTGAGATGACACCGCACATTACAGGTAAGGTCAGGTGTTGGAGGACACCGCACATTACAGGTAAGGTCAGGTGTGAGATGACACCGCACATTACAGGTAAGGCCAGGTGTGAGATTGTCAGGTTCTGGGTCTGCTGTGTTCCCGACCCTGACCGTGGTGGACCAGTGGAGGGCGCTGTGTAGCGGAAGGCCGGAGGCCTGATGAATGACATGCACAGAGGCACTGCCTTGCGTACCAGAGTGTTGGCTGAAACCAGAAACAGAGGCGCGGAGTCTAACCTGCCAGCGGTATTCACCAGAGACCCCCGCAAGGGGATATGGACTTCGCTGCGTCTGACAGGCAGGTCGCGGCCCTCTGCCCTGGTCCTCTGGACGTAGGCGGAGAGTGGTAGTGATATTGGAGACACTGGGAATAGGAATAGTCTCTGGAGGGCACAGTGTGAAAGTGTCAACACTGATGTCGACAGCAGGGTCGATGAGATCACTCAACTGCCTGATGGTTATTTTGCAGGAGGCTTCTGGAGATGGTATGCCAGGTAAAGATGGTAACAGGAGTAATACTCGACTGCAGAGTGGAATGGCAGGAGTCTTCTGGAGATGACAAACCAGGTAGTATGCAGGAAACTGCGAGAGGTACACGGGGAGACCGGATAACCAGGAGCCTTTGGAAACAGCTGAACACAGGAGGGACTGAGGTCAGATGAACACATATTCAAGGCGATGACTGTGAGTTAGAAGCCGGAATATATCCCCCTTGCTGCGCACTGATTGGTTAGCGTCAGCAGCACCAATCAGTTCGGGGAAAGAGTGAGTACACCTGAGAGGTGTGCAGGTGTGTGGGTCAGAGGTCACCCTGGCTGGACCGTGGGATTGGACCCTCTGGTCAGCTGAGCGCATGTGTCATGGCGGCGCCCATGACGCGCGGGCTCCAGCGTGCCGGCATGTCGATCGCACGGGTCAACACCAGCCAAACATGGGACATCTCGCCAGGCGCTGACAGCTATCAGAGGCCTTACTCTCACCGCGGACCACCGGGAAGGTAATGGACGTGGTCTCAGACGGGGCTGAGACCCACGGTTTGTGACAGTACCCCCCCCTTTTAGGGTGGGCACCGAACACCCTTTAGGCTTGGACGGGTTCTCTTCGTGAAATGCTTTGATTAGTCGGGGGGCATGTACATCTTCTGCATCTGCCCAACTCCTCTCCTCAGGACCATATCCTCTCCAATCAACGAGATATTGGAGATGCCCATACCTCCGACGAGAATCAACAATTTTGTTAATCTCGAATTCTACTCCCCTGCTGGTTTGAACTTTGGGTAGTGAGGGTGAGGAAGCATGGAAGCGATTCAGGATGAGAGGACGTAACAAAGAGATGTGAAATGAGTTGGGGATGCGTAAAGATTTGGGCAACTTCAGTTTGTATGCGACAGGATTGATCCTTTGTAGAACCGTATAGGGACCGATGAATCTGGGAGCAAATTTCATAGAGGGAACTCTCAGTCTGAGATTCCGTGTGGAAAGCCACACTCTATCTCCTGGGTGCAACTCAGGAACAGCTCTTCTCTTGCGATCTGCAAAGAATTTATACCTTGTTGAGGCTTTCGTGATGTTGGAATGAACCTCTCGCCAGATTTGAGAGAAATGGTTAATGGCTGCTGCGGCTGCAGGTACCTCTATCGCTGGTAACATTTCAAAATTGGGGGCACGGGGGTTTTGTCCATAGACTATAAAGAAAGGGGAATGACCAGTGGTTGTGTGGTACCTGAAATTATGAGCAAATTCTGCCCACGGGAGGAGTCTCGACCAGTCATCTTGCGAGGATGATATATATAGACGAAGGAAGGTCTCCAGATCTTGGTTCACCCTTTCTGTCTGACCGTTGGACTGAGGATGATAGCCTGAAGAAAACTTTAATTTGATTTGGAATGCGTTAGACAGGGCTCTCCAGAACCGTGCCACAAATTGTACCCCCCGATCGGACACAATTTCGCTAGGCAAGCCATGACTTCTGAAGATATGCTGTACAAACAGCTGAGCCAGAGTGGGAGCGGACGGTAGCCCGGGTAATGGGATGAATCGGGCCATCTTGGAAAACCTGTCAACTATTACCCATATGGTGTTGTACTCTTGGGATTTGGGTAAGTCACAGATAAAGTCCATTGAGATGTGAGTCCAGGGACGAGATGGAACGGACAGAGGATGGAGCTGGCCGGCTGGGGCTTGTCGGGATACTTTGTGCTGTGCACATTCTGGACATGATGCCACGAACTCTTTTACTTCTTTGCCAATCTGCGGCCACCAGTAGGATCTCTGAAGAATTTTTAATGTCCCTTGAGCGCCAGGATGCCCAGAGAATAATGACTTGTGAGCCCAAGAAAGAAGCTTCTGACGTAATTCAGTGGGAACGAAGATTTTACCAGGAGGAGGCACAGGCGACACCTGAGTGGGAGCAAAGGCGATGGGGTCCAGAATGGGCCGATTTTCCTGCAAGTCGGAATCTTCTTGCATGGAACGTGACAAGGCATCTGCTTTCACATTCTGAGTGCCTGGACGGTATAACAACTTGAAAGAGAAACGAGAGAAAAACAAGGACCAACGAGCCTGTCGGGGGTTCATACACTGGGCAGACTGGAGGTACAGGAGGTTTTTATGATCTGTGAAGATCGTTACAGGAAACTTAGCACCTTCTAAAAGATATCTCCATTCTTCGAGAGCTAATTTGATGGCCAGTAATTCTTGGTCTCCAATGGAGTAATTTCTTTCTGCTGGAAGAAACTTGCGAGAGAAGAACCCACAGGGGTGGAGTTTTTCATCACTGTTCTTTTGAGATAGTACAGCACCGACTCCTATGTGAGAGGCATCTACCTCAAGAAAAAAGGGTTTGTCGACATCAGGCTGGGACAGGATAGGAGCAGTGACAAAAGCTTGTTTTAAAAACTGGAAGGCTGCGATGGCTTCAGAGGGCCAGTTGGCTGGATTAGCCCCTTTTTTTGTGAGTGCGGTGATGGGTGCAATCAGCGTGGAGAAGCCTCGAATGAATTTCCTGTAGTAGTTGGAAAACCCTATAAAGCGTTGGACTGCTTTGAGGGAAGTGGGTTGTGACCACCCATTAATAGCCTCTAATTTCTCTGGATCCATACGTAGGTCGAACCCAGAAATGATGTATCCGAGGAAGGGCACAGAAGGGACTTCGAAAGTACACTTGGAAATTTTGCCATACAGTTTGTTTCTGCGAAGACGAGACAATACTTCCTTGACCTGAGTTCGATGAGAGGATAAGTCTTTTGAAAAAATGAGGATGTCATCGAGGTATACCACAAGGCAAACGTAGAGCATGTCCCTAAAGACCTTGTTTACAAATTGCTGGAATACTGCTGGGGCATTACAAAGACCGAAAGGCATTACCAGGTACTCGTAATGACCATCCCGGGTGTTAAATGCGGTCTTCCACTCGTCACCTTCACGGATTCTTATTAAGTTGTATGCCCCACGGAGATCCAATTTGGTGAAGACTTGAGCACCACGCACTCGGTCAAAAAGTTCTGTAATAAGAGGAAGCGGGTAACTGTTCTTGACTGTGATACTGTTTAAACCCCGGTAATCGATGCACGGGCGGAGGCCTCCATCTTTTTTCTTTACAAAAAAGAAACCTGCGCCTGCTGGTGAACTTGAGCGCCGGATGAAGCCTTTCTGAAGATTCTCTTGTATGTATGCCGACATGGCTTGTGTCTCAGGAACGGACAATGGGTAAGTTCGACCTTTAGGGGGGAATTTCTCTGAGAGAAGGTCAATTTTACAGTCCCAATCACGATGAGGAGGAAGAGTATCAGCGGACTGCTCGCAGAACACATCAGCGAATTCACTATAGACTTCAGGGAGACCAGGAAGAACTTTTACATTGGCTGAACGAGTGGGCACCACTGACTTGATACACTGCTGTTGGCAATGAGAACTCCATGGCTCGATCTGTAGCGTCTTCCAATTGATGTTTGGGTTATGAAGACGAAACCAGGGAAGACCAAGGACGATTTCATAAGAAGATTTGGGAATAACGAGAAATTTGATCTGTTCCTGGTGCAGCATGCCGACTCTGAGGGTGAGGAGACTGGTACAGAAGCGAACCTCACTGCCTGGGATTCTGCTGCCGTCAACTGCTGTCACAGCTAGGTGTGGAACTAATGGTTCCATTGGAATCTTCAGTTTAGTAACCAGGTCTTGAGAAATAAAGTTCCCGGCCGAGCCGGAGTCTGCCAGGGCGGTACTGGAATGGGTACCAGTAGGGGTATCCAAAGATACGGGTAAGACAAAGTCATATTCTGGAGGAGATTTTGCCACTTGACCCAACCTGACTCCTCCCTTGCAGGTTAGGCCCGGTCGTTTCCCGAACGCTCGGGACAGTTGTTAATGAAATGGCTGGGAGCAGCACAATATATGCACAGGCGATTGCGCTGCCTACGGGTGCGTTCTTCGGGAGTCAGTCGTGATCTACCCACTTGCATTGGTTCTTCACGCGTAGGAGACTCAGAACGAATCTTGGGAGAAACTTTGGGAATTAACTTCTTGTGTTTTTCTAGTCCTCTCTCACGAAGACGTAGATCAATCTTGACACATAGAGATATGAGATCTTCCAAGGGGGTAGGAAGGTCGCGAGATGCCAGCTCATCTTTGATCCGGTCAGAAACTCCTAACCAGAAGGCAGCTGTCAGGGCTTCATTGTTCCACTGTAATTCAGACGCGAGAGTTTGAAAGTGGATTACATACTGCCCCATGGGGCGGGACCCTTGCTTAACCTGGAGGATGTCGGTAGCTGCTGACACGGGTCGACCTGGCAAGTCGAATATGCGGCGGAAGGTCAGGAGGAATTGGTCATAATCTGTCAGCAGAGGATCTGCTTTTTCCCATAAGGGTGATACCCACTTCAGGGCCGAGCCAGTTAATAATGACACCATGTATGCGATTTTAATTCTGGCCGTAGGAAAGTTATGAGGAACCAATTCGAACTGAATTTGGCACTGGTTGATAAACCCTCTGCAGGTCTTGGGGTCACCATCGTATTTGGTGGGTGCTGGCAGGTGGAGACGGGATGATAAAGCTGGTGTTGCTGATCTTACGGTAGTGGTTGACACAGAAGTCGACAGGGACTGTTGCAGGGTGTCCAACCGACTGGATACATCTTGTAAGAATTTAATCACCTGTTGCTGAGTAGCTTCTTGGGTCTCCATTCTGGCAGCAACATTTTGAAGAACCGCTGGTCCCACACTTGGGTCTTGGGCCGAGTCCATCGGCCTTGAATATACTGTCAGGTTCTGGGTCTGCTGTGTTCCCGACCCTGACCGTGGTGGACCAGTGGAGGGCGCTGTGTAGCGGAAGGCCGGAGGCCTGATGAATGACATGCACAGAGGCACTGCCTTGCGTACCAGAGTGTTGGCTGAAACCAGAAACAGAGGCGCGGAGTCTAACCTGCCAGCGGTATTCACCAGAGACCCCCGCAAGGGGATATGGACTTCGCTGCGTCTGACAGGCAGGTCGCGGCCCTCTGCCCTGGTCCTCTGGACGTAGGCGGAGAGTGGTAGTGATATTGGAGACACTGGGAATAGGAATAGTCTCTGGAGGGCACAGTGTGAAAGTGTCAACACTGATGTCGACAGCAGGGTCGATGAGATCACTCAACTGCACGATGGTTATTTTGCAGGAGGCTTCTGGAGATGGTATGCCAGGTAAAGATGGTAACAGGAGTAATACTCGACTGCAGAGTGGAATGGCAGGAGTCTTCTGGAGATGACAAACCAGGTAGTATGCAGGAAACTGCGAGAGGTACACGGGGAGACCGGATAACCAGGAGCCTTTGGAAACAGCTGAACACAGGAGGGACTGAGGTCAGATGAACACATATTCAAGGCGATGACTGTGAGTTAGAAGCCGGAATATATCCCCCTTGCTGCGCACTGATTGGTTAGCGTCAGCAGCACCAATCAGTTCGGGGAAAGAGTGAGTACACCTGAGAGGTGTGCAGGTGTGTGGGTCAGAGGTCACCCTGGCTGGACCGTGGGATTGGACCCTCTGGTCAGCTGAGCGCATGTGTCATGGCGGCGCCCATGACGCGCGGGCTCCAGCGTGCCGGCATGTCGATCGCACGGGTCAACACCAGCCAAACATGGGACATCTCGCCAGGCGCTGACAGCTACCAGAGGCCTTACTCTCACCGCGGACCACCGGGAAGGTAATGGACGTGGTCTCAGACGGGGCTGAGACCCACGGTTTGTGACAGAGATGACACCACACATTACAGGTTAGGCCAGGTGTGAAATAACACCACACATTACAGGTAAGGCCAGGTGTGAGAGGGCACCATATATTACAGGTAAGGCCAGGTGTGAGATGATGTCACACATTACAGGTAAGGCCAGGTGTGAGATGACACCACACATTACAGGTAAGGCCAGGTGTGAGAGGACACCACAAATTACAGGTCAGGCCAGGTGTGAGATGACACCACATATTACAGGTAAGGCCAGGTGTGAGAGGACACCACACATTACAGGTAAGGTCAGGTTGGAGAGGACACCACACATTACAGGTAAGGTCAGGTGTGAGAGGACACCACACATTACAGGTAAGGCCAGGTGTGAGAGGACAGCACACATTACAGGTAAGGCCAGGTGTGAGAGGACACCACACATTACAGGTAAGGCCAGGTGTGAGATGACATCATACATTACAGGTAAGGCCAGGTGTGAGATGACATCACACAATACAGGTATGGTCAGGTGTGAGAGGACACCACACATTACAGGTAAGGTCAGGTGTGAGAGGACACCACACATTACAGGTAAGGCCAGGTGTGAGAGGACACCACACATTACAGGTAAGGCCAGGTGTGAGAGGACACCACACATTACAGGTAAGGCCAGGTGTGAGATGACATCATACATTACAGGTAAGGCCAGGTGTGAGATGACATCACACAATACAGGTATGGTCAGGTGTGAGAGTACACCACACATTACAGGTAAGGCCAGGTGTGAGAGGACACCACACATTACAGGTAAGGCCAGGTGTGAGAGGACACCACACATTACAGGTAAGGCCAGGTGTGAGAGGACACCACACATTACAGGTAAGGCCAGGTGTGGGATGATGTCACACATTACAGGTAAGGCCAGGTGTGAGAGGACACCACACATTACAGGTAAGGCCAGGTGTGAGAGGACACCACACATTACAGGTAAGGCCAGGTGTGGGATGACACCGCACATTACAGGTAAGGACAGGCGTGAGATATATATGGAGGTCATACCTTCCAGGTCTGGTCTTCAGTAAATAATTGCGCCTCTGCAACATCTGCCCGATTCCAGGACACAGTGAGTTGTAGCTGATAGTCCCACCTCTCCTGTCCACAATGATCCGTATTGTTAGAGGCTGCCAGAGAAATAACGAGGTCAGTTACCACAATCACAGTTCTACCTTAATAATAAAGTCCAATCATTCACTGATACCCAGCTGTGTAATAACACGTCATTGTCACCAGCCTCCACCAGGTCATTGTCATATCTGGGATCTGTCTGTAGGGGAGCAGCACACACTAGAAGCCATCCTCTACTATACGCAGCTGTGTCGTATTACGTGGTATACTAGACATATCCTGATAAGGTGTGTCGAAGCCCATTTTTCCCCAGCATATAATTTCCATAATTAGGATTTTAACCATGCCCACCACATTAATATAGTCTGAGATAAATTTATTTTATCTCATAAGTCATGAAAATACCGCATATTAATTTACATATTTTATCTCATATGTCATGTTTAGTCTTAAACTGATTGGAATCATAGTAGCCATCAGATGACAATTATTAGAACTCCATGTCATGTTGCACTCACATTTTATACAACTTATAAGTTTACATTATAAGTTTTCAAGATACAGTAACAAGGGGCGTGTCTGCAGGCTATTGATAGAAGGTGACTGAATGGTCCTTAGAAAGACAAAAGGATCCACCCCTCCCCCTAGAGAGATTTCTTGGAGAGTAAAAGAAATAGTTACAGTTAGTTGCTACTGGAACTTTGCCCAGATAAGATGGAATGCAGCACTCCTGGAGAGATGGACAAGATGGATACATGGCGTTAAGTATATACATGTAAAGCTGATTGAATTGTGTACTAGGACCCACGGTTATGGAACATGGATTATGTTAGAAAGTTAGGAGCAGTTAACTTCCAATCTTTGTTATCCTCTGATCTCACATGTGCTCAGGCCCAGATTATGGTTACATACAGTTACACAAAGAAAGCTTGTGTCTGTGGTTAAGATTGACCTGTGTGAATAATGTTTAGCTAGGATCATTGAGATAAGGCATTGTAATAATATATCATACATAGATTTGATGGTTAAAATGTGCTGTGTTATAGGCTGTTATTATGAATCGTGAGGGTAGTATATGTTGATCAGCAAGATCTTGGTGTGATGTGTTGACCCTGGATAAATGGAGTCTTACTGTGTTGGAAGTGTGATGTTTTGATCTGTTAAGAAAGGATGTGTTTTGCTTGTTAGATTGAGATACTATCCTGTATCATACAAGAATGTTAGGCCATAAACTGAGGCATACCTGCCTTCTGCCATGTGCTTGGCCTAAGGCTTAATCATGGATTGTAATTGTGTTTCACAGGGGCTGCATGCAGCAGCAGTTGGTAGATTGTAGATCAACATGTGGTTTGGTATTTGGAATGATAAAGTTTAGTGTTCAGATTGATCAGAGCATGTTTGATGCCATTACCAAGTGTTCAGAATGAGGCCTTTGTTAACATGTGCTCAAGCTTCGGCCTACAGTATGGCCTTTGTGTGGATAGACTGTTCCAGCAGCTGTTCCTGATAGCACAGGAACAGTGTGCATTGCAATAAGTTAACAACCGTAGTTACGGCCCTGTGTGTTTGAACATAGATATTAAAGCCAATGTGTGTCCTGGTTTGGTTGTGGAAAGCTTTGTGGAATATCCAGTGAGAATATCTAGATAAACTGGTGGATAAAACCTATTATAATGTAATAGGGTCGTTTGCATGTGTTCACTTCTATCATATATATATGCACTGTTGAGGTGGTGAGTGTACGGCCATGTGATGGATTTTGGTATAGCAAGGCCTTGGATTGTATAGTGCCATTTAGGTGCACTATTCAGGGAATACATTGTAGCTTAATATTCAAATTGTTTGATAAATGTGTAAGTTATATTCAGGATTGTGAGTATTGCATGATGCCGGTTAGTGGTAAATTGGAGTTATGTTGTGGACAGATGATTGAATGTGCAGCCAGTTCAGTGATATGGAAGTTGTTGGTGAATAACGTAGCGTAAGTCAGTACAAGATATTATGTTACAATGTGCGGTAGAATGGAGTATTATGGAGAGACAGGCTTGATATGGTTTCTTCTTGCACCCAGGAGGTTAGGCCATTTTCTATTGTCAGCTTATTATACAAAATGGACTACAACATGTGGTCATCATTGTCTACCCTAAAAATGGCGGAAGTGAAGGACACAGCCGGATACCGCAGGGTGACCGGTCACAAGGGGGCAGGAGGGAGCCTGAGTATGGTGGAGGGATCACTGACAGGCGGCGGGGGGGATGCAGGCCGTGCTGGTCGCTCAGACTCTGTGGAGGGTCCTGGGAGGGGCCGCACGCGGGCGCCCCCTGCCGCTGCCTTTGATCCATCACTGCTGTCCTCTGCCCTCTCCTCCATGGCCAGCGCCCTGGGTCCCCTAGCTGATAGCCTCTCCCCCGGGAATAGGGAACCCAGGAATAGTAGGAGCAGGGGATCGAGGTCCCAGGGAGAGCCCATACCGGGCTGCTCCCAGTTTATGCAGGCCGTCAGGGAGATGGGGTCGGCCGTAGCGGCCATAGAGGGCCAGCCGGCCAAGTGTAGGCAGGCACAGCGTGCTGCTGGGGTGCGCAGGAAGTCCGGCAGGCCAAGACGTAGGTCCCCTGAACCCTACAACGATGACTCACCCTTACCCCTGGAAGAAGATGCTGATGCCATCGACACCAGTGATGACACAGATGACGACGACACGTGGGCTGCACAGCCAAACTCCTCAGGTGAGGCCTCGTTTGAGGATGACGCAGAGTCTGCGCCGGGCACCTCCTCTAGCGGGTCAGGAAGCAATCGTTCTTCCTCCTCCTCCTCGGCGGGTGGGTCTGATGTGGGGAGCTCCGCTAGGGCACGCAAGTGTGCAGCTAGATACGCCAAGAAGGAGGCAGGGAGGAGGGCGCAGCAGTCCAAGTGCAGGAAGCTATCCGCTATATCCCGTAGAGAGAGGAAGAGACGAAATTTGCCCGCAGTAGTTCACTGCGACTATACGGCAGTGTGTAGGGGTTTGCGCGAAAGCTGCAGGAAGAAAATTGAGAAGGGGGATTACGTTGACATGTTTAGTCTGACCGAGGACTCCAAGAAAGCGTTCAAAGCAGCCAAGGAAAAGGGCGGCATTGGCTCTGAGGCCTACAGGTCTTATGACAACTGGCTGGCGGGCTTTTGCGTCTTCGCAGCCTGTTACTTGGAGGATCGGCCGGACGAACACATGAACGTGATACGATATATTCACATGGTTCACGAGATGCAGCGCACCTATGGGGGTACGGCTTGGCGTACGTATGATGAGCAGTTCCGGCGCAAGCAGGACTGCTTATTCATTCTGGACCTCGGGTGTAAGGATGTAGAGATATGGATGGGGCTCACGCGCATGGGGTCGGGGGCGACGGAGGCTGCCTCCGTCCCCCCGGCTCCTCCTGCGGCTGTTCCCGCCTCGCAGCGACCGACACAGGAGGCCCTTACGGCACGTCGTTTCGCTGCGGCGAATAGACCCGCGGCGGTGGGCGCCTCAAAAGGAAAATGCTTCGCATTTAATAACTCCTCCTGCCAGATGGGCCAGCGTTGTCATTTTCGCCACATCTGTATCAACTGTTCAGGGAACCATCCCGCCTCCAACTGCTTTCGGGGTCCCCGCCCCGCTAGAGGGGCGGCGACCGCTACACCCAGAGCAGCGGCAGGCGGGAATCCTAGATAAGGCACGTTCACCTGTGAACGTTGCTGCCATGGCCGATTGGCTTCAGCGCTACCCAGATAAGGAGGTGGCCTCTTTTCTGTTTGAAGGTTTTAGCGTAGGTTTTGTTTTGCCAGTTCGGGGGGAAGTGCGGGGCAGATCATATCGCAACCTCCAATCTGCACGTTCCCTCCCTGAGGTTTTGAGGGAGAATATGGACAAGGAGATTCAGTTGGGGCGCATGGTAGGCCCTTTCCCCCATCCCCCCTTAGAGAACCTCGGGATTTCTCCAGTTGGGGTGGTCCCCAAGAAAGCCCCTGGGAAGTTTCGCCTCATACAGCATCTGTCTTACCCAGCGGGTTTTTCTGTCAACGACGCCATCCCAGAGGAATATTGTTCAGTGACTTATCAGTCATTTGACGATGCCCTGGCAATGTTTCGTTCGTTTGGACACAGGGCCCTCTTGGCTAAGATAGATGTTGAGTCTGCTTTCAGGCTTCTCCCCCTACACCCCAGTTCATTTCGGTATATGGGCTTCCGCATCGGAGAGGAGTATTTCATCGACAAATGCCTGCCGATGGGGTGCTCCGTATCTTGTGCGTTTTTTGAGAAGTTCAGTACCTTTCTGCACTGGTGTGTTGAGAGTTTATCAGGTGGGGGCGGACTCGCCCATTACCTGGATGACTTTCTGTGCATCGGACCAGCCGGCTCCGATCACTGCGCCCGCGTCTTGCTTAGGATCCAATCGCTTTTCCGGCATTTCGGGGTCCCCATCGCTGACGACAAAACTGAGGGCCCTTGTACTTGTCTGTCATTCCTTGGTATCTTGATAGATACCGAGCGGGGCTGCTGCAGCCTGCCGCCAGACAAGGTGGTCAGGCTCAGCGAGGCGATCCTGCAATGCGAGAGTAGGTCTAAGATCCCTTTAAGGCAGGCGCAGTCAGTCCTGGGGCAGCTTAACTTCGCCTGCAAGGTGATCCCCATGGGTAGGCTTTTTTGCAGGAAGCTGGAGAGGGCCACGGCTGGAGTGACCAAACCGCACCACTTAGTCCGCTTGTCCGCCGAAATTCGGCGGGACTTGAAGGTGTGGTCCTCGTTTTTAGAGGACTTCAACAGGGTGCGGATTTGGCTTGTTCCGACGGTGGCAAACTCTGAGCTTCAGTTGTACACGGATGCAGCCGTTGCGGCTGGCTTCGGCTGCTTCTTGGATGGGCATTGGTGCGCGGAGGTTTGGCCACGGGAGTGGTCCTGTGAGGGCCTCACCCGAGACCTGTTGCTGCTAGAGCTTTTTCCCATCATGGTTGCCATGGAAATATGGGGCCCGCGCCTAGCGAACAAGAGCCTGCTGTTCTGGTGCGACAATTTCAGCGCCGTGCACGCCATTAATCACCAGAAGGCCAAATCCCTGTTAGTGCTGAGAGTCCTTGCGCAGCTTTCCCTTCAATGTCTGCGTCATAACATATTGTTTAGGGCTCAGCATGTGCCCGACGTTGCTAATGAGATAGCTGACGCTCTTTCGCGTTTTCAGTGGCAGCGTTTTAGGGATCTTGCTCCTCATGCTGATTTGTTGGGCATGTTCTGCCCCTCTTATGTTTGGCAGGTGATCGAGCCCGACTGGAGGGGCTAGCGGAGTCCTCTTTAGCCCCCGGTACACTGCGGAGCTATCGGCAGGCCTGGGCGGAATGGGAATCGTTCTCAGGAGGGGGCGCCCAGCCAGGTAGGAGGGGTCAGCAGCGTTTGTTATCTTTCATTTGGTTTTTATATAGCTCTGGCAAATCCAGGGCAGTGGCGGCTCGGTACCTGGCGGGCATATCTTTCTTTGCTAGGCTCAAAGGGCGGCCGGATTTTACTAAGGATTTCCTAGTCGCTAAGGCCATGAGGGGCTGGGCCCGGAGGGTGCCAGCCCCTCCTAACTGTCGCCGGCCAATTGATGCCCCTCTTCTTCGTGATTTACTTGAAGGAGTGGGGCATTGCGCTAGCTCCGCGTTCGAGACGCTGCTGTTTAGGCTAGCTTTTTCCATGGCTTACCACGGCGCCTTTCGGATATTCGAGCTAGTGGCCCCCTCTAAGGCTAGGGATGCGACCCTGCTTCTGTCTGACATACGTTTAGAAGGGGGGGTTTATGGTTTAGGATTAGGAGGTCCAAGACCGACCAGTCGGCCAGGGGCAGGTGGTCATCCATGGCCCCCGCTGCCCCCGAGTCCGTGTGCCCAGTATCGTTGGCTACATTGTATATGCTAGTAAGGCCTCACTCAGGACGATCCTGGCTTTTGCACTATGATGGCTCGCCTCTGACGTTGTACCAGTTCCGATGGATGTTGGGGCGCTGTCTGTCTCGGTTAGGTCTGTCACCAGGAGACATCGGCACACATTCTTTTCGCATAGGTGCCGCTACTGCGGCGGCTGCAGCTGGCTGGTCGGTGGCGGACATTAAATCCCTAGGGAGATGGTGCTCTGCGAGCTACAAGAAATATATCAGGCCCCATCTGCTGTCATGAGCGTTGCTAGGTTTGCCTTTTTGTCTGTCGTGATTGATGGATGGTCATTTGTTTTCCCTTTCCCTATGTCCACCCTACTCGGGGCTTAACTACGCTCTGCCATTGGGCCAGCGTCCAGAGTTTTCCCGCTTTTTTGCCTGATCTGACGGACTGAATCTGGTGCTCCTCAATTTGGCTATAGTCTAATTAAGAGTCCCTCAGCAGGTCTAGTCGTTTTTCTCCGGCCGAGTACACCTTTCAACCCTTTCCTTTCCAATAACTCACCCTTCCCCTTGTTTGTCTCTTTCCCATTGTGTCCTGGTATGGCTTTAATTGTGATTGAAGCGTGTCCTAGGCACTGTTTTGATTGTGCCTCGAATTAGTCATACCAAATTTGTTTTTTCTTTTTTGGCAGATCCTCCTAAATAGATAAAGGTGCTCCCAATTTAAACAGTCCATTCTAACCCCTATTTCATTTCTCTTGCATCTCTCCTTTTTAGGTCGGGGGATTGATAGGCTCCAGGTGTGGGTAGTCGGGCACTCATTCGTTTATTGGGCGGCTAGACTAGCTAGCGCAGGTAAGGGTCCCCCCTCTGCCTGCATCCGATCAATTAGGTGGTTAGGAGTACGGGGCATGTCCTGGGGGCCCCTTAAGAATTTCCTGTTGATCTGCGCACGCAAATACGGATTACCATCAGTACTAGTGCTTCATTTAGGAGGTAACGATCTTGGGAAGGTGCCTCAGTTAGATCTGCGCAGCTGGATCTTAGATGATCTTGCCGCCATTATCTCGGCATGGCCCGCCTGCACCATTGTGTGGTAATTTATCATTCCCCGGCTTTGTTGGAAGGGGGTTAATAATCCCAGGGCAATTGATGAGTCCAGGAAGAAGCTTAATGCAGCAATAGCCCGGTGGGTGTTGGCTTCCGGAGGGGCAGTGGTCGCTCATGATAGGATCAGGTTTGGGCATAAACACCTTTTCCGGCCTGATGGGGTTCATCTGGTTGATGAGGGCCTCTTTATGTTCTTGGAGGATCTGTTGATGGGCATTGAGTCAGTGGTTTAGATGGTGGCGGTGCGGGGTATTCCGTTAGAACCCCGCTTTGGCGGGAAAGAACGGCAGTTGTTTAATAAATTAGTTAGATATTAGATATTGAGTTTGCGTACATGGCTTGTTTTCGGTGCAGTCACCTCTCATTGACTTAGGCCTGTTGCTGTAACACCCGTGTCGGGGTCAGCGACCTCACCCGGAGGGGTGGGTAGTCAAGGCGACAAGGTGGAGTTGGATACTGCTTGTTATGAGTTAGGCCAGTTACGTTTGGTAGTTTGGGTGGAGTTTAGTTAATAGCGGTTCTTTCTTGGCCACCATTAATTAATCAATTAATAAAATAATAAAAATTAGTTTAAAAATTTTACAAAAATAAATCAGTTAACAATTTCTGCCAAACCTAAGTCTCCGAGTCATTATTTCAGGTTTATATAAGAAAATGTTTAAGTGTTAAAGGTGATACATGTTGAAAAAAGGACGGGTAAGGTGATGGGATGTTTATACTGTATTCTACAGAATTCTACAGAATATTTGCTACATGCTGTGATGTCTTATGTTCAGCCACCATAGAGTTGCTCAGGCAACTATTGGATAGGACATAACCTGCGAGGAACTGTGCCTGTGATGTGGGGTTACTTTGGAGACATGGGGTCATACAGATATGGTCACTGCCACTAGCACAGGTCCGGTTTTAGCTTTTCGCTTGCAAGGTACAGTACGCTTGTCCCTGTACCTGAACACACAATACAAGATAGAAAAAGATGACGTATGCCACTAGACGTTGAACCATAAGTAACAGAGGATCAGAACTAGAATGTAAATGATTTATTTCCAAGAATACTTCAGAGCTTTAGTTACAAATATGGTTGGAAAGATGGTTTAGTTTATTCTAAGAATATACACAGATTATGGTATAATGTCAAACAAAATAAAAGGAATAAAATTACAGAAACCTGAGTCACTTACTCAAATGCACACTATTCACTGACAGAGGAACACTATTATACCTGAGAGAAATGTTACTTTGCACCATGTTGGTTTATTTTGAGTTTTAGGAACATTAAAAGTCTACCACCTATCAAGCAGTGCCAAAAAGGGAAGTACTGCATGTGTATGGAGGTGGAGGGATAACTATTGCCAATTGCATTGATGTGGTTATCTAAATTGCAAAAATCCCCCTTTATATTTGTAGCATGCATGCAATTTACTGTTTTTAAGTCATTTTATTAATTAAATTGTTTCTCGTGTACACAAGGCGCCTACTGGTTCTTTTTTCTGTATTCTCCTATTGTTGAGGGCGGCATCCCTCTCCCAGAAGGCAGCCAGCTGTACACAGCACACAGCACTTGTCCCTAGCGCTCATACTTTGTTCCATTTACCACTGGTTTATGATGAGACCTGGTTTATGATGAGACCTGGTTTATGATGAGTACTGGCCTATGATGAGTACTGGCCTATGATGAGACCTGGCCTATGATGAGACCTGGCCTATGATGAGAGCTGGCCTATGATGGGACCTGGTTTATGATGAGACCTAGTTTATGATGAGACCTGGTTTATGAGGAGACCTGGTTTATGATGAGACCTGGCTTAAGATGAGACCTGGCTTATGATGGGACCTGGCTTATGATGAGACCTGGTTTATGATAAGACCTGGCTTATGGTGAGACCTGGTTTATGATGAGACCTGGCTTATGGTGAGACCTGGCTTATGGTGAGACCTGGCTTATGGTGAGACCTGGCTTATGATGGGACCTGGCTTATGATGAGACCTGGTTTATGATGAGACCTGGCTTATGATGAGACCTGGCTTATGGTGAGACCTGGCTTATGATGGGACCTGGCTTATGATGAGACCTGGTTTATGATGAGACCTGGCTTATGATGAGACCTGGTTTATGATGAGACCTGGCTTATGGTGAGACCTGGCTTATAAAGAGACCTGGTTTATGATGGGTACTGGTTTATGAAGAGACCTGGTTTATGATGAGACCTGGCTTATGATGAGACCTGGTTTATGATGGGACCTAGTTTATGATGAGACCTGGTTTATGATGAGACCTGGCTTTTGATGAGACCTGGCTTATGAGGAGACCTGTTTTATGATGGGACCTGGTTTATGATGGGACCTGGTTTATGATGAGACCTGGTTTATGATGAATTCTGGTTTATGATGGGACCTGGCTTATGATGAGACCTGGCTTATGATGAGACCTGGTTTATAATGGGACCTGGTTTATGATGGGACCTGAATTATCATTATAGCTGGTTTATGATTGGACCTGGTTTATTATGGGACCTGGTTTATGATGGGACCTGGTTTATGATGAGACCTGGCTTATGATGGGACCTGGTTTATGATGAGACCTGGTTTATGATGGGACCTGGTTTATGATGAGACCTGGCTTATGATGGGACCTGGTTTATGATGGGACCTGGTTTATGATGAGACCTGGCTTATGATGAGACCTGGCTTATGAGGAGACCTGGTTTATGATGGGACCTGGTTTATGATGGGACCTGGTTTATGATGAGACCTGGTTTATGATGAATTTTGGTTTATGATGGGACCTGGTTTATGATGAGACCTGGTTTATGATGGGACCTGGTTTATGATGAGACCTGGTTTATGATGAGACCTGGCTTATGATGAGACCTGGCTTATGAGGAGACCTGGTTTATGATGGGACCTGGTTTATGATGGGACCTGGTTTATGATGAGACCTGGCTTATGATGAATTCTGGTTTATGATGGGACCTGGTTTATGATGAGACCTGGCTTATGATTGGACCTGGTTTATGATGGGACCTGGTTTATGATTAGACCTGGTTTATGATGAGACCTGGCTTATGATGAGACCTGGTTTATAATGGGACCTGGTTTATGATGGGACCTGGTTTATGATGGGACCTGGTTTATGATAATACCTGGTTTATGATGGGACCTGATTTATGATGAAACCTGGTTTATGATGAGACCTGGTTTATGATGGGACCTGGTTTATGATGAGACCTGGCTTATGATGGTACCTGGTTTATGATGGGACCTGGTTTATGATAAGACCTGGCTTATGATGAGACCTGGTTTATGATGAGACCTGGCTTATGATGAGACCTGGTTTATGATGGGACCTGGTTTATGATGGGACCTGGTTTATGATGAGACATGGCTTATGATGAGACCTGGCTTATTATGAGACCTGGCTTATGATGGGACCTGGTTTATGATGAGACCTGGTTTATGATGGGACCTGGTTTATGATGAGACCTGGCTTATGATGAGACCTGGTTTATGATGGGACCTGGTTTATGATGAGACCTGGTTTATGATGAGACCTGGCTTATGATGAGACCTGGCTTATGAGGAGACCTGGTTTATGATGGGACCTGGTTTATGATGAGACCTGGTTTATGATGAGACCTGGCCTATGATGAGACCTGGCCTATGATGGGACCTGGTTTATGATGAGACCTGGTTATGATTAGACCTGGCTTATGATGAGACTTGGCCTATGATGAGACCTGGTTTATGATGAGACCTGGTTTAGGATGAGACCTGGTTTATGAGGAGACCTGGTTTATGAGGAGACCTGGTTGATGATGAGACCTGGCTTATGATGAGACCTGGCTTATGATGGGACCTGGCTTATGATGAGACCTGGTTTATGATGAGACCTGGCTTTTGATGAGACCTGGCTTATGAGGAGACCTGGTTTATGATGGGACCTGGTTTATGATGGGACCTGGTTTATGATGAGACCTGGTTTATGATGAATTCTGGTTTATGATGGGACCTGGCTTATGATGAGACCTGGCTTATGATGAGACCTGGTTTATAATGGGACCTGGTTTATGATGGGACCTGAATTATCATAATAGCTGGTTTATGATTGGACCTGGTTTATTATGGGACCTGGTTTATGATGAGACCTGGTTTATTATAAGACCTGGCTTATGATGAGACCTGGCTTATGAGGAGACCTGGTTTATGACGGGACCTGGTTTATGATGGGACCTGGTTTATGATGGGACCTGGTTTATGATGAGACCTGGTTTATGATTAATTCTGGTTTATGATGGGACCTGGTTTATGATGAGACCTGGTTTATAATGGGACCTGGTTTATGATGGGACCTGGTTTATGATGGGACCTGGTTTATGATAAGACCTGGCTTATGATGGGACCTGGTTTATGATGGTACCTGGTTTATGATGAGACCTGGCTTATGATGAGACCTGGCTTATGATGAGACCTGGCTTATGATGGGACCTGGTTTATGATGGGACCTGGTTTATGATGAGACCTGGCTTATGATGAGACCTTGTTTATGATGAGACCTGGCTTATTGTGAGACCTGGTTTATGATGGGACCTGGTTTATGATGAGACCTGGCTTATGATGACACCTGGTTTATGATGAGACCTGGCTTATTATAAGACCTGGCTTATGACGAGACCTGGCTTATGATGGGACCTTTTTTATGATGAGACCTGGTTTATGATGGGACCTGGTTTATGATAAGACCTGGTTTATGATGGGACCTGGTTTATTATAAGACCTGGTTTACGATAGGACCTGGTTTATGATAATACCTGGTTTATGATGGGACCTGGTTTATGATGAGACCTGGTTTATGATGAGACCTGGTTTATGATAATACCTGGTTTATGATGGGACCTGGTTTATGATGAGACCTGGTTTATGATGAGACCTGGTTTATGATGAGACCTGGTTTATGATGAGACCTGGCTTATGATGAGACCTGGCTTATGATGGGACCTGGTTTATGATGGGACCTGGTTTATGATGAGACCTGGCTTATGATGACACCTGGTTTATGATGAGACCTGGTTAATGATGAGACCTGGTTTATGATGAGACCTGGCTTATGATGACACCTGGTTTATGATGAGACCTGGCTTATGATGAGACCTGGTGTATGATGGGACCTGGTTTATGATGGGACCTGGTTTATGATGAGACCTGGTTGATGATGAGACCTGGTTGATGATGAGACCTGGTTTATGATAAGACCTGGTTTATGATGGGACCTGGTTTATGATAAGACCTGGTTTACGATGGGACCTGGTTTATGATAATACCTGGTTTATGATGGGACCTGGTTTATGATGAGACCTGGTTTATGATAAGACCTGGTTTACGATGGGACCTGGTTTATGATAATACCTGGTTTATGATGGGACCTGGTTTATGATGAGACCTGGTTTATGATGAGACCTGGTTTATGATGGGACCTGGTTTATGATGGGACCTGGTTTATGATGAGACCTGGCTTATGATGACACCTGGTTTATGATGAGACCTGGCTTATGATGAGACCTGGTGTATGATGGGACCTGGTTTATGATGGGACCTGGTTTATGATGAGACCTGGTTGATGATGAGACCTGGTTGATGATGAGACCTGGCTTATGATGAGACCTGGCTTATGCTCAGACCTGGCTTATGATGAGACCTGGTTTATGATTGGACCTGGTTTATGATGGGACCTGGCTTATGATGAGACCTGGCTTATGATGAGACCTGGCTTATGCTCAGACCTGGCTTATGATGAGACCTGGCTTATGATGAGACCTGGTTTATGATGAGACCTGGTTTATGATGGGACCTGGATTATGATTAAATATTCTTAGATCATCCTGACTCCAGAGGATCTTCTCCAAAGATCTATTTTGTATGCCCTCAGAGTGACCATCTCCTAGATGCCATGGGGGTTATGTCCACAGGATTTACAGCCTAGCAGAGGGAACTAACAGCAGCCCACTTGACTGTGAGTTCACAAGCAGTTAACAAGTAATAACATTTATATCACACATATTAATTAGAAACATAATTTCTACGATCCGATTATGTGATGGATCGGGACACTGACCCTCTTATAGAATAACAGTATACAATCTGAGTTTATCCTTTGGAACTGAACAACTAGAATACAGATGGCTTAATACCCCTGTGTGTTAGACCAACTGAAGTCCATCAAGAATGAAATTACTCATGTAATAAGAAGCATTAAGGAAGATCCATACTGTGGAGAAATGTATTCATGATATTGGAATATCACCAATAAGCCCACCCCATCCTCTGACCTTTTAGCACTGCTTCCAGAATGGTGACGTCCATCCCGTGGTCTCCATCTGTGTCTTCCTGGAGGATGGTCAGCAGAGATCCCATGCAGACAATGTCCTGTATCTGTGGGACAACAGGACAAAAGTGTAAAAAAAAGATTATAGTCAAATAAGAGAGCATACATCAATACAATAATTCACATAAAATGTTAGAAATATAAAAGAACAATCCTGTCCCTTTCTACCTTTCTAAAATAATACTATTCTTCAAGCATTATGCTCTACCTCCCCATCAAGGTTCAGTTGGTTTGTTTGGTGCTCTCCCAGGTGAGTGTACATAAAGTTTGTCTGGTTTTTGGTTGTTATAAACAGGACCCAGAGCCAGTTACAGTAGGTGTGATCTCTTAATATGGTGCCTTTCAGCCTTGCTCTTACCCCTACTCAGTCCATGGCAGATGTAAGTGTCCAGCGCTGATTGGGGAGATGCTGTGATTGACATGGCGTTGTTTGCAGCACAATCCTGGCGGATGCACTGGGGATGATGTATGTGTGTTCTCCTCCAATGAGTCACACATACAGTACATCATCCCCAGTGCATCAGCCAGGATTGTGCTGCAAACAACGCCGTATCAATAACAGCAGCTCGCCCATCAGCGCTGGACACGTACATCTGTTTGCATAGATTGTTTAAAAAAAAAAAAAGATGATTCAACTGTACATACAGTTGTGCTCATAAGTTTACATACCCTAGGACAGGGGTCCTCAAACTACGGCCCACGGGCCAGATGCGGCCCACTGAGGACTTTTATGCAGTCCACCTGGTTTGCCGCTGCCCAAGCGCTGGCGCAGCAATCACTCTAACTTGCCTCACTTGCCGGGAGCAGGGAGGATGGATGGGCAGGCTGGCTGGCTAATGGACGGGCGGGGGTGTGGCCTGGGAAGCAGCAGTGTCTGCTGGTCCGACCCATCTCCCTGCTTAAGCTTCTCCTATGCGTGTGACGTCATCACGTCACACGCTGCGGCTGGAGAGAGGAGAGTAGCTTCTAGAATCCGGAGAGAGGAGCCGGCAGGGAGGGATCAGTGGCACTGACTGAGCAGACACTGACAGTGTCCCAGTCCGCACACAGTTTGTTCTTATTGTTAGAGCTGCGTTTTTTTTATACTAAAATATTTAAAATGATATATATTGGATTTCACCCAGTGCACATCATGTTGTTAAGGATTAAGTCCGATTGCTAGCTAAGATTAACTCTTAGTACATTTGAACGTATCCAGCCCTTATAAAGTGGACCCTATATTAGTGGTGTACAACAGTTCTTTCAATAAACCCAGTTCGGGAACATTTGTAAATAAGCAACATTTCCCACTAAGAAGGTGTTAATATTGCCCCTGATGAAGTCACGAATGTGACGAAATGAGTTGGGCTGCATGCATTCATATTTTGATCTTGACATCCAATTCCTGTGAACGATTGAATTGCATCGTACTATTAAACTTTTATAATTTGATCAATATTTTATTAAATTGTATATTTTTAAGTAAACTGTTGATTTATTTAGAGCGCCCTCTGAACCTTTTTCTGTATATATATATATATATATATATATATATATATATATATATATATATATAGATATATATATATCCTATCGTATCCTATCACCGCTGCTGACTCGTGTCCGTTTGTTCTGTGCCGTGCTGAGAACGCCGCCGCTGCCGCTGCTTCATCGTGGTCGGAGAGTCTGGAGTCCCCAGGTCCCGGTCTTTCAGCGTGCCTTGCCTTGAGCTGTGTCACCCATCTGCCCATCATTGGTCGGAAGTTGCTGGAGTCCCCAGATCCCGTGCCATTAACATCCCATATATGTGAGAACTTTTGCTGCTGGTTACATCGTGGTCGGAATTGCCTGGAGTCCCCAGATCCCGTACCTTTCAGCATGCTATACTGTCGGTGACTATTCTCATGCTGGCTTTATCTATTTTTATATGCTTTGAGCTTATATGTTTATTTCTTTTTAGTAAATATTTTATATCCAGCTCATGTGTGCGCTCCTTCTTCCCTTTGTCTACATTTTCACTATACCTGAGGCCCGACTAGCCTCTTTTGGAGTGAGCTGCACTGCATATATACTGAGCTATTGATGTTACAGACGTGAAGCCATTGATATTTAAAGTGTTGCGCAGAATTTCTTTGTCTATATATATATATATATATATGATGGTGTACGGCGGCACTCAGGTATAAATAACGACACATGACACATGACACTTAAATGCCAACGTTTCAATGTGCAGAAATCACATTTTCCTCAGGGCAGTACAAAAGACATAAAATACAAACTCACCATTTATAGCAGTGCACCCTCACCATTGCCGTCCGTCACGCAAGAGCCCCGGCAGCCGCCCGCCGCCGTAAGCGCTTGGAGATGACGTCATCTCTGTGTGCTCCCATCACCATAGTTACAACAATACACTGTCAACATATAACAATATACGGAGTTACAACAAAGTAAACAGCATAATGGAAAAATGTAGATCGCAAGTACAAGAATACATACAGGCATATGAGGACATGATTTATAAAAAACAATTTTAACCCATAGTTTCATTTAAGCCTCGTGGGCTGAGGGTATCCAATAAAAAAATCCACCTTGCTTCACGTTGCAGAAGCAACTTGGACCTGTTACCGCCCCTTGCCAACAGGGGAATGTGGTCAATTATCATGTGTTTTAATGCTGTGGGTGAGTGACCCATAACAGCATAATGACGGGCGACCGGCTGTTCACTATTGCCCTTAAGAACTGCCGATCTAATCGCTTGTCTATGTTGTGCCATTCTAATCTTAAATTCACAGTCTGTTTTCCCTATGTAATATTTCCCGCAGGGACACACTAAAACATATATAACAAACTTAGAGCTACAGGTGAGCCTAAAGTCAATTTTAAAGGATTTAGCAGAGAACGGGTGTTTAATTACAGTGCCTGTCCACATGTAGCTACAAGTGGTACAGCCCGTACATTTAACACAGCCTACTTTGGGCTTCCCCAAAAAAGTATCCGATGTATGATGACCCATGGCAGAGATATCATTGTGAACAAGCATGTCACGAAGGTTTTTCCCTCGTGAATAGCAGGTCATAATTTTTTTGTTGGTGAGAGAGGGCAAATCTCTATCAGTAGTTATAATGGGCCAGTTAGTTTTAACTGCCCTGCGCGCAATGTCGCTAGCAGTGTTATAGCGATTGGGCCAAATAATAGTCTCTGTCATAGTTTTTTTGCTGTGTTTAAGAAGGGTTCTCTCACGAGGGATACTTAATACTTTCTTTTTGGTTTCTAACAGACTTTTAAGATCATACCCTCGCTCCACAAATTTAGAAATCATAAGGTCCATCTGGATTTCAAGATCCTGTGGATCGCTACAGATCCTTCTTACTCTGAGTAGCTGAGAGTAAGGTAAGCCTCTAGTTACCGATCGCGGATGAAAACTATTAGGGGACAGTACCATATTGCGATCAGTGGGCTTAACAAATAAGGATGTTTGAAGTGTGCATCCCACTTTACTGATGCGGACATCCAAGAAGTCGATCTGGGTGTCCGAGATGTTGCAGGTTAGTTTAACAGGACTGTCACTAGAATTATGCAGGTCAATGATGGACAACAAACTATCCTTGGTACCCTACCAAATCAGGATCATGTCATCAATATACCTTGCATAATAGATCACCTGTTTGGCAATTACCTTATTAGCGAAAAATATGTCTTTTTCGACTGAGATCATGAAAGCGTTAGCATACGATGGGGCCACTGAGGACCCCATCGCACACCCAGCTATCTGCAGGAAAAACTGCTTATTATAATAGAAGTAATTTTTGGTTAACACCATTTCAAGTAATTCACAAAAAAAGTTAATGTCAGGCCCATTGTAAAACAGATTATCGGTGATAAGTTGCTTAGTAGCCGCTATCCCCATAGAGTGGGGGATGCAGGTATAAAAGAGTAAACAGTCAGGTGGTAAATTAGTAAATTGCTGTAATGACTGTAACAACATCGTAGTGTCCTGTAAAATAAAGGCAGAATGTTGGATGACCGGTTGTAGATAAACATCAAGGTACATAGAGACTGGTTGAAAAATATCCTGAATATCCGCTATCCTGAACAAATGTTCGTTCGACCTGCTTTTGCTGGTAATTGAGGAATCCACTAGACAGCTGAACATCGCTTGTGAAAAGACCAATATCTTTGAAACTCAGCACAAACAAACTCTAGTGGAGGACACCTCAATTAATTGGATGGAGAAATTGCAAACACAAGTAGAGACTTACAAACGCGATCTACTGAAATATAAACGTGATAAGTTTACCAAGGTGAATGCAGACTATGAGTCTCAAAATGTGTACCCTTGGCTCACCGGTAATACAGAAAACCCGAGACGGCAGTATAACAGACGCCGATTCTACACCAGACTTGATACGTCTAATGGTTCGGGCACCTCTGCCAGTGATAATGATCAATACCAGCGCAAAACTTATAAAAAGAAACAACCCATCCCTTTAGCCGTCCGTACGAGGAGACAACTCCGGACCGAAGGCGCCAATACTGCCGACGAGGGGGGCAGTGGAAACGTATCCAGAAGCCTAAAACCCCCAATACAAAAGAAGTGATCTTCAATTTATCGTCGACACCCCTTACCGATTCCGAATTGAGTGTATTGCACAAAGGACTGAATTATGTTCTGACCACACGCTTTGATCGCTTTCTCTGGAAAACAGAGACGTTTAAGCTGAATCGTCAGCTCAAATTACAAGAATTTTTGGGACTAAGCCATCCACTGTATGTGTCGACCCCCTGCCATCGGAATTGTATAAATTATCTACAAAATCAAACTTTGAACCTACATCGTCCAATGCTTCGATTAAATCGTTTGTGAGATTGGTGGAATCATCCTTGGATCAGATTGAGACCAATCCACCTAATATCTATCCCAATCTCACCAAATCCGAACGTGACGCCCTTAAATGTCTGAGTGAACGTGAGGACATTGTTATTAGAGCTGCGGACAAGGGCGGTTCAATCGTAGTCCAGGACTTGGCCGCTTATAAAACAGAGATTGACCGCCAATTGTCGGACGTTGCTACCTATAAGCCATTGCCCTCTGACCCCACTATAACATTCAAGAGGGATCTTGACTCCTATTTGTTGCATGCTGTTTCTAGCAGGATTATTTCTAATACCATTAAAAAAGCTTTAACCTGTGATCATCCTGTCAGACCCATTTTATATACGTTGCCCAAGGTGCATAAGAGACTGGATAATCCCCCTGGTAGACCTATCATCTCTGCCAGGGGATCTATTTTTCAACCAGTCTCTATGTACCTTGATTTTTTTCTACAACCGGTCATCCAACATTCTGCCTTTATTTTACAGGACACTACGATGTTGTTACAGTCATTACAGCAATTTACTAATTTACCACCTGACTGTTTACTCTGTAGTATTGATGTTACTTCGCTTTATACCTGCATCCCCCACTCTATGGGGATAGCGGCTACTAAGCAACTTATCACCGATAATCTGTTTTACAATGGGCCTGACATTAACTTTTTTTGTGAATTACTTGAAATGGTGTTAACCAAAAATTACTTCTATTATAATAAGCAGTTTTTTCTGCAGATAGCTGGGTGTGCGATGGGGTCCTCAGTGGCCCCATCGTATGCTAACGCTTTCATGATCTCAGTCGAAAAAGACATATTTTTCGCTAATGAGGTAATTGCCAAACAGGTGATCTATTATGCAAGGTATATTGATGACATGATCCTGATTTGGCAGGGTACCAAGGATATTTTGTTGTCCATCATTGACCTGCATAATTCTAGTGACAGTCCTGTTAAACTAACCTGCAACATCTCGGACACCCAGATCGACTTCTTGGATGTCCGCATCAGTAAAGTGGGATGCACACTTCAAACATCCTTATTTGTTAAGCCCACTGATCGCAATATGGTACTGCCCCCTAATAGTTTTCATCTGCGATCGGTAACTAGAGGCTTACCTTACTCTCAGCTACTCAGAGTAAGAAGGATCTGTAGTGATCCACAGGATCTTGAAATCCAGATGGACCTTATGATTTCTAAATTTGTGGAGCGAGGGTATGATCTTAAAAGTCTGTTAGAAACCAAAAAGAAAGTATTAAGTATCCCTCGTGAGAGAACCCTTCTTAAACACAGCAAAAAAACTATGACAGAGACTATTATTTGGCCCAATCGCTATAACACTGCTAGCGACATTGCGCGCAGGGCAGTTAAAACTAACTGGCCCATTATAACTACTGATAGAGATTTGCCCTCTTTCACCAACAAAAAAATGATGACCTGCTATTCACGATGGAAAAACCTTCGTGATATGCTTGTTCACAATGATATCTCTGCCATGGGTCATCATACATTGGATACTTTTTTGGGGAAGCCCAAAGTAGGCTGTGTTAAATGTACGGGCTGTACCACTTGTAGCTACATGTGGACAGGCACTGTAATTAAACACCCGTTCTCTGCTAAATCCTTTAAAATTGACTTTAGGCTCACCTGTAGCTCTAAGTTTGTTATATATGTTTTAGTGTGTCCCTGCGGGAAATATTACGCAGGGAAAACAGACTGTGAATTTAAGATTAGAATGGCACAACATAGACAAGCGATTAGATCGGCAGTTCTTAAGGGCAATAGTGAACAGCCGGTCGCCCGTCATTATGCTGTTATGGGTCACTCACCCACAGCATTAAAACACATGATAATTGACCACATTCCCCCGTTGGCAAGGGGCTGTAACAGGTCCAAGTTGCTTTTGCAACGTGAAGCAAGGTGGATTTTTTTATTGGATACCCTCAGCCCACGAGGCTTAAATGAAACTATGGGTTTAAATTGTTTTTTATAAATCATGTCCTCATATGCCCGTATGTATTCTTGTACTTGCGATCTACATTTTTCCATTATGCTGTTTACTTTGTTGTAACTCCGTATATTGTTATATGTTGACAGTGTATTGTTGTAACTATGGTGATGGGAGCACACAGAGATGACGTCATCTCCAAGCGCTTACGGCGGCGGGCGGCTGCCGGGGCTCTTGCGTGATGGACGGCAATGGTGAGGGTGCACTGCTATAAATGGTGAGTTTGTATTTTATGTCTTTTGTACTGCCCTGAGGAAAATGTGATTTCTGCACATTGAACTGTTGGCATTTAAGTGTCATGTGTCATGTGTCGTTATTTATACCTGAGTGCCGCCGTACACCATCATCTACCTACTTGTGGGCTGCTTAACCCACATTAACGGAAGGCAACAGGGACGTTTCCTAAGTATAGCGAGTGCCAGAGTTTGGAGTATATATATATATACACTGCACTGTACATCCCCCGCCCCTGTCTGTTGTGGTGGCTGCCGTTACCGTGTATAATTGTACACAGTAATGGAAGCCACCGTTCATAGTTTCTGTTTTTACTATACTCCGGCCCTCCAACAGTCTGAGGGATAGTGAACTGGCCCCCAATTTAAAAAGTTTGAGGACCCCTGCCCTAGGAGAATGTGTGATTTCCAGGCCATTTGTCAGAGAATATGAATGATAACTCAAACACTTTTCTGTCACTCGTGGTCAGTGGTTGGATGAAGCCATTTATTGTCAAAAAACTGTGTTTACTCTTTTGAAATCATAATGACAACAGAAACTACCCAAATGGCCCTGATCAAAAGTTTACATACCCTGGAGATTTTGGCCTGATAACATGCACACAAGTTGACACAAACGGGTTTGAATGGCTACTAAAGGTAACCATCCTCACCTATGATCTGTTTGCTTGTAATCAGTGTGTGTGTATAAAAGGTCAGTGAGTTTCTGATCTCCTGAAAGACCCTTGCATCGTTCATCCAGTGCTGCAATGATGTGTTTGGATTCGGAGTCATGGGGAAAGCAAAATAATTGTCAAAGGAACTGAGGGATAAGGTAATTAAACTGTATAAAACAGGAAAGGGATATAAAAAGATATCCAAGCAATTGAGAATGCCAATCAGCAGTGTTCAAACTCTAATTAAGAAGTGGAAAATGAGGGATTCTGTGGAAACCAAATCACGGTCAGGTAGACCAACAAAAATTTCATCCACAACTGCCAGGAAAATTGTTTGTGATGCAAAGAAAAATCCACAAATAACTTCAGCTGAAATACAGGACTCTCTGAAATAAAGTGGTGTGGTTGTTTCAAGATGCACAATAAGGAGACATTTGAAGAAAAATGGCTACATGGTCGAGTCGCCAGAAGAAAGCCATTACTACGCAAATGCCACAAAGCATCCCGCTTACAATACTCCAAACAGCACAGAGACAAACCTCAACACTTCTGGAACAAAGTCATTTGGAGTGATGAGACCAAAATTGATCTTTTTGGCCACAACCATAAATGTTACATTTGGAGAGGAGACAACAAGGCCTATGATGAAAGGTACACCATTCCTACTGTGAAACACGGAGGTGGATCGCTGATGTTTTGGGGATGTGTGAGCTACAAAGGCACTGGAAACTTGGTCAAAATTGATGGCAAGATGAATGCAGCATGTTATCAGATATTACAGGAGGAAAATGTGCACTCATCAGCCCGGAAGCTGCACATGGGACGTACTTGGACGTTCCAACATGACAATGATCCAATACACAAGGCCAAGTCCACCTGTCATTGGCTACAGCAGAATAAAGTGAAGGTTCTGAGGCGGCCATCTCAGTCTCCTGACCTCAGTATCATGGAGCCACTCTGGGGAGTGCTGAAATGTGCAGTTCATGCAAGACAGCCCAAGAATTTACAGGAACTGGAGGCTTTTTGCCAAGAAGAATGGGCAACTTTACCATCTGAGAAAATAAAGAGCCTCATCCACAACTACTACAAAAGACTTCAAGCTGTCATTGATGTTAAAGGGGGCAATACATGGTATTAAGAACTGGGGTATGTAAAATCTGATCAGGGTCATTTGGGTAGTTTCTGTTGTCATTATGATTTACAAAGAGTTGTTTGACAATAAATGGCGTCACCCAACCACTAACGATGAGTGACAGAAAAGTTTGTGAGTTATCATTCATATTCTCTGACAAATGGCCAGAAAATCACACATTCTGCTAGTGTATGTAAACTTATGGGCACAACTGTATAGCCCCTGGCTACAATAGAAAATAAATTTTGCAAACAGATGCTTTAGGGTGCAGACTTGGGGCAGTGTTGAGGCAGGTGATAGAGGATGATAGGGAACACCCAATTGTGTATCTATCTCATAAACTGACTGACCCAGAAATGGCTTATTACACTATTGATAAGGAATATTTAGCCACAATCTGGGCCTTAAACAAACTACAACCTTATCTCTAAGGGGAAGAATTCTGTGTTGTGACTGACCCTTGAGTTGGCTACAGAGCACTTCAGGGGAAAATGGAATGTTGTTGAGGTGGAGTTTTACAAGGTTTCACTTTTTCTATTTCTCAAAAAAACGATGAGACAATCACAACACTGATGGGATATCTAGGCACGAAGGCATGAGGAAACAAATGCCAAGCTTTGCAGACCTTTGTGCACAGATGACAGTCAATACTGAATACAACATTGGGACTATACCTGTCTCCTTTATTTAATTAGGGGGGGGGGGGGGTGTATGTGAGGAGACAAGGTACATCTAGGACCTGTCTGCATGCCAGAAAGAAAAAGAGTCACCCTATGGCCCATGTTCTGGGTTCTTAAATGGAAGTAGGGATGGACATTGATGGTCGATGTTTTGGAAACATTGATGTTTTTCTTTTGATGTTAGTGTTTTTGCCATTTAATGGTGACCTTCCGATGTTTGTCACCATCGAATGCTAATCATTCGATGGTGTACCGATGGTGGCTTATTTTTTGTAATTCCCAAAAGATATGCCTCTCCTGGCGGTGTCTGTGTCAGGAAAACTTCCTAGGTTCGTTGGAGGCTGTCTGACTTTCTCTCTGCTTCCCTCCCTCTCCCTCTTTATGGTTGCTGTAGCTGCTAGGCAACAGGGCCCACTGCTAGTTCTGATTGGCTCTCACTGACTCAGAGAGCCAATCAGAGCACAAACCTCACCCTGCAGCACCAGGCAGTCACTCAAACAGCAGCAAATTTCACAGACACACTGAGCTCTGGAGGATTCAGAGAGGAGGAGACGTCACTGAATGTTATACCAGCTCAGGCAAGCTACAATAATAATAATAATAAGTACACAATACAACTAGCTACAGATATCTGTGAATGTCAGTCACATACAACACTCATTAATATACTGCATTAGTATTACCAGGCAGCAACCACTATATGATCATCAGTGAAGTGTTGGTCAGAGATTGTCTGTTTCTGTCAATATAGTGAGGAACAATATACACAGTCCTGGGGTACCAGTGAAATGAACCAAGATAAAGGTGCCCATACACTGCTGTGAGGCCTCAGCCTGCAAGCTGCAGGGACCTTCTCGGAAGCACGGACGCATGCGATCCGTTGTGATGGATGCATGCGTCCCTGCTTCCGGCCCGCCTCACCGCCAGGAATAACGGGTGTACAGCCTGCCGGTCCGACCACCTGGTCGGGTCCGATGCGCACGGGACCCAACGGCATGTCAGGGAGAGGCGATTTGGTCGGGTCGATTGGTCGCAATTGGCCAAAATCGGACCAAATCGCCTCAGTGTAGGGGCACCTTAACTGTTTTTATATATAGTGAACTATTTTTTATATTGCGTGACCTGGTCGCTAGCTTAAATTGCTGGTTATCAGTATTTTACTGGGGACCAGCGATTCTAGCAAGTTTCTGCGACCAGCGACTAATGGGCTGCGGTGGGAGCGCACACACGGCGAAGGTCGCTAGGTATCACCGGCAATATGGTCACTGAGCGACCATATAGCTGACGATGGAAGCTAGAATCGCCTAGTGTGTAGCATTATAGTGGTGCCCCCACAGATCCTGGCACCCTAGGCAGCTGCCTAATGGTAGAGCCAGCCCTGCTCTTTGCAATATTTATCTCACCATATAAATGATGTGATAACCACTGTACCGTCATCTCCATTATTTGTGTGTGTGTGTAGTTACACTTGCCTTAATAAATAGACATTTTCCTATCTGGAAAAATAGTGAAACCTAAAGCGAGTTAGTTTACAATTTATATAATTTTATTACATTTTGATTACTTGCTGTTAAAGTGTTAATAATGTGTACAAAATGAATATACTACTTCATCATTGGGCATTGTGTGAATATTATATATGTATATTATACACTGTAATGTCCAGTGATAAAGTAATATGTTGCTCAGAGCCTGGGCCCTGCCACCAAACCCAATTACCACCTTACAAATGGCAATACAGGCTTTTGCGCATGCGCTAGTCATATAACTAGTTTTCACCATCAAATACTTTTAATGCGATGGTTAGTTACCATCGCATCGAAAGTTTTAATGGTGGAAGCACTGCCATCATTTGATGGTTGGCTTCCGATGTCCATTCCTAAATGGAAGCCCTCAATCTGCAGTAGTCACACACAGGAAGTCGTCCAGAAGCAGACAGGAAGTGTGCCTATCAGAAAACCCCATGTCCTTCCCTTCTGGATAGACTGACAGCACGGTCTACCAATCAGAGAAGAGGGAATAGAAAGATACAAGGGAGGAGGACTGTGGGCATGAGGAGGTATCAGGGAGAGACTCTGTGTGTTGTGAGGTAAGTAATTATGTTTTATTTATGTAGATCACTTTCTTCAACAGGGTTCAAGGCACTTTTGAGGGGGCACAGCTAGAATCACTGTAATTTGGGGTGTCATCCCCTCTCAATGCTATCAGTGATCAGGCCTGGTCTGTGCCCTGCTATAGCTGTCACTGCTGATCTGGACTGCAGGAGGTATAGAGGTTCTGTGTTAGTATAATATTGCATTTGATCACTGGATTTCTGGGTCTCCGTGAATAAAGTTCATCTTGTTGTCATGGTAACCAGCTCTGGTGTGTGATCCCGGAATCCCAGGTCACCCCGTATGCTTACAATGGGCAGCGCACTGTTGTATATATTGGGCTACAGTATACATTATTATCATCAGGGTCATTATGGAAATAAACAGACAGCATATAAAAGACATTTGTGACTCACTTTCTTGGTCCATGTGGTAATCTGGGTCTCGGTGAAAGTGCCGTACGACGCCTGGAAATACTTCTGCAGTTTCTCCTTGATGAGGGAAATGGTGATTTTGGAAGAACAAAGATTCGCCACCTCTGCGATAATGTTTGCAATGTGCCCAGATCCCTCCACGATGACGCATGGGGTGTTGTTACACATGGAGTTGTAGATGGTCTGCGGGAGGACAATACGGGAGACAGGGTTACTGGGATATAAGGCATATACATCTGTATGCTGGGGAGAATAAATACAAGTACATCGAAGCTAGCAATATCATTTCCCTTCCATTATTATCAGAGCACTGACAGCAGTAATGTCACCGGTACCGTCTACTGTCATTTTCTTAAGGCTTCTGCTATGTAACTTTATTATACAGTACATGATAAATACAGTACAGCTCAGTAACCCCAACAGGACAAGTCACGTGGCCCTAAGCCAGCAATTCCTAAACTTTTTGGAATCATGGCACCCTAGAACATCAAAATTTTCAAGGCACCCCAAGGCACCCCTAGGCCAAAATTTCTTATTCAGAAATTCAGAAAAAAATATTAATTGAAGTAATTAAGTGGTGAGGAACAGGATTTGCTTCTGTTTGTCCACATATGTTATGAGTGGCAACCACAAGCACTAGTTTTTCCTGTTATATTATAAATATAAATTGATCATGGTCCACCAACCCAAGGCACCCCTGCAAGTGTCCTGAAGCACCCCAGGGTGCCTATGCACACAGTTTGGGAAACACTGTCCTAAGCTGTTTTGTAGGCTCACAGCCATTGATTACGCTGGGGGAAGGGGGAGTACAAGGGGGAACCCTATGTCACACCAAGGCCCGGATTGGCATATGGAGCATGCTCATCTATCCTGCCTTTAGCGGTTGGATCACCAATTGAGGTGCACTGCAGCATGTGGCAGAGCATTGAGCAATGTTGCTAGTGTAGCATATGGTATTGTAGTCCAAGAACTACTTCACTGTATGTAAAATGCAGTAATATGCTTTACATATGAGTTCTGGCCTACAGGATCTCCGAATACAGATCACGCACAGTAACTAGAAATGTAAACATACGACCACGGCGTGGATGGGGTAAGGCATGAGCCTAGTGACAATCTGACATGCTAACCCTGGCGTGATGTGCTAAGGAGGAGAAAGTGGCAGCGAGGTGAGTCGAAGGCGACAGCCTGCATCCAGCAATGGCAACCACTGGTGATTGAGAAGCTGGAAGCAGTCATTGCACGGCGGCTCCTGAGTGGCAACACAGATACTGGTCTGCTTAGGGTGCAGGTCTCTTGCCAGTGGGGGGAAGAACAGAAGGAGCTGTAGAGATCCGGAGCACACAATACTGGCGAGCCCCCTCCCCATGTGGCGCTATCAGGAGGAGAACCCCCTGAAAAAATTTGTAGGTTGTAAGGGAGAGAAGAGCAGGGGAAAGGAGGCAGTGAGAAGAAGTCCAGGCCACTGTGAGTATCCCATTGCTGGCAGGGGGATATACAGACACTATAAAACCAGGTTGGCCAGTGGAGAGGAAGAGGAGTAAACGCCTGTTAGAGCTTGTGACTATATATTCTGTGCACTGCTGTGCTATGTGTATATACAGTGAGGAGGTGAACCGCGCAATAACTGTGATATAAACAAGGAGTCACCCTTCTTAGGAGAAGAGTAAGGGAGACATGCACCAGGCAGTGCGAGTGTATCCGGGACCCATCATGGGGTAAACAGGTCAGGCAGCAGCTGCTAAGCTGGACAGATACACAAGAAGAAACAACCCCTATACAAGCACTGAAAATGTCCCCTAATACATCCTTATGGTCGAAATCTGGGAGAGCTGAGCCTGTAACAGAACCAACGTTACAGAAGTTATTGGAAGTGGTTATTGAAGTACGTTTAGTGGATGAGATCGAAAAAATGCAGGCCGAAATAGGCCTCCTAAAACAGGATTTACAGAGTGTAAAAGTACGTGCAGCGAGGCTGAGAAAAGGATTTCCCAAGTAGAAAATCTACTCACCCCGGTTGAAGCACAAGTAAAGGCATTAAAGGGTGCGGTTTCGGGGTTGCAGAACCAGCTATCAGAGATGACAGAGAACTTGCGCTGAAATAATATCAGGATAGTTGGGGTACCAGAAAAAATAGAAGTAGACTCCCTAGAAGCATGGTTAGAATGGTTGATGGTAACAATTTGGAAAAGAGGCATTCTCCCATTGTTTTGTGTTGAACAGGCCAATCAGGTCCCAGCTAGGCCACAGCCACCAAGAACTCACACAGGTGCAATTTCATGTAAAATCGCTGGGAATATGGTCGCTGAGCGACCATATTGCCAGTGATTTGGAGCACAGCTGGCGATAAATCGCCAGCTGCACGCTCCCGTGTGCACTGCCTAATGGTCGCTGGTCGCAGGAGCATGCTCCTGCAACCAGCGGCTTTCCCCGCGATCGCTGTGCCGGGAGGTCAGCGCCGGGGAGATCAGCGTTGATCTCCCCAGCCCCGTGCCGCTGCTCCCTCCCTCCTCCCATTAAAGTGACAGCAGCAGCGTCTGCTGCTGCTGCGCTCCCCCTCCGCCCAGTAGCAGTGTCTCCTTTCCATCGCTGATGAAAAGGAGACACTGAGCAATATGATTGCTGGGGATATATTGCCAGCAATCATATTACCAACTCTCCTCTAGACCCGGGTGAGTGCTGAGTTGGCAGGGATAGGAGGTGAAGCTCTGCTTGGATATTTTTTATCTTTTTTATCGTTTCTGCTGCTTGTCCAATGTATCCTGTTTTTCTCATCATTGTACGGATTGTGAAAATAAAATTTTGTTATACCGTCATCTGCCTATGAGTTTGATGCTGAGATCTGGACAACCAAGGAACAGAAAAGATACCCCTATGTGCATATAGGGCATTGCCAGAAGGTGAGCATTAAGTGCATGGGAATTTGGAAAAACGTGGGTGTTTGAAAGATACCTTTACGGGCACATAGGGCCTGTTGGACAGGTCAGTGTTCTTCCTAGAACCTAATCACAACGATTTTCCTCTTTGGGATTGTGTCTGGTTTCACTATCTATTGTTTTCTCTTCTACCCATGAACTTATAAAAACCCTTGGACAGAATCCAGGACCAGGGAAGAAGGAGTGACGAATCAACCCTATTTTATTTGTCTGACAGCGCATCAGTATACTCCCGTTTTGTACTTTCTTGTGTTAATTTTTTGGGTTGGTATCCCAAGGGGGTATTGATTGCAGCAGTCAGGTTTGGCGCATTTACAACCACTACAAAATTGCTTTAGCATAAGATCATGAATTACAGGGACCGGGACACTATCATTCGTATGGCGAGAGGGAAGAGCCAGTTGGAAGTGAGCGGTTCAAATATTATGGATTTTCCTGGTTATGCTAAAGAGGTTCAAAAGGAGCGCAGAAAATTTGTGAAGGTAAAGAAAAGGTAGAGAGAACTAATTGTACAATGCTCAGTGATGTTTCCTGCAAAAATAAGAATAATCGCAGATGGGGAAACTACATTTTTGTATACTCCAGAAGAGGTATTCAATTGGTTAGATCAGCGGTTCTCAAACTGTGGGTCCTGACCCCAAAGTGGGTCCCAACCTTCTCAGCACGGGGTCACGACTCCATGTTGCTGATCATCAGGCTGATGACTTTTCTTATCTCAGTCAGTGATTCAAGGAGTCTGAAAAATCTGTTGAATTGTCCGTTATTTTAGACTCCTCCCATCATTTTATGCTTCCACAGTGCTGCCATGTATGTGCTGGCTGCTGACTACACATGTGATGGGTTATGGTATATTAGACTCCTCCCATCACTCTGTGCCTCCACAATGCTGCCATGTATGTGCTGTCTGCTGACTACACGTGTGATGTGATGGGTTATGGTATTTTAGGCTCCTCCCATCACTCTGTGCCCCCACAATGCTGCCATGTATGTGCTGTCTGCTGACTACACATGTGATGTGATGGGTTATGGTATATCAGACTCCTCCCATCACTCTGTGCCTCCACAATGCTGCTGTGTATGTGCTGTCTGCTGACTACACGTGTGATGTGATGGGTTATGGTATATCAGACTCCTCCCATCACTCTGTGCCTCCACAATGCTGCCATGTATGTGCTGTCTGCTGACTACACGTGTGATGTGATGGGTTATGGTAGATCAGACACCTCCCATCACTCTGTGCCTCCACAATGCTGCCATGTATGTGCTGTCTGCTGACTACACGTGTGATGTGATGGGTTATGGTATATCAGGCTCCTCCCATCACTCTGTGCCCCCACAATGCTGCCATGTATGTGCTGTCTGCTGACTACACCTGTGATGTGATGGGTTATGGTATATCAGACTCCTCCCATCACTCTGTGCCTCCACAATGCTGCCATGTATGTGCTGGCTGCTGACTACACGTGTGATGTGATGGGTTATGGTATATCAGACTCCTCCCATCACTCTGTGCCTCCACAATGCTGCCATGTATGTGCTGGCTGCTGACTACATGTGTGATGTGATGGGTTATGGTATATCAGACTCCTCTCATCACTCTGTGCCTCCACAGTGCTGCCATGTATGTGCTGTCTGCTGACTACACGTTTAATGTGATGGGTTATGGTATATTAGACTCCCCCCATCACTCTGTGCCCCCACAGTGCTGCCATGTATGTGCTGTCTGCAGACTACACGTGTGATGCGATGGGTTATGGTATATCAGACTCCTCCCATCACTCTGTGCCTCCACAATGCTGTCATGTATGTGCTGTCTGCTGACTACATGTGTGATGTGATGGGTTATGGTATATCAGACTCCTCTCATTACTCTGTGCCTCCACAGTGCTGCCATGTATGTGCTGTCTGCTGACTACACATGTGATGGGTTATGGTATGTTAGACTCCTCCCATCACTCTGTGCCTCCACAATGCTGTCATGAATGTGCTGTCTGCTGACTACACGTGTGATGTGATGGGTTATGGTATATCAGACTCCTCCCATCACTCTGTGCCTCCACAATGCTGCCATGTATGTGCTGTCTGCTGACTACACATGTGATGGGTTATGGTATGTTAGACTCCTCCCATCACTCTGTGCCTCCACAATGCTGCCATGTATGTGCTGTCTGCTGACTACACGTGTGATGTGATGACCTTCTGCAGTAACTTGCTGGGGTCCCGTAATTATTTTTTTTGTCTGATGGGGTCCCAGAGCAAAATAGTTTGAAAACCCCTGGGATAGATGGCCGGAGTAAGCAGAGGTAGAGGGAAGTACAGTAGGAGCGAAATATCGGCAAACAATGGGGTAAAGACTGGATTTGTAATGTGATGATGAAAATGTATTATAGTCGTGGTTATTGAAGTGCTTTCCTTTTCTTTTTACCTTTTTTCTGTTCTTTTTTCTTTTTGTAACTATGGAATAGGTATGCCGGGATTGGGGGGAGGATGGGAGGAGGGGAGGGGGGAAGAAAATATATGAGAAAGTAAATCAAAATATATATACGTTTGCATAAAATCAACTCCACGCCGACGTGGATAGTGGGGGTATGAAAAATCTTCCGGAAATTGAGATTTGGGAAGCCCAGGTGGGCGATAGTTAGCAGCAACACGCAGTGGGAGGTACTTGTTTCCTAGCATGGCGCACTAAGCAAATAGCTTATTGGGCTAGTCTGTGTAGGAAAATCGCATCGCGTACAGTGTATAGTGCAATGCGGTTTTCCTACAGAATATCCCACTAAGCTATTTGCTTAGTGCGCCATGCTAGGTAAGTACCTCCCTCTGCATGGTGCTGCTATCTATCGCCCACCTGGGCTTCCCAAATCTCAATTTCTAGAAGATTTCTCTGCCTGGCTCCCCCATTTCTTATCCTCTGACATCTCCACTGTCATCCTGGGTGACTTCAGTATTGCTATTGACAGTCCACCATCTTTGCATGCTTCCAAACTCCTCTCTCTAACCTCCTCCCTTGGCCTCTCCCAGTGGTCCGACTCCTCTACTCATGAGGAAGGCCACTGACTTGACCTTGTTTTCACCAGGCTGTGCTCAGTCTCTGATTTTACTAACACTCCCTTCCCTCTCTCTGATCACAATCTCATTACCCTCCCGCTCTCCTCCATTACCCCAAGCCCATTTTGTCCCCCTTATTTTGGGGACCAGACCTGGAGCCTGGGGGTAGTTTAAAAAAGTCAGCGGAGCCCTATTTCAGTGGTTTCCTGATTTTTAAAAACCAGACCCGGCTCTTTGAGCCTGGTGCTGATTATAGCCGTGGGTAATGGTGATGGTAACAAAAATGATATATATCCAAAATGCAGCCAGATGAAGAGCACTTTTTTCATATGCTGTTAATTGGGGCAATACCATGATTGAGCTGGGCATCTCGGAGGTACTCGTAAATGTAAAAACTTGCATTCTGGGTATTAACCCATGTATGGGCAGACTAACACAAGATATTCAGATAGTAGATAAATTAACAACTATGGCCAAAGTGCTCATCGCGAGAAAGTGGATGGCACATGACCGCCCGATATAATAGAGTGGATTAACCTGGTTAATATAAATGTAGCGCACAAGAAATGTATATTTATTAGAAGAAAAAACAAAATGTGCAAAAATATGGGTAAATGGATTCAATCTAAATACTATACATTGGTGTGAGTAATAAGATACAAATTAATAGGAAGAGTGAAAGAGTTGAACGAAAAGTGCACTAAGGTAGAACAAATAAGCTGATCTGGTTTCCCACATGGGTGAAATATGTGAGTATACAGAGATGTCCTAACCAAAATATAACTAAGACTGTGAAAGACAACCGATAGGAAGAACAACCAACTGAGCTAATACAGGATATGATGGGAGGGAGGGGGGGGGGGGGGAGCTTGGGATATATGGAGTATATATGTGGATGTTTATTGGCTTTTTATAAGGATATAAGTATTCAAATAGATAGAATCATGTTAAATAATGTAACTGTCGACTACAATGTATGCAGGAAATAGTGTCATGGTAAATAACCTGTTAAGAGTGTAAAGGAAAGATCCTTAGGGACGATAATAACAATGTGGGTGTTGGGTCCTAGTATAGTCCCTGGGCAATTCAATGTAAGAACAATGTTTGTATTGTTATCTTTGGAAACTTAATAAAGAAAACAATTAAAAAAAAAGAAATGTAAACAAACAGTATAGCACATCTGCTTTCCACATGAATGCAGGGCTGCAGGTTGTTTAAATTCACATGGATCATATCTCTCAATCACTCATGCTTTCATTTATCCTTTTACTATATGCTGCTATATGGGACAGTATGTCACCAAGCTGTATTAGATGCTTAAATGCATCATCGGAAAGGTAAAAAAAAGCAAGGATTATACTCACGATAATACCTTTTCTTCGGAATACTTCATGGCAGCCATTACATTGGGTTTATCCCTCTCTCCTCTCCAATTAGACAGGTAGTTTTTTCCCCAGGATCCAGCCCCTCCTCTATATAATCTGGCACCTCCCCATTGACCATAGTCTTTGACTGTCTCCGTCCTGATCCTAGGGAAAAAACACAAATAGGGAGGGCGAACAAATTTTTGGGCTGCCATGAAGTATTCCGAAGAAAAGGTATTATCGTGAGTATAATCCTTGCTTTCTCCTTCATACTTCATGGCAGCCATTACATTGGGATGTACCAAAGCAGTAGGGTGGGCTTATACTATACCTCAAGCCAAGACTTGCTTAAGAATTTCACTTCCGAAACTAGGGCTTGCGACATCCAAGGCATAATGCTTAGAGAAGGTATGCAAGGAAGACCAGGTGGCTGCTTGACAAATCTCCTTAGCCGAAACTTTGGCCTCTCTTGCCCATGAAACCGCCATTGCCCTTGTCGAGTGAGCCTTAATACCCTCTGGAACTACACGACTAACTTTCTTGTAAGTGAATGCAATTACATTCTTTAGCCACCTTGACATTGATTGCTTTGATGGAGCCAATCCTTTCTTTGCCCCCTGGGGAATCACAAATAATGCCTCTGACTTCCTGAACCCCGTCGTCCTGTGCAAATATATCTTGATAGCCCTCAAGACATCTAATATATGCAATTTTTCCTCTTTCTTCGTCAGAGGATTTTAGAAAAAACAAGGCAAAATAATTTCTTGACTTAAATTAAATGAGGAAACCACCTTAGGTAGGAAGGACGGTCTGGTCCTCAGTACCACCCGATCCGGGAAAATCTTCAAATACTGTTCTTTGATGCACAGTGCATGAATCTCTCCCACTCTCTTCGCTGATGTTATTGCTACTAAAAACAACATTTTCCACGTTAGGAATTTTAACTTAGCTCTGTCCAATGGCTCAAACGGAGCCTCCATAAGTCCGTTCAAGACTAAATTAAGATCCCACTGGGGGACTATTGACCTAACCCTAGGTCGAATTTTCTTAATAGCTTGACAAAATCTTTGAATTAAACTATGCTCTGCCAGTTTCTTGTCCAGTAGAACACTCAGCGCCGAGATCTGAACCTTGAGTGTAGACACCGAAAGCCCTTTGTTAAGCCCATCACAAAGGAACTGTAACACTTGGGGTATGTTCGCTTTAGGAAAATCGAATTTGCCTCTTGACCATGTCGCGAACACCCGCCATATTCTATAGTAAACCTCTGATGATACCTTCTTCCTTGCTTGGAGAAGTACCTCGATAACTTCTGGAGATAAATTTTTGTCTTTCAACTGTCGCCTTTCAATTTCCAGGCCGCTAAATTCAATTTGTGAGGTTCTTGACAATTGACTGGGCCCTGCCTGAGCAAATCCTGAGTCACTGGAAGAAAAACTGGGCCTGCAATCGCCATGCTTTCTAACATGGGGAACCAAGCCCTCCTCGGCCAGTAGGGCAGTACGGCTATGACTTGGACCCCCTCCGTTCTGATCTTCCACAATGTCCTGTGAATGAGAGAAATTGGAGGAAACACGTACCCCAGGTGAAACTCCCATCTCTGAGACAGGGCGTCCACTCCACTTGACCCCCAAATCGGGTATCGAGAGTAAAATTGTGGAAGCTTCTTGTTGACTGCTGAAGCCATGAGATCCACCTCTGGCTGACCGAATTGCTCCACTATTTTCTGGAAAACTGAATCCTTCAGTTCCCATTCGCCCGGAACCACACTTGTGCGACTTAGATAGTCCGCGAGCTGATTGTCCTCCCCAAGTACATGCAACGCTGATACCGACAGCAGATTTTCCTCGGCCCAACACATGATATTTCGTACTTCTTCTAAGAGCACGTGACTCCGTGTACCTCCTTGTCTGTTGACGTAAGAGACGGTAGTAGCGTTGTCCGAGAAAATGCGCAGGTGCGCACCCTTGATATCTTCGCTGAAGAATCTTATTGCTTTCCACACGGCTCTTAGTTCTTTGTGATTGGAGGAAAACTCTGACTCGCGGGGAGACCATAGGCCTTGACACGTTTTGCCTAGACCATGAGCCCCCCAACCCACGGCGCTGGCGTCTGTGGTGATCACCCTGTAAAGGGGGCTTGCTAGTGAAGACTTTCTTGGTATTAGCTGATTGGCTGACCACCAAACTAGAGAATTTTTCACTGAATCTGAAATTTTTATTCTTTTTTCCAGAGGCACTAGCCTTTTTGTGTAGCCCAGAAGAAACCACTGCAGAGGCCTCATCCTCCATCTGGCCCATGGGACTATGTCCACCGTAGATGCCATCATACCCAAAAGGCTCATTGCTGCCCTCAGTGGTATGCGATCCTCCTCGTATATCATAGAGATTAGTTGCTGGATCCTTTCGCACCTCTTTATGGACAAGGACATTTGGAATTGTACAGTGTCCACCAGTACCCCCAGAAATTGAAGACTCTGTGTTGGCTTCAAACAGCTTTTCTCCCAATTCACCAGCCACCCGTGCTCCTGAAGAAACTGAATGGTGTAATCTCTTGCTGTTACAACCTCTTCCTCTGATGGTGCCACAATCAATAGATCGTCGAGATATGCCCATATCATGACTTTCTTCTTTCTCAGTTCCTCTACCAATACCACTAGCACCTTGGTAAAGACTCGTGGTGACGAGGTGAGGCCAAAGGGCAGGCAAGTGAACTGGTAATGATCGTGACCTATGCAGAATCTCAGAAATTTTCTGTCGTCTGGAGAAATGGGAATATGGAAGTAGGCGTCTCTTAAGTCGATGGAGACCATATAATCGTTCTTTCTTATTCCCATCAGAATAGACCTTGTGGTCTCCATGTGAAACTTTCTCTTCTTTATGTGTAAATTTAATTTTCTTAAATCTAATATAGTTCTGTAACCTCCAGAACTTTTGCTGACGATGAAGAGACGGGAATAAAACCCGGACCTTTTCTCTTCGTCTGGGACTTTCACCACTGCTCCTGATGTGATGAGTCCTTTTAAACTTAAATTTAGAGCTTCCCTCTCTATCTTCGAAACTGGGAGCTCTGAAACACAAAATTTTGCTACTCTTGGTTTTGACATGAATTCCAGACGATAGCCCATCTTGACCACCTCCAGAACCCATCTGTCTCGGATGGTTTGTTCCCAGATGCGAGCGAAACCCAACAGCCTTCCTGCTACCGGGGCTTGCTCCACCATGGGACCACTGTCACTGCTTCTGTGTGGTTCCAGAATTTTCCCCTTTTTTCTTGATGTACTGTCGAAAAAAGGCTCTGGATGTCCCTTGAGCGTATCTATCCCGGACCGATCTGCCTGGCCTATATGCCCTGGCCTGTCTATAAGCCTGTCTAGAAGAAAATGAGGAAAACCTCCCTCTTCTATCCTGTGGTAATCTTACTGATTTACCACCTGACATTCTTTGAATCATCTGATCCAAACGACTGCCGAAAAGGAAAGCACCCTCATAAGGCAACGTTGCCAGTTTGTGCTTTGAATGGGAATCTGCCGCCCATGATTTAAGCCATAAGGCCCTATGGGCCACCACCCCTGAAGACAGGGATTTCGCTGCAAAATCTAGACCATCTAAAGAGGCCTCACACATATAGTCCACCGCAAGCTGAATCTGGGTAAGACTTTTACAGATTTGATCACGGGAAACCTTTTCCTGTAGGTCTTCCTGTAAGGCAGAACACCAGATCCTGAGTGCCCGGGAGAGCGAGGCCATGGCCACTCCTGCCTTTAGCGAGACTGAGGAGGAAATATGCAATCTCTTCAAAGCACTTTCCATTTTTTTATCCATTGCGTCCTTCAGTGACGCTCCATCCTCAAGGGGGATCGTAGTACGGGTCGTCACTTCTGACACTGCCGCGTCAACTTTAGGTATATTACACCATTTAATAAATTCTTCATCCTCAATAGGAAACATTTTTTGAATTCTCTTAGTCGACCCTACTCTCTTGTCGACACCCTGCCATTCTTTAGTTAGGATGTCTTTCACCACCTTATGCACTGTAAACGATCTCCCCTTTTTTGATCGATCCTCAAATAATGCATCAAACTCAGACTTTACGGGTTGCTTATAGTTAAGTGTCCTATAAAGATTTTTCAGCACTGCCTCTACCAGTTCCACATTAAACAGGCGCTCGTCCTCCAACACTTCGCCTGACTCTGCTGACGATCCACCGGACGCCTCCTTGTCCACATCATCATGCACAGACATATCCCCATCATCTTTATCAAGGCTAGTCTGTGACCTGGACCTCTTATTTCCTGTATATTCCTCTTTAGAAATAAAATTATTTTTCATCCAGTCTCTCATTTCTGCTAATTGTGCTGATATATTCATTCCAACATCCTTCTTTGTCAGACATTCTAAGCAAAGAACTGTTTCTCCAACAAAAGCTCTATCACCTCCTGGACAGACTTTAGTATTTTTAGTCTTAGCTACTTTTTTCCTGGGCACTGAAGGCACACTACAAGAAAAGAGAGAGATACTAACTATCTGGCTCAAAGTAAATAAAATAAAAATAACCTGTCCTCAAAAAGAGGACTTACCTGGGCGGCGGTGTAACATTTTTCTGAGAGGCATCCTCCATGATCAAACCCTGGTAAGTAACAGCCCAGCGCCTGTAACACCGACCAGGCGCTTTAAATGGACGCCGCACGAGCAGAGGTTGGCGTCTCCCCTCCCTGCCGGAAGTAGCAATAGCCGGCGCGTACTTCCGGCTATCTGGAACGCACGCGGCTGTGACCCGCACGCCGCGTGCATCCGCCGGAAGTGACACCAGCCATCATGCGCAGCCTGAGTGCCGGAGCTGCCGGGGAAGCCTGACACAGCGTGCGCTAAGGCACACGCCGGCGCCACCACCTACCGGACACCAGGAGCCAGCGGTAACATGACGGCCAGGTAAAAAACCTATAATGCGCGCGCCGACCACCATTGCGGGAGGGGAGGGGGAAAACACCATGGGCTACCAGGTTACAAGTCCTTGCCACCGGCCCTGGACATACGAAGGCTTAAGGCACCGCCAGCCTGACCGCCCAGGCCCCCGGTAGCATAACCAGCTTACCGGGCCTAGTCTAGAAAGAAAAGAAAACAAAACTGACTAACTACCTGTCACAGACAGAAGGAGACAGGAAAAAGACTATGGTCAATGGGGAGGTGCCAGATTATATAGAGGAGGGGCTGGATCCTAGGGAAAAAACTACCTGTCTAATTGGAGAGGAGAGAGGGATAACCCAATGTAATGGCTGCCATGAAGTAGGAAGGAGAAAAATATAACAATTTTTTGCGGAGAAGACACTCGTAAAGCCGTTCACACAGTGAGTTTAGATGCATCATGTGTGAATAAGTTTGCAGGCTTATAGTACACTATCCATTGTGGCCTAGCAGTTAAGGTGAGCGCATTATATGCCTAGGGTTCAGATCCCACTCAGGAGCAATTCATTATTTGTAATTCCAATGTTTTTTTTTTTTTTTTATAAAAATGTAACTTTCAAATGTGCATAGTATATATTTATACTTTGCTTCCACTTTACTTGTGTATGGCCAGCTCTCTCATGGCCGATAGTCTCAGCCCAACACCATTTTGTAAATATTCTACGTAGTCACTCATTCAACCCCAGGTACTCAGTGGGAAAACCTACAGTATGCAGAACTTAGCCTACTCTTATGGAGCTAACCTTGGCATATATTCCCCACCGAGTCCCTGGGTCTGAATGAGTGACTACGTAGCATATTTATTAATATGGCAGCTGAAATAGACTATTGATCATGAAGGAGCCCACTCTTATGAAGTCAGCTGGTAAATTGCGAGGGCGTTTTGCAAATCCATCTGTGGCACTCTAATGTAGTTTTCATTAGCGGAGTTATCGCCATCCAGCTGCAAAGCAGTGTAATTAAATGCTTCAATGAGTCCTCCATCTCTCAGTCAAGAGACCTCCATCTGCCAGGAGTCCTCCATCTCTCTGGTAAGATTGTTCCATCTCTCTGCCAGGAGACTTCCATCTATCAGCCAAGAGACCTCCATCTGCTAGCAGTCTTCCACCTCTCTGCCAGGAGTCCTCAATCTCTCTGGTAAGATTGTTCTATCTCTCTGCCAGGAGACTTCCATCTATCAGCCAAGAGACCTCCATCTGCCTGCAGTCCTCCATCTCTCTGCCAGGAGTCCTCAATCTCTCTGCCAGGAGTCCTCCATCTCTCTGGTAAGATTGTTCCATCTCTCAGTAAGGAGACTTCCATCTATCAGCCAAAAGACCTCCATCTGCCTGCAGTCTTCCACCTCTCTGCCAGGAGACCTCCATCTCTCTGCCAGGAGTCATCCATCTCTCTGGTAAGTTTGTTCCATCTCTCTGCCAGGAGACTTCCATCTATCAGCCAAGAGACCTCCATCTGCTAGCAGTCTTCCACCTCTCTGCCAGGAGTCCTCAATCTCTCTGGTAAGATTGTTCTATCTCTCTGCCAGGAGACTTCCATCTATCAGCCAAGAGACCTCTATCTGCCAGCAGTCCTCCACCTCTCTGCCAGGAGTCCTCAATCTCTCTGCCAGGAGTCCTCCATCTCTCTGGTAAGATTGTTCCATCTCTCAGTAAGGAGACTTCCATCTATCAGCCAAAAGACCTCCATCTGCCTGCAGTCTTCCACCTCTCTGCCAGGAGACCTCCATCTCTCTGCCAGGAGTCATCCATCTCTCTGGTAAGATTGTTCCATCTCTCTGCCAGGAGACTTCCATCTATCAGCCAAGAGACCTCCATCTGCCAGCAGTCCTCCACCTCTCTACCAGGAGTCCTCGATCTCTCCGGTAAGATTGTTCCCTCTCTCTGCTAGGAGACCTCCATCTCTCAGTAAGGAGACTTCCATCTATCAGCCAAAAGACCTCCATCTGCCTGCAGTCTTCCACCTCTCTGCCAGGAGACCTCCACCGCTCTGCTAGAAGACCTCCATCTGCCTGCAGTCTTTACCTCTCTGCCAGGAGAACTCCGCCACTCTGGAATAAGCATTACTGATGCCACAGAAAAAGTAATACAATGTAAGGGACAGTGATACTCACATCGAGGGTATCAGGACAGCCATCCAGCACCACACACACTGTAGGGATTGCTATGGTAGTCTCTGAAATACATAATAACAGAAATTTATGAATGAAATCCCTCACATGTGTCATTAGTAGTAGCCTATCATACAGTAACTGGCTTATTTTGCATACTGTTTGCTGTGTGTAGCAGAAATGTATTGGTCTATGTTGAGGAATGTCAGCCTGACAGTAATATTCATTTACAGTTTTGAATGAGCCACAAAGCTGGTACCATGAGTTAGTGATGACAGGGGCAGTGGGTACATAGAGCGCAGGAAAGATGTACTACTTGCCACTGTGAATCATGGTGATTCCTTTATCCTTGTGAGGATTATCTGGGATGAACTTGGGGTTAACCCTTGCTGTGACTGGCAGGTCATTAAGATGTTGATTACAGCCTGATTTGTGCTTCTGTGGCCGAGATGGTGAAGCCACAGCAGCAGCTGAGCCTGACTCTCACACTATACCCTGAGTCGGCTGGCACATGCGCTGGTCTTAGACTTCGTCACTAATAGCCATCTCTCCAGGGCAGACTAGCTCCACCCTGTAGTCAGATGCCAGCTGGGCTTTCAAGGTGACGCAAAGTCCCAACCGTGTCAGGTTCCTAGTAAGAGGAAATAATGACTAGACAAGACAAAGATAAATTAGGTTCTGCACCTAAACATGGACTAAGGACTGAACACAGGATTTGAGGCCATAACCGCTATAATGAGAATCTGTTAGAATAAACAAAACTACAACCAAGCTTTGTGGATGGAATTACAACACCTTACCGGGTCAGTGATGCCATCGCCAGGCTAGACCAAAGCCTCTGGCATCTGCCGAGAGACAAACAAGAAACATACAGTACACTAGATACAGTAAGTTAGCATGCAATCAGGCCTGCACCCCAACCACATCCATGACTGTCTCAGAACAAGAGCTATGGCTCCATATAGAGGAATAAGAATATAGTAAGTGTGTAACAGGACTAACAGGGCCTGAACCGGACTATAACAGGCAGGTTCTCAATTCTGGGAGCATACCTACTGTAAATACCCAGTGGCTTAGGAGGCAGCCACACCCAAAGGCTAAGGTATGCATGGAAACAAGGCACGACGGATCAGCCAAAGCCTGGAGTGTTGATCTGGTGATAACATAGAAACTCCACAGATAATAGTGACTGCTACATAAACACTGACCCGCCGGAGGTGGCTCGTAACAATCCTCTATTGCTCTGTGTGTCTCTGATGCCAGAGTGTACCTGGGTTAATGGGAAATACATTGTTTGTTCTTGAATCAGAATGATACGCAGTCATGAGACCAAGTAACAAAGACGCTAGTCCATCAAGTCCAACCTATCTAACTTGTAACTACTGATTTGAGCCACATCAATAAAATGGCATTAAATGGAGAGGTGATAACCATGGGAGACTTTAATCTACTTGATGTAAACTGGGAGCTGCCTGTTGCAAGTTCCACCAGAAGTAGGGACATGCTGAATTCCTTGCAAGGAGCATCCCTCCAGCAATTGGTGAGGGAGCCCACTCGTAAGGATGCAATATTAGACTTAATTCTTACAAATGGTGACAGAATATCGGATGTAAATGTGGGTGAAAACCTGGGATCCAGTGACCATCAAGCAGTATGGTTCAGAATAAAGACAGAGACCGACTCATCGCACACAAAAACAAAGGTGTTAGATTTTAGGAAGGCTGATTTTGTAGAGATGGGAAACTCTGTAAGGGATTCTTTGGCAGAGAGGAGGAACTTGGAAGGAGTGCAGGATAAGTGGGAAAAATTAAAAAGTGCAATTCTAAAAGCAACAGAACTTTGTGTCAAAAGAGTTTGGAAAAACAACAGGAAAGGGAAGCCATTGTGGTTTGCAAAACAAAGTAGCAAGTATTGTGAAAGCAAAAAAGTTGGCCTTTAGGAAATATAAGCAGATGCAGAATAATGGAAACAAAGAGGTGTATCTTGTTAGACAGAAGGAGGAGGCTAAGAAGGTAATCAGATGTGCAAAAGCACAGGCTGAAGAGAAAATGGCCCAGTCAGTGGGTAAAGGGGGAAAAACTTTTTTTTAGGTATATAAGTGAACGGAGAAAAACAAAAAGTGGAATAATTAGACTAAAGACAGAGGCCCTTATTCAGATCTGTGCGGCCAGAGCCGCATACGGTGCTCCGGCCGCACAAACCAATCCCCGCCCACAATACGGATCGCCACGGCCGTCCGTACACGGACGGCTGGCGATCCGCATGAAAATGGTGGGGCGTACGCCTCCACCATGGTGGGAGCTGCCCCCTGCATTCGATGGTCTGCGACCATCGAAGGCAGGGCCGCACGCCCCACCAGCTCCCGCAAGCTGAGACCACACGGACAATCGTCCGTGTGAAAGCTTGTATGGGGGCGGAGAACTGACATCCGGCGATGTCAGCTTTCCGCCCCCATCACTGGCGTCATAGCCTCATTACCATGCATACGCCCCGCGTTTGCATGGGAACGCCCATGAAACGCGGGGCGTATGCATAGGGAAATGAGGGTATGAAGCCCCTCACGCCCCTATACGCCCCCTTTGCGGCGTAGAAACTTTATGTGCGGCGATTTCGCCTGCACATGCGCAGATTGACCTCTGCGCATGTGCAGAGTGAAAACATCGGCGGTACGGCCGCACGCGGGCCGTACCGCTCAGTTCAGAATAAGGGCCAGAGAGTGGAAGTCTTCTTGAGGGGGACAATGTAATAGCAGATAATATTAATAATTATTTCTGCTCAGTATTCACTGCTGAAAGAGAGGGGAAGGGGCCACAGTTAAATTGCAAGTATAGTCAGAAAACTGAGGGAGAAACAAGTACATTTACAGAGGAGAAAGTCCTCACAGAACTCTCAAAACTGAAAGTGGATAAATCAATGGGGCCAGATGGGATACATCCAAGGATACTAAAAGAGCTTAAAGGGGAGCTGGTAAAACCAATAACAGAATTATTCAACCAGTCACTAGCTACTGGAGTAATCCCAGAGGACTGGAAAACAGCGAATGTAGTCCCACTGCACAAAAGTGGAAGCAAGGAAGAGGTAAGCAACTATCGACCAGTGAGCCTTACATCAGTAGTAGGGAAATTGATGAAAACACTCTTAAAACAAAGAGTTGTAGAATATCTCAAAACCAGCAATTTACAGGATCCAAAACAGCATGGGTTTACTGGGGGAAGATCATGTCAAACAAATCTTATTGACTTTTTTGACTGGGTGACTAAAGTAATAGATCAAGGTGGGGCTGTAGATGTAGCTTATCTAGACTTAAGTAAGGCTTTGACAATGTCCCACATCGAAGACTGTTAAATAAACTTGAAAGCTTGGGATTGGATTCTAAGATGGTTGAATGGATAAGATCTTGGTTGCAGGACAGAAAACAGTTGTAGTAAACGGAGTACAGTCAAAGGAGGGTAAGGTTACAAGTGCAGTACCCCAGGGATCTGTACTTGGACCAGGGTTTTTTTAATATCTTTATTGGTGATATTGCAAATGGAATTGAGGGGAAAATGTGCCTTTTTACAGATGACACAAAAGGTATGCAACAGGGTAGACACACCAGGAGGGGTAAAACTAATGATCGATTATCTATGTAGATTAGAAGAATGGTCAAGAGCATGGCAACTACAGTTTAATGCCAAAAAATGCAAAATCATGCACTTGGGTTTAATAAATCCAAAGACTAAATATAGTATAAATGGCACTATAATGGGAACTACTGAGAAAGAGAGGGATCTAGGTGTCACTATTTCAGGGGACTTAAAAGCAGGTAGGCAATGTAACAAAGCAATGAAGAAGGCAAGTCAGATGCTTGGTTGCATAGGGAGAGGTATCAGCAGTAGAAATAAAGAAGTAATAATGCCACTGTATAGGTCATTGGTACGACCTCATCTAGAGTATTGTGTTCAGTTCTGGAGGCCATATCTCCAGAAGGATATAAATACATTAGAAACTGTACAAAGAAGGGCAACTAAAATGGTGCATGGTCTTCTATACTTTAGAGCAGAGAAAGGGGAATGTGGGACATGATAGAAACTTTCAAATATATCAAGGGTTTTAACAAGGTACAGGTGGGAGACATTCCTCACAGGAAGAGGAGCAGCAGAACACGAGGACATGCACTGACACTAGAGGGAGGAAGGTACAGGTGGAAGACATTCTTCACAGGAAGAGGAGCAGCAGAACATGAGGACATGCACTGACACTAGAGGGAGGAAGGTACAGGTGGGAGACATTAGTCACAGGAAGAGGAGCAGCAGAACACGAGGACATGCACTGACACTAGAGGGAGGAAGGTACAGGTGGGAGACATTCCTCACAGGAAGAGGAGCAGCAGAACACGAGGACATGCACTGACACTAGAGGGAGGAAGGTACAGGTGGAAGACATTCTTCACAGGAAGAGGAGCAGCAGAACATGAGGACATGCACTGACACTAGAGGGAGGAAGGTACAGGTGGGAGACATTAGTCACAGGAAGAGGAGCAGCAGAACACGAGGACATGCACTGACACTAGAGGGAGGAAGATTCGGGGGAAATTTGAGGAAGAATTACTTCACAGAAAGAGTAGTAGATAAGTGGAATAGCCTATCATCAGAGGTGGTAGAGGCAAATACAGTAGAACAATTTAAACATACTTGGGATAGGCATATTGAGATCCTTACAAAAAAATGAAGATCAAATATGGTCGAGGTAACATGTTTAATAAAGGGGCAGACTAGATGGGCCAAGTGGTTCTTATCTGCCGCCAAATTGTATGTTTCTATGAGTAAGTCATATCTATAGGATTCCCTTAGCGTCCAAAAATGCATCCAGTTTAGATTTAAATTCTTTAACAGTAGTTGCTGTAATCACCCCACCGGCAATGAGTTCCAGAATGTTACTGCTCTAATGGTGAAAAATCCTCTTCTTAATTCAGTACGGAATTTATTTTCCTCGAGCCCCAGTACATGCCGTGTGTCCTAAGTATAGGCCTGTTAGTGACCAATCATCTCCCAGTTCCATATGATTCCCAATCCTGTATTTGTACATATTAATCATATCACCTCCCAACCTCCGTTTCTCCAGTGATAACATATTCAGCCTGGTATAACCTATCTTTGTATTCTAGTGATTCAAGACCTCTTACTTCTAGCTTAGTCGCCCTTCTCTGCACCTGTTCAAATTCATTTATGTCCTTTTTAAGGTGCGGTGCCCAGAACTGAACACAATGTTCCAAGTGTGGTCTTACCAATGCCTTGTACAGAGCTATCACATTGGCATCCCTTGATTCAATACCCCTTTTAATGCATGCCAGTGTCCGGTTTGCTTTTGCTGCTGCACTTGAGCAGTGTGCACTATTACCCAATTCTTCATCTATTATGACCCCAAGTCCTTCTTTACAGTGATTGAGCCTACCACCCGGAGGACAGTGGGGGTGAGAGACCTATGGAAGTAGCAAATAGAAAGAGAGTGAAGCTGGAGTGGGACCGCAGAGCTAGGTGCAGGCTGAGGTGACCCCAACAATGCTATATACACACAAAGATAAGATTTTATTATATATCCCCTGCAGGGTAAATGGCCACTGACAGCAGCTGTGACTGACTCCCCATCCTGCACTGTCCCTGACCTCTGTGACACCTGATGTGACTGACTTCCCATCCTGCACTGTCCCTGACCTCTGTGACACCTGATGTGACTGAATCCCCATCCTGCACTGTCCCTGACATCTGTGACACCTGATGTGACTGACTCCCCATCCTGCACTGTCCCTGACATCTGTGACACCTGATGTGACTGACTCCCCATCCTGCACTGTCCCTGACATCTGTGACACCTGATGTGACTGACTCCCCATCCTGCACTGTCCCTGACCTCTGTGACACCTGATGTGACTGGATCCCCCATCCTGCAGTATCCCTGACATCTGTGACACTTGATGTGACTGGATCCCCATCCTGCACTGTCCCTGACCTCTGTGACACCTGATGTGACTGGATCCCCCATCCTGCACTGTCCCTGACCTCTGTGACACCTGATGTGACTGGTTCCCCCATCCTGCACTGTCCATGACCTCTGTGACACCTGATGTGACTGGATCCCCCATCATGCACTGTTCCTGACCTCTGTGACAGCTACTATGACTGGCTCCCCTATCCTGCAGGGCCCCTGATCAATCTGACAGCTACAATGACTGGCTCCCCTATCCTGCAGGGCCCCAGATCAGTCTGATAGCTACTGTGCCTGGCTCCCCTATCCTGCAGGGCCCCATAGCAGTATGACAGCTACTATGACTGGCTCCCCTTCCTGCAGGGCCCCTGATCAGTCTGACAGCTACTATGACTGGCTCCCCTATCCTGCAGGGCCCCAGATCAGTCTGATAGCTACTGTGCCTGGCTCCCCTTCCTGCAGGGCCCCTGAGCAGTCTGACAGCTACTATGACTGGCTCCCCTTCCTGCAGGGCCCCTGATCAGTCTGACAGCTACTATGACTGGCTCCCCTATCCTGCAGGGCCCCTGATCAGTCTGACACTACAATGACTGGCTCCCCTATCCTGCAGGGCCCCAGATCAGTCTGATAGCTACTATGACTGGCTCCACTATCCTGCAGGGCCCCAGATCAGTCTGATAGCTACTGTGCCTGGCTCCCCTTCCTGCAGGGCCCCTGATCAGTCTGATAGCTACTATGACTGGCTCCCCTATCCTGCAGGGCCCCAGATCAGTCTGACAGCTACTATGACTGGCTCCCCTATCCTGCAGGGACCCTGATTAGTCTGACAGCTACAATGACTGGCTCTCCTATCCTGCAGGGCCCCTGATCAGTCTGATAGCTACTGTGCCTGGCTCCCCTATCCTGCAGGGCCCCTGATCAGTCTGATAGCTATTGTGCCTGGCTCCCCTTCCTGCAGGGCCCCAGATCAGTCTGATAGCTACTGTGCCTGGCTCCCCTATCCTGCAGGGACCCTGATCAGTCTGACAGCTACTATGACTGGCTCTCCTATCCTGCAGGGCCCCTGATCAGTCTGATAGCTATTGTGCCTGGCTCCCCTATCCTGCAGGGCCCCTGATCAGTCTGACAGCTACTGTGACTGGCTCTCCTATCCTGCAGGGCCCCTGATCAGTCTGATAGCTACTGTGCCTGGCTCCCTTATCCTGCAGGGCCCCTGATCAGTCTGATAGCTACTGTGCCTGGCTCCCCTTCCTGCAGGGCCCCAGATCAGTCTGACAGCTACTATGACTGGCTCTCCTATCCTGCATGGCCCCTGATCAGTCTGATAGCTACTGTGCCTGGCTTCCCTATCCTGCAGGGCCCCTGAGCAGTCTGACAGCTACTATGACTGGCTCCTCTATCCTGCAGGGCCCCTGATCAGTCTGATAGCTACTGTGCCTGGCTCCCCTATCCTGCAGGGCCCCTGATCAGTCTGACAGCTACAATGACTGGCTCTCCTATCCTGCAGGGCCCCTGATTAGTCTGATAGCTACTGTGCCTGGATCCCCTATCCTGCAGGGCCCGTGATCAGTCTGACAGCTACTATGACTGGCTCTCCTATCCTGCAGGGCCCCTGATCAGTCTGACAGCTACAATGACTGGCTCTCCTATCCTGCAGGGCCCATGATCAGTCTGACAGCTACAATGACTGGCTCTCCTATCCTGCAGGGCCCCTGATCAGTCTGACAGCTACTATGACTGGTTCCCCTATCCTGCAGGGCCCCTGAGCAGTCTGACAGCTACTATGACTGACTCCCCTCTTCTGCAGGGCCCCTGATCAGTCTGATAGCTACTGTGCCTGGCTCCCCTATCCTGCAGGGCCCCTGATCAGTCTGACAGCTACAATGACTGGCTCTCCTATCCTGCAGGGCCCCTGATTAGTCTGATAGCTACTGTGCCTGGATCCCCTATCCTGCAGGGCCCGTGATCAGTCTGACAGCTACTATGACTGGCTCTCCTATCCTGCAGGGCCCCTGATCAGTCTGACAGCTACAATGACTGGCTCTCCTATCCTGCAGGGCCGCTGATCAGTCTGACAGCTACTATGACTGGTTCCCCTATCCTGCAGGGCCCCTGATCAGTCTGACACTACAATGACTGGCTCTCCTATCCTGCAGGGCCTCTGACTGCTCTGACAGCTACTGTGCCTGGCTCCCCTTCCTGCAGGGCCACTGATCAGTCTGACAGCTACTGTGCCTGGCTCCCCTATCCTGCAGGGCCCCATAGCAGTATGACAGCTACTATGACTGGCTCCCCTATCCTGCAGGGCCCCAGATCAGTCTGATAGCTACTGTGCCTGGCTCCCCTTCCTGCAGGGCCCCAGATCAGTCTGACAGCTACTATGACTGGCTCCCCTATCCTGCAGGGACCCTGATCAGTCTGACAGCTACTATGACTGGCTCTCCTATCCTGCATGGCCCCTGATCAGTCTGATAGCTACTGTGCCTGGCTCCCCTATCCTGCAGGGCCCCTGATCAGTCTGACAGCTACTATGACTGGCTCCTCTATCCTGCAGGGCCCCTGATCAGTCTGATAGCTACTGTGCCTGGCTCCCCTATCCTGCAGGGCCCCTGATCAGTCTGACAGCTACAATGACTGGCTCTCCTATCCTGCAGGGCCCCTGATCAGTCTGATAGCTACTGTGCCTGGATCCCCTATCCTGCAGGGCCCGTGATCAGTCTGACAGCTACTATGACTGGCTCTCCTATCCTGCAGGGCCCCTGATCAGTCTGACAGCTACAATGACTGGCTCTCCTATCCTGCAGGGCCCCTGATCAGTCTGACAGCTACAATGACTGGCTCTCCTATCCTGCAGGGCCCCTGATCAGTCTGACAGCTACTATGACTGGTTCCCCTATCCTGCAGGGCCCCTGAGCAGTCTGACAGCTACTATGACTGACTCCCCTATCCTGCAGGGCCCCTGATCAGTCTGATAGCTACTGTGCCTGGCTCCCCTATCCTGCAGGGCCCCTGAGCAGTCTGATAGCTACTGTGCCTGGCTCCCCCTTCCTGCAGGGCCCCTGATCAGTCTGATAGCTACTGTGCCTGGCTCCCCTATCCTGCAGGGCCCCTGATCAGTCTGACACTACAATGACTGGCTCTCCTATCCTGCACGGCCCCTGATCAGTCTGATAGCTACTGTGCCTGGATCCCCTATCCTGCAGGGCCCGTGATCAGTCTGACAGCTACTATGACTGGCTCTCCTATCCTGCAGGGCCCCTGATCATTCTGACAGCTACAATGACTGGCTCTCCTATCCTGCAGGGCCCCTGATCAGTCTGACAGCTACTATGACTGGTTCCCCTATCCTGCAGGGCCCCTGATCAGTCTGACACTACAATGACTGGCTCTCCTATCCTGCAGGGCCTCTGACTGCTCTGACAGCTACTGTGCCTGGCTCCCCCTTCCTGCAGGGCCCCTGCACTTCTCTTTCTTTCCCCTTTTTTTGGAGAGGAGAGTTTATACACATCTCCCCTCTTTTTAATAAAAATAAAATAAAGGTTAATTTTTAATATATATTATTTCTTTCAAATCAGTTGAACGGACCACAATACAAACCCACGAGTGCAACCAAAATATCTCTAGCCTTTTTCTTTTTTGTCTGCTATACAGGGCCCCTGACTGCTCTGACAGCTGCTATGACTGGCTCTCCAATCCTGCAGGCATAAGCGAATTTAGGGGATGGCCCGGGGGTACACCGGACCACCCATTAGCCTGCCGCACACAAATTAAACTTTACATTTTAGTTTACAGTCCCCGTTTGTAATGGGGTTACCACCTCATCCCTTTCTGTGGCTGTCTAAATAAAAAACTGTTGAAATGAAGTCTTGAAGTCAGCCAGCCACAGAACCTGTGTAATTAATATGTGTCCGGAATTAAAGGGATGAGCTGGTCACCCTAGTTAGTACACATTTTCTTCTGAAGCCTCTCAGGGCTTCAGCGTTCCCAGTAGTGCACTGCGCGGGTGCACAGGTGATGTCACCGCACACTGGCACAGTGCAAGACTGAGAACGCTGAGTCAGATGGGAAGCGAAGGCGGGAGCTGTAAGCGGCTGCAGAGCGGGCAGTTCGGACAGTGTAGCTTCAGCGTGGAATGGCTGCAGTGTGGAGCAGCAGAGTGGGCACAGCGGGCAGGGCTGCTGGATTGGATTGTGGAGTGGCAGAGCGGCTGAAGTGAGCCAGCATCTCATAAAAAGTGAGGAAGAGGTTTTCTTCTAAGGTGCCTTTTTGCATTTATGGTGGCATGGGATAGGGTGGGAATAATTTGTCCCTTATCAGTCTAGGGGTGCCTGCATATGTGCTGCATAATTATATGGGTGCTCACATGTGCGCTGTATAATGCCATGGGTGCCCCCAAGTGTCCCATATCAGTTGTGTAATACCAAGCCCCTTTTGTGATGCCACGCCCCCTTTTTGACATGCGACTTCGCCGCAAAATGGTCCCACATACTAAGTGGTTGATTCTGGGACCACCCATTACCATATTTCTAGATTCGCCTATGCCTGCAGGGCCCCTGACAATTGTCTGCAGCCCCAGTTTACATTCACATAGGCACAGTGCAGAGGTGTGGTGTCACAATATACTGAGAGGCCATAAATGAGAAGGACCCCCAATATACAGAGAAGCCTTGACGCGGCTTCCAATATCTCTGAATTCTATTATCATGTAGTGTTCTAGATTGGTTACTAGCATTGCTCAGTGTGTTGAGGGAAAAAATGTCTTGTTTTACTTACCCAGTATTTAACCCCTCCCTCATGCACCTGGGAAATGCTACTGAACTAATTGAGCATCTACCACTATCTGTATGCATAAATGAGAAGGGCCCTGACTGATAATATAATACAGGATCAGTGGCCTCAGTAATTCAAAGTCTCACTCCATGGAGACCCTTTATTGTCTATTCTTTGTGTTCTATATAATCATTATAGGAACACTCAATAAAACAGTAATGTCTCATTCTGCCGACAGATAAATCAACATTATGATGATTATTAATATTATTATTATCCTTATTATTATCACTATAATTATTGTTCCTATTATTACTACTTATTATTATTATTATTATTACATAGTATTATTACTATTATTATTATTGTTCCTATTATTTTTATTACTACACATCATAATAATAATAATAATAATAATAATAATAATAATAAGGATAAAAATTATAGTGACAACAATAATAATAATAATAATAATAATAATAATAATAAAAATTATAGTGACAACAATAATAATAATAATAATAATAATAATAATAATAATAATAATAATAATAATAATAATAATAGTGTCACTATTATTTATATCCTTATTATTATTATTATTATTATTATTATTATTATTATTATTATTATTATTATTATTATTATTACATAGTATTATTACTATTATTATTGTTCCTATTATTATTATTATTATTATTATTATTATTATTATTATTACTACACATATTATTATCCTTATTATTATCACTATAATTATTGTTCCTATTATTACTACTTATTATTATTATTATTAATATTATTATTATTACATAGTATTATTAATATTATTATTATTATTATTGTTCCTATTATTATTATTATTATTACTACACATCATAATAATAATAATAATAATAATAATAATAATAATAATAATAATAATAATAATAATAATAATAATAATGTCACTATTATTTATATCCGTATTATTATTATTATTATTATTATTATTATTATTATTATTATTATTATTATTATTATTATTATTACATAGTATTATTACTATTATTATTGTTCCTATTATTATTACTACACATATTATTATTATTATTATTACTACACATATTATTATTATTATTATTATTATTATTATTATTATTATTATTATTATTATTACTATTATAGTCATTATTTTTATTGTTCCTATTATCATTAATATTATTACCATATTACCCACTTTCCCTTCTCACCTCCTATCTTCATGGTTTGTTGAGAGATGAATTTCTCCAGCTGAGTTCTCAGTGGCATTTCCCCCCCACATCGTCCGCACATCCCATCGTCCACCAGAATAAAGTGCGTGTGGTTGTTGTCCAGACATTGCAGGTCCCCCTGGGATCCATCATCCATTGGGTACAATGCTGGAGCGCCGCCCTGCAGGGGTGACACATAGTGGGTGAGATTTAATAGGATGCAATTTTTAGTAAGGATCTGAAATCCACCATACCTGTATCGCATTTTTTTTTTTTTCAAATTGATTTTTTTTTGCCTCAATCGGAATATTTAATGAGATGCGAATATGCAGTAAAAAATGCGACATGGTGCGATTTTTAGTTATGAAAATGTGAGCATTTTTGGACATTTGCGATTTTGTGTAAAAAAAAAAAGACATTGAGGTCCCCCTCCTGAGCTTAAAAAGTCCTAGGCTTAAATGTATTTTACATGAAGACTGGGTGCCCCGAACCCTATATACAGTATTTATTTACAGTGTCTTATATAGTGAAGCAGATTCCATTACAGCGTCTTATATAGCTCAGCAGATTCCGCTACAGTGTCCTACATAGCGAAGCAGATTCTGTTACAGCGTCTTATATAGCGCATCAGATTCCGTTACAGCGTCTTATATAGTGAAGCAGATTCCATTACAGCGTCTTATATAGCGCATCAGATTCCGTTACAGCGTCTTATATAGCGCAGCAGATTCCGTTACAGCGTCTTATACAGCGCATCAGATTCCGTTACAGCATCTTATATAGCGCATCAGATTCCGTTACAGCGTCTTATATAGTGAAGCAGATTGCATTACAGCGTCTTATATAGTGCTGCAGATTCCGCTACAGTGTCCTACATAGCGAAGCAGATTCCGTTACAGCGTCTTCTATAGCGCATCAGATTCCGTTACAGTGTCTTATATAGCACAGCATATTCCGTTACAATGTCTTATATAGCGCAGCAGATTCCGTTACAGTGTCTTATATAGCGCAGCAGATCCTGTTACAGTGTCTTATATAGCACAGCAGATTCCGTTACAGCGTCTTATATAGCGCAGCAGATTCCGTTACAGTGTCTTATATAGCGCAGCAGATTCCGTTAGTATCTTATATAGCGCAGCAGATTCCGTTAGTGTCTTATATAGCGCAGCAGATTCCGTTACAGTGTCTTATATAGCGCAGCAGATTCCGTTACAACGTCTTATATAGCGCAGCAGATTCCGTTACAGCGTCTTATATAGCGCAGCAGATTCCGTTACAGTGTCTTATATAGTGCAGCAGATTCCGTTACAGTGTCTTATATAACACAGCAGATTCCGTAACAGCGTCTTATATAGCGCAGCAGATTCCGTTAGTGTCTTATATAGCGCAGCAGATTCCGTTACAGTGTCTTATATAGCGCAGCAGATTCCAATAGTGTCTTATATAGCGCAGCAGATTCCGTTACAGTGTCTTATATAGCGCAGCAGATTCCGTTAGTGTCTTATATAGCGCAGCAGATTCCGTTACAGTGTCTTATATAGCGCAGCAGATTCCGTTACAACGTCTTATGTAGCGCAGCAGATTCCGTTACAGCGTCTTATATAGCGCAGCAGATTCCGTTACAGTGTCTTATATAGTGCAGCAGATTCTGTTACAGTGTCTTATATAACGCAGCAGATTCCGTTACAGCGTCTTATATAGTGCAGCAGATTCCGTTACAGTGTCTTATATAGCGCAGCAGATTCCGTTACAGTGTCTTATATAGCGCAGCAGATCCCGTTACAGTGTCTTATATAGCACAGCAGATTCCGTTACAACGTCTTATATAGTGCAGCAGATTCCGTTACAGCGTCTTATATAGCGCAGCAGATTCCGTTACAGTGTCTTATATAGTGCAGCAGATTCCGTTACAGTGTCTTATATAGCACAGCAGATTCCGTAACAGCGTCTTATATAGCGCAGCAGATTCCGTTAGTGTCTTATATAGCGCAGCAGATTCCGTTACAGTGTCTTATATAGCGCAGCAGATTCCGTTAGTGTCTTATATAGCGCAGCAGATTCCGTTACAGTGTCTTATATAGCGCAGCAGATTCCGTTAGTGTCTTATATAGCGCAGCAGATTCCGTTACAGTGTCTTATATAGCGCAGCAGATTCCGTTACAACGTCTTATATAGCGCAGCAGATTCCGTTACAGCGTCTTATATAGCACAGCAGATTCCGTTACAGTGTCTTATATAGTGCAGCAGATTCTGTTACAGTGTCTTATATAGTGCAGCAGATTCCGTTACAGTGTCTTATATAGCGCAGCAGATTCCGTTACAGCATCTTATATAGTGCAGCAGATTCCGTTATAGGGTTTTATATAGCGCAGCAGATTCCGTTACAGCGTCTAATATAGCGCAGCAGATTCCGTTACAACGTCTTATATAGCGCAGCAGATTCCGTTACAGCGTCTTATATAGCGCAGCAGATTCCGTTACAACGTCTTATATAGCGCAGCAGATTCCGTTACAGTGTCTTATATAGCGCAGCAGATCCTGTTACAGTGTCTTATATAGCACAGCAGATTCTGTTACAGTGTCTTATATAGCGCAGCAGATTCCGTTACAGCGTCTTATATAGCGCAGCAGATTCCGTTAGTGTCTTATATAGCGCAGCAGATTCCGTTACAGCATCTTATATAGCGCAGCAGATTCCGTTAGTGTCTTATATAGCGCAGCAGATTCCGTTAGTGTCTTCTATAGTGCAGCAGATTCCGTTAGTGTCTTATATAGTGCAGCAGATTCCGTTACAGTGTCTTATATAGCGCAGCAGATTCCGTTAGTGTCTTATATAGCGCAGCAGATTCCGTTAGTGTCTTATATAGCGCAGCAGATTCCGTTACAGCATCTTATATAGCGCAGCAGATTCCGTTAGTGTCTTATATAGCGCAGCAGATTCCGTTAGTGTCTTATATAGCGCAGCAGATTCCGTTAGTGTCTTATATAGCGCAGCAGATTCCGTTAGTGTCTTATATAGCGCAGCAGATTCCGTTAGTGTCTTATATAGCGCAGCAGATTCCGTTACAGCATCTTATATAGCGCAGCAGATTCCGTTAGTGTCTTATATATCGCAGCAGATTCCGTTAGTGTCTTATATAGAGCAGCAGATTCCGTTACAGTGTCTTATATAGCGCAGCAGATTCCGTTAGTGTCTTATATAGCGCAGCAGATTCCGTTAGTGTCTTATATAGCGCAGCAGATTCCGTTACAGCGTCTTATATAGCGCAGCAGATTCCGTTACAGTGTATTATATAGCGCAGCAGATTCCGTTACAGCGTCTTATATAGCGCAGCAGATTCCGTTACAGTGTCTTATATAGCGCAGCAGATTCCGTTACAGTGTCTTATATAGCGCAGCAGATTCCGTTACAGTGTCTTATATAGCGCAGCAGATTCCGTTACAGCGTCTTATATAGCGCAGCAGATTCCGTTACAGTGTCTTATATAGCGCAGCAGATTCCGTTACAGCGTCTTATATAGCGCAGCAGATTCCGTTACAGCGTTTTATATAGCGCAGCAGATTCCGTTACAGTGTCTTATATAGCGCAGCAGATTCCGTTACAGTGTCTTATATAGCGCAGCAGATTCTGTTACAGTGTCTTATATAGCGCAGCAGATTCCGTTACAGTGTCTTCTATAGCGCAGCAGATTCTGTTACAGCGTCTTATATGGCGCAGCAGATTCCGTTACAGTGTCTTATATAGCGCAGCAGATTCCGTTACAGCGTCTTATATAGCGCAGCTGATTCCGTTACAGCGTCTTATACAGCGCAGCAGATTCCGTTACAGCGTCTTATATAGCGCAGCAGATTCCGTTACAGGGTCTTACATAAAGCAGCAGATTCCGTTACAGCGTCTTATATAGCGCAGCAGATTCCGTTACAGCGTCTTATATAGCGCAGCAGATTCCGTTACAGTGTCTTATATAGCGCAGCAGATTCCGTTACAGTGTCTTATATAGCGCAGCAGATTCCGTTAGTGTCTTATATAGCGCAGCAGATTCCCCAACATAAACAAAAACTCCCACCGTGGTAGACGAGTCCGTCTTCTTAATGACATGTCACAAAAATTACTTCAAGTGGAAAACCCGTAATAAGAGGGCCACAAATCATATCACCCTATTTACTTCTCCATCTGTGTCTTTTGGACTAAAGTGTTTATCTTTTTTATTTGGTATTTTGGTAAAGTTACCAAAGCAGAAATTGGGTGACGGACACTAATATGTAAATGAGCTTCTAATGGATGGCATATATATGAAGACATACAAATGACGAGAACAATGCAGAATATTTGGGTGACACTACTGGGCAATGCGACTTGGGATAGAGAAAGACGCAGTACACTGTTGCAAAGGATTCTGGGATATTACCGCTGTGCGGAGCAGGTGTTTCCGGTTATGGACGGTGCCCCAGGTGGTGATGCCAATCAGGGCAATCTCTTGTTGGCTGCCACTGTAATCCCGCACCGACTCGCCCACATACTTCATCACCCCAGCATGGGAACCTTCCGTGATGATCCAGGCCCCTGAAGGAAGAGACACGCACAATCATCATCATCATCATCATCGTCATCATCATCCTCATCATCCTGTTCCTGGGGTCAGGGTCAGTGGCGTAACAACCGTTGGTGCAGGGGATGCAGCTGCTATGGGGCCCGGCGCTTGGGGGCCGCATAGCAGGCTATCCCCCGCACCCTTTGAATTTGTGCTTTTTAAAACTAGCTTGCAGCCACTGGTTCGTGCCAGTGTAAATGAGGAGAGAGGTGCGGATACCCGGAAGGTGCTGGTGGCAGGAGGGGGAAAGCTTTCCCGCTGCTGCTGCTGCCAGGAGCCGCTCTGTGTAGGCGGAGAGAGAGGAGGATGCGCTGCTGCTACGCATAGCCGCTCTGTGTAGGGGGAGAGAGAGGAGGACGCGCTGCTGCTACGCATAGCCGCTCTGTGTAGGGGGAGAGAGAGGAGGATGCGCTGCTGCTACGCATAGCCGCTCTGTGTAGGGGGAGAGAGAGGAGGATGCGCTGCTGCTCCGCATAGCCGCTCTGTGTAGGGGGAGAGAGAGGAGGACGCACTGCTGCTCCGCAAAGCCGCTCTTTGTAGGGGGAGAGAGAGGAGGACCTGCTGCTGCTCCGCAAAGCCGCTCTTTGTAGGGGGAGAGAGAGGAGGATGCGCTGCTGCTACGCATAGCCGCTCTGTGTAGGGGGAGAGAGAGGAGGACGCGCTGCTGCTCCGCATAGCCGCTCTGTGTAGGGGGAGAGAGAGGAGGACGCGCTGCTGCTCCGCATCGCCGCTCTGTGTAGGGGGAGAGAGAGGAGGACGCACTGCTGCTCCGCATAGCCGCTCTGTGTAGGGGGAGAGAGAGGAGGACGCGCTGCTGCTCCGCATAGCCGCTCTGTGTAGGGGGAGAGAGAGGAGGACGCTCTGCTGCCCTGCAAAGCCGCTCTGTGTAGGGGGAGAGAGGAGGACGCGCTGCTGCTCCGCATAGCCGCTCTGTGTAGGGGGAGAGAGGAGGAGGAGGTGCTGCTGCTTCGCATAGCCGCTCTGTGTAGGGGGAGAGAGAGGAGGACGCGCTGCTGCTCCGCATAGCCGCTCTGTGTAGGGGGAGAGAGAGGAGGACGCTCTGCTGCCCTGCATAGCCGCTCTGTGTAGGGGGAGAGAGGAGGACGCGCTGCTGCTCCGCATAGCCGCTCTGTGTAGGGGGAGAGAGAGGAGGATGCTCTGCTGCTCCGCATAGCCGCTCTGTGTAGGGGGAGAGAGAGGAGGACGCGCTGCTGCTCCGCATAGCCGCTCTGTGTAGGGGGAGAGAGAGGAGGACGCTCTGCTGCTCCGCATAGCCGCTCTGTGTAGGGAGAGAGAGAGGAGGACGCGCTGCTGCTCCGCATAGCCGCTCTGTGTAGGGGGAGAGAGAGGAGGACGTGCTGCTGCTCCGCATCGCCGCTCTGTGTAGGGGGAGAGAGAGGAGGATGCTCTGCTGCTCCGCATAGCCGCTCTGTGTAGGGGGAGAGAGAGGAGGACGCGCTCCTGCTCCGCATAGCCGCTCTGTGTAGGGGGAGAGAGAGGAGGACGCGCTGCTGCTCCGCATAGCCGCTCTGTGTAGGGGGAGAGAGAGGAGGACGCGCTGCTGCTCCGCATCGCCGCTCTGTGTAGGGGGAGAGAGAGGAGGACGCACTGCTGCTCCGCATAGCCGCTCTGTGTAGGGGGAGAGAGAGGAGGACGCTCTGCTGCTCCGCATAGCCGCTCTGTGTAGGGGGAGAGAGGAGGACCCGCTGCTGCTCCGCAAAGCCGCTCTTTGTAGGGGGAGAGAGAGGAGGAGGTGCTGCTGCTTCGCATAGCCGCTCTTTGTAGGGGGAGAGAGAGGAGGACGCGCTGCTGCTCCGCATAGCCGCTCTGTGTAGGGGGAGAGAGAGGAGGACGCTCTGCTGCCCTGCATAGCCGCTCTGTGTAGGGGGAGAGAGGAGGACGCGCTGCTGCTCCGCATAGCCGCTCTGTGTAGGGGGAGAGAGAGGAGGACGCGCTGCTGCTCCGCATAGCCGCTCTGTGTAGGGGGAGAGAGAGTAGGATGCGCTGCTGCTCCGCATAGCCGCTCTGTGTAGGGGGAGAGAGAGGAGGACGCTCTGCTGCTCCGCATAGCCGCTCTGTGTAGGGGGAGAGAGAGGAGGACGCGCTGCTGCTCCGCATAGCCGCTCTGTGTAGGGGGAGAGAGAGGAGGACGCTCTGCTGCTCCGCATAGCCGCTCTGTGTAGGGAGAGAGAGAGGAGGACGCTCTGCTGCTCCGCATAGCCGCTCTGTGTAGGGGGAGAGAGAGGAGGACGTGCTGCTGCTCCGCATCGCCGCTCTGTGTAGGGGGAGAGAGAGGAGGATGCTCTGCTGCTCCGCATAGCCGCTCTGTGTAGAGGGAGAGAGAGGAGGGCGCGCTGCTGCTCCGCATAGCCGCTCTGTGTAGGGGGAGAGAGAGGAGGACGCTCTGCTGCTCCGCATAGCCGCTCTGTGTAGGGAGAGAGAGAGGAGGACGCGCTGCTGCTCCGCATAGCCGCACTGTGTAGGGGGAGAGAGAGGAGGACGCGCTGCTGCTCCGCATAGCCGCCCTGTGTAGGGGGAGAGAGAGGAAGAAGCGCTGCTGCTCCGCATAGCCACTCTGTGTAGGGGGAGAGAGAGGAGGACGTGCTTCTGCTCCGCATAGCCGCTCTGTGTAGGGGGAGAGAGAGGACGCGCTGCTGCGCCGCATAGCCGCTCTGTGTAGGGGGAGAGAGAGGAGGACGCGCTGCTGCTCCGCATAGCCGCTCTGTGTAGGGGGAGAGAGAGGAGGACGCGCTGCTGCTCCGCATAGCCGCTCTGTGTAGGGGGAGAGAGAGGAGGATGCGCTGCTGCTCCGCATAGCCGCTCTGTGTAGGGGGAGAGAGAGGAGGACCCGCTGCTGCTCCGCAAAGCCGCTCTTTGTAGGGGGAGAGATAGGAGGACCCGCTGCTGCTCCGCAAAGCCGCTCTTTGTAGGGGGAGAGAGAGGAGGGCACGCTGCTGCTCCGCATAGCCGCTTTGTGTAGAGGGAGAGAAAGGAGGACGCGCTGCTCCGCATAGCCGCTCTGTGTAGGGGGAGAGAGAGGAGGAAGCGCTGCTGCTCCGCATAGCCGCTCTGTGTAGGGGGAGAGAGAGGAGGACGCGTTGCTGCTCTGCATAGCCGCTCTGTGTCGGGGGAGAGAGAGTAGAAGGCGCTGCTGCTCCGCATAGCCGCTCTGTGTAGGGGGAGAGAGAGGAGGACGCGCTGCTGCTCCGCATAGCCGCCCTGTGTAGGGGGAGAGAGAGGAGGATGCGCTGCTGTTTCGCATAGCCGCTCTGTGTAGGGGGAGAGAGAGGACGCGCTGCTGCTCCGCATAGCCGCTCTGTGTAGGGGGAGAGAGAGGAGGACGCGCTGCTGCTCCGCATAGCCGCTCTGTGTAGGGGGAGAGAGAGGAGGATGCGCTGCTGCTCCGCATAGCCGCTCTGTGTAGGGGGAGAGAGAGGAGTATGTGCTGCTGCTCCGCATAGCCGCTCTGTGTAGGGAGAGAGAGAGGAGGATGCGCTGTTGCTCCGCATAGCCGCTCTGTGTAGGGGGAGAGAGAGGAGGATGTGCTGCTGCTCCGCATAGCCGCTCTGTGTAGGGGGAGAGAGAGGACGCGCTGCTGCGCCGCATAGCCGCTCTGTGTAGGGGGAGAGAGAGGAGGACGCGCTGCTGCTCCGCATAGCCGCTCTGTGTAGGGGGAGAGAGAGGAGGACGCGCTGCTGCTCCGCATAGCCGCTCTGTGTAGGGGGAGAGAGAGGAGGATGCGCTGCTGCTCCGCATAGCCGCTCTGTGTAGGGGGAGAGAGAGGAGGACCCGCTGCTGCTCCGCAAAGCCGCTCTTTGTAGGGGGAGAGATAGGAGGACCCGCTGCTGCTCCGCAAAGCCGCTCTTTGTAGGGGGAGAGAGAGGAGGGCACGCTGCTGCTCCGCATAGCCGCTTTGTGTAGAGGGAGAGAAAGGAGGACGCGCTGCTCCGCATAGCCGCTCTGTGTAGGGGGAGAGAGAGGAGGAAGCGCTGCTGCTCCGCATAGCCGCTCTGTGTAGGGGGAGAGAGAGGAGGACGCGTTGCTGCTCTGCATAGCCGCTCTGTGTCGGGGGAGAGAGAGTAGAAGGCGCTGCTGCTCCGCATAGCCGCTCTGTGTAGGGGGAGAGAGAGGAGGACGCGCTGCTGCTCCGCATAGCCGCCCTGTGTAGGGGGAGAGAGAGGAGGATGCGCTGCTGTTTCGCATAGCCGCTCTGTGTAGGGGGAGAGAGAGGACGCGCTGCTGCTCCGCATAGCCGCTCTGTGTAGGGGGAGAGAGAGGAGGACGCGCTGCTGCTCCGCATAGCCGCTCTGTGTAGGGGGAGAGAGAGGAGGATGCGCTGCTGCTCCGCATAGCCGCTCTGTGTAGGGGGAGAGAGAGGAGTATGTGCTGCTGCTCCGCATAGCCGCTCTGTGTAGGGAGAGAGAGAGGAGGATGCGCTGTTGCTCCGCATAGCCGCTCTGTGTAGGGGGAGAGAGAGGAGGATGTGCTGCTGCTCCGCATAGCCGCTCTGTGTAGGGGGAGAGAGGAGGACCCGCTGCTGCACCGCAAAGCCGCTCTTTGTAGGGGGAGAGAGAGGAGGAGGTGCTGCTGCTCCGCATAGCCGCTCTGTGTAGGGGGAGAGAGAGGAGGACGCGCTGCTGCTCCGAATAGTCGCACTGTGTAGGGGGGAGAGAGAGGAGGACGCGATGCTGCTCCGCAAAGCCGCTCTGTGTAGGGGGAGAGAGAGGAGGACGCACTGCTGCTCCGCAAAGCCGCTCTTTGTAGGGGGAGAGAGAGGAGGACCTGCTGCTGCTCCGCAAAGCCGCTCTTTGTAGGGGGAGAGAGAGGAGGACGCGCTGCTGCTCCGCATAGCCGCTCTGTGTAGGGGGAGAGAGAGGAGGACCCGCTGCTGCTCCGCATAGCCGCTCTGTGTAGGGGGAGAGAGAGGAGGACGCGCTGCTGCTCCGCATAGCCGCTCTGTGTAGGGGGAGAGAGAGGAGGACCCGCTGCTGCTCCGCATAGCCGCTCTGTGTAGGGGGAGAGAGAGGAGGATGCCCTGCTGCTCCGCATAGCCGCTCTGTGTAGGGGGAGAGAGAGGAGGATGTGCTGCTGCTCCGCATAGCCGCTCTGTGTAGGGGGAGAGAGAGGAGGACGCTCTGCTGCTCCGCATAGCCGCTCTGTGTAGGGGGAGAGAGAGGAGGAAGCGCTGCTGCTCCGCATAGCCGCTCTTTGTAGGGGGAGAGAGAGGAGGACGCGCTGCTGCTCCGCATATCCGCCCTGTGTAGGGGGAGAGAGAGGAGGACGCACTGCTGCTCCGCATAGCCGCTCTGTGTAGGGGGAGAGAGAGGAGGATGCGCTGCTGCTCCGCATAGCTGCTCTGTGTAGGGGGAGAGAGAGGAGGATGCGCTGCTGCTCCGCATAGCCGCTCTGTGTAGGGGGAGAGAGAGGAGGACGCGCTGCTGCTCCGCATAGCCGCTCTGTGTAGGGGGAGAGAGAGGAGGACGCGCTGCTGCTCCGCATAGCCGCTCTGTGTAGGGGGAGAGAGAGGAGGACGCGCTGCTGCTCCGCATAGCCGCTCTGTGTAGGGGGAGAGAGAGTAGAAGGTGCTGCTGACCCGCTTAGCCGCTCTGTGTAGGGAGAGAGAGAGGAGGACGCGCTGTTGCTCCGCATAGCCGCTCTGTGTAGGGGGAGAGAGAGGAGGATGTGCTGCTGCTCCGCATAGCCGCTCTTTGTAGGGGGAGAGAGAGGAGGACGCGCTGCTGCTCCGCATAGCCGCTCTGTGTAGGGGGAGAGAGAGGAGGACGGGCTGCTGCTCCGCATAGCCGCTCTGTGTAGGGGGAGAGAGGAGGACCCGCTGCTGCTCCGCAAAGCCGCTCTTTGTAGGGGGAGAGAGAGGAGGAGGTGCTGCTGCTCCGCATAGCCGCTCTGTGTAGGGGGAGAGAGAGGAGGACGCGCTGCTGCTCCGCATAGCCGCTCTTTGTAGGGGGAGAGAGAGGAGGACCCGCTGCTGCTCCGCAAAGCCGCTCTTTGTAGGGGGAGAGAGAGGAGGACGCGCTGCTGCTCCGCATAGCCGCTCTGTGTAGGGGGAGAGAGAGGAGGACCCGCTGCTGCTCCGCATAGCCGCTCTGTGTAGGGGGAGAGAGAGGAGGACGCGCTGTTGCTGTGTGCTGAGCGATCTGACAGGGCCAGTGTTCACCGTTGACATGCTCCCTCAGCGGTGCACCAGCAATGTGTGCTGAGCGATCTGGCTGGGCCAGTGTTCACCGTTGACATGCTCCCTCAGCGGTGTACCAGCAATGTGTGCTGAGCGATCTGGCAGGGCCAGTGTTCACCGTTGACATGCTCCCTCAGCGGTGCACCAGCAATATGTGCTGAGCGATCTGGCTGGGCCAGTGTTCACCGTTGACATGCTTCCTCAGCGGTGCACCAGCAATGTGTGCTGAGCGATCTGGCAGGGCCAGTGTTCACCGTTGACATGCTCCCTCAGCGGTGCACCAGCAATGTGCGCTGAGCGATCTGGCAGGGCCAGTGTTCACCGTTGACATGCTCCCTCAGCGGTGTACCAGCAATGTGTGCTGAGCGATCTGGCAGGGCCAGTGTTCACCGTTGACATGCTCCCTCAGCGGTGCACCAGCAATGTGTGCTGAGCGATCTGGCAGGGCCAGTGTTCACCGTTGACATGCTCCCTCAGCGGTGCACCAGCAATGTGTGCTGAGCGATCTGGCTGGGCCAGTGTTCACCGTTGACATGCTCCCTCAGCGGTGTACCAGCAATGTGTGCTGAGCGATCTGGCAGGGCCAGTGTTCACCGTTGACATGCTCCCTCAGCGGTGCACCAGCAATGTGTGCTGAGCGATCTGGCTGGGCCAGTGTTCACCGTTGACATGCTCCCTCAGCGGTGCACCAGCAATGTGTGCTGAGCGATCTGGCTGGGCCAGTGTTCACCGTTGACATGCTCCCTCAGCGGTGCACCAGCAATGTGTGCTGAGCGATCTGGCTGGGCCAGTGTTCACCGTTGACATGCTCCCTCAGCGGTGCACCCGCAATGTGTGCTGAGCGATCTGGCAGGGCCAGTGTTCACCGTTGACATGCTCCCTCAGTGGTGCACCAGCAATGTGTGCTGAGCGATCTGGCAGGGCCAGTGTTCACCGTTGACATGCTCCCTCAGTGGTGCACCAGCAATGTGTGCTGAGCGATCTTGCTGGGCCAGTGTTCACCGTTGACATGCTCCCTCAGCGGTGCACCAGCAATGTGTGCTGAGCGATCTGGCAGGGCCAGTGTTCACCGTTGACATGCTACCTCAGCGGTGCACCAGCAATGTGTGCTGAGCGATCTGGCAGGGCCAGTGTTCACCGTTGACATGCTACCTCAGCGGTGCACCAGCAATGTGTGCTGAGCGATCTGGCAGGGCCAGTGTTCACCGTTGACATGCTACCTCAGCGGTGCACCAGCAATGTGTGCTGAGCGATCTGGCAGGGCCAGTGTTCACCGTTGACATGCTACCTCAGCGGTGCACCAGCAATGTGTGCTGAGCGATCTGGCAGGGCCAGTGTTCACCGTTGACATGCTTCCTCAGTGGTGTACCAGCAATGTGTGCTGAGCCACCTGGCAGGGCCAGTGTTCACCGTTGACATGCTCCCTCAGCGGTGTACCAGCAATGTGTGCTGAGCAATCTGGCTGGGCCAGTGTTCACCGTTGACATGCTCCCTCAGCGGTGCACCAGCAATGTGTGCTGAGCGATTTGGCTGGGCCAGTGTTCACCGTTGACATGCTCCCTCAGCGGTGTACCAGCAATGTGTGCTGAGCGATCTGGCTGGGCCAGTGTTCACCGTTGACATGCTCCCTCAGCGGTGCACCAGCAATGTGTGCTGAGCGATCTGGCAGGGCCAGTGTTCACCGTTGACATGCTCCCTCAGCGGTGCACCAGCAATGTGTGCTGAGCGATCTGGCTTAGCCAGTGTTCACCGTTGACATGCTCCCTCAGCGGTGTACCAGCAATGTGTGCTGAGCGATCTGGCAGGGCCAGTGTTCACCGTTGACATGCTCCCTCAGCGGTGCACCAGCAATGTGTGCTGAGCGATCTGGCTGGGCCAGTGTTCACCGTTGACATGCTCCCTCAGCGGTGCACCAGCAATGTGTGCTGAGCCACCTGGCAGGGCCAGTGTTCACCGTTGACATGCTCCCTCAGCGGTGCACCAGCAATGTGTGCTGAGCGATCTGGCTGGGCCAGTGTTCACCGTTGACATGCTCCCTCAGCGGTGTACCAGCAATGTGTGCTGAGCCACCTGGCAGGGCCAGTGTTCACCGTTGACATGCTCCCTCAGCGGTGTACATGCACACTCTGGAACCATATAGAATCTCCCTGAAACTGGTTTCCAAAAGTAGGCAAGTATGCAGTGTGCCCCAGATCCATGTATGAAAAGTGTGTGTGTGCGCCTGTGGTCCCTGTACAATGTATGCATATATGTGTTTCTGTATATATCAGTGTGCATGTACAACTTGTGAGGAAGTGTGCCCCCTGGTCCATATACAGCATGTGTTTGTGTGTCAGTGTGCCTCTGGAATATGTGTGTGTGTGTATGAGTGTGCCGCAGTGTGGGACCATGTAGTGGACTTCTCACACTGTGTCAGAGTTTGCCCTGGCTGGCGGCCAGCTAACAGTGGTGATGCCATTTGCGTGTTTTAGGGGACGGGACCTAATGCTGTGAAGTGTCCGCCCCATCAGAGATCTGTGTCTGTGCTGTAGCCAGTTATTGCGCGCTCTTCCCCCTCTCCCTGTTTCTCTCTCACTGACACTGTCTCTCTCCCCCCTAATAACCCGATCTCTATCTTCACAGAGTCTCTGTATCACTGACTCTTTTTCATTGACACTGTCTCTTCCTCTCGGACATTCTCTCCCCCAACCCTCCTCTCTCTATCTCTCTCTGTGTGACAATGGGTGGGGGGCCCTTTCAAGATTTTTGCTATGGGGCCCACAAGGCTCTAGTTACGCCTCTGGTCAGCGTATCATTACTGCACCAGCACTAACTCAGAACTGAACACACATCATTGTCCTCAGGTGTTACCAGGACAAAGGCTGCTGGGCAACATGGTCACCTCCACCATCCTCTGTACACATCTACAATTATCATGTATGCCTACAGCACCCCCAATATACACAGCACTATACAGAGAATATACAGCATTCATATCAGACCAGACACGGGAAGGACATACATGGCGAGCCGTGACCAGTAACTGGACTCCTGGTCTCAGGGCTGTAGGGCAGTAATGCCAACCATAAAGCCATCTACATCCTCTGTATAACTGGTAACCAAGGTGCCAATCTCATTGCTACAGATGCCAACATCCCTCGGAAGGTTCCAGGACCTCTCCCGTATGAAGCTCAGTATTATGGAAAGATGCTGATAACACGTGGCAGAGACATGGCCAGAACAGGGGACACGAGTGGTGAGGAGAAACGTAGAGTGGTCTTAGTAGGACATGAAGTCCTCTTACCTGTCTCTGCTGCTTTCACAAGGCCCCGACCAAACTGGGTTTTCAGCCTTGGGCTGATGTTGAAGTTCTTGAATCCTCCAATCACTGATATCAGAAGTTTGGGTGCACTGAGACCCCACTGTTGTGCCATGAGGTCATACAATACACTGGGTGTAGTGTCGCATGATGCCCGCACATACTGTAGAGGAGCACAGTCCAGTGTGAGTGACATACACAATATTCTGTACTATAAGCACTCATTCATATGGGTAATGGCCCATGTACGTGCACTCTGACCATGGGGCCTGATTCAGGGTTCTATGCTGTCTGCCGTAGCTGCGAGTGTGTTCTCAGATACTGGGGCAGATGTACTTGAACTCTGATCATGGGGCCTGATTCAGGGTTCTATGCTGTCTGCCGCAGCTGCGAGTGTGTTCTCAGATACTGGGGCAGATGTACTTGCACTCTGATCATGGGGCCTGATTCAGGGTTCTATGCTGTCTGCCGCAGCTGCGAGTGTGTTCTCAGATACTGGGGCAGATGTACTTGCACTCTGATCATGGGGCCTGATTCAGGGTTCTATGCTGTCTGCCACAGCTGCGAGTGTGTTCTCAGATACTGGGGCAGATGTACTTGCACTGTGATCATGGGGCCTGATTCAGGGTTCTATGCTGTCTGCCGCAGCTGCGAGTGTGTTCTCAGATACTGGGGCAGATGTACGTGCACTCTGACCATGGGGCCTGATTCAGGGTTCTATGCTGTCTGCCGCAGCTGCGAGTGTGTTCTCAGATACTGGGGCAGATGTACTTGCACTCTGATCATGGGGCCTGATTCAGGGTTCTATGCTGTCTGCCACAGCTGCGAGTGTGTTCTTAGATACTGGGGCAGATGTACTTGCACTCTGATCATGGGGCCTGATTCAGGGTTATATGCTGTCTGCCGCAGCTGCGAGTGTGTTCTCAGATACTGGGGCAGATGTACTTGCACTCTGATCATGAGGCCTGATTCAGGGTTCTATGCTGTCTGCCACAGCTGCAAGTGTGTTCTTAGATACTGGGGCAGATGTACTTGCACTCTGATCATGGGGCCTGATTCAGGGTTCTATGCTGTCTGCCGCAGCTGCGAGTGTGTTCTCAGATACTGGGGCAGATGTACTTGCACTCTGATCATGGGGACTGATTCAGGGTTCTATGCTGTCTGCCACAGCTGCAAGTGTGTTCTCAGATACTGGGGCAGATGTACTTGCACTCTGATAATGGGGCCTGATTCAGGGTTCTATGCTGTCTGCCACAGCTGCGAGTGTGTTCTTAGATACTGGGGCAGATGTACTTGCACTTTGATCATGGGGCCTGATTCAGGGTTCTATGCTGTCTGCCGCAGCTGCGAGTGTGTTCTCAGATACTGGGGCAGATGTACTTGCACTCTGATCATGAGGCCTGATTCAGGGTTCTATGCTGTCTGCCACAGCTGCAAGTGTGTTCTCAGATACTGGGGCAGATGTACTTGCACTCTGATCATGGGGCCTGATTCAGGGTTCTATGCTGTCTGCCGCAGCTGCGAGTGTGTTCTCAGATACTGGGGCAGATGTACTTGCACTCTGATCATGGGGCCTGATTCAGGGTTCTATGCTGTCTGCCACAGCTGCAAGTGTGTTCTCAGATACTGGGGCAGATGTACTTGCACTGTGATCATGGGGCCTGATTCAGGGTTCTATGCTGTCTGCCACAGCTGCGAGTGTGTTCTCAGATACTGGGGCAGATGTACTTGCACTCTGATAATGGGGCCTCATTCAGGGTTCTATGCTGTCTGCCACAGCTGCAAGTGTGTTCTCAGATACTGGGGCAGATGTACTTGCACTCTGATCATGGGGCCTGATTCAGGGTTCTATGCTGTCTGCCACAGCTGCAAGTGTGTTCTCAGATACTGGGGCAGATGATGTACTAAGCTGTGGACACAGACATACAGTAGCCTGACTCCCAATCACTTTGTCGCTCTCTGCGACCGCTATAGCAATCTGCCGATAATCCCTGATCCACGAATACATGGGGTCGGCATACAGCTCTGAATCAGGCACATAGACCACAGAAGATGTCTCGGACACCACACAGTGCCCAGGAAGACACTCAGAACCCTGCGCTCACCTTTGCCCATGTCCTACAGGTTCCTGTGAAGGCAATATCTCCATGGGAATCACAGGGGAATTCCTTCACACAGTTCTGAGGGTCCCACGTGGATTCTGGACACACATCAGGATCCGTGACCTCCGGGACGTGTGACTCTCGGGTTTGGCCACAGCCGCAGATCATTCTGAGTGAGGGAAAATGACATGGTGATATGGTGACATGCTGACAGGTGACATGGTGACAGGTCTCATGGTGACAGGTAACAGGTGTCATGGTGACAGGTGTCATGCTGACAGGTAACATGGTGACAGGTGACTGATGATAGGTCTCATGGGGACAGATCTCATGGTGACAGGTAACGGGTGTCATTTTGACAGGTGACATGTGACCAGGTGACTGATGATAGGTGTCATGGTGACAGGTGACATTATGACAGGTGACAGGTGTCATGCTGGTCATTCCTGTCCAGAAAACCTCATTCTCTACAATAAACAGAACGCGGCTCCCAATGTTCCCAAAATGTCACAGAATAACCTGCTCCCACCGGAGACCAGAACCAATCACAGCGTAGGGAACAATCAGTAATTATCAGCATTGTCACATATCTATTGCTTCACTGTCACAGCCCCAGGCTCCTTCCTCCCGGACTGTGCAGCTGCTGACATAGTGCATGTCATCAACATTATCAGCATTGTCACATAACAATCCCCCCCCCCCCCATTCTCCTTCCTCCGGACTGTGCAGCTGCTGAACTAGTGCATGTCATCAACATTATGAGCATTTGGGCAAAGAACTCCCACCTCCACCACTGGACGATCCCCTGATTATTGCACACTCAGAGGAATGATTGTACAGTGTATGGCTAGCGTCAGATGTCTATGGATGCACCATGTGACCATAAAAGGGGAATTTACAAAGATGAGAGTTGTATATCACATGGTATGTTACTAAGGGCCACCAATCCGATTATATTATCTTCTAGAAGGTGCAAATTACATTTTCAAGTGTGTATATAACGTATTTACCCTTCGCCTGATGGGATAAATGTCAAACATTCTTTCTTCTTAATATTACTTGTCACCCATGAGTTAAGGACATCAGCCTGTGAATAAACAATGTGAGACATCAGAATCATAAACAGCGAGGAGGAGACAGCACAAGAGCGGTCTGTGAGGAGGAGACAGCACAGGAGTGGTCAGTGAGGAGGAGACAGCACAAGAGTGGTCAGTGAGGAGGAGACAGCACTGGAATGGTCAGTGAGGAGGAGACAGCACAGGAGTGGTCAGTGAGGAGGAGACAGTGCAGGAGTGGTCAGTGAGAAGGAGACAGTGCAGGAGTGGTCAGTAAGGAGAAGACAGTGCAGGAGTGGTCAGTGAGGAGGAGACAGTGCAGGAGTGGTCAGTGAGAAGGAGACAGTGCAGGAGTGGTCAGTGAGGAGGAGACAGCACAGGAGTGGTCAGTGAGGAGGAGACAGCAGAAGAGCGGTCAGTGAGGAGGAGGCAGCACAGGAGTGGTCAGTAGAGAGAAGACAGCACAAGAGTGGTCAGTGAGGAGGAGACAGCGCAGGAGTGGTCAGTGAGGAGGAGACAGCACAGGAGTGGTCAGTGAGGAGGAGACAGCACAGGAGTGGTCAGTGAGGAGGAGACAGCACAGGAGTGGTCAGTGAGGAGGAGACAGTGCAGGAGTGGTCAGTGAGGAGGAGACAGCACAGGAGTGGTCAGTGAGGAGGAGACAGCACAGGAGTGGTCAGTGAGGAGGAGACAGTGCAGGAGTGGTCAGTGAGGAGGAGACAGCACAGGAGTGGTCAGTGAGGAGGAGACAGCACAAGAGCGGTCAGTGAGGAGGAGGCAGCACAGGAGTGGTCAGTAAGGAGAAGACAGCACAAGAGTGATCAGTGAGGAGGAGACAGCGCAGGAGTGGTCAGTGAGGAGGAGACAGCACAGGAGTGGTCAGTGAGGGGGAGACAGCACAGGAGTGGTCAGTGAGGAGGAGACAGTGCAGGAGTGGTCAGTGAGGAGTAGACAGTGCAGGAGTGGTCAGTGAGAAGGAGACAGCGCAGGAGTGGTCAGTGAGAAGGAGACAGCACAAGAGTGGTCAGTGAGGAGGAGACAGCAGAAGAGTGGTCAGTGAGGAGGAGACAGTGCAGGAGTGGTCAGTGAGGAGGAGACAGTGCAGGAGTGGTCAGTGAGGAGGAGGCAGCACAGGAGTGGTCAGTGAGGAGGAGACAGCACAAGCGTGGTCAGTGAGGAGGAGACAGCACAGGAGTGGTCAGTGAGGAGAAGACAGCGCAAGAGTAGTCAGTGAGGAGGAGACAGCACAGGAGTGGTCAGTGAGGAGAAGACAGCGCAAGAGTAGTCAGTGAGGAGGAGACAGCAAAGGAGTGGTCAGTGAGGAGAAGACAGCGCAAGAGTAGTCAGTGAGGAGGAGACAGCACATGAGTAGTCAGTGAGGAGGAGACAGCACATGAGTGGTCAGTGAGGAGGAGACAGCACAGGAGTGGTCAGTGAGGAGAAGACAGCACAGGAGTGGTCAGTGAGGTCAGTGAGGAGGCGACAGCACAGGAGTGGTCAGTGAGGAGAAGACAGCGCAAGAGTAGTCAGTGAGGAGGAGACAGCACAGGAGTGGTCAGTGAGGAGAAGACAGCACAAGAGTAGTCAGTGAGGAGGAGACAGCGCAGGAGTGGTCAGTGAGGAGGAGACAGTGCAGGAGTGGTCAGTGAGGAGGAGACAGTGCAGGAGTGGTCAGTGAGGAGGAGACAGCACAAGCGTGGTCAGTGAGGAGGAGACAGCACAGGATTGGTCAGTGAGGAGGAGACAGCACAGAAGTGGTCAGTGAGGAGGAGACAGCACAGGAGCGGTCAGTGAGGAGGAGACAGCACAAGAGCGGTCAGTGAGGAGGAGGCAGCACAGGAGTGGTCAGTAAGGAGAAGACAGCACAAGAGTGGTCAGTGAGGAGGAGACAGCGCAGGAGTGGTCAGTGAGGAGGAGACAGCGCAGGAGTGGTCAGTGAGGAGGAGACAGCACAGGAGTGGTCAGTGAGGAGGAGACAGCACAGGAGTGGTCAGTGAGGAGGAGACAGCACAGGAGTGGTCAGTGAGGAGGAGACAGCACAGGAGTGGTCAGTGAGGAGGAGACAGCGCAGGAGTGGTCAGTGAGGAGGAGACAGCACAAGCGTGGTCAGTGAGGAGGAGACAGCACAGGAGTGGTCAGTGAGGAGGAGACAGCACAGGAGTGGTCAGTGAAGAGGAGACAGCACAGGAGTGGTCAGTGAGGAGAAGACAGCACAGGAGTGGTCAGTGAGGAGAAGACAGCACAGGAGTGGTCAGTGAGGAGGAGACTGCACAAGCGTGGTCAGTGAGGAGGAGACAGCACAGGAGTGGTCAGTGAGGAGAAGACAGCGCAAGAGTAGTCAGTGAGGAGGAGACAGCACAGGAGTGGTCAGTGAGGAGAAGACAGCGCAAGAGTAGTCAGTGAGGAGGAGACAGCACAGGAGTGGTCAGTGAGGAGAAGACAGCGCAAGAGTAGTCAGTGAGGAGGAGACAGCACAGGAGTGGTCAGTGAGGAGAAAACAGCGCAAGAGTAGTCAGTGAGGAGGAGACAGCACAGGAGTGGTCAGTGAGGAGGAGACAGCAGAAGAGTGGTCAGTGGGGATGAGACAGTGCAGGAGTGGTCAGTGAGGAGGAGACAGTACAGGAGTGGTCAGTGAGGAGGAGGCAGCACAGGAGTGGTCAGTGAGGAGGAGACAGCACAAGCGTGGTCAGTGAGGAGGAGACAGCACAGGAGTGGTCAGTGAGAAGAAGACAGCGCAAGAGTAATCAGTGAGGAGGAGACAGCACAGGAGTGGTCAGTGAGGAGAAGACAGCACAGGAGTGGTCAGTGAGGAGAAGACAGCGCAAGAGTAGTCAGTGAGGAGGAGACAGCACAGGAGTGGTCAATGAGGAGGAGACAGCAGAAAAGTGGTCAGTGAGGAGGAGACAGCACAGGAGTGGTCAGTGAGGAGGAGACAGCACATGAGTGGTCAGTGAGGAGGAGACAGCACAGGAGTGGTCAGTGAGGAGAAGACAGCACAGGAGTGGTCAGTGAGGAGGAGACAGCACAAGCGTGGTCAGTGAGGAGGAGACAGCACAGGAGTGGTCAGTGAGGAGGAGACAGCACAGGAGTGGTCAGTGAGGAGGAGACAGCACAGGAGTGGTCAGTGAGGAGAAGACAGCACAGGAGTGTTCAGTGAGGAGGAGACTGCACAAGCGTGGTCAGTGAGGAGGAGACAGCACAGGAGTGGTCAGTGAGGAGAAGACAGCGCAAGAGTAGTCAGTGAGGAGGAGACAGCACAGGAGTGGTCAGTGAGGAGAAGACAGCGCAAGAGTAGTCAGTGAGGAGGAGACAGCACAGGAGTGGTCAGTGAGGAGAAGACAGCGCAAGAGTAGTCAGTGAGGAGGAGACAGCACAGGAGTGGTCAGTGAGGAGGAGACAGCAGAAGAGTGGTCAGTGAGGAGGAGACAGTGCAGGAGTGGTCAGTGAGGAGGAGACAGTACAGGAGTGGTCAGTGAGGAGGAGGCAGCACAGGAGTGGTCAGTGAGGAGGAGACAGCACAAGCGTGGTCAGTGAGGAGGAGACAGCACAGGAGTGGTCAGTGAGGAGAAGACAGCGCAAGAGTAGTCAGTGAGGAGGAGACAGCACAGGAGTGGTCAGTGAGGAGGAGACAGCAGAAGAGTGGTCAGTGAGGAGGAGACAGCACAGGAGTGGTCAGTGAGGAGGAGACAGCACATGAGTGGTCAGTGAGGAGGAGACAGCACAGGAGTGGTCAGTGAGGAGAAGACAGCACAGGAGTGGTCAGTGAGGAGGAGACAGCACAAGCGTGGTCAGTGAGGAGGAGACAGCACAGGAGTGATCAGTGAGGAGAAGACAGCGCAAGAGTAGTCAGTGAGGAGGAGACAGCACAGGAGTGGTCAGTGAGGAGAAGACAGCGCAAGAGTAGTCAGTGAGGAGGAGACAGCACAGGAGTGGTCAGTGAGGAGAAGACAGCAGAAGAGTGGTCAGTGAGGAGGAGACAGTGCAGGAGTGGTCAGTGAGGAGGAGACAACACAAGCGTGGTCAGTGAGGAGACAGCATAGGAGTGGTCAGTGAGGAGGAGACAGCACAGGAGTGGTCAGTGAGGAGGAGAGAGCAGTGGAGTGTTCAGTGAGGAGGAGACAGTACAGGAGTGGTCAGTGAGGAGGAGACAGCGCAGGAGTGGTCAGTGAGAAGAAAACAGCAGAAGAGTGGTCATTGAGGAGGAGACAGCACAAGCGTAGTCAGTAAGGAGGAGACAGCACAAGCGTGGTCAGTAAGGAGGAGACAGCAGAAGAGTGGTCAGTGAGGAGGAGACAACACAAGCGTGGTCAGTGAGGAGGAGACAGCACAGGAGTGGTCAGTGAGGAGGAGACAGCAGAAGAGTGGTCAGTGAGAAGGAGACAGTGCAGGAGTGGTCAGTGAGGAGGAGACAGCGCAGGAGTGGTCAGTGAGGAGGAGGCAGCACAGGAGTGGTCAGTGAGGAGGAGACAGCACAAGCGTGGTCAGTGAGGAGGAGACAGCACAGGAGTGGTCAGTGAGGAGAAGACAGCGCAAGAGTAGTCAGTGAGGAGGAGACAGCACAGGAGTGGTCAGTGAGGAGAAGACAGCGCAAGAGTAGTCAGCGAGGAGGAGACAGCACAGGAGTGGTCAGTGAGGAGAAGACAGCGCAAGAGTAGTCAGTGAGGAGGAGACAGCACAGGAGTGGTCAGTGAGGAGGAGACAGCAGAAGAGTGGTCAGTGAGGAGGAGACAGCACAGGAGTGGTCAGTGAGAAGAAGACAGCACAGGAGTGGTCAGTGAGGAGAAGACAGCGCAAGAGTAGTTAGTGAGGAGGAGACAGCACAGGAGTGGTCAGTGAGGAGAAGACAGCGCAAGAGTAGTCAGTGAGGAGGAGACAGCACAGGAGTGGTCAGTGAGGAGGAGACAGCAGAAGAGTGGTCAGTGAGGAGGAGACAGTGCAGGAGTGGTCAGTGAGGAGGAGACAGCACAAGCGTGGTCAGTGAGGAGACAGCATAGGAGTGGTCAGTGAGGAGGAGACAGCACTGGAGTGGTCAGTGAGGAGGAGAGAGCAGTGGAGTGTTCAGTGAGGAGGAGACAGTACAAGAGTGGTCAGTGAGGAGGAGACAGCGCAGGAGTGGTCAGTGAGAAGGAGACAGCAGAAGAGTGGTCATTGAGGAGGAGACAGCAAGAGCGTGGTCAGTGAGGAGGAGACAGCAGAAGAGTGGTCAGTGAGGAGGAGACAGCACAAGCGTGGTCAGTGAGGAGGAGACAGCACAGAAGTGGTCAGTGAGGAGGAGACAGCAGAAGAGTGGTCAGTGAGAAGAAGAAAGCAGAAGAGTGGTCAGTGAGTAGGAGACAGCGCAAGTGTGGTCAGTGAGGAGGAGACAGCACAGGAGTGGTCAGTGAGGAGGAGACAGCAGAAGAGTGGTCAGTGAGGAGGAGACAGCACAGGAGTGGTCAGTGAGGAGGAGACAGCACATGAGTGGTCAGTGAGGAGGAGACAGCACAGGAGTGGTCAGTGAGGAGAAGACAGCACAGGAGTGGTCAGTGAGGAGGAGACAGCACAAACGTGGTCAGTGAGGAGGAGACAGCACAGGAGTGGTCAGTGAGGAGAAGACAGCGCAAGAGTAGTCAGTGAGGAGTAGACAGCACAGGAGTGGTCAGTGAGAAGGAGACAGAAGAAGAGTGGTCATTGAGGAGGAGACAGCACAAGCGTGGTCAGTAAGGAGGAGACAGCAGAAGAGTGGTCAGTGAGGAGGAGAGAGCACAAGCGTGGTCAGTGAGGAGGAGACAGCACAGGAGTGGTCAGTGAGGAGGAGACAGCAGAAGAGTGGTCAGTGAGGAGGAGACAGCACAGGAGTGGTCAGTGAGGAGGAGACAGCACAAGCGTGGTCAGTGAGGAGGAGACAGCACAGGAGAGGTCAGTGAGGAGAAGACAGCGCAAGAGTAGTCAGTGAGAAGGAGATAGCACAGGAGTGGTCAGTGAGGAGAAGACAGCGCAAGAGTAGTCAGTGTGGAGGAGACAGCACAGGAGTGGTCGGTGAGGAGAAGACAGCACAAGAGTAGTCAGTGAGGAGGAGACAGCACAGGAGTGGTCAGTGAGGAGGAGACAGCAGAAGAGTGGTCAGTGAGGAGGAGACAGTGCAGGAGTGGTCAGTGAGGAGGAGACAGCACAAGCGTGGTCAGTGAGGAGACAGCATAGGAGTGGTCAGTGAGGAGGAGAGAGCAGTGGAGTGTTCAGTGAGGAGGAGACAGTACAGGAGTGGTCAGTGAGGAGGAGACAGCGCAGGAGTGGTCAGTGAGAAGGAGACAGCAGAAGAGTGGTCATTGAGGAGGAGGAGACAGCACAAGCGTGGTCAGTGAGGAGGAGACAGCAGAAGAGTAGTCAGTGAGGAGGAGACAGCACAAGCGTGGTCAGTGAGGAGGAGACAGCACAGGAGTGGTCAGTGAGGAGGAGACAGCAGAAGAGTGGTCAGTGAGAAGAAGAAAGCAAAAGAGTTGTCAGTGAGTAGGAGACAGCGCAAGCGTGGTCAGTGAGGAGGAGACAGCACAGGAGTGGTCAGTGAGGAGGAGACAGCAGAAGAGTGGTCAGTGAGGAGGAGACAGCAGAAGAGTGGTCAGTGAGGAGGAGACAGCAGAAGAGTGGTCAGTGAGGAGGAGACAGGGCAGGAGTGGTCAGTGAGGAGGAGACAGGTCAGGAGTGGTCAATGAGAAGGAGACAGCAGAAGAGTGGTCATTGAGGAGGAGACAGCACAAGCGTGGTCAGTGAGGAGGAGACAGCAGAAGAGTGGTCAGTGAGGAGGAGACAGCAGAAGAGTGGTCAGTGAGGAGGAGACAGCACAGGAGTGGTCAGTGAGAAGAAGACAGCACAGGAGTGGTCAGTGAGGAGGAGACAGCACAAGCGTGGTCAGTGAGGAGGAGACAGCACAGGAGTGGTCAGTGAGGAGAAGACAGCGCAAGAGTAGTCAGTGAGGAGGAGTCAGCACAGGAGTGGTCAGTGAGGAGAAGACAGCGCAAGAGTAGTTAGTGAGGAGGAGACAGCACAGGAGTGGTCAGTGAGGAGAAGACAGCGCAAGAGTAGTCAGTGAGGAGGAGACAGCACAGGAGTGGTCAGTGAGGAGGAGACAGCAGAAGAGTGGTCAGTGAGGAGGAGACAGTGCAGGAGTGGTCAGTGAGGAGGAGACAGCACAAGCGTGGTCAGTGAGGAGACAGCATAGGAGTGGTCAGTGAGGAGGAGACAGCACTGGAGTGGTCATTGAGGAGGAGAGAGCAGTGGAGTGTTCAGTGAGGAGGAGACAGTACAAGAGTGGTCAGTGAGGAGGAGACAGCGCAGGAGTGGTCAGTGAGAAGGAGACAGCAGAAGAGTGGTCATTGAGGAGGAGACAGCAAGAGCGTGGTCAGTGAGGAGGAGACAGCAGAAGAGTGGTCAGTGAGGAGGAGACAGCACAAGCGTGGTCAGTGAGGAGGAGACAGCACAGAAGTGGTCAGTGAGGAGGAGACAGCAGAAGAGTGGTCAGTGAGAAGAAGAAAGCAGAAGAGTGGTCAGTGAGTAGGAGACAGCACAAGTGTGGTCAGTGAGGAGGAGACAGCACAGGAGTGGTCAGTGAGGAGGAGACAGCAGAAGAGTGGTCAGTGAGGAGGAGACAGCACAGGAGTGGTCAGTGAGGAGGAGACAGCACATGAGTGGTCAGTGAGGAGGAGACAGCACAGGAGTGGTCAGTGAGGAGAAGACAGCACAGGAGTGGTCAGTGAGGAGGAGACAGCACAAACATGGTCAGTGAGGAGGAGACAGCACAGGAGTGGTCAGTGAGGAGAAGACAGCGCAAGAGTAGTCAGTGAGGAGGAGACAGCACAGGAGTGATCAGTGAGGAGAAGACAGCGCAAGAGTAGTCAGTGAGGAGGAGACAGCACAGGAGTGGTCAGTGAGGAGAAGACAGCGCAAGAGTAGTCAGTGAGGAGGAGACAGCACAGGAGTGGTCAGTGAGGAGAAGACAGCAGAAGAGTGGTCAGTGAGGAGGAGACAGTGCAGGAGTGGTCAGTGAGGAGGAGACAGCACAAGCGTGGTCAGTGAGGAGACAGCATAGGAGTGGTCAGTGAGGAGGAGACAGCACTGGAGTGGTCAGTGAGGAGGAGAGAGCAGTGGAGTGTTCAGTGAGGAGGAGACAGTACAGGAGTGGTCAGTGAGGAGGAGACAGCACAGGAGTGGTCAGTGAGAAGGAGACAGCAGAAGAGTGGTCATTGAGGAGGAGACAGCACAAGCGTGATCAGTAAGGAGGAGACAGCAGAAGAGTGGTCAGTGAGGAGGAGAGAGCACAAGCGTGGTCAGTGAGGAGGAGACAGCACAGGAGTGGTCAGTGAGGAGGAGACAGCAGAAGAGTGGTCAGTGAGGAGGATACAGTGCAGGAGTGGTCAGTGAGGAGGAGACAGTGCAGGAGTGGTCAGTGAGGAGGAGGCAGCACAGGAGTGGTCAGTGAGGAGGAGGCAGCACAGGAGTGGTCAGTGAGGAGGAGACAGCACAGGAGTGGTCAGTGAGGAGAAGACAGCGCAAGAGTAGTCAGTGAGGAGGAGACAGCACAGGAGTGGTCAGTGAGGAGAAGACATTGCTAGAGTAGTCAGTGAGGAGGAGACAGCACAGGAGTGGTCAGTGAGGAGAAGACAGCGCAAGAGTAGTCAGTGAGGAGGAGACAGCACAGGAGTGGTCAGTGAGGAGGAGACTGCAGAAGAGTGGTCAGTGAGGAGGAGACCGCACAGGAGTGGTCAGTGAGGAGAAGACAGCACAGGAGTGGTCAGTGAGGAGGAGACAGCACAAGCGTGGTCAGTGAGGAGGAGACAGCACAGGAGTGGTCAGTGAGGAGAAGACAGCGCAAGAGTAGTCAGTGAGAAGGAGACAGCACAGGAGTGGTCAGCAGGAGGAGAGAGCAGTGGAGTGTTCAGTGAGGAGGAGACAGTACAGGAGTGGTCAGTGAGGAGGGGACAGCGCAGGAGTGGTCAGTGAGAAGGAGACAGCAGAAGAGTGGTCATTGAGGAGGAGACAGCACAAGCGTGGTCAGTGAGGAGGAGACAGCAGAAGAGTGGTCAGTGAGAAGAAGAAAGCAAAAGAGTTGTCAGTGAGTAGGAGACAGCGCAAGCGTGGTCAGTGAGGAGGAGACAGCACAGGAGTGGTCAGTGAGGAGGAGACAGCAGAAGAGTGGTCAGTGAGGAGGAGACAGCAGAAGAGTGGTCAGTGAGGAGGAGACAGCAGAAGAGTGGTCAGTTAGGAGGAGACAGCAGAAGAGTGGTCAGTGAGGAGGAGACAGGGCAGGAGTGGTCAGTGAGGAGGAGACAGGTCAGGAGTGGTCAATGAGAAGGAGACAGCAGAAGAGTGGTCATTGAGGAGGAGACAGCACAAGCGTGGTCAGTGAGGAGGAGACAGCAGAAGAGTGGTCAGTGAGGAGGAGACAGCACAAGCGTGGTCAGTGAGGAGGAGACAGCACAGGAGTGGTCAGTGAGGAGGAGACAGCACAGGAGTGGTCAGTGAGGAGAAGACAGCACAGGAGTGGTCAGTGAGGAGGAGACAGCACAAGCGTGGTCAGTGAGGAGGAGACAGCACAGGAGTGGTCAGTGAGGAGAAGACAGCGCAAGAGTAGTCAGTGAGAAGGAGACAGCACAGGAGTGGTCAGTGAGGAGAAGACAGCGCAAGAGTAGTCAGTGTGGAGGAGACAGCACAGGAGTGGTCAGTGAGGAGAAGACAGCACAAGAGTAGTCAGTGAGGAGGAGACAGCACAGGAGTGGTCAGTGAGGAGGAGACAGCAAAAGAGTGGTCAGTGAGGAGGAGACAGTGCAGGAGTGGTCAGTGAGGAGGAGACAGCACAAGCGTGGTCAGTGAGGAGACAGCATAGGAGTGGTCAGTGAGGAGGAGACAGCACTGGAGTGGTCAGTGAGGAGGAGAGAGCAGTGGAGTGTTCAGTGAGGAGGAGACAGTACAGGAGTGGTCAGTGAGGAGGGGACAGCGCAGGAGTGGTCAGTGAGAAGGAGACAGCAAAAGAGTGGTCATTGAGGAGGAGACAGCACAAGCGTGGTCAGTGAGGAGGAGACAGCAGAAGAGTGGTCAGTAAGGAGGAGACAGCACAAGCGTGGTCAGTGAGGAGGAGACAGCACAGGAGTGGTCAGTGAGGAGGAGACAGCAGAAGAGTGGTCAGTGAGAAGAAGAAAGCAAAAGAGTTGTCAGTGAGTAGGAGACAGCGCAAGCGTGGTCAGTGAGGAGGAGACAGCACAGGAGTGGTCAGTGAGGAGGAGACAGCAGAAGAGTGGTCAGTGAGGAGGAGACAGCAGAAGAGTGGTCAGTGAGGAGGAGACAGCAGAAGAGTGGTCAGTGAGGAGGAGACAGCAGAAGAGTGGTCAGTGAGGAGGAGACAGGGCAGGAGTGGTCAGTGAGGAGGAGACAGGTCAGGAGTGGTCAATGAGAAGGAGACAGCAGAAGAGTGGTCATTGAGGAGGAGACAGCACAAGCGTGGTCAGTGAGGAGGAGACAGCAGAAGAGTGGTCAGTGAGGAGGAGACAGCACAAGCGTGGTCAGTGAGGAGGAGACAGCACAGGAGTGGTCAGTGAGGAGGAGACAGCAGAAGAGTGGTCGGTGAGAAGAAGAAAGCAAAAGAGTCGTCAGTGAGTAGGAGACAGCGCAAGCGTGGTCAGTGAGGAGGAGACAGCACAGGAGTGGTCAGTGAGGAGGAGACAGCAGAAGAGTGGTCAGTGAGGAGGAGACAGCAGAAGAGTGGTCAGTGAGGAGGAGACAGCAGAAGAGTGGTCAGTGAGGAGGAGACAGGGCAGGAGTGGTCAGTGAGGAGGAGACAGGTCAGGAGTGGTCAATGAGAAGGAGACAGCACAAGCGTGGTCAGTGAGGAGGAGACAGCACAGGAGTGGTCAGTGAGGAGGAGACAGCAGAAGAGTGGTCAGTGAGGAGGAGACAGTGCAGGAGTGGTCAGTGAGGAGGAGACAGCACAAGCGTGGTCAGTGAGGAGACAGCATAGGAGTGGTCAGTGGGGAGGAGACAGCAATGGAGTGGTCAGTGAGGAGGAGAGAGCAGTGGAGTGTTCAGTGAGGAGGAGACAGTACAGGAGTGGTTAGTGAGGAGGAGATAGCGCAGGAGTGGTCAGTGAGAAGGAGACAGCAGAAGAGTGGTCATTGAGGAGGAGACAGCACAAGCGTGGTCAGTGAGGAGGAGACAGCAGAAGAGTGGTCAGTGAGGAGGAGACAGCACAAGCGTGGTCAGTGAGGAGGAGACAGCACAGGAGTGGTCAGTGAGGAGGAGACAGCAGAAGAGTGGTCAGTGAGAAGGAGAAAGCAGAAGAGTGGTCAGTGAGTAGGAGACAGCGCAAGCGTGGTCAGTGAGGAGGAGACAGCACAGGAGTGGTCAGTGAGGAGGAGACAACAGAAGAGTGGTCAGTGAGGAGGAGACAGCAGAAGAGTGGTCAGTGAGGAGGAGACAGCAGAAGAGTGGTCAGTGAGGAGAAGACAGGGCAGGAGTGGTCAGTGAGGAGGAGACAGCACAGGAGTGGTCAGTGAGGAGACAGCACAAGAGTGGTCAGTGAGTAGTAGACAGCACAAGAGTGGTCCGTGAGTAGAAGACAGCACAAGTGTGGTCAGTGACTAGACAGCACAAGAGTGGTCAGTGAGGAGGAGACAGCGCAGGAGTGGTCAGTGAGGAGGAGACAGCGCAGGAGTGGTCAGTGAGGAGGAGACAGCACAAGAGTGGTCAGTGAGGAGACAGCACGGGATTGGTCAGTGAGTAGTAGACAGCACAGGAGTGGTCAGTGAGGAGACAGCACAAGAGTGGTCAGTGAGTAGTAGACAGCACAAGAGTGGTCAGTGAGGAGACAGCACAAGAGTGGTCAGTGAGGAGGAGACAGCACAAGAGTGGTCAGTGAAGAGGAAACAGCACAAGAGTGGTCAGTGAGGAGGAGACAGCACAGGAGTGGTCAGTGAGGAGGAGACAGCGCAGGAGTGGTCAGTGAGGAGGAGACAGCACAGGAGTGGTCAGTGAGGAGACAGCACGGGATTGGTCAGTAAGTAGTAGACAGCACAAGAGTGGTCAGTGAGGAGACAGCACAAGAGTGGTCAGTGAGGAGGAGACAGCACAAGAGTGGTCAGTGAGGAGGAGACAGCACAAGAGTGGTCAGTGAGGAGACAGCACAAGAGTGGTCAGTGAAGAGGAGACAGCACAAGAGTGGTCAGTGAGGAGGAGACAGCACAGGAGTGGTCAGTGAGGAGGAGACAGCGCAGGAGTGGTCAGTGAGGAGGAGACAGCACTGGATTGGTCAGTGAGGAGGAGACATCACTGGATTGGTCAGTGAGGAGTAGACAGCACAGGAGTGGTCAGTGAGGAGGAGACAGCACAAGAGAGGTCAGTAAGGAGGAGACAGCACAGGAGTGGTCAGTGAGGAGGAGAGAGCAGTAGAGTGGTCAGTGATTAGGAGACAGCACAGGAGTGGTCAGTGAGGAGGAGACAGTGCAAGAGAGGTCACTAAGGAGGAGACAGCACAAGAGAGGTCAGTAAGATAAGGAGGAGACAGTGCAAGAGAGGTCAGTAAGGAGGAGACAGCACAAGAGTGGTCAGTGAGGAGGAGACCGCACAAGAGTGGCCAGTAGGAGGAGACAGCACAGGAGTGGTCAGTGAGGAGGAGATAGCAGTATAGTGGCCAGTGAGGAGGAGACAGCACAGGAGTGATCAGTGAGGAGGAGACAGCACAGGAGTGGCCAGTGAGGAGGAGACAGCATAGGAGTGGTCAGTGAGGAGGAGACAGCACGGGAGTGGTCAGTGAAGCGAAGAGAGCAGTAGAGTGGTCAGTGAGGAGGAAAAAATTAGATGATGTAATAGAGGTATCAAAGCCGAGGAGGAAAATAGAATAAAACTGGTTATATATAAAATATACAAATAATAATCTACAATACGGAAAGGGAGAGAATCACAAATAACAGAGAAACAGTTTGCAGACAGTACAGTATATGACAGTACAGTATATGACAGTACAGTACAGTATATGACAGTACAGTATATGACAGTACAGTATATGACAGTATATGACAGTACTGAATGTGTGTTGTTCTGTGATAATATTGAGTTATATTGTGACTGGGGAAATACCGTAAATCTCTTGCTCGGTATGCAGACTGCCTTTACCAGGCTTTTAATGGGAAACATAATCTGTTTTATATCTACTAAAGCTAAATATAATAATGGAAGGCAGGGACGTTGTGATGATCCTCGGGGAGCCCCACCCTGGTTCATCAGTAGGTAGACCCCCCCCCCCCCCCTTCAAAGCCCTAGAGGCTTGCACCCTAACTCAGGGGGTGGCTTCCCACCTATTCCTAACCATAGCCCAGTGACTACCAGGCATTCTCAGGACTGGGAATACCCTGTGAAATGCAGGGTTGTAATGTTTCTCGAATGAGGCAAGCAGGCAATGCGGACAGCTGACACCCCCCTATCTCAACAACCCCCCGCGTGACCCGGGGCGCCATACCCTTTCTAAAGGCGGAGATGACAGCTAGGCAAAAATGATCGCACACATGAACCCTGGTGTCCTCACAGACGTGCGGTGAGGTAAATGGCTGAGGAGTCCCTGGCAAGTACCAGAGCCAGATTTGCACACAATGGGGCAGATGTATTAAGCCTTAAGAAGAGATAACTGGAGATGAAGTGAAAGGAGATAACAGAGCAGCCAATCAGCTGTGCTTGAAAATGACAGTCAGGAGTTGATTGGCCGGTGCTTTATCTCCACTTTAGCTCCAATGTATCTCTTCTCCAGGCTTAATACATCTGCCCCCTTATATGAGCCATGGGGTACATGCCGGCATTATACACATGTGCAGCAGTATACACTGCTGGAGATTCACTGAGTTTTGATAAGAGATGTGCAGAACAGGTAGCCAGGTGAGGCACTGTAGATGAGGTACTGTAGGTGAGGCACTGCCTCACCTGCCATAGACTGTTTACTCCACAGTTTTGACTGTAAATATGATTAGCATTGTGAGATTATCAGACTCAGAGTAAAACTGTAATTATGGTATTTTTTATGTGTAGTGATTAATGTACTTTTTAGTCCATATGTACCCTATGTCCATCATGTTTATGTCACTGTCCCCCCCCCCCCCCCATGTGTGTGTGTAGTTCCAGAACTATAGTATTAGTCTGTATATCATATGCTGCTACCCTTATATGGTCACACAGGAAGGCTCCCAGGAGAAACTATGTGCAGCCTCTAACCAAAAGGCAATCTCCACAGGGGGTGATCAGGACATAACCCAATTACACTGTGATTGTTCCTTCTATTTGCACTTCTTTGTGCCTTCCTGAACCCTAGCAGACATGGTGGAGCCTGACCCAGCAGGTGGGCAGCAGGATATTGACAGCTGTAGAATGTAGGAGGGATATACCTGATGCTTGAACCCACCAATCAGGAAGCTAGGCAAACCCCACGCATGGTGCAAGCACTGGGGAATTTGGAAGGTATTAAAATCACTTGCACAGCCCAGCTCCTGTTGTAAGTCACTGTCCTGGGCTAATAGGTCATACTCTGCCTAGGTATCTTGTGGAACGCATCATCTGCCCGGGGTGGGCCCAACTATACTCCTGTGTGGAGCGTCCGGTGCTGTGTGGACTTATACAGGTTTCCTGCACTATCACTGCTGTGTGAAATAAGTGATAGTTTTGCTCTGTGGAATTGGTTTGGAACGGTGACGCTACAAGGACTGCCGGTTTCGACTACTACCTGGATGTTTCTAGGCTACATTTGCCTCTTGTTCCTGTTTTTATTTTTGTGTGTGCTGTGGAAAATAAACCGTTATTTTGGTTTCATCTGCTCGGTGTCTGAATGATTGGGGAACCCGTATCCTCACAAGCATAATAAAAATAAGATTTTTTTTAAATACATTCTTTGTAACTCAAAACTCCGGGGTATACGATAGTATGCAGGAAAGGCTCTGCCTCACCCCACCGCACGCCACTGATGGAAGGGGCCTTATACACATAGCACATTATGCAGACTTTCTTCCATTACTCCCAGGCAGCGCCTGATAAAGGGCCTAATTCAAGTAGGTAGGCAAGCAATTTTCTAGGCTAATTTCATCAAGTGAAGCGGTCTCACAAAAATGAAAAGAGACACCCACCAGACCCATCACAAACTCATTTGTAATTGTGTACACAGTAGAGGACTATGACTGAGAATCTCCCAGTATCTCCTTTAATGTGGTGTAGTGTCATATACACAGAGGAGTCAGTAATGTAGTGTGACGGATGTGCACAGTTATGTTGTACCATGTGGTGTAGTGTTATACACACGGAGGTGTCAGTAATGTAGTGTGACGGATGTGCACAGTTATGTTGTATCGTGAAGTGTAGTGTCATATACACAGAGCAGTCAGTAATGTAGTGTGACGGATGTGCGCAGTTATGTTGTACCATGCGGTGTAGTGTCATACACACAGAGGAGTCAGTAATGTAGTGTGATGGATGTGTTATGTTGTACCATGTGATGTAGTGTCACACACAGAGGATTTTTTACCAAGAATATGGAAAACCGGGCGCTTAATATGGGTGGTTTCTCAATTAACTTTATAAGAAGCTGCTGCTTTAAAGTGGTTATAGTGAACCACCAGTTAATAGAACATATGCAAACAAGAAAATAGAAAGCAGCGCTAGATAATTACACTCAATATACGTGGGATTGCCTGAAATTTAACACAGATTTATTTTACATACAAATAAAATTACAAATACGACATTTACTGTAAAAAACGTTTGGTAAAAGAGAATCTGACTCTCCTGTATATGACCAATGTATCAGCTTTAAGTTTGGCTGGAGTGTCCCTTCCAAGTGTCCTATTTTAGGGGCAAAGTTCAGCTGTGCAATAATTTTATCTCACCAATTTGTAGTATTGAGGGTGTCCGGCTTGTGGTCCAAATTCAAAGTCCTCACTAAAATACGGCTGTGCACTGTTGGAAATAGGCTGCTGGAGGATTCTTGTAGGAACCTTGTACTTGCCTTCCCTCGTGGATATAGTTGGTGGAGACTTGAGGTGTCTGTAACAGCTTCTTTCTCTCCCCTTGAAAAAGCTGACACAGAATCAGCGAAACGCGTCAGGGTTTTACCCAGAGAAGGACCTCCTGAAAGACCACCAACCAGCAAAGGCTTTGACAAAACCTCCAAGTGAAACCACTCCAAAACCCACCAAGGGGAGAGAAAGAAGCTGTTACCGACACCTCAAGTCTCCACCAACTATATCCACGAGGGAAGGCAAGTACAAGGTTCCTACAAGAATCCTCCAGCAGCCTATTTCCAACAGTGCACAGCCGTATTTTAGTGAGGACTTTGAATTTGGACCACAAGCCGGACACCCTCAATACTACAAATTGGTGAGATAAAATTATTGCACAGCTGAACTTTGCCCCTTAAAATAGGACACTTGGAAGGGACACTCCAGCCAAACATAAAGCTGATACATTGGTCATATACAGGAGAGTCAGATTCTCTTTTACCAAACGTTTTTTACAGTAAATGTCGTATTTGTAATTTTATTTGTATGTAAAATAAATCTGTGTTAAATTTCAGGCAATCCCACGTATATTGAGTGTAATTATCTAGCGCTGCTTTCTATTTTCTTGTTTGCATATGTTCACACACAGAGGAGTCAGTAATGTAGTGTGATGGATGTGCGCGGTTATGTTCTATGGAAAATCTCACATTTCCCTCAGTAAGGAATCTTGGTAACATCTTCTTCCTCTTTCCATCAGCGGAGCCAGGACAGCACGGGGGCTGCATGATGTTTGTTATGGGAATCCCAACTCTGCCTTCTTGGTCCTGACACCTAGTATTACTCATCGTGGTATAATAGATTATGGGCACCTGGTCCTATGAAGCTTCTCATGCTGGGGAGAAAACACAAGACAGATAGAAATGAGAAGACTGATCATATATCACACAGACACCCCTCTGTCTCTCATTGTGAAAAAAGATGGCCTCAGTGAACCTCACAATTACATACACACAGTCACCCTTCTCCCTGTAAAACACAAATCCCTCAGGGAACTCCATAATGTCATATATACGGACGGGGTGTCCGTATATCTATATCTATCTCCCTTTCATTTTGCAACACCCCCACAAGGACATCTCAAAATCGGCAGCAGTGCTTGGTTTTCTTAGAAGAACGCTTTGATCCTTTTGAGGCCGGTGACACTTCTCGATTTACAAAACAGGCTCCAGCCAACACTAGACCACCCAGAAAGGACGTAGTGTCATGTTCAGTATCATAATCTGGGTTGAATCTAGATCCAGAGTGCTGATTGAAGATTTTTTGGAGAACGAATCTCCAAGACCACAGAGCACCGAAGGGTCGACATGATTGCCTCTAACTATTTCTAGAGTTTCTAGATTTGAACTCCGGAAAAAAGTATTTTCCAGAAACTCCAGCACTCTCAGCACGCCATCTAGATGACCCATGGTCTCGAAGCGGCATGGGCAGTCTTTCAGCATAGGAAGTTGGAGTTTTACAGGACTTAGGGAAGATATCAGATGTCACAGTTGAGGATCATTTGCCTAAACGAGTGGATTGACTGTGGTGCTTCTCCTCTGAAGGATAAGACCATGTCTTTTACAATATTAGCCAGAATAACACCGGATGATGGATAAAAGTTCATGGCATCTTAGTAGTGCTCTGCAAAAACCTGGTAATGGGGCGATACGGTCACTAGGTCATCAAGCATTGGGTCGACAAGCATTATGTCGACATGAATAAAGGTCGACATGGGTTAGAGTGACAGGGTCATAAGGTCGACACAAGTATTAAATCAACATGGGAAGGTTGACAGTCAAAAGGTCGTGCCGTACCATCCACTAGGGTGTGGTGGGAGAATAAAATAGTGTGCCGAGCACAGCAAGCCATGCGAGGGGATGAGGTGCTACATTTCAGTGTCCCTGTCGACTGTTTCCAAATTTGGGACAATTTTTTTTTTTTAATGAAAAACCCATTGTCAACCTTTTGACTGTCGACTTTCCCCATGTTGACCTAATGCTTGTGTTGACCTAATGACCGTGTTGACCTAACCCATGTCAACCTTCAGTCATGTCGACCTTCCTGCATGATGACCTAATGGTGTCGACCTAACTTTTGTCAACCAACTTGCTTTCTACCCAATGATCCCAACCCCCATCCAAATAGATGGCTTCAGAAGACTCCTCAACTGGCTTCAACTGAACAAGATTGTTTTAAACCCTAAGCAAGGCAGGTTTGTTTGGGGCCTTGGACACAGTAGGCATCTCTATCATGGTCAACAATGGTGGGATCTTAGTCTCTTGAACTTCAGGCATGACAGATATTGGAACCCTAGAAAAACAAAATATTGTGACTGACAGGGTTAGGTCCAGGAGCCATGGAGGCAACAGATTCAGGTCTAGAGACCGCAGATGCAGGGCCGGAGGCCATGGAAGCAGACCTGGAGGCAGGCCTGAAGGCAACTGAGACAGGCCAGGAGACTACAGAGGCAGACCTGGAGGCCACGGGACAGACCCAGAGGCCACGGAGACAGAACCGGAGGCAAGGACAGACTGATCCTCATGCCCAGCGACAAGGGCAGTTGAACCCCTTCCTGGGGAGACAGACTTGGAACCCACTTCTGGGGTGAGGGACTTGGAAACCCCACCCCTAGCGAGAGACTTGGCGCCCTCTCCTGGGGTGATGGACTTGGAACCCCTCCTGGGCTAATGTGCTTGGAAACTCCACCTGGAGCAAGAGACTTGGGAACCTCTCCTGGGTTTACAGACTTGAAACCCCTTTCTGGGGTAACAAATAGAACTCCATCTAGGGGCAAAGTACTCAGTGGCTCCTCTTGGTAAACCACACTCGGAGATCCCACTTGGGGTGTGATGACCAGAGCACCCTTCTGGGGTACAATACTCAGAGACAATTTTAGGGGTACCACATTCAGACCTGTCCTGAGGTTCGGTGCTCAGGAACACCTCCTTGGGTACAATGTTTAGAGACCCCTCCTGGGGTGTGGCACTCTGAGATCCCGCTTGGAGTCTGACAGTCCGAGATCCATCCTGGGACATGACACTCTGAACCCATTGCTGATGCTTGATACTCTGAAAACCCTCCTGGGATATGATAGTCTGAGACCCTTCCTGGGGCTTGATGCTCCAAGACCCTTTTTTGGGCCAAAACTCTGAAACCCCTCTTGGGGCTCGCCACTCTGAGACTCTTGGAACTTGACACTGTGAGATTCTTCACTAGGAAGACCCTTTTGGGCAAGACACTAGGAAGCCCCTCCTGGGGTATGGTACTCTAAAACCCTCCCTTGGACAAGACACTAGGAAGGCCGTGCTGGAGCACAATACTCGGAAGTCCCTCCTGGGGCAAGACAGGATCCCTCTTGGGGTTGGACCGTCGCGACCCCCTCTTGGGGTTGGACCAATGCCACCCCCTCTTGGGCTTGATACTCGACTCTCCTCTTGGTGCATGATACTTGGATTTCCGTCTTGGGGCTTGGTACTCGGATTTCCCTCCTGGGGCTTGACCGGAACTATGCAGTTCACCAAAGAAATTTTGGTCCTAGGACCCCAGAAACCACAGGATTCCCTCTGGATAGGAACATAATCTGCTGCTCTATTTCAGGTCCCATGTAGGGAACAATCCCTGACGTGATCCCGAGCTCCACAATAAAAGCATAGGTTGAGGGACCTACACCGCTGGCACTCCTCATCAGATAACTGGGGACAAGGACGACTCAGTTACAGGGCACAGATGCAGATGTCACTGGAATGCCCGGAGTGGCATCAGAGGGCCTTGTAGGCACCGGACCCAGAGTGGAAGGTACCTTGCTCCTGGAAAAGCTGCCCGCAAACAGATAATTAGGGACAAGATCTGAGTCAAGATTTCTTGTAACTGCTGGATCAGCTGCACAAGCTCCTTTAAGGTTTGTGACTTGAGTTCCACGGAGGTTAAAGGAGGTGGAACAATGTTCTCCTGAAATAGGGTCTGCAAAAACTGAATGATCATAGTCTGATCCGGCTCTTGCTTGCTAAACCCAGCAAATGGTTGCTCCAATAGCTCCTTGGTTGGGCCAGAATATTCTGTCACAATCTTAGACTCGGAATGGTCAATACCAGCTCGTGAATTGGCTTGACCTGACTCAGGTGTGCGGAGTCTGACCGTACCGGTGGTTTTCGTCAGTGACCCATCCAAGCGGGATTTGGGCTTAGCTGCACCCGGTACCCCGGTCGCGGTCCCCTGGTCAGGTTTCCCACATGGTGCTGGTAAACACTGGGAGTAAGGCAGGGTAAGCTGTGGAGTAATCATGTTCAAACTAGCCATGTCAGGAACTTGCAGACAGATATAGGTAACAAGAAGCAGGCGTGAGCAAGAGTCCAAGTACTAGCTGGGTCATACACAGGAAATCACGGAATACGGTACACTGGGAGCAGGCAACAGAATGGTCACAAGGCAAGCCAAGGTCATAGAATGGATATCACAGGTATGCAGTACACTTGGAGCAAGCAGGGGAAAGCTCAGCATAATAGCCAGAATCATACACTGGAATGCACAGATGCAGCAGTATTATTATTATTATTATTATTATTATTATTATTTTATTTATAAGGCGCCACAAGTGTTTCGCAGCGCCGTACAAAGGAACAATACAAGGAGACAAAGTTGGCATAACATTGAATAAATAACAAGAATACAGTACAAATAAAGAGCGCCACAGTTCAATACACATTACAGCTTGGATATAAGTAGTGAGGACTCAATCAACATACAACTAGAGGCTAGATGCCAATGATGGAGATGAGTATGCGGACAAAGATGGTCACTGAGTGTTGGAGTATAGGAGAGCTATGAGTGACATGTGAAGAGAAGAGGGCTTTGACAACAGGAGGGAAGAGGGCCCTGCTCAGAGGAGCTTACAATCTAGTAAGCTCCTGTACAGTACACTGGAATCATACAGTGAAAACCACGGATGCAGTACACTAGGAGCAGACAGGAGAATGGTCAGAGGAATAGCCAGAATCATACACTGGAAACCACGGATGCAGTACACTGGGAGCAGACAGGAGAATGGTCAGAGGAATAGCCGGAATCATACACTGAAAACCACGGATGCAGTACACTGGGAGCAGACAGGAGAATGGTCAGAGGAATAGACATAATCATACACTGGAATCCACGGATGTAGTACACTGGGAGCAGACAGGAGAATGGTCAGAGGAATAGCCGGAATCATACACTGAAAACCACGGATGCAGTACACTGGGAGCAGACAGGAGAATGGTCAGAGGAATAGCCAGAATCATACACTGGAAACCACGGATGCAGTACACTGGGAGCAGACAGGAGAATGGTCAGAGGAATAGCCGGAATCATACACTGAAAACCACGGATGCAGTACACTGGGAGCAGACAGGAGAATGGTCAGAGGAATAGCCGGAATCATACAGTGAAAACCACGGATGCAGTACACTGGGAGCAGACAGGAGAATGGTCAGAGGAATAGCTGGAATCATACACTGGAAACCACGGATGCAGTACACTGGGAGCAGACAGGAGAATGGTCAGAGGAATAGCCGGAATCATACAGTGAAAACCACGGATGCAGTACACTGGGAGCAGACAGGAGAATGGTCGGAGGAATAGCCGGAATCATACACTGAAAACCACGGATGCAGTACACTGGGAGCAGACAGGAGAATGGTCGGAGGAATAGCCGGAATCATACACTGAAAACCACGGATGCAGTACACTGGGAGCAGACAGGAGAATGGTCAGAGGAATAGCCGGAATCATACACTGAAAACCACGGATGCAGTACACTAGGAGCAGACAGGAGAATGGTCAGAGGAATAGCCGGAATCATACACTGAAAACCACGGATGCAGTACACTGGGAGCAGACAGGAGAATGGTCAGAGGAATAGCCGGAATCATACACTGAAAACCACGGATGCAGTACACTGGGAGCAGACAGGAGAATGGTCAGAGGAATAGCCGGAATCATACACTGAAAACCATGGATGCAGTACACTGGGAGCAGACAGGAGAATGGTCAGAGGAATAGCCGGAATCATACACTGAAAACCATGGATGCAGTACACTGGAAGCAGACAGGAGAATGGTCAGAGGAATAGCCGGAATCATACACAGAAAACCACGGATGCAGTACACTGGGAGCAGACAGGAGAATGGTCAGAGGAATAGCCGGAATCATACACTGAAAACCACGGATGCAGTACACTGGGAGCAGACAGGAGAATGGTCAGAGGAATAGCCGGAATCATACACTGAAAACCATAGATGCAGTACACTGGGAGCAGACAGGAGAATGGTCAGAGGAATAGCCGGAATCATACACTGAAAACCACGGATGCAGTACACTGGGAGCAGACAGGAGAATGGTCAGAGGAATAGCCGGAATCATACACTGAAAACCATAGATGCAGTACACTGGAAGCAGACAGGAGAATGGTCAGAGGAATAGCCGGAATCATACACTGAAAACCATAGATGCAGTACACTGGGAGCAGACAGGAGAATGGTCAGAGGAATAGCCGGAATCATACACTGAAAACCATGGATGCAGTACACAGGGAGCAGACAGGAGAATGGTCAGAGGAATAGCCGGAATCATACACTGAAAACCATGGATGCAGTACACTGGAAGCAGACAGGAGAATGGTCAGAGGAATAGCCGGAATCATACACTGAAAACCATAGATGCAGTACACTGGGAGCAGACAGGAGAATGGTCAGAGGAATAGCCGGAATCATACACTGGAATCCACGGATGTAGTACACTGGGAGCAGACAGGAGAATGGTCGGAGGAATAGCCGGAATCATACACTGAAAACCACGGATGCAGTACATTGGGAGCAGACAGGAGAATGGTCAGAGGAATAGCCGGAATCATACACTGGAATCCACGGATGTAGTACACTGGGAGCAGACAGGAGAATGGTCGGAGGAATAGCCGGAATCATACACTGAAAACCACGGATGCAGTACACTGGGAGCAGACAGGAGAATGGTCAGAGGAATAGCCGGAATCATACAGTGAAAACCACGGATGCAGTACACTGGGAGCAGACAGGAGAATGGTCAGAGGAATAGCCGGAATCATACACTGAAAACCACGGATGCAGTACACTGGGAGCAGACAGGAGAATGGTCAGAGGAATAGCCGGAATCATACACTGAAAACCACGGATGCAGTACACTGGGAGCAGACAGGAGAATGGTCAGAGGAATAGCCGGAATCATACACAGGAAACTCAGGATATCAAACAATTACTGGGACCGCTGGAGCTCTCTGCCAGAGACTGCCTTTTATAGAATGCACAAGGCACTGGATTCTCACAGGTGCCTCAATCAGTGAGAGTTGAGCATGCCCTCAGGGAACCCCACAATCACATACATACAGACACCCCTCTCCCTCTCACTGTGCAACAAGATGGCCTCAGGGAACCCCACAATCACATACACACAGACACCCCTCTACCTCTTACTGTACAACACAATGCCCTCAGGGAACCCCACAATCACATACACATGGGCACCCCTCTGCCTCTCACTGTGCAACAAGATGGCCTCAGGGAACCCCACAATCACATACATACAGACACCCCTCTCCTTCTCACTGTACAACACAATGCCCTCAGGGAACCCCACAATCACATACATACAGACACCCCTCTCCCTCTCACTGTGCAACAAGATGGCCTCAGGGAACTCCACAATCACATCCATACAGACACCTCTCTCACTCTCACTGTACAACACAATGCCCTCAGGGAACCCCACAATCACATACATACAGACACCCCTCTCCCTCTCACTGTACAACACAATGCCCTCAGAGAACCCCACAATCACATAGACACAGACACCCCTCTCCCTCTAACTGTGCAACAAGATGGCCTCAGGGAACCCCACAATCACATACACACAGACACCCCTCTACCTCTTACTGTACAACACAATGCCCTCAGGGAACCCCACAATCACATACACATGGGCACCCCTCTACCTCTCACTGTGCAACACAATGCCCTCAGGGAACCCCACAATCACATACATACAGACACCCCTCTCCCTCTCACTGTGCTACAAGATGGCTTAGGGAACCCCACAATCACATACATACAGACACCCCTCTCACTGTGCAACAAGATGGCCTCAGGGAACCCCACAATCACATCCATACAGACACCCCTCTACCTCTCACTGTACAACACAATGCCCTCAGGGAACTCCACAATCACATCCATACAGACACCCCTCTACCTCTCACTGTACAACACGATGCCCTCAGAAAACCCCACAATCACATCCATACAGACACCCCTCTACCTCTCACTGTACAACACAATGCCCTCAGAAAACCCCACAATCACATCCATACAGACACCCCTCTCCCTCTAACTGTGCAACAAGATGGCCTCAGGGAACCCCACAATCACATACACACAGACACCCCTCTACCTCTCACTGTGCAACACAATGCCCTCAGGGAACCCCACAATCACATACATACAGACACCCCTCTCCCTCTCACTGTGCTACAAGATGGCTTAGGGAACCCCACAATCACATACATACAGACACCCCTCTCACTGTGCAACAAGATGGCCTCAGGGAACCCCACAATCACATCCATACAGACACCCCTCTACCTCTCACTGTACAACACAATGCCCTCAGAAAACCCCACAATCACATCCATACAGACACCCCTCTCCCTCTAACTGTGCAACAAGATGGCCTCAGGGAACCCCACAATCACATACACACAGACACCCCTCTACCTCTCACTGTACAACACAATGCCCTCAGGGAACCCCACAATCACATACATACAGACACCCCTCTCCCTCTCACTGTGCAACACAATGCCCTCAGGGAACCCCACAATCACATACACACGGACACCCCTCTACCTCTCACTGTACAACACAATGCCCTCAGGGAACCCCACAATCACATACACATGGGCACCCCTCTACCTCTCACTGTGCAACACAATGGTTTCAGGGAACCCCACAATCACATACATACGGACACCCCTCTCCCTCTCACTGTACAACACAATGCCCTCAGGGAACCCCACAATCACATACACACAGACACTCCTCTCCCTCTCACTGTGCAACACAATGCCCTCAGGGAACCCCACAATCACATACACACGGACACCCCTCTGCCTCTCACTGTGCAACAAGATGGCCTCAGGGAACCCCACAATCACATACACACGGACACCCCTCTGCCTCTCACTGTGCAACAAGATGGCCTCAGGGAACCCCACAATCACATACATACGGACACCCCTCTACCTCTCACTGTGCAACACAATGGTTTCAGGGAACCCCACAATCACATACACACGGACACCCCTCTACCTCTCACTGTACAACACAATGCCCTCAGGGAACCCCACAATCACATACATACAGACACCCCTCTCCCTCTCACTGTACAACACAATGCCCTCAGGGAACCCCACAATCACATACACACAGACACCCCTCTCCCTCTCACTGTGCAACACAATGCCCTCAGGGAACCCCACAATCACATACACACGGACACCCCTCTGCCTCTCACTGTGCAACAAGATGGCCTCAGGGAACCCCACAATCACATACACACGGACACCCCTCTCCCTCTCACTGTACAGCACAATGCCCTCAGGGAACCCCACAATCACATACATACAGACACCCCTCTGCCTCTCACTGTGCAACACAATGCCCTCAGGGAACCCCACAATCACATACACACGGACACCCCTCTACCTCTCACTGTACAACACAATGCCCTCAGGGAACCCCACAATCACATACACATGGGCACCCCTCTACCTCTCACTGTGCAACACAATGGTTTCAGGGAACCCCACAATCACATACATACGGACACCCCTCTCCCTCTCACTGTACAACACAATGCCCTCAGGGAACCCCACAATCACATACACACAGACACCCCTCTCCCTCTCACTGTGCAACACAATGTCCTCAGGGAACCCCACAATCACATACACACGGACACCCCTCTGCCTCTCACTGTGCAACAAGATGGCCTCAGGGAACCCCACAATCACATACACACGGACACCCCTCTGCCTCTCACTGTGCAACAAGATGGCCTCAGGGAACCCCACAATCACATACATACGGACACCCCTCTACCTCTCACTGTGCAACACAATGGTTTCAGGGAACCCCACAATCACATACACACGGACACCCCTCTACCTCTCACTGTACAACACAATGCCCTCAGGGAACCCCACAATCACATACATACAGACACCCCTCTCCCTCTCACTGTACAACACAATGCCCTCAGGGAACCCCACAATCACATACACACAGACACCCCTCTCCCTCTCACTGTGCAACACAATGCCCTCAGGGAACCCCACAATCACATACACACGGACACCCCTCTGCCTCTCACTGTGCAACACAATGCCCTCAGGGAACCCCACAATCACATACACACAGACACCCCTCTGCCTCTCACTGTGCAACAAGATGGCCTCAGGGAACCCCACAATCACATACACACGGACACCCCTCTCCCTCTCACTGTACAGCACAATGCCCTCAGGGAACCCCACAATCACATACATACAGACACCCCTCTCCCTCTCACTGTACAGCACAATGCCCTCAGGGAACCCCACAATCACATACACACAGACACCCCTCTGCCTCTCACTGTGCAACAAGATGGCCTCAGGGAACCCCACAATCACATACACACGGACACCCCTCTCCCTCTCACTGTACAGCACAATGCCCTCAGGGAACCCCACAATCACATACACACAGACACCCCTCTGCCTCTCACTGTGCAACAAGATGGCCTCAGGGAACCCCACAATCACATACACACGGACACCCCTCTCCCTCTCACTGTACAGCACAATGCCCTCAGGGAACCCCACAATCACATACATACAGACACCCCTCTACCTCTCACTGTGCAACACAATGCCCTCAGGGAACCCCACAATCACATACATACAGACACCCCTCTCCCTCTCACTGTGCAACAAGATGGCCTCAGGGAACCTTACAATCACATACACACAGACACCCCTCTCCTTCTCACTGTGCAACAAGATGGCCTCAGGGAACCCCACAATCACATACACACAGACACCCCTCTCCCTCTCACTGTGCAACAAGATGGCCTCAGGGAACCCCACAATCACATACATACAGACAGCCCTCTCCCTCTCACTGTACAGCACAATGCCCTCAGGGAACCCCACAATCACATACATACAGACACCCCTCTACCTCTCACTGTACAACACAATGCCCTCAGGGAACCCCACAATCACATACATACAGACACCCCTCTCCCTCTCACTGTACAACACAATGCCCTCAGGGAACCCCACAATCACATACATACAGACACCCCTCTGCCTCTCACTGTGCAACAAGATGGCCTCAGGGAAAACCATAATCTTATATGCTGACAAATCCGGAACCAGAGCCTCAGTCTCACCTACTGTAGCTATCTTGAACAAACAAGAGCTTCCAGCAGCACCAAGTACTGTAATAGGAACCCTAAGGATGTTAGTCTTGGTCCTTTATCCACTAAGCTATAAGTGGGTCCAATACACCTGGACTCACATGCCCCATGCTCCCAGTATGTTCTCATTATATCTGCCAAATAACCTGACATCTTTCATTCCAATAGGTGGCTCATTTCTTCAGTTCTTCTCCTGTTTGTGGATGACGTCCTGTTGTGCTCCAAGTCTTTTCAAGCCTATATGGCAGATACTTAACAACTGTTGTGATTTCTTGCAGAAACAGAACACAAGGTTTCTCAGGACAAAATTTAATTGTGTACTGACAAGGTGATAAACTTATGTTCTTACTTATTTATTAATTTATTTATTTGCAGTGTCTTATATAGCGCAGCAGATTCCGTTACAGCGTCTTATATAGCGCAGCAGATTCCGTTACAGTGTCTTATATAGCGCAGCAGATTCCGTTACAGTGTCTTATATAGCGCAGCAGATTCCGTTACAGCGTCTTATATAGCGCAGCAGATTCCGTTACAGTGTCTTATATAGCGCAGCAGATTCCGTTACAGCGTCTTATATAGCGCAGCAGATTCCGTTACAGCGTCTTATATAGCGCAGCAGATTCCGTTACAGCGTCTTATACAGCACAGCAGATTCTGTTACAGTGTCTTATATAGTGCAACAGATTCCATTACAGTGTCTTATATAGCGCAGCAGATTCCGTTACAGTGTCTTATATAGCGCAGCAGATTCCGTTACAGCGTCTTATATAGCGCAGCAGATTCCGTTACAGCGTCTTATACAGCACAGCAGATTCTGTTACAGTGTCTTATATAGTGCAACAGATTCCATTACAGTGTCTTATATAGCGCAGCAGATTCCGTTACAGTGTCTTATATAGCGCAGCAGATTCCGTTACAGTGTCTTATATAGTGCAGCAGATTCCATTACAGTGTCTTATATAGCGCAGCAGATTCCGTTACAGCGTCTTATATAGCGCAGCAGATTCCGTTACAGTGTCTTATATAGCGCAGCAGATTCCGTTACAGCGTCTTATATACTGCAGCAGATTCTGTTAGTGTCTTATATAATGCAGCAGATTCCGTTACAGCGTCTTATATAGCGCAGCAGATTCCGTTACAGCGTCTTATATAGCGCAGCAGATTCCGTTACAGCGTCTTATATAGCGCAGCAGATTCCGTTACAGCGTCTTATATAGCGCAGCAGATTCCGTTACAGCGTCTTATATAGCGCAGCAGATTCCGTTACAGTGTCTTATATAGCGCAGCAGATTCCGTTACAGTGTCTTATATAGTGCAGCAGATTCCATTACAGTGTCTTATATAGCGCAGCAGATTCCATTACAGCGTCTTATATAGCGCAGCAGATTCCGTTACAGTGTATTATATAGCGCAGCAGATTCCGTTACAGTGTATTATATAGCGCAGCAGATTCCACGACAGTGTCTTATATAGCGCAGCAGATTCCGTTACAGCGTCTTATATAGCGCAGCAGATTCCGTTACAGCGTCTTATATAGAGCAGCAGATTCCGTTACAGTGTCTTATATAGCGCAGCAGATTTCGTTAGTGTCTAATATAGCGCAGCAGATTCCGTTACAGTGTCTTATATAGCGCAGCAGATTACGTTACAGTGTCTTATATAGCGCAGCAGATTCCGTTACAGTGTCTTATATAGCGCAGCAGATTCCGTTACAGTGTCTTATATAGCGCAGCAGATTCCGTTACAGTGTCTTATATAGTGCAGCAGGTTCCGTTACAGCGTCTTATATAGCGCAGCAGATTCCGTTACAGTGTCTTTTGTAGCGCAGCAGATTCCGTTACAGCGTTTTATATAGCGCAGCAGATTCCGTTACAGCGTCTTATATAGCGCAGCAGATTTCGTTACAGTGTCTTATATAGCGCAGCAGATTCCGTTACAGCGTCTTATATAGCGCAGCAGATTCCGTTACAGTGTCTTATATAGCGCAGCAGATTTCGTTAGTGTCTAATATAGCGCAGCAGATTCCGTTACAGTGTCTTATATAGCGCAGCAGATTCCGTTACAGTGTCTTATATAGCGCAGCAGATTCCGTTACAGTGTCTTATATAGCGCAGCAGATTCCGTTACAGTGTCTTATATAGCGCAGCAGATTCCGTTACAGTGTCTTATATAGTGCAGCAGGTTCCGTTACAGCGTCTTATATAGCGCAGCAGATTTCGTTACAGTGTCTTTTGTAGCGCAGCAGATTCCGTTACAGCGTTTTATATAGCGCAGCAGATTCCGTTACAGCGTCTTATATAGCGCAGCAGATTTCGTTACAGTGTCTTATATAGCGCAGCAGATTCCGTTACAGCGTCTTATATAGCGCAGCAGATTCCGTTACAGTGTCTTATATAGCGCAGCAGATTTCGTTAGTGTCTAATATAGCGCAGCAGATTCCGTTACAGTGTCTTATATAGCGCAGCCGATTCCGTTACAGTGTCTTATATAGCGCAGCAGATTCCGTTACAGTGTCTTATATAGTGCAGCAGGTTCCGTTACAGCGTCCTATATAGCGCAGCAGATTCCGTTACAGTGTCTTTTGTAGCGCAGCAGATTCCGTTACAGCGTTTTATATAGCGCAGCAGATTCCGTTACAGCGTCTTATATAGCGCAGCAGATTTCGTTACAGTGTCTTATATAGCGCAGCAGATTCCGTTACAGCGTCTTATATAGCGCAGCAGATTCCGTTACAGTGTCTTATATAGCGCAGCAGATTTCGTTAGTGTCTAATATAGCGCAGCAGATTCCGTTACAGTGTCTTATATAGCGCAGCAGATTCCGTTACAGTGTCTTATATAGCGCAGCAGATTCCGTTACAGTGTCTTATATAGCGCAGCAGATTCCGTTACAGTGTCTTATATAGCGCAGCAGATTCCGTTACAGTGTCTTATATAGTGCAGCAGGTTCCGTTACAGCGTCTTATATAGCGCAGCAGATTCCCGTTACAGTGTCTTTTGTAGCACAGCAGATTCCGTTACAGCGTCTTATATAGCGCAGCAGATTCCGTTACAGCGTCTTATATAGCGCAGCAGATTCCGTTACAGTGTCTTATATAGCGCAGCAGATTTCGTTACAGCGTCTTATATAGCGCAGCAGATTCCGTTACAGTGTCTTATATAGCGCAGCAGATTCCGTTACAGTGTCTTATATGGTGCAGCAGATTCCGTTACAGTGTCTTATATAGCGCAGCAGATTCCGTTACAGTGTCTTATATATGTCTTTTTTAGATGCATGTACTGTAACATGGTTTGGAGACAGATTGAATGTGGAGAAGAAAGGACAGGTCAGAGTAGAGGATGACCCCTAAGCAACGAGCTTGTGCGGTAGGGTAGATTGTCGAGTTGTCAACAGCGATGGAGATATCAGGATGGTAACTGTTCTTAGTTGTCGGGAATATAAGTAATTCTGTTTTGGAAATATTGAGTTTGAGTTGGCGAGAAGAAATCCAAAATGAGATGGCAGAGAGACATTCAGAGACTCGGCCCAAAACCACTGGTGACAACTCTGGAGTTGATAGATAGATTTGAGTATCATCTGCATATAAGTGATACTGAAATCCAAAAGAGCTGATTAGTTTGCCAAGCGAGGAGGTATAGATTGAGAAAAGCAGAGGACCTAAGACTGAACCTTGCGGAACTCCCGACTGACAGAGGTAGTGAAGGGGAAGTAGAGTCAGAGAAGCGAACAGTCAAAAAGAGCGATCAGATAGGTAAGATGTGAACCAGGAGATGGCTGTATCATTAAGACCTAGGGAGTGTAGTGTTTGTAAAAGGAGAGTGTGATCCACAGTGTCAAACACAGCAGAAAGATCTAGAAGTATAAGCAGTGAGTAATGGCCTTTAGACTTAGCTGTTACCAGATCATTAACCACTTTAGTCAGTGCTGTCTCAGTGGAGTGTTGAGAGCGAAAGCCTGACTGAAGCGGGTCTAATAGGGTGTTGGAGTTTAGAAAGTTTGTGAGGCGAGAGTAGACAAGTCTCTCAAGTAACTTGGAGAGGCATGGGAGCTGAGAGATAGGACGATAGTTAGAGAGAGAGTTAGGGTCAGAATTCTGTTTTTTTAGAATAGGAGTAATCACTGCATGTTTGAGCAGAGACGGAAAAGTACCAGTAGCAGGAGAGAGATTGCAGATTTTAGTTAAGGTTGGAATAAGCACAGGAGATAGATTTTTAATGACTTGTGCAGGTATAGGATCAAGAGGAGAGGTAGTAGAATAGGAGGATAAGAAGAGTGCGGATACTTCCTTTTCATTTGTGGGCTCAAACGAAGAGAAAGTGCCAGAGGGTTCAGATTGGGAAGAAAGAGGGTTAGAGGTTGTGGAAGAGCATACCATTTCATCTCGGATGTTATCAATCTTTTCCTTAAAGAAGGAGGCAAGTTCTTGGGCACGGATGGTAGCCAGTGGGGGAGGAGGCGGAGGGTAAAGAAGAGACTTAAAGGTGTTAAAAGTCACTTAGGGTTGGTGGCATGAGAATAGATGAGAGATTGGTAGTATGTTTGTTTGGCCATGTCCAAAGCATTGCAGTAGGAGTGGTATCTAGTTTTATATGTAAGGAAATCAGTCATTGGCGTTCTACTTTACGTGACTGATTTCGTAGTTGTCTTGTTGTTTTGGTGTGCCACGGTTGGCATCTAAGCCTACGTAGGGTATAATGGGTAGCTGGAGCCACTTCATCAAGGGCGGTTTCAAGAGTCAGGTAGAGGTGGGAAACAGCAGAGTCAGGAGAGGTAAATGTAGAAATTAGTGAGAGCTGTTGTTGGAGGGAGGTGGAAAGTTGTGGAAAATTAATAGCATTAGTATTTCTGCGGGTTAGGGTGGGCTTGCATGATTTCTGTGTCAGTGAGCTTGGGGTAATGGAGGAGAGTGAAAGAGTAATGAGATTGTGATCAGAGAGAGGGAAGGGAGTGTTAGCAAAATTAGAGACTGAGCACAGCCTGGTAAAAACAAGGTCAAGGCAGTGGCCTTCCTCATGAGTAGCGGCGTCGGACCACTGGGAGAGGCCAAGAGAGGAGGTTAGAGAGAGGAGTTTGGAGGCATGCAGAGAGGGTGGACTGTCAATAGAAATGTTGAAATCACCCAGGATGATAGTGGAGATGTCAGAGGATAAGAAATGGGGGAGCCACTCAGAGAAATCTTCCAGAAATTTAGATTTGGGAAGCCCAGGTGGGCGATAAATAGCAGCAACACACAGATAGAAAGGGAAAAAAACCCTAATGGAGTGTACTTCAAATGATGTAAATGTGAGTGAAGGATCTAGTGGGAGAACGGAGTATGTGAAGGCTTGTGACAGTAATATACCAACTCCACCTCCTTTACAGTTGCCAGGCCTGGAGGTGTGAGTGAAGTGGAAACCACCATGTGATAGTGCTGCAGGCGAGGCCGTGTCTGACTGTGTGACCATGTTACAGTTACCAGGCCTGGAGGTGTGAGTGAAGTGGAAACCACCATGTGACAGTGCTGCAGGTGAGGCTGTGTCTGACTGTGTGACCATGTTACTGTTACCAGGCCTGGAGGTGTGAGTGAAGTGGAAACCACCATGTGACAGTGCTGCAGGCGAGGCTGTGTCTGACTGTGTGACCATGTTACAGTTACCAGGCCTGGAGGTGTGAGTGAAATGGAAACCACCGTGTGACAGTGCTGCAGGCGAGGCCGTGTCTGATTGTGTGAGCCAGGTTTCTGTAATGGCCATCAGATTGAAGTTGGCACCAGGCCAAAGACACATACAGTACAGTAGATCCACAAAGGGTGATCTTGATTGTTAAACATCCACTTCCCAAATTTCAGAAGGAAGTACGTGTTTTTTTTTTTAGGAATGTCTCAATTTTGCAGACAGTGGCTACCAAGATTTTCGTCCATTGCATTGCTTTTATAACAGTTGATATCACAGGATAAACCTAAGTTAGTCCAACATACCCCTGAGGCTACTGAAGCATTTGAAGAAATGAAGATCCCTTTGATCACCGCCCCAGCATTGGGCCTGCCACAGGGGTGTAACTAGATATTCCTAGGCCCCATAGCAAAAGTTTGTAAGGGCCCCCTATTTAGCAAGTGATTATGATAAACGTATGTAAAACATATTACTTAGACAGTAAATATGGGCCCCCTTCAGCTCTGGGCCCCATAGCAGCTAAACCCCTTGCACGTATGGTAGTTACGACCTTGGCCTGCCACATTATGACAAACCTTTCCAGCTGTACTGTATTGAAAACAAAAATGCAGCATTAGGAGTTCTGACACAGATACACGGGAACAAGCACAGACCAGCGGGGTATTTCAGCAATCAACTAGATACTGTTGCCCACATGTCATGGAGGTACAGGCACTCACTGCCTGTGCTCGCCAGAATGCCCCCACTGGTGAGCGTTGGCGGAGAGGGACTCCATCAGACTGGGACGCGTGAGTGTCTCACACACACACATGAGCTTCCCTGTCTCTCGGCGGCTGGGCAGCGTGATCCTGCCTGTCTACACTTCTGGGAGACAGGCAGGGTTAGGGTGGGTTCTGGGTGGCTATAGGGACTGGCGATGGGGACTGGGGAGGCAGCGGACGGTGGCAGGGAGCACGAGCATCTTGTGCGCGCGTGCTTCCTTTCCAGCGGCTGGTGGGGCCAGGTGGATGGTGGCGGCTGGCGTGACAGGAACTCCATCTGTATAGCAGCAGCTTTCCTGGTAGAAAAGTACATTGTACTATTGTGTATATGAGTTAACTTACATTTGTTTTTTTTTCTTCCAAATGCTGTTACTCCATTACTTAACATTCCGCGGACTAGACATGTACCTTGATGGGAAAATGATTAGACCATTTCATGATGGGAAATTGCATTTGTGACTCAGACAATTTCCCAATACACAGATGTCACAATTTAAACCCTCCTACATTGTTGCCTTCCTCAGTCTCAAAGGAGGGGTGTATGAGTAGTAATCACAAAGTCAGAAGAGGTTGCAGTGATTAAATGAAGATCCTTAGGAAATAGATTAGCAAACATGGCAGCGTGAGAGGTGGCTATGGGCAAAAGGTGCAAACACATAACACACACAGTTTATTAAACAATATTACAGATGAAGAATTGAAACCGTATAAGGAAAAAGCTTCATTAAATAAAGTTAGCACATGGAAAATGAAACAGTGTCATGCAGGTGGATCGGAATTGAGTTGTCAAACAAGAGACCAGTGACTCCAAGCTGTTCCTGCCTGCTCTTGCAGAGAATGTACATGTACTTGGTCATCTTAGAGAACACAAAATGAATCAAGTGCAATCTTATTAGTTTGCCCCAGGGTTCACAATTACAGCTAAGGCTAAATGTCAAAGTTGTGTACTTTGTATCAGGAACAATGTGGGGAGGAAAGTACTCACTATGATAAACCATTTACCAAATGCAACAGATCCTATTCCAAAGATGCAAATTGATTATATTCAGATGACAAAAACAAGAAGGTTACAGTATGTGCTAGTTTGTGTTCACTGGATGGCCAGAGGTTTGGCCAATGGCCTCTGATACAGCTCAGTTATCGCTAAACTGCTATTGCAGGACTTTGCTTACAGAGAAGGTGTCTCAAAGATCATATGAATTGATGAGGATAGAATGGAAGTTACACACACCATATAGGCCGCAGTCTTCAGGATAGGTTGAGGGAATTAATGTGGTCATTAATAACAAGTGGTCCAAACTTACAAAAGAGACGGGAATGGCATGGCAAGAAGCCCTACCTTTAGTGCTGGAATCAGTATTACACCTAAGCCTCCTCCCAATCTCTGTCATATCAATACAAGAACTTTGAAAAGTCCAAAAAGAAATTAATCTTATATCTACATTTGGAGGGTGATTCTAGTTGATTCGTCCGCAGCTTACCGAGTCCTTGTGGCACTGCCCCGGTAAATGCACGCCCCCACAACTGCTTCCCCTCCAACCATGTGAGGGGATGTGTCATCAAGACAAATCCCCTTGCTAGTGCCTGCAGCAGGAGAAACTATATACAATGCAGGTGGGGCAGATGTAACATGTGCAGAGAGAGTTAAATTTGGGTCTTTTATTGTTTCTCTGCAGAATAAATACTGGCAGCTTTATTTTTACACTGCAATATAGATATCAGTTTGAAGTACACCCCCAACCAAATCTAACTCTCTCTGCACATGTTACATTAGCCCCACAAGCAGTGCATATGGTTTTGTCCATTAGAATGATTGTACCTTTCCGAGTGAATCAGAATAACCTCCAATGTTATCATGAGAAGTTTCTTACATTCTGTTTCCCTTACAGATCAGTGGGATTGTCCTTGGCAAGTACTGCTGACAACAGATTCTGGTGTAAAAGTTGCTGAGAGGGAAACCTGTATCGACGGGTCACATTGCAAAAGTGTCACAGAACCTTAAAATAACCCCCCAAAAATGGTATCATAGGAGGTAGAGGTGCTTGTTATGAGTAGGGATAGAGGCGCATGGTATTGATAGAGGTGCATGGAATGTGTAGAGGTAGAGGTCCATGGTATGAGTAAAGGTAGAGGTCCATGGAATGTGTAGAGGTAGAGGTACATGGTATGAGTAGAGGTAGAGGTGCATGGTATGAGTAGAGGTAGAGGTGCATGGTTTGAGTAGAGGTAGAGGTGCATGGTTTGAGTAGAGGTAGAGGTGCATGGTTTGAGTAGAGGTAGAGGTGCATGGTTTGAGTAGAGGTAGAGGTACATGGTTTGAGTAGAGGTAGAGGTGCATGGTATGAGTAGAGGTAGAGGTGCATGGTATGAGTAGAGGTAGAGGTGCATGGTATGAGTAGAGGTGCATGGTATGAGTAGAGGTAGAGGTGCATGGTATGAGTAAAGGTAGAGGTGCATGTTATGAGTAGAGGTAGAATTGCATGGTATGAGAAGAGGTAGAGGTGCATGGTATGAGAAGAGGTAGAGGTGCATGTAATAAGTAGAGGTAGAGGTACATGGTATGAGTAGAGGTAGAGGTGCATGTAATAAGTAGAGGTAGAGGTACATGGTATGAGTAGAGGTAGAGGTGCATGGTATGAGTAAAGGTAGAGGTGCATGTTATGAGTAGAGGTAGAATTGCATGGTATGAGAAGAGGTAGAGGTGCATGTAATAAGTAGAGGTAGAGGTACATGGTATGAGTAGAGGTAGAGGTGCATGTAATAAGTAGAGGTAGAGGTACATGGTATGAGTAAAGGTAGAGGTGCATGTTATGAGTAGAGGTAGAATTGCATGGTATGAGTAGAGGTAGAATTGCATGGTATGAGTAGAGGTGCATGGTATGAGTAGAGGTAGAGGTGCATGGTATGAGTAGAGGTAGAGGTGCATGGTATGAGTAAAGGTAGAGGTGCATGTTATGAGTAGAGGTAGAGGTGCATGTAATAAGTAGAGGTAGAGGTACATGGTATGAGTAGAGGTAGAGGTACATGGTATGAGTAGAGGTAAGGGTGCATGGTATGAGTAAAGGTAGAGGTGCATGGTATGAGTAGAGGTAGAATTGCATGGTATGAGTAGAGGTAGAATTGCATGGTATGAGTAGAGGTGCATGGTATGAGTAGAGGTAGAGGTGCATGGTGTGAGTAGAGGTAGAGGTGCATGGTATGAGTAGAGGTAGAGGTGCATGGTATGAGTAGAGGTAGAGGTGCATGGTATGAGTAAAGGTAGAGGTGCATGGTATGAGTAAAGGTAGAGGTGCATGTTATGAGTAGAGGTAGAGGTGCATGTAATAAGTAGAGGTAGAGGTACATGGTATGAGTAGAGGTAGAGGTGCATGGTATGAGTAAAGGTAGAGGTGCATGGTATGAGTAGAGGTAGAATTGCATGGTATGAGTAGAGGTAGAGGTGCATGGTATGAGTAGAGGTGCATGGTATGAGTAGAGGTAGAGGTGCATGGTGTGAGTAGAGGTAGAGGTGCATGGTATGAGTAAAGGTAGAGGTGCATTTTATGAGTAGAGGTAGAATTGCATTGTATGAGAAGAGGTAGAGGTGCATTGTATGACTAGGGGTGCATGGTATGAGTAGAGGTAGAATTGCATGGTATAAGTAGAGGTAGAGGTGCATGGTATGAGTAGAGGTAGAGGTGCATGGTATGAGTAGAGGTGCATGTTATGAGTAGAGGTAGAATTGCATGGTATGAGAAGAGGTAGATGTGCATGTAATAAGTAGAGGTAGAGGTACATGGTACGAGTAGAGGTAGATGCACATTGTATGACTAGAGGTGCATGGTATGAGTAGAGGTAGAATTGCATGGTATGAGTAGAGGTAGAGGTGCATGGTATGAGTAGAGGTAGAGGTGCATGGTATGAGTAGAGGTAGAGGTGCATGGTATGAGTAGAGGAGCATGGTATGAGTAGAGGTGCATGTTATGAGTAGAGGTAGAATTGCATGGTATGAGAAGAGGTAGATGTGCATGTAATAAGTAGAGGTAGAGGTACATGGTATGAGTAGAGGTAGATGTGCATGTAATAAGTAGAGGTAGAGGTACATGGTATGAGTAGAGGTAGAGGTCCATGGAATGTGTAGAGGTAGAGGTGCATAGTATGAGTAGAGGTGCGTGGTATGAGTAGAGGTAGAGGTCAATGGTATGAATAAAGGTAGGCATGAGCATGTTACGAGTAGAGGTAGAATTGCATGGTATGAGTAGAGGTAGAGGTGCATGGTACGAGTAGAGGCAGAGGTGCATGGTATGACTAGAGGTAGAAGTGCATGGTATGAGAAGAGGTAGAAGTGCATGGTATGAGTAGAGGTAGATGTGCATGGTATCAGTAGAGGTAGAGGTGCATGTAATAAGTAGAGGTAGAGGTGAATGGTATGTATAGAGGTAGAGGTCCATGGAATGTGTAGAGGTAGAGGTGCATGGTATGAGTAGAGGTCAAAGGAATGAGCAGAGATAGAGGTCCATAGAATGAGTATAAATAGAGTTGCATGTTATGAGTAGAGGTAGAGGTGCATGGTATGAGAAGAGGTAGAGGTACATGGTATGAGTAGAGGTGCATAGTAGGTGCAAAGTACCCACTTTTTTCGACTAGCCTATCCCTCCTCCTAACCTCTTTTGATCCTCCTATCCTGCCTCCGTTCCCCTCCGTTCCTACTTATCCTATTGTATTTCGTTCGTCCACCCACCTATTTTTAGTATGTTAACTCTTATGAGCAGGGCCCTCCTTCCTCACGTACTCACCCTACCTCATTACCTCACCTGTGCTCCTGTCCTGTTCTTCCCTTCCTCTACTTCATCTTCGGTCTCCTTGACTATTTTGAAACCTACTTCTGAACTGATGCTGATTTTAGTTCTATCAGCTATACCCCTATTTATACTGTATCTTTCCACACACCCTGTACGTTACCTTGTAATTTGTTTTTTTTTTGTTTGCTATGTACGGCGCTGCGGACACTTTGTGGCGCCTTATAAATAAACGTACTACTACTACTACTACTACTACTAGAGGTAGAGGTGCATGGTAAGAGTAATGGTAGAGGTGCAAGGTAAGAGTAGAGGTATAGGTTCATGGTATGAGTAGAGGTAGAGGTGCATGGTATGAATAGAGGTAGAGGTGCATAGTGTGAGTAGAGGTGTATGGTATGAGTAGAGGTAGAGGTGCATGGTAAGAGTAGAGGTAGAGGTGCATGGTATCAGTAGAGATAGAGGTGCATGGAATGTGTAGAGGTAGAGGTACATGGTATCAGTAGAGGTGCATGTAATAAGTAGAGGTAGAGGTAAATGGTATGAGTAAAGGTAGAGGTCCATGGAATGTGTAGTGGTAGAGGTGCATGGTATGAGTAGAGGTCAAAGGAATGAGCATAGATAGAGGTCCATAGAATGAGTAGAGATAGAGGTGCATGGTATGAGTAGAGGTAGAGGTGCGTGGTATGAGTAGAGGTAGAGGTACATGGTATGAGTAGAGGTAGAGGTGCATAGTGTGAGTAGATGTAGAGGTGTATGGTATGAGTAGAGGTAGAGGTGCATTATATGAGTAGAGGTAGAGGTGCATGGTATCAGTAGAGATAGAGGTGCATGGAATGTGTAGAGGTAGAGGTACATGGTAAGAGTAGAGGTAGAGGTCCATGGAATGTGTAGAGGTAGAGGTCCATAGAATTAGTAGAGATAGAGGTGCATGGTATTAGTAGAAGTAGAGGTGCATAGTATGAGTTGAGGAAGAGGTGCATGGTATGAGTAGAGGTAGAGGTGCATGGTATGAGTAGAGGTAGAGGTGCATGGTATGAGTAGAGGTAGAGGTCAAAGGAATGTGTAGAGGGAGAGGTCCATAGAATGAGTAGAGATAGAGGTGCATGGTATGAGTAGAGGTAGAGGTATATGTATGAGTAGAGGTAGAGGTGCATAGTATGAGTAGAGGTAGAGGTGCATGGTATGAGTAGAGGTAGAGGTCAAAGGAATGTGTAGAGGTAGAGGTCCATAGAATGAGTAGAGATAGAGGTGCATGGTATGAGTAGAGGTAGAGGTATATGTATGAGTAGAGGTAGAGGTGCATAGTATGAGTAGAGGTAGAGGTGCATGGTATGAGTAGAGGTAGAGGTTCATGGTATGAGTAGAGCTGCATGGTATTAGTAGAGGTACAGGTGCATAGTGTGAGTAGATGTAGATATGCATGGAATGTATAGAGGTAGAGGTACATGGTATGAGTAGAGGTAGAGGTGCATGGTATAAGTAGAGGTAGAGATGCATGGAATGTGTAGAGGTAAAGGTGCATGGTAAAAGTAGAGGTAGAGGTGCATGGTATCAGTAGAGATAGAACTCAATGGAATGAGTAGAGGTGCATGTTATGAGTAGAGGTAGAGGTGCATAGTATGAGTAGAGGTAGAGGTGCATGATATGAGTAGAGGTAGAGGTGCATGGTATGAGTAGAGGTAGAGATGCATGGAATGTGTAGAGGTAGAGGTGCATGGTAAAAGTAGAGGTAGAGGTGCATGGTATCAGTAGAGATAGAGGTCAATGGAATGAGTAGAGGTGCATGTTATGTGTAGAGGTAGAGGTGCATAGAATGAGTAGAGGTAGAGGTGCATGATATAATTAGAGGTAGAGGTGCATGGTATGAGTAAAGGTGCAACTTGAAAGTCTCGTGGAAGATTCCCAGTTAGCTGATGCATCTTTGTGGCCGTCTATGGTTGGTAGAGGGTTTAGGGTGACAGACTGGTGGTGTGGGTGTGTAAGGGGGCTACTTTTTTTAAATGCTTCACGTGCTAAATTCACAATCTGCTCATTAATACATTTATTGACATTAGCATAAAGGCCCTTATTCTGGTTCACTGCATATAGAGCTAAGACGCAGGAATGCACAGGTGCATCATTACACCATATAGAGCTCTGACCCAGCAGTGCACAGTTGCATACATTACCCCACATAGAGCTCTGACCCAGCAGTGAACAGGTGCATACATTACCCCATATAGAGCTCTGACCCAGCAGTGAACAGGTGCATACATTACCTCATACATAGCTCTGACTCAGCAGTGGACAGGTGCACACATTACCTCATATAGAGCTCAGACACAGCAGTGCACAGGTGCATAAATTATACCATATAGAGATCTGACCCAGCAGTGCACAGGTGCATACATTTCACCATATACAGCGCAGACACAGCAGTGCACAGGTGCATACATTACACCATATACAGCTCAGACACAGGTGCATACATTACCCATATAGAGCTCAGGCACAGCAATGCACAGATGCATACATTACCCCACATATAGCTCAGACACAGCAGTGCACAGGTACATACATTACCCCACATAGATCTCTGACCCAGCAGTGCACAGGTGCATACATTACCCCACATAGAGCTCTGACCCAGCAGTGCACAGGTGCATACATTACCCCACATAGAGCTCAGACACAGCCGTGCACAGTTGCATACATTACCCCATATAGAGCTCTGACCCAGCAGTGCACAGGTACATACATTACCCCACATAGAGCTCTGACCCAGCAGTGCACAGGTGCATACATTACCCCACATAGATCTCTGACCCAGCAGTGCACAGGTGCATACATTACCCCACATAGAGCTCTGACCCAGCAGTGCACAGGTGCACACATTACCTCATACATAGCTCTGACCCAGCAGTGCACAGGTGCATTCATTACCCCATATAGAGCTCAGACACAGCAGTGCACAGGTGCACACATTACCTCATATAGAGCTCAGACACAGCAGTGCACAGGTGCATAAATTATACCACATAGAGCTCTAACCCAGCAGTGCACAGGTGCATACATTACACCATATACAGCGCAGACACAGCAGTGCACAGGTGCATACATTACACCATATACAGCTCAGACACAGGTGCATACATTACCCATATAGAGCTCAGGCACAGCAATGCACAGTTGCATACATTACACCATATAGAGCTCTGACCCAGCATTGCACAGGTGCATACATTACCCCACATAGATCTTTGACCCAGCAGTGCACAGGTGCATACATTACCCCACATAGATCTCTGACCCAGCAGTGCACAGTTGCATACATTACACCATATAGAGCTCTGACCCAGCAGTGCACAGGTGCATACATTACCCCACATATAGCTCTGACCCAGCAGTGCACAGGTGCATACATTACCCCACATATAGCTCAGACACAGCAGTGTACAGGTGCATACATTACCCCACATAGATCTCTGACCCAGCAGTGCACAGGTGCATACATTACCCCACATAGATCTCTGACCCAACAGTGCACAGGTGCATACATTACCCCACATAGATCTCTGACCCAGCAGTGCACAGGTGCATAAATTACCCCACATAGATCTCTGACCCAGCAGTGCACAGGTGCATACATTACCCCACATAGATCTCTGACCCAGCAGTTCACAGGTGCATACTGAACCCCACATAGAGCTCTGACCCAGCAGTGCACAGGTGCATACATTACCCCACATAGATCTGACACAGCAGTGCACAGGTGCATACATTACCCCACATAGATCTCTGACACAGCAGTGCACAGGTGCATACATTACCCCATATATAGCTCAGACACAGCAGTGCACAGGTGCATACATTACCCCACATACATCTCTGACGCAGCAGTGCACAGGTGCATACATTACCCCACATAGATATTTGACCCAGCAGTGCACAGGTGCATACATTACCCCACATAGATCTCTGACCCAGCAGTGCACAGGTGCATACATTACCCCACATAGATCTCTGACCAAGCAGTGCACAGGTGCATACATTACCCCACATAGATCTCTGACCAAGCAGTGCACAGGTGCATACATTACCCCACATAGATCTCTGACCAAGCAGTGCACAGGTGCATACATTACCCCACATAGATCTCTGACCAAGCAGTACACAGGTGCATACATTACACCACATAGATCTCTGACCCAGCAGTGCACAGGTGCATACATTACCCCATATATAGCTCAGACACAGCAGTGCACAGGTGCATACATTACCCCACATAGAGCTCTAAACCAGCATTGCACAGGTGCTTACATTACCCCACATAGATCTCTGACCCAGTAGTGCACAGGTGCATACATTACCCCACATAGAGCTCTGACCCAGCATTGCACAGGTGCTTACATTACCACACATAGAGCTCTGACCCAGCAGTGCACAGGTGCATACATTACCCCACATAGATCTCTGACCCAGCAGTGCACAGGTGCATACATTACCCCACATAGAGCTCTGACCCAGCATTGCACAGGTGCTTACATTACCACACATAGAGCTCTGACCCAGCAGTGCACAGGTGCTTACATTACCACACATAGAGCTCTGACCCAGCAGTGCACAGGTGCATACTGAACCCCACATAGAGCTCTGACCCAGCAGTGCACAGGTGCATACATTACCCCACATAGATCTCTGACCCAGCAGTGCACAGGTGCATACATTACCCCACATAGAGCTCTGACCCAGCAGTGCACAGGTGCACACATTACCTCATACATAGCTCTGACCCAGCAGTGCACAGGTGCATACATTACCCCACATAGATCTCTGACCAAGCAGTGCACAGGTGCATACATTACCCCACATAGATCTCTGACCAAGCAGTGCACAGGTGCATACATTACCTCACATAGATCTCTGACCCAGCAGTGCACAGGTGCATACATTACCCCACATAGAGCTCTGACCCAGCAGTGCACAGGTGCATACATTACCCCACATAGATCTCTGACCCAGCAGTGCACAGGTGCATACATTACCCCACATAGAGCTCTGACCCAGCATTGCACAGGTGCTTACATTACCACACATAGAGCTCTGACCCAGCAGTGCACAGGTGCTTACATTACCACACATAGAGCTCTGACCCAGCAGTGCACAGGTGCATACATTACCCCACATAGATCTCTGACCAAGCAGTACACAGGTGCATACATTACACCACATAGATCTCTGACCCAGCAGTGCACAGGTGCATACATTACCCCATATATAGCTCAGACACAGCAGTGCACAGGTGCATACATTACCCCACATAGAGCTCTAAACCAGCATTGCACAGGTGCTTACATTACCCCACATAGATCTCTGACCCAGCAGTGCACAGGAGCATACATTACCCCACATAGATCTCTGACCCAGCAGTGCACAGGTGCATACATTACCCCACATAGATCTCTGACCAAGCAGTGCACAGGTGCATGCATTACCCCACATAGATCTCTGACCCAGCAGTGCACAGGTGCATACATTACCCCACATAGAGCTCTGACCCAGCATTGCACAGGTGCTTACATTACCACACATAGAGCTCTGACCCAGCAGTGCACAGGTGCTTACATTACCCCACATAGATCTCTGACCCAGCAGTGCACAGGAGCATACATTACCCCACATAGATCTCTGACCAAGCAGTGCACAGGTGCATACATTACACAATATAGAGCTCTGACCCAGCAGTGCACAGGAGCATACATTACCCCACATAGATCTCTGACCCAGCAGTGCACAGGTGCATACATTACCCCACATAGATCTCTGACCAAGCAGTGCACAGGTGCATTCATTACACAATATAGAGCTCTGACCCAGCAGTGCACAGGAGCATACATTACCCCACATAGATCTCTGACCCAGCAGTGCACAGGTGCATACATTACCCCACATAGATCTCTGACCAAGCAGTGCACAGGTGCATACATATGGAGCTGCTCTCATTTGAGTGAGCCCCGACATGAATGAGGCCCATGTCATATATGTATGACATGACGACTGAAGCACAGAGGACCTTCTTCCGGTCCATTCACACGGGGCTGATGTTTTCTCAAAGTGCATGTGCATTTCTGCCCATGTGTATGCGATGGGTGCGTGTGGCCACGGAGAACAGATTGTTCGCTGTGTGTACACACCCAATCTTGCAGCCGGTGGATGGGGGGGGGGGAGGGGGGGTGCTGTACAGGGGTATTTGGCCATGGAAACTTCCAGGGTTTTTTCATTGGCGTTACCAAGAAAATGCTCGATATCCCCATGGTAATTGTATGGTGACATGGGCAAAGGTGCGGGCAGCTGCCCATCTACTTCCTCCACTTCTGCTCCGAGCAAACTTAGATAAGTGTGCATGTTCCACATAATTCGATGGTCAGCAACCATCGAGTATTGTGGGTGTTCCCCCGCAGGCTGAGAATGGATGTTTATGTAAACCTCCCATTCGCAGCCAGTGTGCGTGAACACACTCTGCAGATGGGTGGTGGCCCGGTCGCCATTCGCAGCCAGTGTGCGTGTACACACTCTGCAGATGGTTGGTGGCCCGGTCGCCATTCGCAGCCAGTGTGCGTGTACACACTCTGCAGATGGGTGGTGGCCCGGTCGCCATTCGCAGCCAGTGTGCGTGTACACACTCTGCAGATGGTTGGTGGCCCGGTCGCCATTCGCAGCCAGTGTGCGTGTACACACTCTGCAGATGGGTGGTGGCCCGGTCACCATTCGCAGCCAGTGTGCGTGTATACACTCTGCAGATGGGTGGTGGCCCGGTCACCATTCGCAGCCAGTGTGCGTGTACACACTCTGCAGATGGGTGGTGGCCCGGTCACCATTCGCAGCCAGTGTGCGTGTACACACTCTGCAGATTGGTGGTGGCCCGGTCGCCATTCGCAGCCAGTGTGCGTGTACACACTCTGCAGATGGGTGGTGGCCCGGTCGCCATTCGCAGCCAGTGTGCGTGTACACACTCTGCAGATGGGTGGTGGCCCGGTCACCATTCGCAGCCAGTGTGCGTGTACACACTCTGCAGATGGGTGGTGGCCCGGTCGCCATTCGCAGCCAGTGTGCGTGCATACACTCTGCAGATTGGTGGTGGCCCGGTCGCCATTCGCAGCCAGTGTGCGTGTACACACTCTGCAGATGGGTGGTGGCCCGGTCGCCATTCGCAACCAGTGTGCGTTCATACACTCTGCAGATTGGTGGTGGCCCGGTCACCATTCGCAGCCAGTGTGCGTGTACACACTCTGCAGATGGGTGGTGGCCCGGTCGCCATTCGCAGCCAGTGTGCGTGTATACACTCTGCAGATGGGTGGTGGCCCGGTCGCCATTCGCAGCCAGTGTGCGTGTATACACTCTGCAGATGGGTGGTGGCCCGGTCACCATTCGCAGCCAGTGTGCGTGTACACACTCTGCAGATGGGTGGTGGCCTGGTCGCCATTCGCAGCCAGTGTGCGTGTACATACTCTGCAGATGGGTGGTGGCCCGGTCACCATTCGCAGCCAGTGTGCGTGAACACACTCTGCAGATGGGTGGTGGCCCGGTCGCCATTCGCAGCCAGTGTGCGTGTACACACTCTGCAGATGGGTGGTGGCCCGGTCACCATTCGCAACCAGTGTGCGTTCATACACTCTGCAGATTGGTGGTGGCCCGGTCACCATTCGCAGCCAGTGTGCGTGTACACACTCTGCAGATGGGTGGTGACCCGGTCGCCATTCGCAGCCAGTGTGCGTGTATACACTCTGCAGATGGGTGGTGGCCCGGTCACCATTCGCAGCCAGTGTGCGTGTACACACTCTGCAGATGGGTGGTGGCCCGGTCGCCATTCGCAGCCAGTGTGCGTGTATACACTTTGCAGATGGGTGGTGGCCCGGTCGCCATTCGCAGCCAGTGTGCGTGTATACACTCTGCAGATGGGTGGTGGCCCGGTCACCATTCGCAGCCAGTGTGCGTGTACACACTCTGCAGATGGGTGGTGGCCCGGTCGCCATTCGCAGCCAGTGTGCGTGTACATACTCTGCAGATGGGTGGTGGCCCGGTCACGATTCGCAGCCAGTGTGCGTGAACACACTCTGCAGATGGGTGGTGGCCCGGTCGCCATTCGCAGCCAGTGTGCGTGTACACACTCTGCAGATGGGTGGTGGCCCTGTCGCCATTCGCAGCCAGTTTGCGTGTATACACTCTGCAGATTAGTGGTGGCCCGGTCGCCATTCGCAGCCAGTGTGCGTGTACACACTCTGCAGATGGGTGGTGGCCCGGTCACCATTCGCAACCAGTGTGCGTGTACACACTCTGCAGATGGTTGGTGGCCCGGTCGCCATTCGCAGCCAGTGTGCGTGTACACACTCTGCAGATGGGTGGTGGCCCGGTCGCCATTCGCAGCCAGTGTGCGTGTACACACTCTGCAGATGGGTGGTGGCCCGGTCGCCATTCGCAGCCAGTGTGCGTGTACACACTTTGCAGATGGGTGGTGACCCGGTCGCCATTCGCAGCCAGTGTGCGTGTATACACTCTGCAGATGGGTGGTGGCCCGGTCACCATTCGCAGCCAGTGTGCGTGTACACACTCTGCAGATGGTTGGTGGCCCGGTCGCCATTCGCAGCCAGTGTGCGTGTACACACTCTGCAGATGGGTGGTGGCCCGGTCACCATTCGCAGCCAGTGTGCGTGTATACACTTTGCAGATGGGTGGTGGCCCGGTCGCCATTCGCAGCCAGTTTGCGTGTACACACTCTGCAGATGGGTGGTGGCCCGGTCGCCATTCGCAGCCAGTGTGCGTGTATACACTTTGCAGATGGGTGGTGGCCCGGTCGCCATTCGCAGCCAGTGTGCGTGTACATACTCTGCAGATGGGTGGTGGCCCGGTCGCCATTCGCAGCCAGTGTGCGTGTACATACTCTGCAGATGGGTGGTGGCCCTGTCGCCATTCGCAGCCAGTGTGCGTGTACACACTCTGCAGATGGGTGGTGGCCCGGTCACCATTCGCAGCCAGTGTGCGTGTACACACTCTGCAGATGGGTGGTGGCCCGGTCACCATTCGCAGCCAGTGTGCGTGTATACACTTTGCAGATGGGTGGTGGCCCGGTCGCCATTCGCAGCCAGTGTGCGTGTACATACTCTGCAGATGGGTGGTGGCCCGGTCACCATTCGCAGGCAGTGTGCGTGTATACACTCTGCAGATGGGTGGTGGCCCGGTCGCCATTCGCAGCCAGTGTGCATGTATACACTCTGCAGATGGGTGGTGGCCCGGTCACCATTCCCAGCCAGTGTGCGTGTACACACTCTGCAGATGGTTGGTGGCCCGGTCGCCATTCGCAGCCAGTGTGCGTGTACACACTCTGCAGATGGTTGGTGGCCCGGTCGCCATTCGCAGCCAGTGTGCGTGTATACACTTTGCAGATGGGTGGTGGCCCGGTCGCCATTCGCAGCCAGTGTGCGTTTACACACTCTGCAGATGGGTGGTGGCCCGGTCGCCATTCGCAGCCAGTGTGCGTGTACACACTCTGCAGATGGGTGGTGGCCCGGTCGCCATTCGCAGCCAGTGTGCGTGTACACACTCTGCAGATGGGTGGTGGCCCGGTCATCATTCGCAAGGTGGGATTTGGTGGACTCACAAGGCTGCGAATTACCTTGCAAATCAACCAAGGAAAAGGTAAGCAACTATCGACCAGTGAGCCTTACATCAGTAGTAGGGAAATTGATGGAAACACTCTTAAAACAAAGAGTTGTAGAATATCTCAAAACCAGCAATTTACAGGATCCAAAACAGCATAGGTTTACTGGGGGAAGATCATGTCAAACAAATGTTATTGACTTTTTTGACTGGGTGACTAAAGTAATAGATCAAGGTGGGGCTGTAGATGTAGCTTATCTAGACTTTAGTAAAGCTTTTGACACTGTCCCACATCGCAGACTGTTAAATAAACTTGAAAGCTTGGGATTGGATTCTAAGATAGTTGAATGGATAAGAACGTGGTTGCAGGACAGAAAACAGAGAGTTGTAGTAAACGGAGTACAGTCAAAGGAGGGAAAGGTTACAAGTGGAGTACCCCAGGGATCTGTACTTGGACCGGTGCTTTTTAATATCTTTATTGGTGATATTGCAAATGGAATTGAGGGTAAAATGTGCCTTTTTGCAGATGACACAAAGGTATGCAACAGGGTAGACACACCAGGAGGGGTAAAACAAATGATTGAGGATCTAGGCAGATTAGAGAAATGGTCAAGAGAATGGCAACTACAGATTAATGCCAAAAAATGCAAAATCATGCACTTGGGTCTCAGAAATCCAAAGACTCAATATAGTATAAATGGCACTATAATGGAAACTACTGAGGAAGAGAGGGATCTAGGTGTCACTATTTCAGGGGACTTAAAAGCAGGTAGGCAATGTAACAAAGCAATGAAGAAGGCGTCAGATGCTTGGTTGCATAGGGAGAGGTATCAGCAGTAGAAAGAAAGAAGTAATAATGCCACTGTATAGGTCATTGGTACAACCTCATCTAGAGTATTGTGTTCAGTTCTGGAGGCCATATCTCCAGAAGGATATAAATACATTAGAGACTGTACAAAGAAGAGCAACTAAAATGGTGCATGGCCTACATCACAAAACGTACCAGGAAAGACTAAAAGATCTTAATATGTATACTTTAGAGCAGAGAAGGGAAAGGGGGGACATGATAGAGACTTTCAAATATATCAAGGGCTTTAACAAGGTTCAGGTGGGAGACATTCTTCACAGGAAGAGGAGCAGCAGAACACGAGGACATGCACTGACACTAGAGGGAGGAAGGTACAGGTGGGAGACATTCTTCACAGGAAGAGGAGCAGCAGAACACGAGGACATGCACTGACACTGGGGGGAGGAAGGTACAGGTGGGAGACATTCTTCACAGGAAGAGGAGCAGCAGAACACGAGGACATGCACTGACACTAGGGGGAGGAAGGTACAGGTGGGAGACATTAGTCACAGGAAGAGGAGCAGCAGAACACGAGGACATGCACTGACACTAGAGGGAGGAAGGTGCAGGTGGGAGACATTCTTCACAGGAAGAGGAGCAGCAGAACACGAGGACATGCACTGACACTAGAGGGAGGAAGGTACAGGTGGGAGACATTCTTCACAGGAAGAGGAGCAGCAGAACACGAGGACATGCACTGACACTGGGGGGAGGAAGGTACAGGTGGGAGACATTCTTCACAGGAAGAGGAGCAGCAGAACACGAGGACATGCACTGACACTAGAGGGAGGAAGGTACAGGTGGGAGACTTTAGTCACAGGAAGAGGAGCAACAGAACACGAGGACATGCACTGACACTAGAGGGAGGAAGGTACAGGTGGGAGACATTAGTCACAGGAAGAGGAGCAGCAGAACACGAGGACATGCACTGACACTAGAGGGAGGAAGGTACAGGTGGGAGACTTTAGTCACAGGAAGAGGAGCAACAGAACACGAGGACATGCACTGACACTAGAGGGAGGAAGGTACAGGTGGGAGACATTAGTCACAGGAAGAGGAGCAGCAGAACACGAGGACATGCACTGACACTGGGGGGAGGAAGGTACAGGTGGGAGACATTCTTCACAGGAAGAGGAGCAGCAGAACACGAGGACATGCACTGACACTGGGGGGGAAGGTACAGGTGGGAGACATTCTTCACAGGAAGAGGAGCAGCAGAACACGAGGACATGCACTGACACTGGGGGGAGGAAGGTACAGGTGGGAGACATTAGTCACAGGAAGAGGAGCAACAGAACACGAGGACATGCACTGAAACTAGAGGGAGGAAGATTTAGGGGAAATTTGAGGACGAATTTTTTCACAGAAAGAGTAGTAGATAAGTGGAATAGCCTCCCATCAGAGGTGGTAGACGCAAATACAGTAGTACAATGTAAACATGCTTGGGATAAGCATATTGATATCCTTACAAAAAAATAAGGATCAAATATGGTTTGAGGTAACACGTTTAAAAAAGGGGCAGACTAGATGGGCCAAGTGGTTCTTATCTGCCGTCACATTCTATGTTTCTGTGTTTCTATGTTTCTAACCAGAATAACCCCCAGAGTACATTGCAGCATAATAATATAGTAACAGACTTTTCCTCCATTATGTGTTCGTATGCCCTTAGTATAATGCCCAGATCACTGTGTATGAATAATAATAAGACTTAGAGCTATATAAGGATTGTATTTGATTATATAAAGGTGATGAGGAATCCATTAAGGCGATGAGGTATATGCTGAACAGTAGCAGATAGCTGACAATCAATAAAAAAATCTGTAATAAAAAAAGTTACTATCCATAGCGGTACAAGGCTTACACACCAGTAAAGTGCCCACTTACCGCTGACAGCTGTGCCCTCGGGCATCAGGATGAGAACCCTGCGCGCTCCTGCAATGTGTCCACAAAAGTCCAGTTGTACAGAGATAAGGCACGGTGTGCTACTGTGTGTGCTGATAATGATATACTAATAATGGGACAGCGTACTATGTGTACCGGTAATTATATACTAATAATAGATGGTGTGTTATGTGTACCAGTGATTATATTGGATGGTATGCTCTGTGTCCCAGTGACTATATACTGATAAAAGTAGTGATACAGGCTGGGTGAGTAGGTGCTTTATAACCTCAGGAAAGGGCAAATTGGGTCATTGTGCCTCTGATAGCCTAATAATGATCTCCGGTACTAAGTTATGTATGACGACATTAATGAACGTGGATGAGTGATCTCGTGCCTGGCAGTTTATGTGTGTTTGTAATTCACTAGAAATGAATATTTTAGTTATGTACAACACGGATCATAGGAGGGATGGGTGCGATGCATTCACTAAATGACTGGGATTCCATACACAGCATTTATTGACTAAGCGTAATCATTATGTGCAATAAATACATCCAGGTTATATACAAAATGATGGAATTCTTAGAAGTTGCAGCCTGAACTCAGTCACTTGTGACTACATAGAATGTAACACTGTGGATAAGATTAAAGTTGATGATTGTATTTCAAAATCTAACACTATTTGTAGTTCTAAATGTCTGAATATTGTACACGTTGCCTTTGTCACATCAGGAACATTCTTGTGACCTTGAGGTTGATGCTGGAGACCAGTGGAGTAACTATGGTGCGGCAGCCCCATGGAGGGATGGCACTAAGGAAAGATACAGGTGGAATAGACCCTACCACAGCTTGGGGAAGCACAATTGGAGGAAGAGGAGATTAAATATGTAATATCCGTTTCCATAAATGGCCACTAATAAATGATCTGAAGGAATTTGTAGGCCTTGAGGACACCAGGATGATCAGAGAATTGAGAATGGTGGGACCCAGACCCAGTCCACTATTTCCTGCATTAATCTGCAATCACAAAAAGGTTACAAAGAGCAGACTGAGATATTAGCATGAACGGAGATGCCTATTGCAATGGTTGATCCTTGTGGGAAATACAGTGTTTTATCTAGATCCCTGAAATGGAAAAGTGACCGCTTCAGCATTCTGGTAACCTGGCCAGAAGCCAAACTGGGAAATCAACAGAGATTCCTTTGGCCACTGTGTGGGGTGTGGAGAGAGGTGATGGGAACCACAAGAGTAAAAAAGCCTCTGATGCAAAATAAGGAGTGGAACAGGGGACACGAGCGCCCCCAGCTACACAATGCAGAGATTCGCGACACTGTGAGGCTGGGGGCGGGGTCACAGTGATGCAATTCAGCAGGAAATGTGTCATCAGACCCCCCAGGACTGCCTACTCTGGACAACTACTGTACATGTGAGGTGGTCTGTTGGCAAATGCAGGGGGGGGGGGGGGGCATCTGGCTGGGTAACGTGCTTACTCCAACAAGTGTGTCAGATCCTCCAAGCTAGTCCAGGCAATTGTGGAGCAGATTGGGAGTGGGACCTAATCATTGACGATGATCAAATGATCAATCAATTGAATATACATTTATTAATTTTTGATTTTTAAACTGTAAAACAAAATGATATCATTATATATATTCTAATTTAAAGTTTCACTACATTTGAGAAGTCTATTAAATAAAAATATGGAAGTATGTATTACACCTCAGTAAAACATGTCCTTTAATTATCTTTCTTTATCACTCAATAGAACACTAATTATTGTAATTAAAAAGGGCATCACACCCATCCCTTTTATTGTCTATCTGGTTTATTCTGCCTTCACATTTATATCTATTCATTTACTTACAAATACCTTGTTTATATGGTTTGTGCACCTGCTGCGCATAATGCTAGTGTCTGTATCTACTAATCCAATTATTGCTTATTGTCCAACAACTGTATCATTCTCCAGCTTGTATTACTATAATCATTACTACTGCATGTATTATATACACTGAGCTGTATCATTCTTCAGCTTGTGTTACTATAATCATTACTACTGCATGTATTACAGATGTGGCCAAGTACATCGAGGCTGCGATGCTCATAACGTGCACTATGCAAATCGCGCCTGCTCCTTGCGCTATAGTCCCGTTATAGATCGCGTTATAAATGTAACGTAATGTTGTAAATGTAACCTGCAATTACACTCATTGACCACCAGATGTCACTTTTCCTAAACAGTACAGCGCATGCCTGTACATGCCATTGTTGTCTTCTGTAATACTGTATACAGTAATTCACACATACTGTACAGTACTCTGTAACGCTCGTTTATAAGGTACAAATACGGGGGATAAAGAAAGCTGGCCAATCAACTTTCTTTATAAGAGAACTTCACATTATAGATTTTGTCCAACTTCACATTACAGATTTTGTCCTTACTTTAGGGAAAGAGTACTTACTTTAGGTGTAATTTGGTGCTTTGCAAATTCTTTTTGCACAAAAAAATTAACAATGGCAGGCTGCAATGTACATGATACAGTTATTGTCATTACATACTGTAAGTTACAAAGAACGTTTTTATTTTCGCAAGAGTAAATTTTCCACTTCAGGTAAAAATCCTTAATTTAGGGAAAGAGTACTTACTTTACAGAAAGAGTTCTTGGATTAAATTCGCAGGAGGAGATATGATCAGTTATACATGTCATTGGTACAGATTGCTACTGTATACATTTGGAATCCATGCTAACCTTTACTAATGCTGGAAACTTTCACATGGTATATTATTTACAGAGGTGTCTATTATTATGCTGTACTGCGCCATGAAAACAGCGCAATCTACTGGGCATGTCTCATACTTGACCGTACAGTATATTGTACACCAATGGAGCAACTGAAATCGTAGGTTTCTGTGGCCTAGCGGTTAAAGACACAGTTACTGTATACTGTTAGCAGCAATACTGGTTCGATCCACAGTGGGGTACAATTTTTTTTTTTAAATGTACTACTTTTTTTTTCCATTTTTTAATCAATAAAGTAATTTGGTGCTTTGCAAATTCTTTTTGCCTTTTGCACAAAAAAATTAACAATGGCAGGTTGCCATGTACATGATACAGTTATTGTCGTTACATACTGTGTTGCAAAGAATGGGTTTTTATTCGCACAACAACATTTCCCACTTCAGGTAAAAGTCCTAACTTTAGGGAAAGAGTACGTACTTTAGGGAAAGAGTATGCACTTTAGGGAAAGAGTACGTACTTTATCTAAAGAGTACTTGGATTAAATTCCACATAAGCAGATCTGTTCGGTTATGCATGTCGTTGGTACAGATTGAGTTTGAAAGTCAATGTATGCTTCTGCACCTTCCCCCATGATCACTCATTAGCAATAATTTCCATTGAGACCACTGTTTACTGTATACAGTATGTCTGTAGCAAAACACCTCCCACAGCCACTCCGTGCATGGTCACATTAGTGAGTAAAGAACTACTGTAAATGCTGTGAAATGACTATGTTCACCCTATTGGGTGTTTATCCCTACATTGTGTACTTAATCTAGGATTGGGTACTTGTGTCTTAGCAGGGCGCCCGGCTACGCTACGCTGACAACGTATCTTAGGCTACGTTGTCAGTGTAGTGTAGCCGGGCTCCCCGGCACCATGCTATAGTGTAGCCGGGCTCCCCGGCACCATGCTTCCATTCCTCCAGCACTCGCCTCCATGTCGGTGTCCCTGGCACCAGCGTTCCCCTCCTCCAGCACTCACGTCCTCCATGAAACTCCCCGACAGCAGCAATGTACGCAATTAGTGTAGTTCTGCTGGGGGAGCACGGAAACCATGTAGTACCCGGGTGCCCAATTAACATACATACGCTTGCGCAAGGAAATCGCATTGCATGTCCCGTTTTAGTGCCATGCAATCCATGCGATGCGATCTCAGTAGTTTATGGATAGAGTACTGATTTGTCAGTTACCGTAGCTATGCTTTCTGAATAAGCTTAAGCTATGGAAATAGCGTAGTCAGTCAGAACTTGCGTAAGTTCTCCCGGGCACCAGGGCCGGTGCTAGGGTGTCCGGCGCCCTCCTGCAAACCATAAATTTTGCGCCCTTTCACATTGCTAATGCAACAAGCTGCGGGAGCGTATGCAAGATTGTGGGAGCGTATGCAACATGCGATCCTATGGAGGATCTCGGGTGCATGTACATGTATGCATACACCATCTCAGTGCTGTGTCCGCAAAATGTTGCAGGCACTATTGGTGCCCATACACGCTGCGAGAATCGCATACGTTATGGGCTACATCACATCGCACGGCATGCATGCAATGTGTGTGCGATGCGATCCGAAAGCAGTACAAAAAGTGTGTGCAGCACATACTTTTTGTACTGTGCAATGTGATGCCCGCGGGAGGGGCAGCTACAGTATGTATGTATGTATGTGTATTTGGGTTAAAACGAGCGGGTTTAATAAAAGATGTCAGACAGGGACTCAAATACTTGTTTGAGGAAAAGACAGGCCAAATAATAATAAATAACAAGGATAAATGTCCAGATAACAATGATGAGGAATATCCAGATAACAATGAGGAGGAATGTCCAGATAACAATGATGAGGAATGTCCTGATAAAGAAGTGGGAAGATGGCAACAATAGTGGATCCGGTGATGGAAAGAATTATGAGGAATGGCTTACCTGAGGATGCTGGAGACGGATTCTTGGAAGTTCCAGGAGTGGGACCAGAGTTTAGGAATCCAGGAGGTAGCACCTAAGAGTACCAGAGAGAAGCTGGTGACCAGCGTGACTGGAAGGAGCGATATGGTCAAATAGCCAATAGCAAGCTGACGGACACAGCGGGAATAGCACGGGCACAATGAGTCAGGAGGCTTCCAGGAAGTGCATGGCACAGAAGACTTTTTTCACTGACACTGAGCTACCTAGGCAAATCCCTTTTATGCGCGGCTGCCATTGGCTGTCACAGTGAAACAGGTAAGAATACCTGACCTGGACCAATCACCTGTTTGCCCTCAAGCAAGATGGTGGCGCTGGCCTCCCGGCATATATAGCCTTAGAGCGGGACCATGCTGCAGGATCCCATGCTGCCTTCCAAAACTGCCGGACCTCTGCCTGCCGCCTCACCTGACATGGAGGCCGACACACGCCAGCCGGTGGCGGACACGGGTGGGTGAGTACAGTACCCGCCGTGTACCACCGTGGCGGCGTGTGACAGTACCCCCTCTTTTCGGGTAACCTCAGGACGCTTGTGCTTCTTATGGGGATTCTTCAGAAAGAAGCCTTTAACGGGATTTGGAGCGTGTAAATCAGCTTGATCTACCCAGGAATTCTCCTCTGGTCCGAAACCAGCCCACTCCACCAGAAATTGATGCCGGGAGTTGCGATAACAAGAGTCTATGATTCGTTTGACTTCAAACTCTGTTTCTTTCTCTGTATTGACTTTTGAGGGTCTGGGTACTTTCCTTTGGAAGATGCTCAATTTTAAAGGTTTACGAAGAGATATGTGGAAGGAATTGGATATCTTCATGGAAGATGGAAGTTGCAATCTGTAAGCCACCGGATTGATGACTTGAGTGATGGGAAATGGCCCAATAAAGTGTGGGGCAAATTTCATGGAGGGTACATGAAGACAAAGATTGCGGGTGGACAGCCATACTCGATCCCCTACCTTTAATGGTGGAACCGCCTTTCTTTTCTTGTCAGCCGCCCTTTTATATCTGGAAGAAACTTGAAGAAGAGCTTTATGGACCTCAGCCCATATTTTTGCAAAAAGATGAAGAGAAGAAGCAGCTGCGGGAACCTCTGTGGACGGCAGACTTGTGAAGTCAGGGACTGTGGATGCTTGCCATAAACTGTAAAGAAAGGTGTGGTACCTGAAGAGGAATGGTAGGAGTTATTGTGTGCATATTCTGCCCAAGGTAAAAGATCCTTCCATTCATCCTGAGAGGAGGACACGAAGAGTCGAATGAATGTCTCTAGATCTTGGTTGACACGTTCGGTTTGCCCGTTAGTCTGAGGATGGAAGGCGGTGGAGAATTTCAGTTTTGCTTGAACAGCAGCACATAGAGCTCTCCAGAATTTGGCGACAAACTAAACACCCCGGTCGGGCATAATTTCTTTTGGCAGACCATGAAGCTTGAAGATGGACGATATGAAGAGTTGAGCAAGCACAGGAGCAGAAGGCAGGGACTTTAGGGGCACGAAGTGGGCCATCTTTGAAAATCTATCGACTATCACCCAGATGACAGTATACCCGCCAGATGGAGGTAGTTCGGATATAAAGTCCATCGAGAGATGCATCCACGGTTCTGTTGGGATGGATAGTGGTAGCAGAGCTCCAGCCGGAGGAGTTCTAAAGGTCTTGTGCTGAGCACACTTGACGCATGATGACACAAAGTTTGTTACATCCTGCCGAATGGTCGGCCACCAATATGAACACAGGAGAAATTGCAAAGTCTTTTGAATACCGAAATGTCCAGCAAAACGGGAGGCGTGACCCCAAGTCAACAGCTTCTTGCATAAGTTGGGTGGCACAAAGGACTTGCCTGAAGGAGGTGTAGGATGAGGAGTGACATGAGTGAAGACTACTCGTTCAGGATGGGCTGCTTTAGAGGTTCGGAGTCTGAACTGGCATCGAAGGAACAAGATAAAATAGCCTTATTGTTTAAAACCCCTAGACGATACTTGATTTGGAAGTTAAATCGTTTAAAGAACATAGCCCAGCGGGCTTGTCGAGAAGTGAGACACTGGACATAACGTAAGAAAGAAAGGTTTTTGTGATCTGAAAAGACTGTAATCTGGTGACGAGCACCCTCCAACAGGTACCGCCACTCCTCAAAGGCTAACTTAACTGCTAGCAGCTCCAATGGGGTAATTCTTTTCTGCCGGAAGAAATTTCTTGGAGAAATATGCACAAGGGTGAAGCTCTGAATCCTCTCCTTTTTGCGAAAGGACTGCCCATACTACAAGGAAGGAATTGAAGAGACTTCAAAGACGCACTTTTCAAGCTTGCAGAAAAGTGAAGGCGACTTAACACCTCACGGACGGTGTGCCGGTGAGTACTGAGATTGGGAGAGAAGATGAGAATGTTGTCCAAATAAACAACAATAGATACATACAACATGTCCCGGAAGATGTCGTTCACAAATTGCTGGAAAACAGCAGGGGCATTGCATAGACCAAACGGCATGACAAGATATTCATAATGACCGTCTCGGGTATTGAAGGCCGTCTTCCATTCATCCCCCTGGCGGATACGTATCAGGTTGTATGCACCCCTCAAATCTAGTTTGGAGAAGACCATTTTTGATGGTGATGTCATTCAGCCCCCGGTAATCGATACATGGTCTCAAACTGCCATCCTTCTTTTTGACAAAGAAAAAACCTGCCCCTGCAGCAGAGGTGGACGGCTGAATAAATCCCTTCTCCAGATTTTCTTGGATATATTTTGACATGGCCTCTGTCTCAGGCAACGATAAGGGATATGTTCTTCCCCGTGGCGGAGTCTTGCCTGGAATGAGATCGATTGGACAGTCACACGGCCGGTGGGGCGTCAGAGTATCGGCGCCTCCTTTACTAAAGACATCCAAGAAAGACAAATAAGGAGCTGGTATGGCGGAGGCAGGGAGTTTGGAAGAGGATGCTTGTGACTCACTCAGAAGGACGGGTATGACTCGAGATAAACAAGAAGAAAAGCAGTCTTTACTCCAGGCCTTAATCTCCATAGTTAGCCAATCGACATAGGGGTTGTGCTTGGTAAGCCACGGCATTCCCAGAACTACAGCGTAAGAGGACTGTGGAAGGACCAAAAACTCTAACCTTTCTTGGTGCAGAGCTCCAACTTGAAGATGTACTGGAACAGTCTGAGAGGTAATTTTACCGCTGGAGATGTGGCTACCGTCAACGGCTGTCAGGACCAAAGGCTGCTCTAATGGCTGGAGGGGTATGGAGAGCTGTGCAGCAATATCGGCCGAAATGAAGTTTCTCGCTGCGCCTGAGTCTAGCAGGGCCTGGAAGGACGTCTGTCCCTGAGGGGTACTCAGCGTAACAGAAATGGCAGAGTCTATGGTAGAGGGAGATAGCAATAACACTCCTAATCTAACCTCCCTCGTGGGGATTAGGAGCGGTTGTTTCCCGGATGGAGTGGACAAGAGGCCAGGAGATGGGAGGAAGAGGCACAGTACATACAAAGATTGTCTCAACGTCGTCGGTTCTTTTCTTAGAGGGAAAGACGAGACCGGTGTATTTGCATTGGTTCTTCTGTTGCAGAAGCTGTAGATGATCCACTTTTTACAGGAGGAGTAACAGCAGGGGAGGGACGAGGTCGAAGCGATCAGAACAAGCTTTCTCCAGTTGTCGCTCTTGAAGCCGCAGATCAACTTTATTGCACAAGGAGATTAGATCTGTCAGGGTGGAAGGTGTTTCACGGGTGGCCAATTCATCCTTGAAGCGACCGGCTAGGCCATTCCAGAAAGCAGAGACGAGGGCTCTTCATTCCATCCTAACTCAGATGCTTGCGTCTGGAATTGCACAACATATTGACCCACTGGTCTGCTACCTTGACGAATTCTCAGAATCTCTGTAGCTGCAGATGATACTCGACCTGGTTCGTCAAAGATTCTCCGGAAGGAAGTGATAAAATCGTCATAATTATTCAGCAGAGGATCTGCTCGTTCCCACAGAGGCGAAACCCAATCCAGGGCTGGACCAGAGAGGAGTGAGACGATGTAGGCCACTCGTGCCTTGGCAGTTGGGAAGTTGGATGATAGGAGAGTGAAGTGCACATTGCACTGATTCAAGAACCCGCAACATCCTTTAGGAGACCCATCATATTTGCTGGGGGTTGGCAGATGCAGATGAGGAGGAATAATAGACCCGGCTGGCAGCGTGGCAGAGGAACCTCCTGAAGGCGCTTATGATGTTGCTGCAGCAACTGGAGGAGCAGCTGGTGGAGAAGTCAGCGTTTGTAGGAATTGCGCCACTTGCCGCTGTGAGGACTCCAACTTTTCCAGGTGGACCATGATGCCTTGCAATACATCTGCCAAAGATCCCTGATTTTCACCAGACTCTATCGAGTCAGTGCAAACTGTCACGGTTAAAGGTTCTGATGGGGTCGTGTGGTGTTCAGGGACTGGAGACGAGGCAGCAGCAGTAGGGTTAAAACGAGCGGGTTTAATAAAAGATGTCATACAGGAACTCAAATACTTCTTTGAGGAAAATACAGGCAAAATAATATTAAATAACAAGGATGAATGTCCAGATAACAATGATGATGTCACGACCACCATGGCTGCTACCCAGTTCCCCTGTGCTGTGCCTAGTCCTGGGTTCTGCATCAGCGTGTTGCCTACCCTGGCGCTCACCTCCGCTCCTGTTCCTTGTACTGGTGGGGTGCATGTTCCCGCACTGTCACCGCGTGGTGACAGTGGTGCTGTGTGCTCCGGTACCATACAGGGCATAGGTGGCATGATACATGAGCCGCCATGTGTGTCTGTGCCTGGTTAGGCCTCTGGCTGGAAACACCGGCAACTGTGCAGCTGTGCACACTCACCGCTGGCTGGTTTCTGTCGCCTCCGCTGGCGGGCGCCATCTTTTGGGATCCTGAAACCTGTACTGTGCGGCTCCACCTTCTCCTGTCAAACGGCTATCCAATCTCCGCACAGCTCACTCCTTAAGTACTGACTTGCCGGGCAAGACCGGCAGTCAGTACAATGTTGTCCATGCCTAAGCATCATTGCTCACTCCTGGCTGTCTGTAGTAGTTACTACAGTTCCTGCGCCTCTGGTGAAATTCTCTTCTATTCCTGCTGATCGTCTCACTGCTACACCTGTGTACCACGGAACCTGCTGCCGCCAATACGGACTGGACAAGGTTAGCCCCCCAAAGGGGTATTATCTTTCTCCTCAATCCTGACGGTTATTCTCCACGGTTACTCCTGGTTCTGCAGCCACGATCCAATTCAGCATGGACATTCAAACTTCATCATTTAATCTTCATCCAACCATCCCATTATTCTTCCAATCATCCAATTGTTCTTCCAACCATCCAATCTTCATTCAATCCTCCAATTGTTCTTCCAATCATCCAATTGTTCTTCCAACCATCCAATATTCATCCAATCATCCAATCCTTATTCAATCATTCAACTCTTTATTCAATCATACAATTCTTCATCCAATCATCCAACCCTAAGATCAATCATCCAATTCTTCAATCAATCCTCCAATACTTCTTTTAATTACCAAGCATCTCCATCCTCTTCAATAAAGTATTGTATTATTGACTTTTATCATTCCATAACTTACAGTATATTATTGTGCCAGACACTTTTTAAATAATGGGATGGGTTATGTGCCTAAAGGTGGTCATACACGCTGCAATAGCAGCGTGCGATGCGGTTTGCGCTCCCGCAGGCATCGCATAGTACAAAAAGTATGTGCTGCACACACTTTTTGTACTGCTTTCGGATCGCATCGCACACACATTGCATGCATGCCGTGCGATGTGATGTAGCCCATAACGTATGCGATTCTCGCAGCGTGTATGGGCACCATTAGTGCCTGCAACATTTTGCGGACACAGCACTGAGATGGTGTATGCATACATGTACATGCACCCGAGATCCTCCATAGGATAGCATGTTGCATACGCTCCCACAATCTTGCATACGCTCCCGCAGCTTGTTGCATTAGCAATGTGAAAGGGCGCAAAATTTATGGTTTGCAGGAGGGTGACGGACACCCTAGCACCGGCCCTGGTGCCCGGGAGAACTTACGCAAGTTTTGACTGACTACGCTATTTCCATAGCTTACGCTTATTCAGAAAGCATAGCTACGGTAACTGACAAATCAGTACTCTATCCATAAACTACTGAGATCGCATCGCATGGATTGCATGGCACTAAAACGGGACATGCGATGCAATTTCCTTGCGCAAGCGTATGTATGTTAATTGGGCACCCGGGTACTACATGGTTTCCGTGCTCCCCCAGCAGAACTACACTAATTGCGTACATTGCTGCCGCCGGGGAGTTTCATGGAGGACGTGAGTGCTGGAGGAGGGGAACGCTGGCGCCGGGGACACCGACATGGAGGCGAGTGCAGGAGGAGGGGAAGCATGGCGCCGGGGACATCGTTGACCGTAAATATAATGCACTACACATATTAGCAGGGAGCCCGGCTACACTACACTGACAACGTAGCCTAAGATACGTTGTCAGCGTAGCGTAGCCGGGCGCCCTGCTAAGACACAAGTACCCAATCCTGGATAAAGTACACAATGTAGGGATAAACACCCAATAGAGTGAACTTCACAGCATTTACAGTAGTTCTTCACTCACTAATGTGACCATGCACGGAGTGGCTGGGGGAGGTGTTTTGCTAGACATACTGTATACCGTAAACAGTGGGCTCAATGGGAATTAATGCTAATGAGTGATAATGGGGGAAGGTGCAGAAGCATGCATTGACTTTCAAACTCAATCTGTACCAACGACATGCATAACCGAACAGATCTGCTTGTGTGGAATTTAATCCAAGTACTCTTTCCCTAAAGTTAGGACTTTTACCTGAAGTGGGAAATTTACTTGTGCGAAAAAAAAAACATTCTTTGCAACACAGTATGTAACGACAATAACTGTATCATGTACATGGCCACCTGCCATTGTTATTTTTTTGTGCAAAAGGAATTTGCACAGCACCAAATAACTTTATTGATTAAAAAATGAAAAAAAAAAGTAGTAAAAAAAAAAAAAATGGTACCCCACTGTGGATCGAACCAGTATTGCTGCTAACAGTTTACAGTAACTGTGTCTTTAACCGCTAGGCCACAGAAACATGTGATTTCGGTTGCTCCATTGGTGTACAATATACTGTACGGTCAAGTATGAGACATGTTCAGTAGATTGCGCTGTTTTCATGGCGCAGTACAGCATAATGATAGACACTTCCGTAAATAATATACCATGTGAAAGTTTCCAGCATTAGTAAAGGTTAGCATGGATTCCATATTTATACAGTAGCAATCTGTACCAATGACATGTATAACTGATCATATCTTCTCCTGCAAATTTAATCCAAGAACTTTTTCTGTAAAGTAAGTTCTCTTTCCCTAAATTAAGGATTTTTACCTGAAGTGGAAAATTTACTCTTTTGCGAAAATAAAAACATTCTTTGTAACTTACAGTATGTAACGACAATAACTGTATCATGTACATTGCAGCCTGCCATTGTTAATTTTTTTTGTGCAAAAGGAATTTGCAAAGCACCAAATTACTTTATTGATTAAAAAATGACACCTCCGTAAATAATATACTGTACCATGTGAAAGTTTCCAGCATTAGTAAAGGTTAGCATGGATTCCATATTTATACAGTAGCAATCTGTACCCATGACATGTATAACTGATATCTCCTCCTGCAAATTTAATCCAAGAACTCTTTCTGTAAAGTAAGTACTCTTTCCCTAAATTAAGGATGATAGACACCTCCTTAAATAATATACCATGTGAAAGTTTCCAGCATTAGTAAAGGTTAGCATGGATTCCATATTTATACAGTAGCAATCTGTACCCATGACATGTATAACTGATCATATCTCCTCCTGCGAATTTAATCCATGAACTCTTTCTGTAAAGTAAGTACTCTTTCCCTAAATTAAGGATGATAGACACCTCCTTAAATAATATACCATGTGAAAGTTTCCAGCATCAGTAAAGGTTAGCATGTATTCCATATAGCAATCTGTACCAACAAAATGTATAACCAAACAGATCTGCTTTAATTTAATCCAAGTACTTTTCCCCTAAAGTAAGGACAAAATCTGAAGTGGGAAGTTGGACAAAATCTGTAGTGGGAAGTTGCGTGGCAGCCTGACATTTAGTTTTGCAGAAGACAGATTTTTTTTTTCTTTTATAAAGTGAAGAATGTTGATTGGCCAGCTTCTCACAGATCAATATCAACTCCAACATCATTGTATTCAGCACCGTAGTCTTAACATGGAACATTTGTCACCCAGTGGTTAAACTATGTATTACATGGTGTGGGACATAACGCAGGACATAACGCAATCTACAACTCGCGACTCAGAGCCCTCAAAAGCACGTTGTAAACCACGATGTACCTGGCCACATCTGTACATACACTGAGCTGTATCATTCACCAGCTTGTATTACTATAATCATTACTAGCGCATGTACTATATACACAGATAATTGCCGAATACTGCGGCAATCGCTGCTCTGTGTTTATTTATATTCACTAATTCCTTTTACCATTGGTAACATGATAGGACGGTTATTATCAGATAAGCAATAACTCAATTGTTACATTGTTTATCACTGTCAAACACATCGACTCCTCCTCATATAAGGAACGCTGGCGGTTACGGACTCTTCTACATCACCGGTATACCAGGTACACTGTATATTATCAGTATATAATCACCGATATACGCGGTAAGCAGTATACAGATGGGTCTGTTCCCATCTTTGCAGGGGATGGCGCTGGCGTCGCCACCTGCCATCCCCCGCCAGCGCCATGGCGATCGTGAGAAGGGGACGCGCGCGCACGAGAGGCGCGCCCGCCCCCTTCCGACGGCGCTTCCAAACGTTTCCCCGGGTCCCCGCCGGCTTGCCGGCGGTAACCCGGGGTCCCCGCCGCCTGCCCGCATCCCCCCTAACCCCCCCCTAACCCCGTCCGTCTCCCTGAGGCGGAGACGGACAGGGTTTCCGCCACGCTAGCGACGGAGACTGAGACGCGCGTGCGCGTGAGACGCACGCGCGTCTCAGTCTCCTCGCTGGCGAGGCTGCTGGCAGGTCGCCAGCGCGTACGTTCTGGCGACCCGCCAGCAAGGATGTGCATAGGCACATACTGTATTATCAGTATATAATCACCAGTATACACGGTACGCAGTATATTATCAGTGTATAATTACCAGTATACACGGTACGCTGCATATTATCAGTATATAACCACTGGTATACCAGGTAGACTGTACATTATCAGTATATATTCACCGATATACGCGGTACGCTGTATATTATCAGTATATAATCACCAGAATACACGGTACGCTGCATATTATCAGTATATAACCACTGGTATACCCGGTACGCTGTACATTATCAGTATATAATCACTGGTATACCAGGTACACTGTACATTATCAGTATATAATCACTGGTATACCAGGTCCACTGTACATTATCAGTATATAATCACTGATATACCAGGTACACTGTACATTATCAGTATATAATCACCGGTATACGTGGTACACTGTACATTATCATTCTATAATCACTGGTATACCAGTTACGCTGTACGTTATCAGTATATAATCACTGGTATACCCGGTACGCTGTATGTTATCAGTATATAATCACTGGTATACCAGGTACGCGGTACATTATCAGTATATAATCACTGGTATACCAGTTACGCTGTACGTTATCAGTATATAATCACTGGTATACCCGGTGCGCTGTATGTTATCAGTATATAATCACTGGTATACCAGGTACACTGTCCATTATCATTATATAATCACTGGTATACCAGGTACGCGGTACATTATCAGTATATAATACATTACAAGTATATAAAGTATATATATATCCCAATTTCTCCTTTGACCTGCCATCTGTCATTCTTGGTGACTTTAACATCCCCTTGGATAACCCCGCTGATCCTGGCACCTCCAAACTCCTCTCTCTCTCTCTGCTCCTCTCTTGGCCTATTTTAGTGGACTACCTCTCCCACCCACATCCAAGGACACTCCCTCTATCTCGTCTTCTCTCGCTCTTGTTACCTTACTGACTACACTATCTCGGCTTTTCCTCTTTTTGACCATCACCTCATCTCCTTCTCCCTCACTGCTTCCCCCTTTCCCACCCCCCCTCCCAAGCGCATTGTCTCACGGCATAACGTCAACACACTTGATCTTGCTGCCTTCTCAAACACGCTGTCTCCTCTTCTCACCCCAGTCGCCCTCATGTCCTGCCCAAACCTTGCCGCCTCCCTTTATAATGACACCCTATCTTCGGCATTGGACTTTGCCTGCCCTCCCTCCTCTATCCCCCTTCGATGCTCCAACCCCCAACCGTGGCACTCGCCTATCACCCGATTCCTTAAAAAGTGCTCTCACACTGCTGAGCATTTCTGGAAGAAATCACGCTCCCTTGCGGATTATCTCCATTTCAAATTCATTCTTTCCTCCTTCAGCTCTGCCCTTGCTCTGGCCAAGGAATCCTACTTTAAGTCCCTCATCCTTTCCCAATCATCCAATCCCCGCAGGCTCTTTGCCACCTTCAACTCCTTGCTCTCCCCCCCTCCTCCAGCTCTTCCGTCCTCCATCGTAGCCGCTGATTTTGCTACCTACTTTTCAACCAAAATCTCCTCTCTCAGGACTGCCATCACTGCTGCCATGACCTCACCCTCTCCCTCCTCCCCTCCTACATCTCCACTCCCCTCCTTCCAACCCCTGTCCTCATTTTACCCCACCACTGCTGCTGAAGTCCACTCTATCCTTCAATCCGCTTCTCCCTCCACCTGCCCGCTCGATCCTATCCCCTCCAATATTATCTGTCGTCTCAGTCCGTCAGTCTGCTCTCACCTGGCTCACCTCTTTAATCTTTCCCTATCCTCTGGGATCTTCCCTGCCTCCTTCAAACACGCTCTTGTCTCCCCAATTCTCAAAAAAAACAAATCTGGACCCCAACTCTCCATCCAACTACAGGCCCATCTCCCGCCTCCCTTTTGCCCCCAAGCTCCAGTAGCGCACGCAGGGGGGTTTCTGAGTACCCAGAAACCCCCCCAGGAGTCTAAGGGCCGTCAGCTGAAAGGTGAGGGTCCCCTCTTTCCAAGGGTACAAGAATTGAAAAAAAAATCGACCCTTGGGAACCGGAGATATCTGACTTCAAAGCAGTGGTCCTCATCCAAGCCTGTTAATTGTTATTCCCAGTCAGATATTTCAGGTTCTGTCTGATTTAGAGTTTTTCTGAGGTTATATTCCAAAGGCTGGGACTCTTTCCCTTTGAGGGACACTAGTAGCTTGTCTCTACTGTTCCCAGAACCAGAGATATCAGCCTTCCAGCAGCTGGTTACTGCTCCAGCTCCACACACCTGGTATGTAGTATTATATACTCGTGGGCAGATTGCTCTGTCTGCTGAACTCTGATCCCCTAGTACCTAATACCATTTGGTAGGTGGGATTCTCTAGTTTTTAATTCCATTAAAATCTAAGAAATCTATTTCCGGGAACTGGAGATATCGACAGTCAAGCAAGCTGTCCTCCCACCAGAAAATTATGAATAATGAGCCCACTCCACTATACACCCCTCCTCTGCGTATTAAACATCCTCTACCACCCTGGAAGTTATGTATCAGGGCCCCTTCATTCAGCCCAATGCCCCCTTCTCCCACCTCATCTCCCACCATCTGTGCAGTAAAGGGGTAATTAGTGGAAATTACTGATCCAGGCCCTACATGCAGAGCGGTTGATATAATACCCCCTACCACCCGCAGGACATCAAAGCTTCCCTCACCCCTACTGCTGGAGGATCGGTAGGGGCCCCAATACATTGCTATGCCCAGGGGTCTACACTGCTGTTGACGCCCCTATATGTATGTATATTATTATTATTATTATTATTATTATTATACATTTGGTCTATCTATAATACTTTAACTGACCCGGCATATTCTGGGTCACCTAAGTGACTGGAAACCCCCTTCTGAAAATCCTGCGTTTGCCACTGCGCTCCTAGAATGTCTGACCTATAATCGTCTTCTAAGCCATCTTACTGCTAACTCCATTCTAGACCCCCTCCAATCCGGGTTCCGCCCTTTACATTCCACTGAAACTGCCCTGACCAAAGTCACTTACAATCTACTTTTGGCTAAATCCAAAGGCCTCTTCTCTATCCTTATCCAGCTTGATCTGTCGGCTGCCTTTGACACTGTTGACCACCCTCTCCTGCTCAACACCCTCCGCTCCTTTGTCATCACTGGCACGGTCTTCTCCTGGTTCACCTCATACCTCTCCGATCGCTCCTTCTCCGTCTCCACTCCGAGCTCCTCCTCTCCTACTACCCCGCAGCCAGTCGGTGTTCCCCAAGGGTCAGTCCTTGGCCCTCTCCTCTTCTCCCTCTACACCACCTCGCTGGGCACCCTCACCAGCTCCTATGGTTTCCATTACCACCTTTATGCTGATGATACCCTAATCTATCTCTGCTCCCCCGACCTATCCCCATCACTCCTGTCCAAGGTCTCTGAATGCCTCACGGCCATCTCAGCCTGGATGACCCAACGCTTCCTGAAACTAAACATGGCTAAAACTGAACTTCTAATCTTCCATCCCCCGAACATCCCCTCTTCTCCAACTATCTCCATCAGCATTGGTGAAACCGAGATCACCTCCACCGACCAAACGCGCTGCCTCGGTGTCATCATTGACTCCTCCCTCTCTTTCACCCCCCACATTTGTGCTCTCTCACAGTCTTGCCGCTTTCACCTACGCAACATCTCAAGCATCAGACCATTCCTCTCCACTGACGCGACCAAAATTCTCATTCATTCTCTTGTCATCTCCTGCCTTGACTACTGCAACATCCTTCTCTCTGGGCTACCTCTCACCCGCCTCGCACCTCTCCAATCTATTCTTAACGCCGCTGCTAGGCTCATCTTCCTCTCCCGCCGCTCTACCTCCGCCTCCCCCCTCTGTCTATCTCTTCACTGGCTCCTCATTCCTTTCCGAGTTCTCTTTAAACTCCTCACCACCACCTACAAGGCTCTCTCCTCCTCCACCGCTCCTTACCTCTCTTCACTGATCTATATCCACACTCCCTCCCGTCCTCTTCGCTCCATCGCTGACCGCCGACTGACCTCTCACCTAATCACCTCCTCCCACTCCCGTGTCCAAGACTTCTCTCGCGCTGCCCCCCTGCACTGGAACAACCTCCCGCCATACATCAGGCTTTCTGATTCCCTTACCTCCTTCAAGCGCTCCCTCAAAACCCACTTTTTTCGACTAGCCTATCCCTCCTCCTAACCTCTTTTGATCCTCCTATCCTGCCTCCATTCCCCTCCGTTCCTACTTATCCTATTGTTTTTCGTTCGTCCACCCACCTATTTTTAGTATGTTAACTCGTATGAGAAGGGTCCTCCTTCCTCACGTACTCACCCTACCTCTTTACCTCACCTGTGCTCCTGTCCTGTTCTTCCCTTCCTCTACTTCATCTTCAGTCTCCTCGACAATTTTGACACTTACTTCTGAACTGATGCTGATTTTAGTTCTACCAGCTATACCCCTATTCATACTGTATTTTTCAACACACCCTGTACGTTACCTTGTCATTTGTTTTTTTTGTTTGTTATGTACGGCGCTGTGGACACTTTGCGGCGCCTTATAAATAAAACGTACTACTACTACTATATAACCACTGTTATACCAGGTACGCTGTACATTATCAGTATATAATCACTGGTATACAAGGTACGCTGTACGTAATCAGTATATAATCACTGGTATACCAGGTACACTGTACATTATCAGTATATAATCACGGGTATACCAGGTACACTGTACATTATTAGTATATAATAACTGGTATACACGGTACACTATACATTATCAGTATATAATCACTCGTATACCAGGTACACTGTACATTATCAGTATATAACCACTGGTATACCAGGTACACTCTACATTATCAGTATATAATCACTGGTATACCAGGTACACTGTACATTATCAGTATATAATCATTGGTATACCTGGTACGCTGTACGTTATCAGTATATAATCACCGGTATACGCGGTACGCTGTACATTATCAGTATATAATCACCGGTAAACGCGGTACACTGTACATTATCAGTATATAATCACTGGTATACCAGGTACACTGTACATTATCAGTATATAATCACTGGTATACCCGGTACGCTGTATGTTATCAGTATATAATCACTGGTATGCCAGGTACACTGTACACTATCAGTATATAATCACTGATATACCAGGTACACTGTCCATTATCATTATATAATCACCGGTATACCAGGTACACTGTACATTATCAGTATATAATCACAGGTATACCAGGTACACTGTACATTATCAGTATATAATCACTGGTATACCCGGTACACTGTACATTATCAGTATATAATCACTGGTATACCAGGTACACTGTACATTATCAGTATATAATAACTGGTATACCAGGTACACTGTACATTATCAGTATATAATCACTGGTATACCAGTTACACTGTACATTATCAGTATATAATCACTGGTATACCAGGTACACTGTACATTATCAGTATATAATCACTGGTATACCAGGTACACTGTACATTATCAGTATATAATCACTGGTATACCTGGTACGCTGTACGTTATCAGTATATAATCACCGGTATACGCGGTACGCTGTACATTATCAGTATATAATCACCGGTAAACGCGGTACACTGTACATTATCAGTATATAATCACTGGTATACCAGGTACACTTTACATTATCAGTATATAATCACTGGTATACCCGGTACACTGTACATTATCAGTATATAATCACCGGTATACCCGGTACGCTGTATGTTATCAGTATATAATCACTGGTATACCCGGTACACTGTACATTATCAGTATATAATCACCGGTATACCAGGTACACTGTACATTATCAGTATATAATCACTGGTATAAACGGTACACTGTACATTATCAGTATATAATTACTGGTATAAACGGTACACCGTACATTGTCAGTATAAATTTACTGCTATACACGGTACACTGTACATTATCAGTATATAATGACTGGTTTACCCGGTATGCTGTACGTTATCAGTATATAATAACCGGTATACCCGTTGTTAAAGTTGAGTTGCACACACGCCATTTTAGGATAGTATGGCCGCCATTTTGGTTCGCAGAGTTGCGCAAATAAAGTATACATACCCGAGTCTGTGTGACAAAGTGGACCAGAAGCGCAGCCATACTATTACACATAAATTCATAATGCCACTAACACTAAATAAAATATAGTTAATTAAAGGATTAGTGCACTACACATAGTTTAATTTGAAATACACAATTGTTTCTGTACATGTTTGGTATCATTATGTTCAGTGTCCCGTGCGCAGCATTCCGGTCGCAGCCAAATATTCGCAAGTCCCATGGTCTGATAATTACGGACAAAATACCTATTATATGTATTTTTATCATGTGTCCTGTGTGAGGCAAAGGAATGCAGTTGTAATTAGTTTGTGTTGCTGTTTACGACCCCCGACGACGATGCCAGCAAACAAAAGGACACTAAAGTTCCCTTCCCCCCCCTGCACGTCTCCAAGCCAGATGTAATACCTTGCCCAATCACTGAGGACTGGACATTCGAACCCTGACCAATAGGAATGGCCTTTGTCCTCCCCCTTCTGACCCTATAAGATAGCCATCCCTGAGCTGGTTCTTTCTTTGCTTTTTGGAACTGCTGATGAATCCCCTCACCATTAACCCGGGCTATAGTTCAATCTGAACATAGCGAGCTCCGACCAGACTGCGCTGTGCATATTTGAGACGGTAAACGGTTGCATTCACTGTACTTACTTTTATTGTATTGTTGGCTGGTTGTATTCTGTGCCTGTTTTCTTTCCCTAGTAGAGCCTGATTTGTATATTCATTGTTAGACAATTGCATTACGTGTTACACTGTGTTTTTCCTATTTCTGTAATCCCCTTTTGTCCATTCAGGACTAAATACATTATTTACGGAGTTTCTATCTCCTCACCTTTATACTGTGGTCTCGTCTATTATTCGCATCTAGCGATAAGGTGTATTACGGACATTGTCCTTAAAAGTGTATTCGCAGATTAGAGACAAAGTACTGCGAAGGGATCTCCTATTAATGCATTGGTTCTTCCGTGTATAATACACGATAAAGGTACGCTACGCTGCGCTACGTTTTGTTCGCACGTAGCTAGGGATAAAGGGTACACAGGTTACGGACATAATACGTAACCTATGCTTTTCACTTATTGTTCTTTGATCATATAAATATCGGTATTGATAGTTGGGGGCTGGCGTCCGGCCGTTTCACACTCTAGAACTCGGTACCAAACGCGCGGCTTGACCTATACCAGCAAAAGGGTGGAAGTATTTATTATCCATTGCTGGATTGGCCAGGTCCGCGGTGGTGCAGGGTTCGAGATGTGCTAGCGTTTGAACCCGAAGTACAATAAGTGAAATCCAAGGAAACATTAAGCCACGTGTTTTAAATTATATTTAAGTGTTTAGTAAACTGTACTTCTGCCTGCCACAAGTAGTTTAACGGGGTATAGTGTCTTGAGTTGCTTGTTCATTATAGTATATGTGCCACGTGCGATAAGGTTCGCACACGTGGAGACAAAGGCCTGTGTTTATTATAGTACATAGAGGATCTCTTCTGTGCAAAACTATAAATTTTATTGTTAGTTACTGCAGGGCCAGGGACTCCGCCACGTGGCGATAAGTTCTGGGCCTTTTACAGTAACGTGAAGCGTCTATTGTGTATTTCGCAAGGTGCGCGCGCACGTGCTTACATTGGAAAATTTTCGCATCTTTGTACGTAATTTACGGATTAAGTGCGGGATTTATTTTGCATCTTAATACGTAACTTTCGGACGAAGTTAAGGGATTTATTCCATATTTATGCGCAATTACTGCGTATAGCGAAACCCGAGCGCGACCTTGCAAATACACTATAGAACACGTGGGTGGCCGATTCATCGGCGGCCTGTGAACAGGTTTAACAAACGCACGTACACACGTGGCTGTTCACTGGCACTGCACATGCAGCACACATAGGAACTCAAAGGTGAACAGTATTAAATCACTAGCTTTATTTAAAACAGTATAGTAACATACTGTGGATAAAGCGGTGATTAATAAGAGAAAATAATTTTTTTTTCTTTTATTGTTCATTTTCCCAAAAAACAAGCAACTCAAACATTATTTTAATAGATTCCTATAGTCATTAAAAAGGGATTTATACCTGCATAAGTATCTAGTGAGAAACTACCAACCTGGGAAGATTTTTCTGTACAGAAATATTTCAAGTTTAAGCGTAAGACAAAGGTGTAACTAGCACCCAGTGTGAAACAATCACTGAGGGGAACAGGTGTGTGACGACACGACTCAAGCGTAGTAGCGCAGTCCAGTGTAGGACAGTCCAGTGTAGGACAAGGTGCACGTGACGACGTGCCCATAGGAACTGCCCCTTTCGTGGACCTACCTATTTTGATCCACCGGGAGGGTACAAGAAGCTAAATCAGGAACTCAGTAATCTGATCAGCTGCTTTAGAAATACCAGTTTTTGGGGATACAGGAAAAACAAGTTTTGTTGTGTCCTGGAAAAATTTGGCCGCACCTTGCAAGTTGACTAGCAGTTCGCTACTAGCCGAAAGACTTGGTGATTGAGTACATTACCTCGCATAGTGGGCTTCACGCTTAATTGCGGAATAGTGTCACTTTGTGGAGGAGGAGTGTTTTGGGAGCGACTCACAGATAAACGACCCACCGGTTTCTGCTAGCTGTGAACTTTTATTCCTGTAACAATGGGTAATAACGGGTCACACAGGGATGCCGTGCCAGTTAGGGAGGAATCTAGTCGACCTAAAGGGTCGGCAGCTTTCATAATGTGCAGTAAGCACGGTGAACGAGCAGTTGTTTACCAAAGGAAATGGAAAAAAAATGACACCAGGCAGCAAGTTAGAATTTCCCAGTGTTGGTAGCTTTGATCCAGAAATCTTATCGGCAGTAAAAGATGAGATATGTCTACTCTCCTGTCGTAAGAAGAGAGTGAAGCACATAGAAATTCTTAAGTTATGGCAGAAAGAAGGGCAGGAACAATGGGGAATTGGATGTCTAGCAATATCAGATACAATCAGCCGCAACAGGAATGCAACCGCAACTGCTCCCCCACCTCCATATGTGCCGGAGGGGTTAATAACGGCTAAGCAAAACATCAGTAAAGACTTAACCATTACTAACTTGTACCCTGTTTTATCCCCTTACAAGGAAACCAGAGGGGAAAACGATCAGCTGTTGACATTGGCCGTCTCCCATGCAATTAACATGCTTGAAGGAAAGGCTGAACCAGCAAAACCTGCTGCTGGGGCTCCAGCACAGGAAGAGGAGACGGCTGATACCAACAGCGTAGTTGTGGACTCAGGTAAGAAAGCACTACACAGCACAGACACAGACAACACCATACCAGGACCCAGTAATGCAGATGTGGTGCAAACATACCCAGTACGTACACTGGAGGTTCCCTATGGTAAGGCAGACAGAGAGGGTGTGATACCTACCAGGAAGATGACCATGTTAAATCCATGGACACGGTTAGAACTGCGGTCCATCATTTCAGATTTCCCTGATCCTAGGAAAGATCTGACATTATGTCAGAAATTTGTAAGGGATTTGGGAAACTCTGATGAACCCACCAACAAGGATTGGAGAATCATGTTGAGGGCCTGTCTCCCTGCTCACATCGATATCTTGAAATTTATTCAGGATAGCGGGTTGAGAGGAGACAAGGAAATAAATGATGAGGTCAACCAGGAAAATATACGCCTAATAAACTTGCAGTTGGGGGTATATTTTCCTGCAGCAGTGGAATATAGCAAGATATTCACTATCAAACAAAAGGATGGTGAATCAGCTAGTGAATATTTCAACCGGGGTTTGATGACGGTATCTAAACACACTGGTGTCGCCGATCCAAAGGATAACCCACACCTGAGGGAGATGGTTGTCTCTGTGTTAGTGGAGGGGCTGAGAGAGAAATTGAGGACCAGGGTCCAGACATCGTTCCCAAATTGGCGAGGAATGACAGTAGATGCCTTACGGGAATCTGCTGTAGACCATGACAAAAACATATTAAGAAACTGAGAGATGCAAACCGAAAAACTAATGGCGGTTAGCATCCAAGCTTTTGCAAATGTCCCAAATAAAGCTGCATACCAACGAAACACCAGAGACACAGGTAGAAAGACAATAATTTGCTACAACTGCAATAAGGAAGGGCACTACTCCAAAAACTGCAGGTCAGGAAACTCCAAGACATACAATGCACATAGACGTGACTGGGAGCCTCACCAGGGTGAGACGCGGAGATACCCAACCCCTAGACAATGGGAGGAGACAGACAGGTCACGCAACATGCCTCCTCCCCATCTGATGGCTGACACTGTACTAAGGGCAACCCAGGTAAGACAATAGGAAACAGGTCATACCTGTATCCTACAGCCAGTTAGATTGACACAAAACCTCAGGGAGGAACCCCAGGTAAAGGTTGATATAGCTGGAGTAAGACAAACCTTTTTGGTTGATACAGGGGCGGCCAGATCTGTTCTTAACACTCCCCTTCACGTGGGTTTCACTGATCAATCAGTAGCAGCAATTGGGGTAACAGGAAAAATACAACATTACCCACTGACGAAACCAGCAGATGTTACAATCGGGCCTCTGCATACCAAACATTCTTTCCTGTTGGCTGCAGCGGCCCCGACTAACCTCCTGGGTAGAGATTTACTATGTAAAATGGGATGTGTCATCTATTGCACCCCCGATGGGGTATTTCTGGACACTCCCAGAGATCTCGCACAAGAAGTGCAAGATATGCTGGACAGTCCTCAGAGGCTAATGTTGTATTCAACTGTTGTAGATTCGAATCCATCTAGGGTAGCTGAAATTACAGCACAAATACCGAGTTCCCTTTGGACTAAAGATGGACAGGATGCTGGGTTGATGGCAAATGTAGCTCCAGTAGAGATTAGTTTAAAAGAAGGCAGGATAGCCCCAAAAATACCACAATACCCTTTAAAACCTGAAGTCGAACTAGGCGTATACCCAGTGATCCAACGATTGCTCCAACAAGAAATCTTAGTTAGAACTTCCAGCACGGCCAATAGTCCCATCTTTCCTGTGAAAAAGAGTGGGGGGAGGGGCTACAGACTAGTGCAGGATCTAAGAGGGGTAAACAAAGTAGTTGAGAGCCAATTCCCCGTAGTGCCAAACCCAGCTGTCATCCTAATGCAAATCCCACCTCACTGTACTCATTTCACAGTCATTGATTTGTGTTCAGCGTTCTTCTCCGTCCCTTTGCACCCTGACAGCCAGTAACTGTTCGCCTTTACTTACAGAGGAGTACAGTATACCTGGACACGACTCCCCCAGGGATTCATAGACAGCCCCAGCATCTTCTCCCAGGCCTTGCATGATTGTTTACAATCCTTTCAACCCATGAGTGGTTCGATACTAATACAATATGTCGATGACTTGTTGTTGTGTTCTGAGTCACTGGAGTCATCAGTAGATGACACTCGACAACTGCTGATGCATCTCAGAAACAGGACATAAAGTATCAAAAGGATAAGCTACAATTATGTCAGACCAGGGTTAAGTATCTGGGCCACTGCCTTACCCAAGGGCTGAGACAACTCACTGATGACCGAATCCAAGCGATTCAAAACATGGTACTGCCACAGACCCAGCACCAGATCCGTACGTTCCTAGGCATGAGTGGATACTGTCGCAATTGGATCCCAGGATTCTCTATTCTGGCATTACCACTACAAGAAATGGTTTCCTCAACTAAGCCAGACCGGGTCTCTCATACTGAGGAATCTGAGCTGGCTTTCGAGGAACTAAAGGTGAGCCTAACAAAGGCCCCAGCACTGGGAATGCCAGATTACGGGAAACCCTTTGAACTGTACGGAACAGAATCAGCTGGGTGTGCGGCAGGAGTACTTGTCCAAAAACATGGTGATGCCAACCGACCAGTAGCGTACTACAGTGGCCAGCTGGACACAGTAGCACGCTCACTCCCAACTTGCTTACGAAGCTTAGCTGCGATAGCACAACTAGTAAACAAGAGTGAGGATGTGGTGTTAGGACACGATTTAACTGTTCATGCTCCCCATGCTGTCTCTGCCCTCCTAAATTCTGCCCAAACACGACATGTGTCCTCAGCACGGTTCTCCAAGTGGGAACTGGCGCTGATGGCCCCAGTAAATATTACCATAAAAAGATGCAACACACTAAACCCAGCCACATTCCTACCTCATGTGCCCTCCAAGGCACAAAGGGTGGAGGGTGATGGGAATGTTGCTGAAAATGGTAAGGCAGAGTTTAGTGAAGGTGAGGACAAACATGATTGCATGACCTACCTGAATCAGACCTTTACAGCACATCCTGACATAAGCGACAGCCCATTAAGTGAGGTAGACATAACCTAATTCACTGATGGTAGCTGTCATAGACAAACGGAGACGGGAGAGCTGTGCACAGGCTACGCGGTAGTAGATGGAGAAGGTATTGTGGAAGCTGAACCCTTAGGGCCACCTCACTCAGCACAAGTAGCGGAACTGGTGGCACTGACCAGAGCATGTGAACTGGCCAAAGGAAAATCAGTTAACATATATACCGACTCCAGATATGCTTTCGGAGTAGTACATGATTTTGGAGCCCTATGGCGCCTCAGAAATTTCATGACGGCGGCTGGCACACCAGTGGCGCATGTGACATATATTAGAAAACTTCTGGGAGCTATCCAGCTTCCAGACAGAGTGGCTGTTATTAAGTGCAAAGCTCACACATCAGAGAAGGACCCGGTGTCCCTTGGTAACAGCCGCGCTGATGAGGCAGCGAAAAGGGCCGCATGCCCTGTAAATATTTCCACCCATCCTACAAACCTCTGTACACTTAACATGGTATCCACATCCAAACTGATAGACAGGCAGAATTTGTGTTCCCCACAGGAGAAAGCAGTATGGAAGTCGAAGGGATGTGGCCAAGAGTCCACCGGACTTTGGAGAGATGGACACGGGAAACGAATGGCCCCCAGGGCATACCTTCCTAGTCTAGCCGAGGCGGCCCATGGGCTGACACATCTTGGGAAGGAAGGTATGTGCAAGCTGGTAAAGGCCTACTGGTGTGCACCAGGGTTCGCTTCTCAAGCAGGTAGAGTGGCAATGTCATGCCTCACCTGTTTGAGGAAGAACATTGGAAAAGCCATTCCAACAGAGCCATCCCACATCCCTCCTACAGAAGGCCCTTTCCAGGTAATACAAATCGACTTCATACAGTTACCACCCTGTAGAAATTTGAAGTATGTATTAGTATGTGTTGATATGTTTTCCAGCTGGGTGGAGGCTTTCCCCGCTGCCTCCAACACTGCTACCTTTACAGCAAAGAAAATATGTCAAGAGTTTGTCTGTAGATAGGGTATCCCAAAGGTCATCGAGAGTGACAGAGGCACTCATTTCACAGGAGAGGTCTTCCAAATCATGTGTAAACTCCTGGAAATTAATAGTAAACTTCAAACTCCATATCGACCCCAAGCGAGCGCCAAAGTTGAGAGAATGAATGGCACTATTAAGAACAAATTGGGTAAGGTTATGGCTGAAACAGGATTGTTATGGCCAGAGGCACTGCCTATTGTGCTGTATAGCATTAGGACCACTCCCAGAGCTCCGCTCAACTTGTCCCCCTTCGAGATATTGTTTGGTCGGCAGCCACACGTCATGATAGACCCACAGGATGATCTCAAGTGTAACAATGAGCTAACTGTACAATATATCCTAAGCTAAACAAACAGCTGAGGAAACAACAAAAGGAACTGAATTTATTGACACCTGTCATGCCTATTGAGAACTGTCATAATCTAAAACCAGGAGACTTTGTTATGATCCGAAATTTTTTACGCTCAGGTTGTTTGATAGACCGTTGGGAAGGACCGTACCAAGTTTTGTTGACCAGCACTACATCAATTAAAGTCGCAGAGAGAGAGACTTGGATACATTCGTCCCACTGCAAGAAAGCCAGTAACCCGGAGTTCCCTTGTGCAGAGAGCGAAAGAGAAGAAATATCGCTAGAGGCATTGTTCCGGGAAGACTGAAAGGCAGCCAAGGTCAAGCAACCTGTACGAGCAAAAGTTAAAGAGCAGAGCAATAAAAGATCCCTGGTAGAGATAATGGAAGGACTCCAAGCAACAGGTTCATGGTTATATTTCTATTTCTTTGTTTTCTTCCTGTTTCCTCTTCTTCACTCAAGGATACTCGGTGGCTGCCACACTCTAGAGCGATCGGAGCGGAGTTCTGACAGTGTACTAATGGACCCAGATCAGGGTGAAGTAGAATCCCTAAACAAGCTTGATACTTTACCCATAACAGGAGAGGGTAAGAGGTATGAGGAAAACGTAGTTCAAGGGCAATGTGATGAGTTATTGTCTGGTGAGTACTGTGTCTGTAGATATTGTCAACCTAAAATGGAAGAAGAATGCATCCAGCGATGTCAGTCGACAAGTAAGGCAACTACAGGCCGACATCCTTTGAGTGATTACCACTCACTAGTGGGTAAGGTCTTAAACCAAACAGAATGCTGGGTGTGTTCACAAGTGCTACATAAAAGAAGTAGTGTAGGCCTAGTCCCATACCCGCTTAATATCTCTGAGATAAGCGTATTAAATAAGGGGAGGCCATTGGATAAGAGATACCTGTATACCAGGTCCCCTAGTCTTAGATTACACCCGTACCAAGTGGATAAATCCCTGGTATGTATGAACTTCTCGAGTTCCAGAGCGATTGGTACTTGGGAAGTGACATGGCATAACCAGACAATAACTTACTCCCAGCGTCCAGATGGAGAGCCTATTGATAAAGAATTGTTGTTAAAGATCCGAACCAGTGGGAGACATTATAAATATGTTTACACGGTGAAGAAAAGTAAAATGATGGCCGGCAGAGTATCCGCCGGTTATTGTAATATGACCTTACAACCAGAAATCTGTGAGGAACAGGTCAGGGAGCAGGGGACGGGAATGTTCTTATGGATAGTGTGTGATAAAATCATGAAATATTCTGTCCCTTATTTTCTCCCTGACGATGTTTATTATATTTGTGGTAGAAGGGCGTACAAATGGCTCTCCATGAACTACGTTGGAATTTGTTATTTAGGTAGAGTGTTACCCGAAGTAATGACCCTTACACATGATGAAATGGTAAGCATACACAAAGGTATACCTCCTCCTTACACTTATACCCATTATGACCAAATCCATAAAAGGGATTTAACAATCAAGAAGGAACCCCTAGCTTCTGAATTGATACACGAATCATTCGGTATCCAACTCCTCATTGCGTTAGACATTACCCATACCGCCAGGGGAGTCATAAATTTTAAGTATATCCAAGCATTAGCAAGCTTGGTAGATAACATCACTGAGATTTATGATGACACCTTTAGATACACTGGGAGAGAGTTACAAGCATATAAAAGAGAGCTAGTTCAACATCGGATGGTGTTGAACTATCTGACAGCCATGACAGGAGGATATTGTGTCACCCTCTCCACACAGTTTGGGGTGAAATGTTGTACCTACATCACCAACAATACTGAAGACCCAGAAGAAATCATTGATCATCGGATGGATGAGATTCTTCAGCTTAAATGGGAATTTAGAAGGGAACACAATATCAGCCTGGCAGAAATAGGTGATAAGGTCAGCGAATGGACCTCCTGGTTGAACCCAATGCACTGGTTCTCTGGTTTAGGAGAATGGGCGCAAGGAATCATAGCTAACATCGGAAAACTCCTTCTCTGTATCGGTGGGGCCATCATAGTCTTTGTGCTACTGTTTAAATGTGTCAAAATGGTGACCCGGGGAAAGACAAAACGTACTGAAATCATGAGTGTAAGAACGAGGGATGCAGAGGAAGACCAGGGTTTGGTATATGACCCTAGAATTGAAACCATCACCCACTAAAAGATATCATATTTGAAAAGAGTATATATTGTAACCTCCCTTGTTTTTATTTTTTATCCCAAAAATTGTATATTATCCTTCGTCACCCTGAGTAGATTGTTCGATAAATGTGGCCCCTCATTTATCCATAATCCTGGATTGGCCTAGCGCAGATGGTTTACTCCCCTTATATGTTTAATTCAAAGATCCCAAAATTTCTCTGTTAGGATTATGAATTTCTATGTTTTAGGAAATAATTTTTGTACTGTGACAGTTTTGTATTTACTGTCAAAGGGTGGACTGTTAAAGTCGAGTTGCACACACGCCATTTTAGGATAGTATGGCCGCCATTTTGGTTCGCAGAGTTGCGCAAATAAAGTATACATACCCGAGTCTGTGTGACAAAGTGGACCAGAAGCGCAGCCATACTATTACACATAAATTCATAATGCCACTAACACTAAATAAAATATAGTTAATTAAAGGATTAGTGCACTACACATAGTTTAATTAGAAATACACGATTGTTTCTGTACATGTTTGGTATCATTATGTTCAGTGTCCCATACGCAGCATTCCGGTCGCAGCCAAATATTCGCAAGTCCCATGGTCTGATAATTACGGACAAAATACCTATTATATGTATTTTTATCATGTGTCCTGAGTGAGGCAAAGGAATGCAGTTGTAATTAGTTTGTGTTGCTGTTTACGACCCCCGACGACATGCCAGCAAACAAAAGGACACTAAAGTTCCCTTCCCCCCCCTGCACGTCTCCAAGCCAGATGTAATACCTTGCCCAATCACTGAGGACTGGACATTCGAACCCTGACCAATAGGAATGGCCTTTGTCCTCCCCCTTCTGACCCTATAAGATAGCCATACCTGAGCTGGTTCTTTCTTTTATTTTTGGAACTGCTGATGAATCCCCTCACCATTAACCCGGGCTATAGTTCAATCTGAACATAGCGAGCTCCGACCGGACTGCGCTGTGCATATTTGAGACGGTAAACGGTTGCATTCACTGTACTTACTTTTATTGTATTGTTGGCTGATTGTATTCTGTGCCTGTTTTCTTTCCCTAGTAGAGCCTGATTTGTATATTCATTGTTAGACAATTGCATTACGTGTTACACTGTGTTTTTCCTATTTCTGTAATCCCCTTTTGTCCATTAGGGACTAAATACACTATTTACGGAGTTTCTATCTCCTCACCTTTATACTGTGGTCTCGTCTATTATTCGCATCTAGCGATAAGGTGTATTACGGACATTGTCCTTAAAAGTGTATTCGCAGATTAGAGACAAAGTAATGCGAAGGGATCTCCTATTAATGCATTGGTTCTTCCGTGTATAATACACGATAAAGGTACGCTACGCTACGTTTTGTTCGCACGTAGCTAGGGATAAAGGGTACACAGGTTACGGACATAATACGTAACCTACGCTTTTCACTTATTGTTCTTTGATCATATAAATATCGGTATTGATACCGTTATGCTGAACATTATCAGTATATAATAGAGATGTGCGGGTTAGGAGATCCGAGCCCCCACGAACATTATCATTCCGAGCCCGGTTCCGAGTAGTGCTCGGAGATTCCCACCTGACTCGGATCCGGGTGAGCGGGCAAAACGTCATCCAAACAAAAAAGAATTGTGAGGCTGATATACAGTTAGGCGCAAAAAAATACTTAGAAATACAATAGGATATTGTCCTCCTTTGTTGATAGTGTCCCTTTTTGGTGATATTGGGGTCCGGACCGTTTTTGCCCGTTGCCGATGTAAATGTTTGTAATGATCCGAAGGGATAAACAAAACAATAAAGATATTTTAAAATGTGTACAATATGTGATTCAATTTTGTCTGTGTCTATGAAGCAGGTGTATCTTAATCAAAGATAAGCCAAAGTGAAGTATGCGTACCAAACTCACGTTTGTCTACGCTGGTGTGAAGCTTATAAGGGTTTCTTTATCTCCTCAGATTGCCGTATGGGGGTCCCAGTTTATCTCGGAGGAAAGTTTGATATACCAAATATCAGAATATGCAAGGGCTATTGTGTAGTCTCTTATAGAATTGGAAAAACTGTATGGGGTGGGCGTACCCTAACTCACACTTGTGTGCTGGGCAGTCCACTCATAAATGTTTCTTTTTTTCTTCAAAACATGGGACTTTAGGCACCATTCACCGTATGTCATCCGGGGCACATATAAAGAAAGAATTTATACCCAATGTAGATGTTTTTTCTATTGCCAATGCATGTGAGATAGGCCAAAAATTATTGGCCTACCTTACTCACCACTTTAGTTGGCAGCACCAAGCCTGTAGCGGTTTCTTTAAAGTTTTCCAAAAAATGGATACCAATCAACGATTAAAAATATGTGAAAAAACTTTAATCCAGAACATCCAAATGAAACAAATATCCCATCAAGGGCTCAAGGCGTTAAAAACAAGTCCACTTAAACACCAAGATGGTGTAAAAACACGATTTAAAAACAAAGGCAGAACAAAGTCTGATACATACATCCAGGGGGTGGTGGCTGTTCACTCCTCTCCAGTGGCATCAACGCGTTTCGGTCATGGACCTTTCTCAAGATGTACTGGAGTGAAGTGAGAAGCCGATATTTAACTGGTGAACAGCCAATCAGCAGTTTACAGGAAGTGATGTCAGATAATACATTTGTACAATTTAAAATGATCTTTTTACAATGAAACCACAAATATAAAAACACTTTGATAAGTAAAAATGGTCCCACATCGGGGCCTAAGAGAAATTGTGAACCAAAATACATATATAAGACCAAATATACAAGTGTCAGCGTCCGTTGCCATGGGAACGTGTTAGGCTTCCGTTTGGGATATCCAATATTATGTCAACTTTCAACTTTTTAAACACATCAGTTGGCTCAGTAGGGTAGCGCGATGTCAGTGCTTCTTTCTATGCGGCCAGGAGTTCTGTATGTGCGGCAGAAGGAGCGTGATTGAGAACGGCTCCATGCACCCGGAAGTCCATACTCGGGTGGTGACACGCACGCCGCCGGAACTCCTTCCTCCTGATAGGTGGCTAGTGGAACGCATCTTATTATAGCGAAAACATCATTGCCCGGCTCCCGATTTTGCAAGGCTTTAAATAGCAGCTCCCGCGCCCGCCATCTTCACTCCAGTCTAGGAGCGGGTTGGGAGAGGGTGAGTTGGTGCTGCTGCTGGGGCTTGAACTCATTTTGTTGCTGGGGCTGTCTGCTGGGGCCTGGCTCCCTCAGTGCTGCTGTGTACTCTGTTCTCCTCTCTGCTTAGGGTGGGATCACCCTAGCAATGAGGACAGTCTAACTGTGTAACTGTGATAAATGATTTGACTGTGTGTCTAACTTGTAGTACTACTGTCTCCTCTGTGCTGGGGCCTACCTCTGGTGTTGTGCTGTACCTAATATAATATATATATATATATATATATATATATATATATAGATAGATAGATAGATAGATAGATAGATAGAGAGAGAGAGAGAGAGAGAGATAGTCCACTGGTGCCACTGCCAGTGCTACTGCTCAAGTACCTAGTAGCACTACCTACTAGGCTATTATATTTAATTAATAAGTAATACCTGTCCTGGACTCCTGCAGTGCTGTAACTGTAATAAATAATTCCATGCTGTTGGTGCACTGCCAACCAGTACCTACTGCAATATAATTAATTATTATAAATTCTGCTGGTGCATAGTATTGCCGTTTCTACCATCCGGTGCCTAGTACTGCCGTATCTACCTGTCTGGTGCCTAGTACTGCCGTATCTACCTGTCTGGTGCCTAGTACTGCCGTCTCTACCTGTCTGGTGCCTAGTGCTGCCTTATCTACCTGTCTGGTGCCTAGTACTGCCGTCTCTACCTGTCTGGTGCCTAGTGCTGCCTTATCTACCTGTCTGGTGCCTAGTACTGCCGTAACTACCTGTCTGGTGCCTAGTACTGCCTTATCTGCCTGTCTGGTGCCTAGTACTGCCGTAACTACCTGTCTGTTGCCTAGTACTGCCTTATCTAACTGTCTGGTGCCTAGTACTGCCGTCTCTACCTGTCTGGTGCCTAGTACTTCCGTATCTACCTGTCTGGTGCCTAGTACTGCTGTATCTACCTGTCTGGTGCCTAGTACTGCCGTCTCTACCTGTCTGGTGCCTAGTACTGCCGTCTCTACCTGTCTGGTGCCTAGTACTGCCGTATCTACCTGTCTGGTGCCTAGTACTGCCGTATCTACCTGTCTGGTGCCTAGTACTGCCGTCTCTACCTGTCTGGTGCCTAGTACTTCCGTATCTACCTGTCTGGTGCCTAGTACTGCCGTAACTACCTGTCTGTTGCCTAGTACTGCCGTTTCTACCATCTGGTGCCTAATACTGCTGTATCTACCTGTCTGGTGCCTAGTACTGCCGTATCTACCTGTCTGGTGCCTAGTACTGCCGTATCTACCTGTCTGGTGCCTGGTACTGCTGTATCTACCGTCTGGTGCCCACTGCCAGTGTTACTGCCTACCTAGTAGTTTCTACCTAGGCTGTTATATTTAATTAAAAAATAATACCTGTTCTGCAGTGCTGGAACTGTAATAAATAATTCCATGCTGTTGGTGCACTGCCAACCAGTACCTACTGCAATATAATTAATTCTTATAAATTCTGCTGGTGCCTAGTATTGCTGTATCTACCTGTCTTGTACCTAGTGCCATAGGCGTGCGCAGCCCATTTTATTAGGGGGTGCACCGTCAAAGTGGTGTGTATAGCACTGCCAATCATGCATGTTTACCATCATCTATTGGTACTCGCTAAAATATAAAATGTCTCTCAGCCAGAACATAATCTCCTGCCTATTTCAGTTTTAATATTCTTATTACTCTCTATAACAGTACAGTACATGCATATAAAGTTAAAAAAAAATATGGATTATGCAGGTATGTAGTGATAGGACAACGGTCTAGTACAATTAACAATGCAAAACACACAATTGATTGATGGGCGCTAATTGTAATGGAATACAAGACTTTGGTAAAAGGTATTGCTAGTGACAGGGAGCTGTTCATAAGGGTGGGCACAGCATTTGAGGGTGCCTGTGCACTCCTAACACTCAATGTGCGCACACCTATGCCTAGTACTGCCATATCTACCTGTCTGGTGCCTAGTACTGCCTTATCTACCTGTCTGGTGCCTAGTACTGCCGTATCTACCTGTCTGGTGCCTGGCACTGCTGTATCTGTAATACCTCGTGCAAAAAAAGAGAAGAAAGAAATCCGTTTTATTCAGATGCACTCCTCATCCACACAGTCTTAGATGCCTTCTTTATAAAAACAGTGTACAATACCAATAATGGTGTATATTTTATTCGTGTTAATTCAATTTAAAAGCTGACCGGCCATCACTTTATTTAGTAATAAGTAATTTTATTAATTGTATATGACCCGGTAATCTAGTCCCCTGTGACAGGGATTGATATGGCGAAAATTGTTAAAAAATTTAGATAGTTATAAAGAAAAAGAAAATTGAAAGATTAAAATTGTCCTCTGTAATCCGTTAGTGATTTAAGTTAATGTTATATAAAGCTTTTGTGATGCACTATTGGTGCCAATGTGGTTGCTCTTTTATTGAGCACTAAATGTGTCACAGAAGGATTATACATCCATCAGTTCCCAGGTCTTGTAATGATTCCTGGTCCTGCTATCGCAGTGTCGGATTGCTTTTTATACAAGTGTATGTATTTAACCCCTTCCTGACAGAGCCAGTTTTTGCCTTCCTGACAGAGCCCTTTTTTTCAAATCTGACATGTATCACTTAAGTGGGGATAACTTTTTTTTGCTTTTACTTATCCCAGTGATTTTGAGATTGTTTTTTCGTGACACATTGTACTTCAAATTAGTGGTAAATTTTGGTCGATACAGTCTGTGTTTTTTTGTGAAAAATACCAAAATGTCGTAAAAAAATGGAAAATTTAGCAATTTGCAAAATGTTAAATTTTCTGCTTGTGAGACAAATAATCATACCACTCAAAATAGTTAATAACTAACATAGACCATATGTCTACTTTATGTTTCCATCATTATTTCAACTTCCTTTTAATTTTTTTGGACACTAGGAGGCTTACAATATGAATAGCAAATTCTCAAATTTTCAAGAAAATTTCAAACACTGATTTTTTTAGGGACCAGTTCAGTTCTGATGTGACTTTGAGGGACTTGTATGTGAGACACCCCCATAAATGATGCCATTTCAAAAACTGCACCCCTCACAGTATTCAAAACAGCATTTTGGAAGTTTGTTAACCCTTTAGGTGTTTCACAGGAGTTAAAACAAAGTGTAGGTGAAATTTCAAAATTTCATTTTTTTTGCAGATTTGCAATTTTAATACATTTTTCTAAGGAACACAGTAGATTTTACTAGAGAAATGTGACTAAAAATTGATTCCCCCAATTCTTTTGTTTTCATAAATATCCTATATGTGGCCCTAGTGTGCACGTTGACCAAACCACAGGCTTCATAATAGAAGGAGCACCTACTTGATTTTGGAGCCTCCTTTTTATGAGATTATTTTTTAGCCACCATGTAGGTTTCTAGGCACTATAAGATGCTAAAATTTAGGAACCCCCCCACAAGTGACCCCATTTTGCAAACTACACCCCTCAGGGAATTCATCTAGGGGTATAGTGTACATTTCAAACCCCCAGGGGTTTCACCAATTGTGGTACAACTGGGCAGTGAAAATGAAAAATTAAATTTTTTACACAAAAATGCAGTTCTGGCTCAAAATTTTTCATTTTCACAAGGAATGAAGGAGACAAAGCACCCCAAAATCTGTGCCCCAATTTCTCCCGAGTACGGCAATGCCTCACATGTGACCAAAAAATACCATTTGGGTGCATGGCAGGACTCAGAAGGGAAGGAGTGATTTTTGGATTTTGCAGCTCAGATTCTGGTGGAATGTTGGTGGGTGCTATGTCGCATTAGCAAGACCCCCCAAGCACCAATACAGTGGAACCCCCCCACAAGTGACCCCATTTTGCAAACTACACCCCTCAGGGAATTCATCTAGGGGTATAGTGTACATTTCAAACCCCCAGGGGTTTCACCAATTTTGATACAACTGGGCTGTGCAAATGAAAAATTACATTTTTTACACAAAAATGCAGTTCTGGCTCAAAATTTTTCATTTTCACAAGGAATGAAGGAGAAAAAGCACCCCAAAATCTGTGCCCCAATTTCTCCCGAGTACGGCAATGTCTCACATGTGACCAAAAAATACCATTTGGGTGCATGGCAGGACTCAGAAGGGAAGGAGTGATATTTGGATTTTGCAGCACAGATTCTGGTGGAATGTTGGTGGGTGCTATGTCGCATTAGCAAGACCCCCAAAGCACCAATACAGTGGAAGCCCCCCACAAGTGACCCCATTTTGCAAACTACACCCCTCAGGGAATTCATCTAGGGGTATAGTGTACATTTCAAACCCCAGGGGTTTCACCAATTTTGATACAACTGGGCAGTGAAAATGAAAAATTACATTTTTTTACACAAAAATGCAGTTCTGGCTCAAAATTTTTCATTTTCAGAAGGTATGAAGGAGAAAAAGCACCCCAAAATCTGTGCCCCAATTTCTCCCGAGTACGGCAATGCCTCATGTGTGACCAAAAAGTGCCAGGACTCAGAAGGGAAGGAGTGATATTTGGATTTTGCAGCACAGATTCTGGTGGAATGTTGGTGGGTGCTATGTCGCATTAGCAAGACCCCCAAAACACCAATACAGTGGAACCCCCCCACAAGTGACCCCATTTTGCAAACTACACCCCTCAGGGAATTCATCTAGGGGTATAGTGTACATTTCAAACCCCCAGGGTTTCACCAATTTTGATACAACTTGGCAGTGAAAATGAAAAATTACATTTTTTTACACAAAAATGCAGTTCTGGCTCAAAATTTTTCATTTTCAGAAGGTATGAAGGAGAAAAAGCCCCCCAAAATCTGTGCCCCAATTTCTCCCGAGTATGGCAATGCCTCATATGTGACCAAAAAATACCAGTTGGGTGCATGGCAGGACTCAGAAGGGAAGGAGTGATTTTTGGATTTTGCAGCTCAGATTCTGGTGGAATGAATAGTGGGTGCTATGTGGCATTAGCAAGACCCCCGAAGCACGGTGAAATGATGAACCTAATAATCCAAAGATGTGTGGTATATTTTAAAACACTCCTTTATACATAGGCCGGGTTTGTCGGGGCAAGTTTCACAGTGAAAAATAGTTTCCTTTCTTATTCCCTTTTTATAGCAAACTTTGCACCTTTTTTGTGTCCTGCCCTTTCTTGCAGTGGAGGGGATTTCGTTAGGAAAATGCTGCCCTGGTACAATACGGGGGCCAGTACTAGAAGTACTGGGGCCCTCTGCCTGCTGGTTCCCAAATATAAGGCCCTTTATGACTTCCTCTTGAAAGTGCATAAATGTCCCCCTTTGGCTGGTAGAACGGAATAGCACGTAAGCGTTATACAGTGCCATCTGGATGATATACACGGCCAGCTTCTTGTACCAGATTTTTGTTTTCCGCAGGGCACTGTACGGCTTCAGTACCTGATCTGAAAGATCCACTCCGCCCATGTACCTATTGTAATCCAGGATACAATTAGGTTTTGAGGTGTGGGTACTGGTACCTCGTACAGGGACGGAGGTGGTACTGTCTCCATGAATTGTTTTCAGTATAAGGACATCCCTCTTGTCCTTATATTTGACCAACAACATATTTTCGGTGCATATTCCCCTGCTTTCACCCCTTCTCATTACTTGGGCAATGTGCGTTTTTGGGAGGCCTCTTTGGTTCTTACGCACAGTACCGCAAGCTGCTGTACCTCTTGAACCAAGGGCCTTAAACAGGGGGATGCTAGTGTAAAAGTTATCCACATAGAGGTGATAACCTTTATCCAGGAAGGGGTGCACTAAATCCCAGACAATTTTTCCACTAACACCTACGAGGGAGGGGGGGCATTCTGGCGGTTCAATTCTTGAATCCTTCCCTTCATATACCCTAAACCTGTGGGTGTACCCTGAGGTGCTTTCACACAGCTTATACATTTTTATGCCATACCTTGCCCTCTTACTGGGAAGGTACTGGCGGAATTTAACCCTTCCTTTAAAATGTATAAGGGACTCGTCGATACAAATAAATTTTTCAGGGATGTACATCTCTTCAAATTTGGCACTGAAATGATCAATGACCGGCCTGACTTTGAATAGCCGGTCAAAGGTGGGATCATCTCTGGGTGGGCACTGTGCATTATCATTGTAATGCAAAAATTTAAGGATCATCTCAAAACGAGCCCGAGTCATGGCCATACGGTAAAATGGGGTGCTGTACAGAACATCTGTACTCCAATATTGCCTAATTTCTGGCTTTTTTACTATGCCCATATGAAACACCAGACCCCAAAACGTCATCATCTCTACTGCATCTACAGGGGTCCACCTAGCAAATGATGACGTGGGGTTTTGAGCAATGAACTGCTGGGCATATAAATTAGTTTGGTCCACCATTAAATGTATAAAATCATCACAGAAAAATAATTTGAAAAAGTCAATTTCTCTGAGACCTGTGGAATCAAATTGGATTCCTGGCATGGCCAAAAACTCAGGAACCTGGGGCTCAAAATTGTCTGGTGGTGGGGTCCATACGAGATCAATTATTGGGGGGGGGGTCTCAGCTGCTCTACGGGGGCGTCTTTGAGGGGGTCCCTCATCACCAGAGGAGGAAGAGGAGCTTAAGACGAAGCCTTCAAAATACCCGCTTGCATCACTAGCTGTGTCAGAGTCAGAGGCAAGCATGGCATATGCCTCCTCCGCTGAATACATTCTTCTGGATGACTGGGATGACATTTGGGATGACATTTTTATTTTTGTGTTTCTGGTAGTGAAATGTTTCAACACGTGTATAGTGTAGGGGGGGGTACAAACTTTATTTCAACCCAGGGGGGTATGTAGTGTGTAGTGTGTATGTAGTGCAGAAAAAAAAAAAATACTTTATACAGGAATTTGATCCCAATAAAAAAAAAAAAAAATTGAAGGGGTTAAAAAAAAAAAAAATTGAAGGGGTTAAAAAAAAAAAAAAAAAAGGTCCTGCGCCAAAAATTGAGCACAGATGTTGGTCAGTAACGTCCGTCACTGAACAGCGCTCAAAGGCAACAGGAATTTTATCAAAAAAATAAATAAAAATAGATCAACCCTGTGCCGAAAAAGCTGATCAGTGATGTACGTCACTAATCAGCGCACAGTGGCCACAGGCAGTGGCGGATTCAGGGGGGGGCACCCGGGCACGTGCCCCCCCTGTCATTTATTTTGTAGCTGAGGACCAGGGCTTTCCAACGAGCCCAGCCCCGTGTCTCTAGCCCCCCGGGAACCGGAGATATCGCCTGGCAAACCTGTAACGTTTTTTCCCCATAGGATAATATGGGACCCGTCAATTCCGACCCCCACCCGGTTCCGACGGCTTCCAGTTCCCGCTCTGGCATCACAGAAGCTTGTTGTTTATTTCATTTAATTCCAAATCGCTGGGCCTTCAATATGATACCAGGCTGGTCCAAATCGGTCAATCGGTTCCAGAGATATTGCGTGTAAACCGATTTTTTTATTTTTGAAATGTAATTTCATGGCTGTTCATGTTCTTTGAGGGCAGATTACTCTGGAACAAAACGTTCAAAGCCCACTCAAAAGTTCTTCAATAAAATACTTGTCTCATGTAAATTGGTCAGTTGGTTCCAAAGATATAGCCGGTTAAATGAGATAACTGGTTAAAGGGGGGAGGGGTGGTTTTCTCAAAGGGGCCAACCTGGGAATGCATTTTCTGGTGTGAAAGTGGTATTATTTCAAATAGCCAGTACCTGCAGTGCTCTGAATACAGCCAGGCTCTACCACTATCAGTGGCTATCACTTCTGCTGTCCCCCATTTACCACGAGCATGTATTCCCCCTTGGCAATGAGCATGTAATCCCACATGGCAACGAGCATGGAACCTCTGGCAATGAGCATGGAACCCTTGGCAATGAGCATGTAGAGAAGCAGCACTTATGTAGCGTAACTTTTAAAAGGCATTATGGTGTTTGGCATAACACATAATGGACATAATGGCGTGTAACTTAACATGTAATGGACATTATGGTGTAAATGTTTAATGCGAGCCTTTGGTGGACAATGTCCCTGTTTATGAAGTGTATTGTGAATTTTGGCTTAATCTGTGTGGCATTATGTGAATTCTGGCTCAATCCATGTGGCATTATGTGAATTTTGGCTCAATCCATGTGGCATTATGGGAATTTTAGCTCAATCCATGTGGCATTATGGGAATTTTGGCTCAATCCATGTGGCATTATGGGAATTTTTCCCCAATCCCTGTTGCATTATGGGAATTTTGGCTCAATCCGTGTGGCATTATGTGAATTTTGTCTCATTCCGTGTGGCATTATGTGAATTTTGGCTCAATCCATGTGGCATTATGGGAATTTTGGCTCAATCCGTGTGGCATTATGTGAATTTTTCCCCAATCCCTGTTGCATTATGGGAATTTTGGCTCAATCCGTGTGGCATTATGTGAATTTTGACACAATCCATTTGGCATTATGTGAATTTTGGCTCAATCCGTGTGTGTTATTATGTAAATTTTGGCTCAATCCATGTGGCATTATGTGAATTTTGACACAATCCATGTGGCATTATTTGAATTTTGGCTCAATCCGTGTGGCATTATGTCAATTTTGGCTCATTCCATTTGGCATCATGTGTAAGGGGCAAGTATAATGGGGTCTAGTATTTTGTTGCATAATGTGTAGAAGTTGTATATGGTGTTGACACGCCCCCTGTTGATTGGCCACACACCCTTTTCCGGAGCGCGCCTTTGGTGCGCGCACAACTACATCCTTCACTTTTGTCGCCATGGTGGGCCTGCATACTTTAAATGCCAGGGCCTATTTTTAATTCCATTTCCACCCTCTCCTGCTGCTCTCTTAACATGTATACTGGCACCACATGTTAAGAGACATGGCCCCTCCCCCACCCAAACCCTTTTTTATCATGGTGCCCCCCCTGTCATTTTGTCCTGGATCCGCCCCTGGCCACAGGACACCCACAAAATCGTGTGTGTAAAAAAAAAATTTAAAAAAGACCCCACAGCACCCTCAAAAAAAAAAAAAGGTGATCACTGATGCGACACTGATTACCAGTGAGGGGCAGCAGGTGCACAACCTTTGGTGCAACTGACAGTGCAACTGGCAGCAACTGACAGGTATATATAAAAAAAAAACCTCTGCACCCCCAAAAAGTTGCTGATCACCTCAGATATAGTGATCAGCACAAAAGGCGGGGGCAGCAGACACAAAATATAGCACTCTCTATCACTATCTGTCACTATCTCTCTCTATCTCTCTCTATCTCTCTCTATCTCTCTCTATCTCTCACTCTATGACACTGCAGCAGCAGCACTGACAGTAATATATATAAAAAATAACCCCTGCACCCCCAAAAAGTTGCTGGGGGTGCACAAAAGGGGGACAGCAGACACAAAATATAGCACTCTCTGTCACTATCTCTCTCTATCTCTCACTATCTATCACTCTATGACACTGCAGCAGCAGCACTGACAGGTATTTATATAAAAATAAAACCCTGTGCCCCCAAAAAGTTGCTGATCAGTTAATTTATACTGATCAGCACAAAAGGGGGGGCAGCAGTCAGTTATATAAAAAATATATAGCACAATCTGTCACTATCTCTCTATCTCTCTATCTATCTCTCTCTATCTCTCTATCTATAACTTTATCACACTGCAGCAGCACAAAATATAGCACTCTCTGTCACTAGCCCTCTCTATCTCTCTCTCTCTCTCTATCTCTCTATCTATACTCGATGACACTGCAGCAGCACAACACAGCACAGGAAGTCACAGCAAGAAGCAAGAAGTAGCAAGATCCAGGCAGTGATCAGGTAAGTATTTTGTAAGGTTCAGGTCAGTATACTGCGGCAGCTAGGCACGGTGACCGCACTGCACGCAATTTCAGACCGGAATGGCGTCTGCAGTGCAGTCACCGTTAGTTTAAACCCCCCTCCATGGCTGTGATTGGTTCGTCGGTCCTAAGAACCAATCACGGCCTTTGGGGGCGGGCGGGGTGAGGTGGGGTGACACCAGTGTCACCCTTACACCCCGCGGTGATTGGTGCTGTACTTTACAGCACCAATCACCTCCGATCCCTGTGTCACCGGCGAACGTTATTCGCCGGTGTTAGGACTCCCGGGCTCATGGGTGCATGGAGGGGCCTATCGCTCGTATCCGCCTTGAGAAAGGCAGTGTTTACAGCATTTGCACAGTCCCGGGAGAACCTCGGTTCGCGGATCACACAGTAAGGCCACAAAAGCAAGGTACAAAGCGCACCTTTATTTCATATTAACAGTACATGAAAACCATAACCACACCACTAACACTACACAATACAGGTAGCCTACAATATACACAGCACACACTAACTATATCAGAACCACACAAAGGTGAACACCTCCCCTTCCCTTCCACAGTCAATAGTCACCTTGGGCAGTCTCTGAGCTGAGGCTGGTGGGGCCTTGGTGAGGGGGGAATGCGGAACCCCAGCGGAGGTACGGGCTCCACTGAGCCAAGGCCGATGCCCGCTGCCGGTCCTGCAGGTGATGAATCCCAGCCGCTTGGCCTGTGGGTGCCGTCGGGGTGCTGGCACGCTGGAGGCAACCGCTGGCTGTGGTATGGGGTCCACTGCGCCAGGGCCGACTGCCCACTGCTGGTCCTGCAGGTGATGAATCCCAGCCGCTTGGCCTGTGGGTGCCGTCGGGGTGCTGGCACGCTGGATGCAACCGCTGGCTGTGGTATGGGGTCCACTGCGCCAGGGCCGACTGCCCACTGCTGAAGTTCTGGTGGGGTCTGGAGGGAACTCAGCTTCCTCCCCTGGGATCCTGCCTCGCCGGGTCAGGGATCCTGGATGGATGCAGAAAGTTTAACCCAGAGCTGCTGTGTCAGCCCCTTTTATTCTTGAGTTCTGCGACCGGATTGGTCGTTGCTTGAATCCTGAGATGTAAATGCCCCTGAGTCCTGTGTAGGGATTGGCTGAGGCCGGAGCCCTGGAAACTGGTTGTTCTCTGGGACTCTCTGGCCCCCTGCTGGTCTGGTGCCGGCCAGTCTATAACAAGTCCCCGGGGAGAACAAAAGGCCAGGAACCATTGCTGATAAGGGGCGGCCCAGGTGTGAAGTCAAAACAGACCATATTGTGGATTGCAAGGTCTCAGTCTATTCAACTGGCTGATGCTTCCTGTAGGAGAAAGGGGGGATGAGATAAGGCATTTCCTGCTGGATTCAGACACCCTTAGAGAAATAGTACAGTTTCAGGCCTGCAAAGGTCTGGTAGTCACTGGGCGCTGTTTAGGAATAGCTGGGTGCCTGCCCCCCTGTGTTGGGGTGCAAGCACGGTAGGCCTTTAGGGGGCTACCCATTGACGAACTGGGGTGGGGCATCCGAAGGTTCGTCACAGTCCTCCCCCTTCCTAAACCCGGTCGGAGGGGCTGGCTCTTGGATCAGGGCCAGTCGGGAGGATCGGGGCCAGTGGTTTCCTGGGAGCGGGATCCGGCTCCTCCTGTCGGGACAGTCCATCCGCATTGGCGTGGTCCTTGCCCTTTTTGTGAGAAATAGAAAAATTATAAGCTTGGAGGGCAAGGCTCCACCGTAGTAGCCTCCCGTTCTCTCCAGACGTTTTTTGAAGCCAGCTCAGGGGGTTATGGTCGGTCAGGACAGTGAACTCCTTCCCATAAAGATATGGTTGGAGCTTCTTTAGGGCCCACACAATGGCCAGGCATTCCTTTTCGATGGTGGCATAGGCCTTCTCTCGCTCCACCAGTTTCCGGGACAGGTACACTACGGGGTGGTCTCGGCCATCTGCCCCTACTTGGCTTAAGACGGCCCCCAGCCCATGGTCTGAGGCATCAGTCTGAACCAGGAACCGTTTGTCAAAGTCGGGGGTGGCTAGCACGGGGGAGCTGGCTAAGGCCAATTTGAGTTGGGAGAAGGCATGGTCACAGGGGGCTGTCCACGCTATCTGTTTGGCGTGTTTCTTTTTAGTCAAGTCGGTCAGGGGCTGGGCTATGGTACTGTATTGGGGTACAAACTTTCGGTAGTACCCCGCAGTCCCCAGGAAGGCGCGGACCTGCTTCTGGGAGGAAGGCCGGGGCCAGTTTAGAATGGCCTCTACTTTAGCGGGCTCCGGGCGCAGCTGCCCGCTTCCCACTCGGTGTCCTAGGTATTGGACCTCAGCCATTCCCATGTGGCATTTGTCGGGGCGGATGGTGAACCCGGCTCGCTGGATCCGGGTCAGCACCTCCCTAACGTGAGTCAGATGCTCCTCCCAGCTGTCACTAAAGATAGCTATGTCGTCCAGGTAGGCGTGGGCAAACTCCTGGCACCCCTCCAGCATGTTATCCACTGTGCGCTGGAAGGTGGCAGGGGCATTCTTCATCCCAAATGGCAGCATCGTGAATTCGAAGAGGCCACAGGGGGTGGTGAATGCAGAGCGCTCCTGTGCTCCGCTGGATAGGGGTATTTGCCAATACCCTTTGCTCAAATCCAGGGTGGACACATAGCGGGCCCCACCTAATCTGTCCAACAGCTCATCCATTCGTGGCATGGGATACGCATCGGTCACCGTTACCTCATTGAGCTTCCGGTAATCCACGCAAAACCGGGTGGTACCATCTTTCTTCGGCACCAGCACCACCCCGGCTGCCCAGGGGCTACGGGAGGGGACTATTACTCCAAGTTGCAGCATCTCTTCTATTTCGGCCCGGACCTGTCTCAATACTTCCGGGGTTATTCTGTACGCCGCCTGTCGGCAAGGTTTGGCCTCCCCGGTGTCCACATTGTGGGTGGCCAGTGGGGTGCAGCCCGGACGGCAGGTGAACTGGGCTTCATGCTCCCGGAGCACCTCCCCCAGTTCCTGCTGCTGTTGGGGTTCCAGCTGGGCGCCTATCTGCACTGCCTCAATGCCCTGGTTTTGTCGAGCTACCTCTAGCAGGTCAGGGAGGGGGTCTAGCTCGGTCTCACCCATGGGTGGGCAGCACACCACCATCGCCCCTATGTGCCTCTCCACGTACCCCTTAAGCCGGTTTATGTGGAAGACGCGGCATTGCCGGCCCCCTTTGTCTAGGGATACTAGGTAAGAGACGGGACCTTTTCTCTCCATGACGGTGTAGGGACCTGCCCATGTGGCCTGGAGCTTGTTATGCTTCACTGGTATCAGGACCATCACTTTCTGCCCCGGGACCATTTCCCGGAGGCGAGCATGCTGGTCATACCATCCTTTTTGTTTGTCCTGGGCCTGGATTAGGTTCTCTCTGGCTAAGCCCATCACCCGCTTCAGTCGCGCCTGCAGTTGTTCAACGTACTGCAGAACCGGCTGTTCTGGGTCTCGGAAGGTCCCTTCCCACCCTTCCTTGACTAGGTCGAGGGGTCCCCGTACTGAGTGGCCATACAACAGCTCAAAGGGGGAGTAGCCGGTAGACTCTTGTGCCACCTCTCGGTAGGCAAACAGGAGTTGCGGCAGCGCCTTCTCCCAGTCCTTCCCCTCTGAGTGGACGTATGCTTTGAGCAGGGACTTGAGGGTCCCATTGAACCGTTCGCACAACCCATTGGTTTGGGGGTGGTAAGCGGTGGTCCGGAGAGCCCTCACCCCCCACTTCTCCCACAGGGTCTTCACTAGCTCTCCCTGGAATTGGGACCCCTGGTCTGTGAGCACCTCCTGGGGGTACCCCACTCTGCTGAAGATGTCCACAAGGGCCTGTACCACGTGCTCCGCATCTATGGAGGCGAGAGCCACTGCCTCAGGGTACCGGGTGGCCACATCTACCAGAGTGAGGATGTACTTTTTGCCGGACCGACTGGGCACCTTAAGGGGGCCTACAAGGTCTATCGCTACCCTTTTGAATGGCTCCCCTATGATGGGCATGGGCAACAAGGGGGCTTTGGTTGGGGCGCCGGCTAACCGCTGGCAGGTGTCACAAGAGGCGCGGTACTCTTTTACCGCCCGTGACACCCCCGGCCAGAAGAAGTTCTTCACTAGCCGGTTCCGTGTCTTACGGGTGCCCAGGTGGCCGGCGGCCGGGATGTCATGGGCCAGGGCTAGGAGCTCGGGTCTATAGGCTGCGGGGACTATCAGTTGTTTGGGTGAGGTGCCGGGCCCCAGGTCAGGCCTTATGGGGACTATCCTATACAGCAGCCCCTTTTCCCAGACTATACGATTCCCTCCCCGGTCCAGGCCCCCCTGTTCGGCGGCCCGGCGCAACTCGGCCAATGAGGGATCCGTAGCCTGGGCCTTCCTAAACTTCTCTCGGTCGCCCTCCCCCAAGTCAGGAACAGTCGGGAGGTCATGGTTACTTGGTTCACTCACCCTCTCAGGACCGGGGCCTTGTTCCAGGGTTGCACGCCAGGACGGCGACTGGGTTGGTGTCGGGATCCGTAGTCGGGGGTTCGGGTCTCCCCTCCCTACTCCCCGAGTTTGGCTTCTGGTAACGGGTTGCACAAAATGGGTCACGAGTCCTTGCCCAAGGTCGTTACCTAAAATGACCTTGGCGGGCAGTCCGCTGAGCACGCCCACTTCTATGGTTCCTTGCCCGGCCTTCCAGTCCATTCGAACCCGGGCTACAGGAATGTCCCGCTCCTGGCCTCCTGCGGTGCGGATGGTCACTCGCTGTTGTTGCAGAAGGAGGCCGGGAGGGATTAGGTCGGGCTCCACCAGGGTTAGAGAAGCTCCAGAGTCTCTGAGTCCAGTTACTTCCCGTCCCTCGACCCATACTGGCTGCATGTGTCCCCGCATGTTTTTCGGGGCAGGTGCCCCCGGGTCGCCTACCAGGTCCACGGCATAGACCCCCTCATTGTCCTCATCCCCATCGGTATATAGGTCCTCCTCCTCTTCACCGGGCCCCTTTGCCGGCTGCCCGTAGACAAGGGCTACGGGGGTGGGGCGGTCTTGACCCCGGGGACAGTTCTTCTGCAGGTGCCCCGGCTGTCCACAGCGGAAGCAGTCCCGAGGTCCAATTGGGGTTCGGGACCTGGGAATGGGTGGTGGGAAGTTGGCTGCCGGGGCTCTCGGGGGCTCCCACCGTGGGACCAAGGGTTTGGTAGGGGGCTTCCCTGGCGGGAAGCCCTGAATGGCTCGCCGTAGCCCGGTGGAGGGGGTAGAGAGTGTGTTCCTCCATCCCGAGCGGTTAGCCAGGAATTCGTCGGCTAGGCTGGCGGCCTTCCCCGGGCTGATGGGGTCGCGATCCGCCACCCACTCCCGGAGGTCCACGGGTAATTGGGCCAATAATTGTTCCATTACCATCAGATCCGCAATCTGCCCAGCGCTGGCCGCCTGCTTCCCTTCAGTCCACTTTCGGTAGAGGCTCTGCAGCTGTGAGCCATACTCCACGTAGGAACTACCTTCCTTCTTCCTAATACTTCGGAAGCGCTGGCGGTAGGTTTCAGCAGTGATCTGGAACCGGGCCAGTAGTGCCTTCTTCAGCTCGGCATAGTTCCCACAGGCCTGTACACTGAGTCCTTGGTAGGCTTCCAGGGCCTTCCCGGTCAGACTCGGCCCTAGGTACTTGGGCCAGTCCTCCGGACCTACCCGGTGGACTCCCATCAGGTTCTCAAACATCTGGAGGTGTGTGTCAATGTCCGTCTCGGCCTCCCGGAGTGGAGGCACATCCCGGAACCCTAGGCGGGGCCCCCGGTGTCCCAGCGTGTCCAACGCTGCAAGGAGTTGGGCCGGGAGGGTATCCATCGCCGGCTGTGCAGAGGTCCCCGTGCCGGAGTCCTCCGCAGGACTTGTGGCAGTCTCGTCGTCGGGGCCGGCCGGATGGGTGCGTACCCACTCACCGAGCCGACCAATGAGGACTTCACGGGTGTCCGTATCCACAAAGGCGATGTCTTTGGACTGGCATAATACCTGCAGCTCTGGCTTGCGGGCCCTCCGGTAGGGATGTTCGCGCTCCTGTCGAGCCCGCTGCTCCTCATTCTCCTGCATTTTAGCCTGCTTAGGGTCTGGCTTACGTGTTCCTCCCTGTGTGGTTCTATACTATCAGGTTATGGGCTATTGTGCCAACAGAACCTGGCCGTATAACGATACGGGCCCCTGGTTCTGCCTGGTGTACAGGACTGTGTGATCCCCACTGCTTGCCACCAATTGTTAGGACTCCCGGGCTCATGGGTGCATGGAGGGGCCTATCGCTCGTATCCGCCTTGAGAAAGGCAGTGTTTACAGCATTTGCACAGTCCCGGGAGAACCTCGGTTCGCGGATCACACAGTAAGGCCACAAAAGCAAGGTACAAAGCGCACCTTTATTTCATATTAACAGTACATGAAAACCATAACCACACCACTAACACTACACAATACAGGTAGCCTACAATATACACAGCACACACTAACTATATCAGAACCACACAAAGGTGAACACCTCCCCTTCCCTTCCACAGTCAATAGTCACCTTGGGCAGTCTCTGAGCTGAGGCTGGTGGGGCCTTGGTGAGGGGGGAATGCGGAACCCCAGCGGAGGTACGGGCTCCACTGAGCCAAGGCCGATGCCCGCTGCCGGTCCTGCAGGTGATGAATCCCAGCCGCTTGGCCTGTGGGTGCCGTCGGGGTGCTGGCACGCTGGAGGCAACCGCTGGCTGTGGTATGGGGTCCACTGCGCCAGGGCCGACTGCCCACTGCTGGTCCTGCAGGTGATGAATCCCAGCCGCTTGGCCTGTGGGTGCCGTCGGGGTGCTGGCACGCTGGATGCAACCGCTGGCTGTGGTATGGGGTCCACTGCGCCAGGGCCGACTGCCCACTGCTGAAGTTCTGGTGGGGTCTGGAGGGAACTCAGCTTCCTCCCCTGGGATCCTGCCTCGCCGGGTCAGGGATCCTGGATGGATGCAGAAAGTTTAACCCAGAGCTGCTGTGTCAGCCCCTTTTATTCTTGAGTTCTGCGACCGGATTGGTCGTTGCTTGAATCCTGAGATGTAAATGCCCCTGAGTCCTGTGTAGGGATTGGCTGAGGCCGGAGCCCTGGAAACTGGTTGTTCTCTGGGACTCTCTGGCCCCCTGCTGGTCTGGTGCCGGCCAGTCTATAACAAGTCCCCGGGGAGAACAAAAGGCCAGGAACCATTGCTGATAAGGGGCGGCCCAGGTGTGAAGTCAAAACAGACCATATTGTGGATTGCAAGGTCTCAGTCTATTCAACTGGCTGATGCTTCCTGTAGGAGAAAGGGGGGATGAGATAAGGCATTTCCTGCTGGATTCAGACACCCTTAGAGAAATAGTACAGTTTCAGGCCTGCAAAGGTCTGGTAGTCACTGGGCGCTGTTTAGGAATAGCTGGGTGCCTGCCCCCCTGTGTTGGGGTGCAAGCACGGTAGGCCTTTAGGGGGCTACCCATTGACGAACTGGGGTGGGGCATCCGAAGGTTCGTCACAGCCGGTGACACAGAAAACGCTGTAATTGGCTGTTCACACTGAACAGCCAATCACAGCGATCGCCGACGGGGGGGCGGCATCGCAGCCCCCCCTGGGCATGCAGGGACATGTCTGCTGTCAGGGACAGCAGACATCGTCCCTCTGTCACTGCGTCTCTAGACGCAGTGACAGTTTGAAGCCATGACGTATATATACGTCATGTGTCGGGAAGTACATCCCGGCCATGACGCATATATACGTCAAATGTCGGGAAGGGGTTAATGGTTGCAACATGTAGATACTCAGCAGGGGTACATTGTAGTTATTGCATATCTGTATCCATTATGATAGTTAGTGTATCCTATGGTTATTTGCACTTATCTCTCTGTTGTTGTTTCTCGTGCATACAAGGGACACAAATTTGAATCAGGCAGTGCACTTGTTGGTCCGCACTTATAGTGTAATTAGTTAGATAGTTCGTGCCCTACTGGGTTTATTAAATGTGTGGTCCTGCTTCTGTGTTTAACATGTGAGAGGAGAATACATGCTATTCCTATGTGCTTGGTTTGTTTCAAATATTACTGGTGTATATACATTGAGATCTGATCTCAGGAGTGGTCGGTCATGGATTGCATCCAAGCTACACCAGTCGGGTGTGAATGTTGTTAGTACCAGCATGGAATGTACAGAACACAGATGGACGCTGCGCTTGCCACAAAGCCTGGCTCGCTCCCCTCTGTGCCTGTTCTTTATTGGTTCACATTATGTAATAATAGTTCAGTACACACTATGCAATTTTGGGTACTTGTTTCCTATCTGGGCGCCCGCTACGTTAATTGCGCACCATGCTATTCTCCGTATAAAAATCGGATCGCATCGGATACCACAAATGCACATACACGATATTGAATGATGCGATGCGATGCGATTTCGTTCCCGCTTTTATGGTTGGCCCATAGGATATATAGGGAACCCACCCTGATGGTTTAAAATGCGCCTCCATTGTTAACGCCACCCCAGTATTGACGTCAACCCGAAGCGTGGCGAGCGCAGCGATCCCCGCGAGGGGCGGCGGTACGCGTCCTCCGACTTTTTCATACCCCCACTATCCACGTCGGCGTGGAGTTGAGAATAGAATAGTGTGGCGAGCGTAGCGAGCCACCGAGCCCGAAGCGTGGCGAGCGCAGCGTGCCCCGCGAGGGGACGCGGATACTTCACAGGTATCCGCGTCCCCTCGCGGCCTTCACAGGTATCCGCGTCCCCTCGCTGCGCTCGCCACGCTTCGGGCTCGGTGGCTCGCTGCGCTCGCCACACTATTCTATTCTCAACTCCACGTGGATAGTGGGGGTATGAAAAAGTCGGAGGACGCGTACCGCCGCCCCTCGCGGGGATCGCTGCGCTCGCCACGCTTCGGGTTGACGTCAATACTGGGGTGGCGTTAACAATGGAGGCGCATTTTAAACCATCAGGGGGGGTTTCCTATACAAATCGTGGGTTTGCAGGGTTATTACATTGAAATCAATGTAAAATCGGGTCTCAGGGACCATTTAACATTGATTCCAATGTAAAAATCGGGGTTGATCGCGTCACCGCATGCGATGCGATCCGATTTAAAATGAAATCGGATCGGATAGCATCGTATGCCATCGTACATCATCGAGTACCGAATCCGATGCGATGTGATCCGATTTCATTACGGTGCCGTACGTTGAAAACCTGGGCGCCCAGATAGGAAACAAGTACCCAATTTTGTTTTTAGCAATTTATAGGCACGCAGGGAATAGCATGTATCCTTAATGCTATGTCAGGGAACAATCGTAGGGTTTTTAGAGGTGATAACATTTAAATGACCAAAGTCTCCTATAGGAGATCCTGTACTTATTGGAATATTTATACACACCACATAGTGTATTGGTGCAGCAGCAGTTTAATAAGTTGGTGTAACCATTCTCCTGCTCACTGTACACGGTATTTAGTAAAGCAGTCATTTAATGTGCGGACAAAGAAACGTTCTCACCTTTATTCAGCATTTATGTGAGCGGGTTTAAATAGTCCCTTTCTAATAATATAGTGACTTAAATGCCAGAGCTTTGTAGGCGCTTCAGAGTTTATGCTGGCAGGATAAAAGTCCCTTATTGACTGCATACACATGGGGCAATTTTTTGCGTGACATTATTTTATCCGGAGCTGTCAACCTAAGGGTCTCCGGTCACAAGTACAGGTATATCAATTAAAGTGAGCGCTTTAGAATTTATGCTGACAGGGTTGAATCCCTTGTTGTCTGCATACACACAGGGCAATTGTTTGCGCGTGACATTCAGGTTTCAAAAACCGGAGCCTCAGCTTGGGGGTCTCCGGTCACAAGTGCAGATACACTGATTGATATCCTTAGAATAGGAATGTATATCCGATAATGTGTTAATGGGGAAGCGGGTCTCTACCAAACACGGGGACTCTGCTCTCCGATCTAGTAACACGCTGTCAGGGAACATCAGTGTGCGCTTGGCTTCATATACTTTTAAACTAGCGTTGACATATAACATAGATACAGTTTGCAATACAATACACTAATTTTAACACATTGGCTACAATTAGTAACTGATTAACAGGGAGAGAATGTCTGAGAGGCATCTTCCGCGCCTCTCCTCTGAATGATTCTATTGGCCGCCTAGCGGCCAATCAGGAGCCGAGAAAGTCCGGGACCTACTTACAGGCTCAAGATAGGTAGGTATCAGTATGTGTGGGCTGTGGATGTATTAAACTTTTATTTTTCTGTGTTGTCAGTGTGTGTTTATTAAACTTTTTTTTTACTGTGGAACTACAAGTGCCAGGGGGTCCTTTAATGCCCCGCAGGCTGGTACTTGTGGTTCTCCAAGTCCCAGCTTGCGGGGGAGGCTTGCTGGGACTCATAGTTCCACAGTTAAAAACAATAGTTTTTTATTCTATTTTTTTACACCAAGACCTGCTGTACGTCCGACCACCCAACTTGGGACCTAGTGGGGCGGCGCGGCGGTGGAGGGAGCAGGGGGGGCTGGGGACGCTGCGGTGGACACAGGCATCATAGAGCCGGGGACGCTGCGGTGGACACAGGCATCATAGAGCCGGGCAGGGGGAGCCGGGAGCTGTCAGTACTGAATAAAAAAAAAAAAGCTCATACAATGAATGGGCGGCCTGTGATTGGCTTAGCGCTCTCTCAGCCAGTCAGCAATTGGCTGAGAGAGCGCTCAGCCAATCACAGGCTGCCCATTTATTGTATAGGCTTTTTTTTCTAGCACTGACAGCTCCCGGCTCCCTCTGCCCGGCTCTATGCCGCCTGTATCCCCCGCAGCGTCCCCAGCCCCCCCCCAGCCCCCACCAGCAGCCCTGCTCTGTAGCCCCCCCCCCCCCTGCTCCCCGGGTTTTTTACATGTGATAAATCGAGACGATTTATCACATGTAAAAAATGGCACATCAAGTGCCAATCTAATCAAGCTCCCCCGGGGAGCAGCCGGGGAAGCTCAGGGGGAAGTCGGGGGCGACTTGTCCTAAGGACAAGTCGCCCTAGTGTATGGGGGCCTTTAAGGTAAGTCATACAATCACAAAATCGGACGCCAAGATACTACATAAGTACCCTGATTTTTTATTACCGGCCCCGGCTCTTTTAGCCTGGTGCTGGTTACAGCCATGGGGGGGACCCCACGCCAATTTTTTATTTATTTATTTATTTTTCTATTTTTTTACACTCTGCAGCCTGCACGGATCTGACTGATATGATGGATCTGACTGATCCATGCAGATTGCCTCCACTAATTCGTATATACGGCCGCTAATACGAATTAATACGACATCGGAGGGTTACAAAGCAGTCGTATTTGACTGCTTTGTAAATTCCCCTCCGGAACACGACTTTGCATATGATGTATGCTGTCGTATTTATTCGTAACAAGAATACAAATACAATTTTTTGTATTCGTATTCTTAGTAAATTTCCCCCCTAATGTCACCTACTGTATATGGCTGTCCTTGTCACTACAGGACAGCCAGCAATCCGCTGACCTCATGTAAATGAGAGTGGACATGGATTCACCTGTGGGGCTGTAGGAAGTATTCATACTGTGCGCTGGAATCACTACGCTGTGAGCACATTATCCCTGGGATCATTGTCTGATGTACTATATCAGGATGTATCATTGTTCCCTCATTACCCTAATCTGTGCTATTATTACAGTCAGGGCACCTCCCTGCCGACCTGTCTGTACATAATCTCTGCATTAGCCTATAAACCTTTTATTTTCCTGCTCCCTTTATTATTACAGATCTGCTGATTAGATGGATAATCCCGATCCCTTGTACTGTAACATATCAGATAATTCCTGTACAGTGATTGGGGATGATCCCCTTCACACACAGCAGATCCTGTGTACTGTAACGTGTCAGATAATTCCTGTACAGTGATTGGGGATGATCCCCTTCACACACAGCAGATCCCATGTACTGTAACATGTCAGATGATTCCTGTACAGTGATTGGGCATAATATCTATCACACACAGCAGATCCCGTGTACTGTAACATATCAGATAATTCCTGTACAGTGATTGGGGATGATCCCGATCACACACAGCAGATCCCATGTACTGTAACAAGTCAGATAATTCCCTGTACACTGATTGGGGATGATCCCCTTCACACACAGCAGATCCCCTGTACTGTAACATGTCAGATAATTCCCTGTACACTGATTGGGGATAATATCTATCACACACAGCAGATCCCATGTACTGTAACATGTCAGATAATTCCCTGTACACTGATTGGGGATGATCCCGATCACACACAGCAGATCCCATGTACTGTAACAAGTCAGATAATTCCCTGTACACTGATTGGGGATAATATCTATCACACACAGCAGATCCCGTGTACTGTAACATGTCAGATAATTCCCTGTACACTGATTGGGGATGATCCCGATCACACACAGCAGATCCCGTGTACTGTAACATGTCAGATAATTCCCTGTACACTGATTGGGGATAATCCCGATCACACACAGCAGATCCCGTGTACTGTAACATGTCAGATAATTCATGTACAGTGATTGGGGATGATCCCCTTCACACACAGCAGATCCCATGTACTGTAACATGTCAGATAATTCCCTGTACACTGATTGGGGATAATCCCTATCACACACAGCAGATCCCATGTACTGTAACATGTCAGATAATTCCCTGTACAGTGATTGGGGATGATCCCGATCACACACAGCAGATCCCGTGTACTGTAACATGTCAGATAATTCCCTGTACACTGATTGGGGATAATATCTATCACACACAGCAGATCCCATGTACTGTAACATGTCAGATAATTCCCTGTACACTGATTGGGGATAATATCTATCACACACAGCAGATCCCATGTACTGTAACATGTCAGATAATTCCCTGTACACTGATTGGGGATGATCCCGATCACACACAGCAGATCCCATGTACTGTAACATGTCAGATAATTCCCTGTACACTGATTGGGGATAATCCCGATCACACACAGCAGATCCCATGTACTGTAACATGTCAGATAATTCATGTACAGTGATTGGGGATGATCCCCTTCACACACAGCAGATCCCATGTACTGTAACAAGTCAGATAATTCACTGTACACTGATTGGGGATAATATCTATCACACACAGCAGATCCCGTGTACTGTAACATGTCAGATAATTCCCTGTACACTGATTGGGGATGATCCCGATCACACACAGCAGATCCCGTGTACTGTAACATGTCAGATAATTCCCTGTACACTGATTGGGGATAATATCTATCACACACAGCAGATCCCGTGTACTGTAACATGTCAGATAATTCATGTACAGCGATTGGGGATGATCCCCTTCACACACAGCAGATCCCATGTACTGTAACAAGTCAGATAATTCCCTGTACACTGATTGGGGATAATATCTATCACACACAGCAGATCCCATGTACTGTAACATGTCAGATAATTCCCTGTACACTGATTGGGGATGATCCCGATCACACACAGCAGATCCCGTGTACTGTACAATGCCAGATGGTTCCCTGTACAGTGATTGGGAATGATCCCTATCACACACAGCAGATCCCGTGTACTGTAACATGTCAGATAATTCCCTGTACACTGATTGGGGATGATCCCTATCACACACAGCAGATCCCGTGTACTGTAACATGTCAGATAATTCCCTGTACACTGATTGGGGATGATCCCTATCACACACAGCAGATCCCATGTACTGTAACATGTTAGATAATTCCCTGTACACTGATTGGGCATGATCCCCTTCACACACAGCAGATCCCGTGTACTGTAACATGTCAGATATTTCCCTGTACACTGCTTGGGGATAATCCCTATCACACACAGCAGATCCCATGTACTGTAACATGTCAGATAATTCCCTGTACACTGATTGGGGATAATCCCTATCACACACAGCAGATCCCGTGTACTGTAACATGTCAGATGATTCCCTGTACACTGATTGGGGCAATGGCGCAACTATAGAGGGTGCAGGGGTTGCAGCTGCTATGGGGCCCGGCGGCTTGGGGGGCTCATAGCAATCCTCTTGACCTTTCCAGGTTTTTTTTATAGTGCAGTGTGAGCAGTTGCTGCATCGCTCCTCCGTGTCCCCTAACGGTCACTGCGGGAGCAGCAAACCCAGTTCCGCACCAGGAGAAGACATGGCATCACACAAAATATGCCACTGCTTGCACCACACAAGAGCAGTGGTGGCGCCACACAGGAGACCCATTGCTGCCGCTTCCTAGGAGAAAGCCACGGCACTGTGATTGGGAGACTAGGTGCTGACAGCTGGTGAGAGAGAAGACTCCCGCTGCCAGATGTATACACAGTGCTGCATGTACTGGAGAGTGGGGATGGAGGAGAGGATTAGGAGGGACAAAGCGATGTCCCTGCTCTCCATCCTCTCCCCACCACCCATCGACTTCCCTCCTACTCTAACCCCCATCCTCCTCCTACTACTCTCACAATCTCTCCTGCTCTCTCTCCCTCTCTCCTTCCCCCCCCTTTGCCTTCCCTACTACTCTCACCCCCTTTCTCTCCCTCCCATCCTCTCCCTACCCCCCTTTGCCTCCCCTCCTACTCTCACAATCTCTCCCGCTCCCTCCCATTCTCTCCCTACCCCCCTTCACCTCCCCTCCTACTCTCACCCCCCCTCTCTCTCCCTCCCATCCTCTCTTTACCCCCCCCCCTTTGCCTCCCCTCCTCTCCCCCCATTCACTTCCTACCCTCTTTGCTGCACCTTCTACTCTCAACCTCCCTGTATACTCTCACCCTCTCTCTCCCATTCTGTCCTATCCCCGTTGCCTCCGCTCCTACTCTCATCCTCCATCTCTCTCCCGACCTCCTTTTCTTTCCCTCCAACTCCCATCCCCTCTCATCCTTTCAATTGCCCTCTTTGCCACCTCTCCTAATCTCACCCCATCTCCCTTCCATCCTCTCCCTACGCCCCTTTGCCTCCCCTTCTACTCTCACTCACTCTCCCTCCCATCCTTTCCCTACTCCCCTTTGCCTCCCTCCTATACTCACCCCCTCTCTTCCTCCTATTATCTCCCTACCCCCCTCTGCCTCCCCCCTACTCCCACCCTCTCTCTCTCCCTTGCCTTCCCTCCTATTATCACTCACTCTCCCTCCCATCCTCTCTCTACCCCTCTTTGCCTCCTCCCTTGGCCACCCATCCTACTCTCACTTCCATCTTTCTTTCTCCATCCCTGTCTCCCCCCCTCTCTCTCTACCTCCCTCTCCCTGAGACCCTCTCTCTCTCCCTCTCACTGAGACCCTCTCCCTGAGACTCTCTCTTCCTGAGACCCTCTCTCCCTCTCCCTGAGACCCTCTCTCTCCATCTCCCTGAGACTGCCTCTCTCTCTTCCTCTCCCTGAGACCCTCTCTCCCTCTCCCTGAGACCCTCTCTCTCTCCCTCTCTCTGAGACCCTCTCTCTCTTTCTCCCTCTCCCTGAGACCGTCTCTCTCTCTCTCTCACTTTGTTTCACTCCCTATCACCCTCTCTTACTCCCCGTCTCTTAACACCATCTTTCTCTCGTGACAACGGTGGAGGGGGGGGGGGGATTTCAAAATTTTGCTATGGTGCCCTCAGTATTCTAGTTACGCCCCTGGATTGGGGTAATAAGTAGACCTGGGATTGAGGGATTCCCTGAGGTACAGGTGATAGCTCTGTAAGTGCAGAAACATATATGTATCACTTCAATTAACTTATTAACTTATTTAAATAAATACATGAATGGTGCCAAGTGCAATCATTTGCATAATTACAATAACAATTCTTCTCTTTAAGGATATGATCATATAAATGAAGGATGTTTCAATTACTGCCCTGAGGCAGGTTCCTTCATATAGAGTTTGGCTGGAACATGTCTTCTCCTACCCAATGCCCCCTCGAGCCACCCCCCCCTCCACCCAGGCGCATTGTCTCACGGCATAATGTCAACACACTAGATATTGCTGTGTCCTCTTCTTGCCCCAATCGCCACCATGTCCTGCCCGAACCTCGCCGCCTCCCTCTATAATGACACCCTATCTTCGGCATTGGACTCTGCCTGCCCTCCCTCCTCTATCCCCCTTCGATGCTCCAACCCCCAACCTTGGCACTCGCCTTTCACCCGATTCCTTAAAAAGAGCTCTCGCACTGCTGAGCGGTTCTGGAAGAAATCACGCTCCCTCACGGATTATCTCCATTTCAAATTCATTCTTTCCTCCTTCAGCTCTGCCCTTGCTCTGGCCAAGTAATATTACTTTAACTCCCTCATCCTTTCCCAATCATCGAACCCCTGCAGGCTCTCGCCATCTTCAACTCCTTGCTCTCCCCCCCTTCTCCAGCTCTTCCGTACTCCATCGTACCCGCTGATTTTGCTACCTACTTTTCAACCAAAATCTCCTCTCTCAGGACTTCCATCACTGCTGCCATGACCTCACCCTCTCCCTCCTCCCCTCCTACATCTCCACTCCCCTCCTTCCCACCCCTGTCCTCATTTTACCACACCACTGCTGCTGAAGTCCACTCTATCCTTCAATCCGCTTCTCCCTCCACCTGCCCGCTCAATCCTATCCCTTCCAATATTACCCATCGTCTCAGTCCATCGGTCTGCTCTCACCTGGCTCACCTCTTTAATCTTTTACTATCCTCTGGGATCTTCCCCTCCTCCTTCAAACACGCTCTTGTCTCCCCAATTCTAAAAAAAAAAAATCTGGACCCCAACTCTCCATACAACTACAGGCCCATCTCCATCCTCCCTTTTGCCTCCAAACTCCTAGAAGGTCTGGCCTATAATTGTCTCCTAAGCCACCTTACTGCTAACTCCATTCTAGACCCCTCCAATCCGGGTTCCGCCCTTTACATTCCACTGAAACTGCCCTGATCAAAGTCACTAATGATCTACTATTGACTAAATCCAAAGGCCTGTTCTCTATCCTCATCCAGCTTGATCTGTCAGCTGCCTTTGACACTGTTGACCACCCTCTCCTGCTCAACACCCTCCGCTCCTTTGGCATCACTGGTACGGTCTTCTCCTGGTTCACCTCATACCTCTCTGACCGCTCCTTCTCCGTCTCCACTCTGAGCTTCTCCTCTCCTACTACCCCGCAGCCAGTCGGTATTCCCCAAGGGTCAGTCCTTGGCCCTCTCCTCTTCTCCCTATACACCACCTCTCTGGGCACCCTCATCAGCTCCTACAGCTTCCATTACCACCTTTATGCTGATGATACCCTAATCTATCTCTCCTCCCCCGACCTATCCCCATCACTCCTGTTAAAGGTCTCCGAATGCCTCACGGCCATCTCAGCCTGGATGACCCAACGCTTCTTGAAACTAAACATGGCTAAAACTGAACTTCTAATCTTCCATCCCCAGAACATCCCCTCTTCTCCCACTATCTCCATCAGCATTGGTGAAACCGAGATCACCTCCACCGACCAAACGCGCTGCCTCTGTGTCATCATTGACTCCTCCCTCTCTTTCACCCCAACATTCGTGCTCTCACACAGTCTTAACGCTTTCACCTCCGCAACATCTCGCGCATCAGACCATTCCTCTCCACTGACGTGACCAAAATTCTCATTCACTCTCTTGTCATCTCCCATCTTGACTACTGCATTATCCTTCTCTCTGGGCTACCTCTCGCCCGCCTCGCCCCTCTCCAATCCTTTCTAAATGCCGCTGCTAGGCTCATCTTCCTCTCCCTCCTCTGTCTATCTCTTCACTGGCTCCCCATTCCTTTCTGAATTCTCTTTAAACTCCTCACCACCACCTACAAGGCTCTCTCCTCCTCCACCGCTCCTTACCTCTCTTCACTGATCTCTATCCACACTCCCTTTCATCCTCTTTGCTCCACCGCCGACCGCTGCCTGACCTCTCGCCTAATCACCTCCTCCCACTCCCGTGTCCAAGACTTCTCTCGCATTGCCCCCCTGCACTGGAACAACCTCCTGCCACCCATCAGGCTTTCTGATTCCCTTACCTCCTTTAAGCGCTCCCTCAATACCCACTTCTTCCGACTAGCTTATCCCTCCTCCTCCAAACCTCTTTTGCTCCTCCTATCATGCCTACCCTACCCCTCCATCCGTTCCCATCCGTTCCTATTCGTTTCCCGCCCCGCTGGCAAATAGCGCTTCGCCGCTTCAGGCTCCTAGCTACCGCCACTGTCCTGCTTCATTTTTCCACTTCACCAGCAAATTATTTTATTTGTACATCCAAGTCTGTGATTGCACCTCTGAACCAAGTATAGCCTTCATACACTTAAAAGTCCTGCCTGTATTATACCCTCATTTGGCACTACAGTAACCCTTATACTCTCATTCACATCTCCCGACAAACTCTCTCTCTCTCGTGCACTGGCAGCAAAGTGGAGAGCAGCTCCATCTCTATGTCCCTCGACAAGTTCATCCTCTACCACCCCACTTGATTCTTTCCCCCCAACTCCTTCACTACCTCTCTCTGTTTTTATTTTGGCCACCACCTCCATCTTTCCCTCTCATCAGAAACTTTCCACTTTTCCTTCAAGCATGTTCTTGTATGTCTTAAAAAGCCTAAAACTCTTTCCAATTACCATTCCATCTCTCTCCTCCATTTTGTCTTCAAACTCCTAAAGCTTATAGACTACAATCACCATTATCCTTTGCTTTCCTCACACTTCCTACATGACCAAATCCAGTCTGGCTTCTGTCCTCTGCACTCCGCTGAAAGTGGCCCCTGTAAGTCTGTAATAACACATTGGACAACCTTTTCCTCTTGCACATCCTTCACTCCATTGGTCTGCATGTTGCTACTCTATCCTTGCTGCCCTTCTGCCTCTCTGCCCTCTTTTGGTTGTCCTCCTACCTCACGGCCCTCTCCTGGCTGTCATGCCTCTCTGCCCTCTTCTAGCTGTCCTCCTGTCTCTCTGCCCTCTCTTGGCTGCCCTCCTACTTATCTGCCCTCTCCTGGCTTTCCTCTTACCTCTCGTCCCTCTCGTGGCTGTCCTCCTACCTCTCTGCCCTCTCCTGGCTGTCCTCCTACCTATCTACCCATTTCTGGCTGTCCTCCTACCTCTCTGCCCTCTCCTGGCTGTCCTCCTACCTCTCTGCCCTCTCCTGGCTGTCCTCCTACTGCACCTCTCTACTCACTCCTGGCTGTCCTCCTACCTCTCTGCCCTCTCCTGGCTGTCCTCCTACCTCTTTGCCCTCTCCTTGCGGTCCTCCTGCCTCTCTGCCCTCTCCTGGCTGTCCTACTATCTTCTCTACCCTCTCCTGGCTGACCTCCTGCCTCTCTGCCCTCTCCTGGCTGTCCTCCTGCTCCTCTGACCTCTCCTGGCTGCCCTCCTTCCCCTCTGCCCTCTCCTGGCTGTCCTCCTAACTCTCTGCCTGCTCCTGGCTGTCCTCCTGCCTCTCTGCCCTCTCTTGGCTGTCCTCCTACCTCTCTGCCCTCTCCTGGCTGCCCTCCTACCTCTCTGCCCTCTCCAGGCTCCCCTCCTACTTCTCTGCCCTCTCCTGGCTGTCCTCCTACCTCTGCCCTTTCCTGGCTGTCCTGCCTCTCTGCCCTCTCCTGGCTGACCTCCTACCACTCTGCCCTCTCATGGCTGTCCTCCTGCCTCTCTGCCCTCTCCTGGCTATCTTTCTTCCTCTCTGCCCTCTTCTGGCTGGCCTCCTTCCTCTCTACCCTCTCCTGGCTGGCCTCCTGCCTATCTGCCCTCTCCTGGCTGGCCTCCTGCCTCTCTTCCCTCTCCTGGCTTTTCTCCTACCTCTCTGCCCTCTCCTGGCTGTTCTCATACGTCTCTGCTCTCTCCTGGCTGTCCTCCTGCTCCTCTGCCCTCTCCTGGCTGCCCTTCTTCCTCTCTGCCCTCTCCTAGCTGTCCTCCTACCTCTCTGCCCTCTCCTGGCTGCCCTCCTTCCTCTCTGCCCTCTCCTTGCTTTCCTTCTACCTCTCTGCCCTCTCCTGGCTGCCCTCCTACTTCTCCGCCCTCTCCTGGCTGCCCTCCTACTTCTCTGCCCTCTCCTGGCTGCCCTCCTACTTCTCTGCCCTCTCCTGGCTGCCCTCCTACTTCTCTGCCCTCTCCTGGCTGGCCTCTTGCCTCTCTGCCCTCTCCTGGCTGTTCTCCTACCTCTCTGCTCTCTCCTGGCTGTCCGTCTGCTCCTCTGCCCACTCCTGGCTGCCCATCTTCCTCTCTGCCCTCTTCTGGCTGCCCTTCTTCCTCTCTGCCCTCTGCTGGCTGTTCTCCTACCTCTTTGCCCTCTCCTGGCTGTCCTCCTTCCTCTCTGCCCTTTCCTTGCTTTCCTCCTACCTCTCTGCCCTCTCCTGGCTGCCCTCCTACTTCTCTTCCCTCTCCTGGCTGCCCTCCTACTTCTGTGCCCTCTCCTGGCTGCCCTCCTACTTCTCTGCCCTCTCCTGGCTGTCCTCCTGCCTCTCTGCCCTCTCCTGGCTGTCCTCCTGCCTCTCTGCCCTCTCCTGGCTGTCCTCCTGCCTCCTTTGCCCTCTCCTGGCTGTCCTCCTGCCTCTCTCCCCTCTCCTGGCTGGCCTCCTGCCTCTCTGCCCTCTCCTGGCTGGAGTCCTGCCTTTCTGCCCTCTCCTGGCTGGCCTCCTGCCTCTCTGCCCTCTCCTGGCTGTCCTCCTACCTCTCTGCCCTCTCCTGGCTGGAGTCCTGTCACTCTGGCCTCTCCTGGCTGGCCTCCTGCCTCTCTGCCCTCTCCTGGCTGGCCTCTCTGCCCTCTCCTGGCTGGCCTCTTGCATCTCTGCCCTCTCCTGGCTGTTCTCCTACCTCTCTGCTCTCTCCTGGCTGTCCTTCTGCTCCTCTGCCCTCTCCTGGCTGCCCATCTTCCTCTCTGCCCTCTCCTGGCTGCCCTTCTTCCTCTCTGCCCTCTGCTGGCTGTTCTCCTACCTCTCTGCCCTCTCCTGGCTGTCCTCCTTCCTCTCTGCCCTCTCCTTGCTTTCCTCCTACCTCTCTGCCCTCTACTTGCTGCCCTCCTACTTCTCTGCCCTTCTCCTGGCTGCCCTCCTACTTCGCTGCCCTCTCCTGGCTGCCCACCTACTTCTCTTTCCTCTCCTGGCTGCCCTACTATTTCTCTGCCCTCTCCTGGCTGCCCTCCTACTTCTCTGCCCTCTCCTGGCTGTCCTCCTACCTCTGCCCTCTCCTGGCTGTCCTCCTGCCTCTCTGCCCTCTCCGTGCTGTCCTCCTACCTCCTCTGCCCTCTCCTGGCTGTCCTCCTGCCTCTCTGCCCTCTCCTGGCTGGCCTCTTGCCTCTCTGCCCTCTCCTGGCTGTTCTTCTACCTCTCTGCTCTCTCCTGGCTGTCCTTCTGCTCCTCTGCCCTCTCTTGGCTGCCCTTTTTCCTCTCTGCCCTCTCCTGGCTGCCCTTCTTCCTCTCTGCCCTCTCCTGGCAGTCCTCCTACCTCTCTGCCCTCTCCTGGCTGTCCTCCTTCCTCTCTGCCCTCTCCTTGCTTTCCTCCTACTTCTCTGCCCTCTCCTGGCTGCCCTCCTACTTCTCTGCCCTCTCCTGGCTGCCCTCCTACTTCCCTGCCCTCTCCTGGCTGCCCTCCTACTTCTCTGTCCTCTGCTGGCTGCCCTCCTACTTCTATGCCGTCTCCTGGCTGTCCTCCTGCCTCTCTGCCCTCTCCTGGCTGTCCTCCTTCCTCTCTGCCCTCTCCTTGCTTTCCTCCTACCTCTCTGCCCTCTACTGGCTGCCCTCCTACTTCTCTGCCCTCTCCTGGCTGCCCTCCTACTTCTCTGCCCTCTCCTGGCTGCCCACCTACTTCTCTTTCCTCTCCTGGCTGCCCTACTATTTCTCTGCCCTCTCCTGGCTGCCCTCCTACTTCTCTGCCCTCTCCTGGCTGTCCTCCTACCTCTGCCCTCTCCTGGCTGTCCTCCTGCCTCTCTGCCCTCTCCGTGCTGTCCTCCTACCTCCTCTGCCCTCTCCTGGCTGTCCTCCTGCCTCTCTGCCCTCTCCTGGCTGGCCTCTTGCCTCTCTGCCCTCTCCTGGCTGTTCTTCTACCTCTCTGCTCTCTCCTGGCTGTCCTTCTGCTCCTCTGCCCTCTCTTGGCTGCCCTTTTTCCTCTCTGCCCTCTCCTGGCTGCCCTTCTTCCTCTCTGCCCTCTCCTGGCAGTCCTCCTACCTCTCTGCCCTCTCCTGGCTGTCCTCCTTCCTCTCTGCCCTCTCCTTGCTTTCCTCCTACTTCTCTGCCCTCTCCTGGCTGCCCTCCTACTTCTCTGCCCTCTCCTGGCTGCCCTCCTACTTCTCTGCCCTCTCCTGGCTGCCCTCCTACTTCTGTGCCCTCTCCTGGCTGCCCTCCTACTTCTCTGCCCTCTCCTGGCTGCCCTCCTACTTCTCTGCCCTCTCCTGGCTGCCCTCCTACTTCTCTGCCCTCTCCTGGCTGCCCTCCTACTTCTCTGCCCTCTCCTGGCTGCCCTCCTACTTCTCTGCCCTCTCCTGGCTGCCCTCCTACTTCTCTGCCCTCTCCTGGCTGCCCTCCTACTTCTCTGCCCTCTCCTGGCTGTCCTCCTACTTCTCTGCACTCTCCTGGCTGTCCTCCTACTTCTCTGCCCTCTCCTGGCTGCCCTCCTACTTCTCTGCCCTCTCCTGGCTGTCCTCCTACTTCTCTGCCCTCTCCTGGCTGTCCTCCTACCTCTGCCCTCTACTGGCTGTCCTCCTTCCTCTCTGCTCTCTCCTGGCTGTCCTTCTGCCTCTCTGCCCTCTCCTGGCTGTCCTCCTACCTCTCTGCCCTCTCCTGGCTGTCCTTCTGCCTCTCTGCCCTCTCCTGGCTGTCCTCCTACCTCTCTGCCCTCTCCTGGCTGTCCTTCTGCCTCTCTGCCCTCTCCTGGCTGTCCTCCTACCTCTCTGCCCTCTCCTTGCTGGCCTCCTGCCTCTCCTGGCTGTTCTCTAACCTCTCTGCCCTCTCCTGGCTGTTCTCCTACCTCTTTGCCCTCTCCTGGCTGTCACCCTAACTCTTTGCCCTCTCCTCTGTGATTACTGCCGGGACCTTGGACCAATCAAGGCTTGCAGTTCTGGAGCTCAATGTACCTTCAACTGCAACTCCATTTGATGTAAATGTGCTTTTTTTTCCCCTGTGGGAGATAATTGATTTTTTTTTTCATTTTGTCTATGCAAACACTGAGATTAAGTAAGGCCCTTATTCTGGTTGACCCCCAAAGGCTGCAAATTTCGCAGCCTTTGGAGTCCACCAAGGGTCGCCTGCACGGCCGCCTGCCCCCCCCCCCCCCCTTCGAACCCCCACAGGCATGCAAATTGCCTGGCCTTCCGCCCCACGTTCCTCCACGCCTGGACTTCTGTGTGTGAGCACTCTGTGCATGCACAGTCGCAAACAATCGGTCCCATGTGTGAATGCGATTAAATCAGAATACCCCTAATTGTGATACTGTGTGAACTGAACACCAGTCAATGCCAGGGAGGAGGCACCCCCATATATATTACTTCTAGGGACCTGGTATGAATGTAAACAACTGGGAAGGGGTCTCCTAATCCAGGAAACCATGTTCTGATTTAACAATCTAGAACACTCTGATGTATTTGGAAACAACCATTGTTTCCTTCCATGGATATTCAGGAGAGTCCTGACATCAGTGGAGACTGACACACAGCTGGCACAGAGATGGTGACACGAGACCAGAGAGAGTGCAGGTGAGAAGAGAGACTGACACACAGCTGGCACAGAGATGGTGACACAAGACCAGAGAGAGTGCAGGTGAAGAGAGACTGACACACAGCTGGCACAGAGATGGTGACACGAGACCAGAGAGAGTGCAGGTGAAGAGAGACTGACACACAGCTGGTGACACGAGACCAGAGAGAGTGCAAGTGAGAAGAGACTGCACCAGATATGGATGCTCCAGTTACTGCAGATCAAAGAAAGTCCTTGGATGTATTTCCCGCAGAACCGGAATTGTGGCTGAATTTCTGGAATTATGAGTGCTGGCAAGGGTATCTATGGCAGAAGGGTATGACGTGATGCCAGTGTTATGCCTGAAGGAGAAATTCAGATTTCACTTTGCACATGGAATGTGTACACGAGGAATATCCTGAAGGAAAAGTGTCACCTGTAATGTTTAAATAAACATCTGACACTGAAACATGGGAATATTTATTGTTGGGATGAGTGATATGTAAAATACTATATGTAATATGCACAGTGCAGCAAACGTACATGTAAGCAAGGAGGGTCTTCCAAACATGCAAAGTGAGCAGCCGGTGGTGTCAGAGGTGCAGGAGGCTGGGATTGCAGAAAACCCCGGTGTGCAGGAGGCTGGGATTGCAGATAACCCCGGTGTGCAGGATGCTGGGATTGCAGATAACCCCGGTGTGCAGGAGACTGGGATTGCAGATAACCCCGGTGTGCAGGAGGCTGGGATTGCAGATAACCCCGGTGTGCAGGAGGCTGGGATTGCAGATAACCCCGGTGTGCAGGAGGCTGGGATTGCAGATAACCCCGGTGTGCAGGAGGCTGGGATTGCAGATAACCCCGGTGTGCAGGATGCTGGGATTGCAGATAACCCCGGTGTGCAGGAGGCTGGGATTACAGATAACCCTGGTGTGCAGGAGGCTGGGATTGCAGATAACCCCGGTGTGCAGGAGACTGGGATTGCAGATAACCCCGGTGTGCAGGAGGCTGGGATTGCAGATAACCCCGGTGTGCAGGAGGCTGGGATTGCAGATAACCCCGGTGTGCAGGAGGCTGGGATTGCAGATAACCCCGGAGTGCAGGAGGCTGGGAATGCAGATAACCCCGGTGTGCAGGTGGCTGGGATTGCAGATAACCCCGTTGTGCAGGAGGCTGTGATTGCAGATAACCCCGGTGTGCAGGTGGCTGGGATTGCAGATAACCCCGTTGTGCAGGAGGCTGGGATTGCAGATAACCCTGGTGTGCAGGAGGCTGGGATTGCAGATAACCCCGATGTGCAGGAGGCTGGGATTGCAGATAACCCAGGTGTGCAGGAGGCTGGGATTGCAGATAACCCCGGTGTGCAGGAGGCTGGGATTGCAGATAACCCCGGTGTGCAGGAGGCTGGGATTGCAGATAACCCCGGTGTGCAGGAGGCTGGGATTGCAGATAACCCCGGTGTGCAGGAGGCTGGGATTGCAGATAACCCCGGTGTGCAGGAGGCTGGGATTGCAGATAACCCCGGTGTGCAGGAGGCTGGGATTGCAGATAACCCCGGTGTGCAGGAGGCTGGGATTGCAGATAACCCCGGTGTGCAGGAGGCTGGGATTGCAGATAACCCCGGTGTGCAGGAGGCTGGGATTGCACATAACCCCGCTGTGCAGGAGGCTGGGATTGCAGATTTCCCCGGTGTGCAGGAGGCTGGGATTGCAGATAACCCCGGTGTGCAGGAGGCTGGGATTGCAGATAACCCCGCTGTGCAGGAGGCTGGGATTGCAGATAACCCCGGTGTGCAGGAGGCTGGGATTGCAGATAAACCCGGTGTGCAGGAGGCTGGGATTGCAGATAACCCCGGTGTGCAGGAGGCTGGGATTGCAGATAACCCCGGTGTGCAGGAGGCTGGGATTGCAGATAACCCCGGTGTGCAGGAGGCTGGGATTGCAGATAACCCCGGTGTGCAGGAGGCTGGGATTGCACATAACCCCGGTGTGCAGGAGGCTGGGATTGCAGATAACCCCGGTGTGCAGGAGGCTGGGATTGCAGATAACCCCGGTGTGCAGGAGGCTGGAATTGCAGATAACCCCGGTGTGCAGGAGGCTGGGATTGCAGATATTCCCGGTGTGCAGGAGGCTGGGATTGCAGATAACCCCGGTGTGCAGGATGCTGGGATTGCAGATAACCCCGGTGTGCAGGAGGCTGGGATTGCAGATAACCCCGGTGTGCAGGAGGCTGGGATTGCAGATAACCCCGGTGTGCAGGAGGCTGGGATTGCAGATAACCCCGGTGTGCAGGAGGCTGGGATTGCAGATAACCCCGGTGTGCAGGAGGCTGGGATTGCAGATAACCCCGGTGTGCAGGAGGCTGGGATTGCAGATAACCCCGGTGTGCAGGAGGCTGGGATTGCAGATATCCCCGGTGTGCAGGAGGCTGGGGTTACAGATAACCCCGGTGTGCAGGAGGCTGGGATTGCAGATAACCCCGGTGTGCAGGAGGCTGGGATTGCAGATAACCCCGGTGTGCAGGAGGCTGGGATTGCACATAACCCCGGTGTGCAGGAGGCTAGGAATGCAGATAACCCCGTTGTGCAGGAGGCTGGGATTGCAGATAACCCCGGTGTGCAGGAGGCTGGGATTGCAGATAACCCCGGTGTGCAGGAGGCTGGGATTGCAGATAACCCCGGTGTGCAGGAGGCTGGGATTGCAGATAACCCCGGTGTGCAGGAGGCTGGGATTGCAGATAACCCCGGTGTGCAGGAGGCTGGGATTGCAGATAACCCCGGTGTGCAGGAGGCTGGGATTACAGATAACCCTGGTGTGCAGGAGGCTGGGATTGCAGATAACCACGGTGTGCAGGAGGCTGGGATTGCAGATAACCCTGGGGTGCAGGAGGCTGGGATTGCACATTACCCCGGTGTGCAGGAGGCTGGAATTGCACATTACCCCGGTGTGCAGGAGGCTGGGATTGCAGATAACCCCGGTGTGCAGGAGGCTGGGATTGCAGATAACCCCGGTGTGCAGGAGGCTGGGATTGCAGATAACCCCGGTGTGCAGGAGGCTGGGATTGCACATTACCCCGGTGTGCAGGAGGCTGGAATTGCACATTACCCCGGTGTGCAGGAGGCTGGAATTGCACATAACCCCGGTGTGCAGGAGGCTGGGATTGCAGATTTCCCCGGTGTGCAGGAGGCTGGGATTGCAGATAACCCCGGTGTGCAGGAGGCTGGGATTGCAGATAACCCCGCTGTGCAGGAGGCTGGGATTGCAGATAACCCCGGTGTGCAGGAGGCTGGGATTGCAGATAAACCCGGTGTGCAGGAGGCTGGGATTGCAGATAACCCCGGTGTGCAGGAGGCTGGGATTGCAGATAACCCCGGTGTGCAGGAGGCTGGGATTGCAGATAACCCCGGTGTGCAGGAGGCTGGGATTGCAGATAACCCCGGTGTGCAGGAGGCTGGGATTGCACATAACCCCGGTGTGCAGGAGGCTGGGATTGCAGATAACCCCGGTGTGCAGGAGGCTGGGATTGCAGATAACCCCGGTGTGCAGGAGGCTGGAATTGCAGATAACCCCGGTGTGCAGGAGGCTGGGATTGCAGATATTCCCGGTGTGCAGGAGGCTGGGATTGCAGATAACCCCGGTGTGCAGGATGCTGGGATTGCAGATAACCCCGGTGTGCAGGAGGCTGGGATTGCAGATAACCCCGGTGTGCAGGAGGCTGGGATTGCAGATAACCCCGGTGTGCAGGAGGCTGGGATTGCAGATAACCCCGGTGTGCAGGAGGCTGGGATTGCAGATAACCCCGGTGTGCAGGAGGCTGGGATTGCAGATAACCCCGGTGTGCAGGAGGCTGGGATTGCAGATAACCCCGGTGTGCAGGAGGCTGGGATTGCAGATATCCCCGGTGTGCAGGAGGCTGGGGTTACAGATAACCCCGGTGTGCAGGAGGCTGGGATTGCAGATAACCCCGGTGTGCAGGAGGCTGGGATTGCAGATAACCCCGGTGTGCAGGAGGCTGGGATTGCACATAACCCCGGTGTGCAGGAGGCTAGGAATGCAGATAACCCCGTTGTGCAGGAGGCTGGGATTGCAGATAACCCCGGTGTGCAGGAGGCTGGGATTGCAGATAACCCCGGTGTGCAGGAGGCTGGGATTGCAGATAACCCCGGTGTGCAGGAGGCTGGGATTGCAGATAACCCCGGTGTGCAGGAGGCTGGGATTGCAGATAACCCCGGTGTGCAGGAGGCTGGGATTGCAGATAACCCCGGTGTGCAGGAGGCTGGGATTACAGATAACCCTGGTGTGCAGGAGGCTGGGATTGCAGATAACCACGGTGTGCAGGAGGCTGGGATTGCAGATAACCCTGGGGTGCAGGAGGCTGGGATTGCACATTACCCCGGTGTGCAGGAGGCTGGAATTGCACATTACCCCGGTGTGCAGGAGGCTGGGATTGCAGATAACCCCGGTGTGCAGGAGGCTGGGATTGCAGATAACCCCGGTGTGCAGGAGGCTGGGATTGCAGATAACCCCGGTGTGCAGGAGGCTGGGATTGCACATTACCCCGGTGTGCAGGAGGCTGGAATTGCACATTACCCCGGTGTGCAGGAGGCTGGAATTGCACATAACCCCGGTGTGCAGGAGGCTGGGATTGCTTTTTTTTTTTTACACAGCCTCCACCACCTTCCAGAGGTCGCCCACCTCACCTTCTTCATCCTCCCCTAGCTTCACCATAGGGATGCTTGGAGGCTCAGGACCTACAAACCTCCTGGACAGGGCATCGGCATTGAGGTGCTGTTTCCCCGGATGATGCATCGCCTCAAACTTAAATGGCTACAAGGTCAAAAGCCTACGGGTCACACAAGCATTCACCTCTTTGTTTGTATGCATCCACTGTAAAGGTGCATGGTCTGTGAGCAACAAAAACTCTTGCCCCAATAAATAATATCTTAATGACTCAACTGCCCACTTATTGGCCAAGAGCTCCTGCACAACAGTTGAGTACTTGTGCTCTGGGCAATAATTTACGGCAGAGGTTGAGGACGGGCTGCTCCTAATCCTGTCCCAGAGGACTGCAACACAAATTGTCAGGAGCTTTTCAAGACAGGCTCGGTACACAAAGCTCGTCTTACATCCTGCCAAGCAGTTTCCACTGCTCTGGACCAGGTTATCTGTTCTGGGGACTGTTTCTTCAGACATTCGGTTAGTAGAGCCGAGCTAGCGGTGAAATCTCAAATGAACCTGTGTTAATGGGGGTTATTCTAGTTCACTCTTTCTGACAAATTCCTTCTTAGATGGACAAAACCATTTGCACTGCGGGTGGGGCAGATGTAACTTGTGCAGAGAGAATTAGATTTGGGTGGGGTTTTACTTCAAAGTGAGATCTATATTGCAGTGTAAAAATAAAGCAGCCAGTATTTACCCTGCACAGAAACAAAATGACTCACCCAAATCTAATTATCTCTGCACACGTTACATCTGCCCCCTGCAGTGCACATGGTTTTGTCCATCTAAGAAGGATTTTGTCAGAAAGAGTGAACTAGAATAAGGCCCAATATTCCACCAGACGAGAAATGTCCTATTGTGACTTACATTTAGGTTTAGATCAGGTGAGGACTGCTCCTACCTTACTAGGCTGAGGTTTATGGGGGGGGGGGGATCTTAGAATTCACACCCTATATACATGAGGCGCTATCATGCTGAAACTTGTAGTTCTGCAAAGAAAAACACATGGTGTAGATGCACACTCCATATTATTAATCAATCAATCAATAATAGAGGTTCTTAGTATATCAATTGGCCAAGAAATATTTGCCCACCAACCAGCTTCACGGTGACCTAATTTCTGGTGGGTCCCTAATACTAAGTTTAACTGGTGCGCGGAACCCCAAAAAGGCCAGCATAAGCCAGTCACCCCAGGGCAGCACACAAATAAAAAACTAAGCTACTGTATAAGTGTGTTAATAAGAAAGTAGCAGAAGCTAGAGGTTAAAATGTGTAGTGCTAGAGAAAGTATAATATTAGTGAAAAATAAACAGTGCTAAGTAAATGTTAGGGTGTGCCACCCCGAAAGCAACTCGGTTACACCAACCCAAGGGGAGCTGCGCCCCAAATCCATCCCCAAGACCAGCAATAAGTGTCAAATTTTAGGTCTTACCTTTCATTGTGCCTACAGTTTGCAGTCTGTGGCTACCGGGGACCAAGCTGGTGAAATAATATTCAGATCAGGTGGGCGGGGTGCTACTCTAAGTTGAAGGAGTCCCAACCTTCAGGTGTACAGGTGTACACAATTTTAGCTTATGGGGGGGGTTGGATCTTAGAATGCACACCCGATTTACATGAGGTGCTATCATGCTGGGACTTGTAGTTCAGCAAAGAAAAACACATGGTGCAGATGCACACTCCATATTATTAATCAATCGATCAATAATAGAGGTTCTTGGTATATCAATTGGCCAATAAATATTTGCCCACCAACCAGCTTAACTGTGACCTCATTTCTGGTGGGTCCCTAATACTAAGTTTGAATCTGGGACGTGGAACCCCAAAAAGGCCAGCATAAGCCAGTCACCCCAGGGCAGCACACAAGTGAAAAACTAAGCTATACATATGTGTAACTTTATTTTCACTACACATTTTAACCTCTAGCTTCTGCTACTTTCTTATTAACACACTTATACCATACCCTCCAACATGACCCATTGCATTCGGTACACAATGCTCTGTTCCTGGACGTCCTTGGTAATGTATGATTGTCATCACCTGTGTTGAAACAACCTTCTCATCAATTACCTAGTTCCACACAGGTGCTGGCAATCATACATTACCAAGGACGTCCAGGAACAGAGCATTGTGTCCTCCTGGAGAGGGGCATGCTGGGAGGTATGGATAATGTATGATTGCCAGCACCTGTGGGGAGCTGGGTAACTGATAAGAAAGGTGTCACCACAGGTGCTGGCAATCATACATTACCAGGGAAGCCCAGGAACAGAGCATTGTGTCCTCCTGGAGAGGGGCATGCTGGGAGGTGTAGATAATGTAGGATTTCCAGCACCTGTGGGGAGCTAGGTAACTGATAAGAAAGGTGTCACCACAGGTGCTGGCAATCATACACTACCAGGGAAGTCCAGGAGCAGAGCATTGTGTCCTCCTGGAGAGGGGCATGCTGGGAGGTATGGATAATGTATGATTGCCAGCACCTGTGGGGCGCTAGGTGACTGATAAGAAAGGTGTCACCACAGGTGCTGGCAATCATACATTACCAGGGAAGCCCAGGAACAGAGCATTGTGTCCTCCTGGAGAGGGGCATGCTGGGAGGTTTGGATAATGTAGGATTGCCAGCACCTGTGGGGAGCTAGGTAACTAATACGAAAGGTGTCACCACAGGTGCTGGCAATCCTACATTACCAGGGAAGTCCAGGAACAGAGCACTGTGTCCTCCTGGAGAGGGGCATGCTGGGAGGTATGGATAATGTATGATTGCCAGCACCTGTGGGGAGCTAGGTAACTGATAAGAAAGGTGTCACCACAGGTGCTGGCAATCATACATTACCAGGGAAGCACAGGAACAGAGCATTGTGTCCTCCTGGAGAGGGGCATGCTGGGAGGTATGGATAATGTATGATTGCCAGCACCTGTGGGGAGCTAGGTAACTGATAAGAAAGGTGTCACCACAGGTGCTGGCAATCATACATTACCAGGGAAGCCCAGGAACAGAGCATTGTGTCCTCCTGGAGAAGGGCATACTGGGAGGTATGGATAATGTATGATTGCCAGCACCTGTGGGGAGCTAGGTAACTGATAAGAAAGGTGTCACCACAGGTGCTGGCAATCCTACATTACCAGGGAAGCCCAGCAACAGAGCATTGTGTCCTCCTGGAGAGGGGCATGCTGGGAGGTATGGATAATGTAGGATTGCCAGCACCTGTGGGGAGCTAGGTAACTAATAAGAAAGGTGTCACCACAGGTGCTGGCAATCATACATTACCAGGGAAGCCCAGGAGCAGAGCATTGTGAACCGAATGCAATGGGTCATGTTGGAGGGCATGTTATACAGTAGCTTAGTTTTTTTCACTTGTGTGCTGCCCTGGGGTGACTGGCTTATGCTGGCCTTTTTGGGGTTCCGCGACCCAGATTCAAACTTAGTATTAGGGACCCACCAGAAATTAGGTCACCGTGAAGCTGGTTGGTGGGCAAATATTTCTTGGCCAATTGATATACCAAGAACCTCTATTATTGATCGATTGATTAATAATATGGAGTGTGCATCTACACCATGTGTTTTTCTTTGTAGGCTGAGCTTTAACCTGTCCTCGGCCCACAATGTACCCCAAATACGAAATACATGACCTCAATCATACCAATTGCACATTTCTCAGGGTTGGCACTAAACCAGTGTGCCCATAGAGACTGTAAGACAACTTCTACCTTTCGTAGGTGTGACTCCCAGCCAGAGCTGACTATTGGCTACATTTTCTACCAATTCATCAACCTGGGGCAGAGGGTAAGAATCAATCCGGGACACTCGGTTTCATTTACGGAAGTTATTGCAGAACCTTAGAGCACCTGAAGGCTTAGGTACTAGGACAGTGATGGCTAACCTTGACACTCCAGGTGTTGTTGAACTACACATCCCAGCATGCCCTACATCAGTTTTAGCATGACCAAATAATAAAACAGTAGCAGGGCTTGCTGGGAAGTGTAGTTCCACAGCTGGAGTGTCAAGGTTAGCCATCACTGTTCTAGGACAATTGGATTATTCCACTCACTGGTGGATTCCTCTATGACCCCGGGTGTAACATCTCTTCCACCTCCTGCGTCACTGCTGCCAGCTTTGCTTCGGGTATGCGTTAGGGCATTTGTTTAATGACCACCTCAGGTGGAGTCACAACATCATCTTGGATGATCTGTGTCTTTCCCGAGATGGCAGAAAACACATCTTAGTAACGCTTCACCAACCTCACCATGACAGGAGGGTAGTAGGAGGGAGGTACAAATCTACCCTGTAAACCTGATAAAAACCTGGAAGAAAACTGCCAATCAGCCCTCTTTGGTAGCTAAAAAGGTTCCAGAATGACATGTCCTCAGTGCAGGAGGACGGCGGCCATTTTCCTGTAGCCGCGGCCGTGTTCTGAAAGCCGCGACCAGCGCAGGAGAGCTGGAGGAGGTGCACGGCCTGCACCGGACTGGGGCTGCAGGATGCACCGGACTGGGGCTGCAGGATGCACCGGACTGGGGTGTGGGCAGGAGGGGCATGTACTGCACTCTCCCCTGCCCCCCCTCCCCCAGCAGCAGCAGATGGAGATTTGAGACAGCAACAATGGTGAGTTGCTGCTGGCAAATTCTGGCACTGTGGGGCATATGTGTTTCTGGCACAGTGGGGGCATGTGTGTATTTGGCACTGTGTGGGAATATCTGGCATTGTGGGGGCATATGTGTGTCTGGCACTGTGGGGGAATATCTGGCACTGTGGGGGAATATCTGGCACTGTGGGGGCATATCTGGCACTGTGGGGGCATATCTGGCACTGTGGGGGCATATCTGGCACTGTGGGGGCATTTCTTGCACTGTGGGGGCATATGTGTCTCTGGCACTGTGGGGGCATATCTGGCACTGTGGGGGCATATGTGTCTCTGGCACTGTGGGGGAATATCTGGCACTGTGGGGGCATATGTGTCTCTGGCACTGTGGGGGCATATGTGTATTTGGCACTGTGGGGGCAAATCTGGCACTGTGGACATCACATTGTGCGGTGCAATGGGCATCATGGTATGGGGCGTAATGGGCATTACGATGTGGGGAGCATTGGGTAATTGCCATCACAGTATAGAGTGTAATGGGCATCAAGGTGTGTGGCATAATGTGTAATGAGCATCACAATGTGCAATCTGCAGGTACACAATACAATCATGGTATAGGCTACGTGCCCTTATGATAGGCCACACGCATAATTTTTCAGCGCGCCTCTGGCGCGCACAAGCATTGCATCTTCGAGAGAGTTGGGGGGGGGGTATGGGCCAGTGCTCTAGACTTGCCCCCTAGGCTAAAAGTTGCCAGCCAGCCCCTGTGAATGACATTGGGGTCCTGGCATGATTGGTCTTCCTACCCTTCTTTTAATAGATCTAGAATTCATGGGGGCTGTCTCCCATAGAGGAGCTCAAAGGGACTAGTGGGCCTGATGTATCAAGCTTCAAAAAGTGATAAAGTAGAGAGTGATAAACAACCAGCCAATCAGCTCCCATCTGCCATGTTACAGGCTAGGTTTGAAAAATGTCAGGTAGGAGCTGATTGGCTAGCTGTTTATCACTCTCCATTTTATCACTTTTGAAGCTTGATACATCTGGCCCTGGAGGAGCGGGGTACCTCTCTGACTGCAAACATCAAGGTAGGAGCAGATCCCAATCTCGTTTCTCTTGAGACACCGCCCTCCTTATCATTTTCTTAAGGGTTTTATGAAACCTTTCTACAAGGCTGTTTTTGGGTGGTACACTGAGGTGGTAATCCTGTCTACTTTTAGCAACCATCACTAATCCATAAGTTTAGACACAAAAGGGGTACTTTAGTCCATTTACACCTCTTTTGGTATCTTTAATTAGCTCTCTGGCAATAGTGCCAGATTTCATATTGCGCAGGGGTATAGCCTCAGGGTACCTGGTGGCATAATTAACTACCACCAATATGTATTGTGCCTTCTGTGAGGTTACTGGTTCCTCAATCACTCAGACACCGAGCAGATCAAACCAAAATACGGTTTATTTTTATCACAGCACACACAAGTAGATAAAGACAGGAACAAGAGGCAAAATGTAGCATAGAAACATCCAGGTAGCAGTCCAAGTCCTTGTAGCATCACAGTTACAAATCACAAAACTATCACTCTCCACACAGCCGTTATAGCAGATGTTCCACACAATAGCGTAGTAGGATGCCCACCCCGGGCAAACGATGTGTTCCACAAGATCCAGTGGGGGGTATGACCCCTTAGCCAGGATTGTGAATAACATAAAAAAACTGGCATGTGTACCAGTCATTTTAAAACCTTCTAAATTCCCACGACGCTTGAACTATCAGTGGGCTTGCACTGGGTCTCGATTGGTGGATTCAAGAGTCAGGTATATCCCCCCTCCCAGCTACAGCTGTCCACCTGCTGCTGCCCCCCCCCCCCCTGTGACAAGCCAGAACTGGAGTACCCCTTTTTGTGTCACAGAATCATTGGTGGCCAATGCTGCCTAAAAATACACAGGATTTTGGAGGGTTGCTAGGCAGCTACCCCGCAGCAGCACAGAGGACAGGAGGGACTTTAGGACCTGGCAAGGTGCTGGGAGAGAAGCAGGAAGTGAGAGCCCTGCTGTTGCTGGGCAGATTTTAGTGTAACAAGTGTGCTGTGTGCAGTGAGAGGAGCCAGGAAGGAGAGAGAGGGAGAGCCCCTGCTGTGTAATGAGTAAGCAGGAGGACTGAGCTGAGAGAGAGATCCCAAGCGGAGCAGCATGTGGGGAGTGTTCTGCAGTGATCAGCGTCTGCAGGGAGAAGGTGCCCAGACTGACAGTAGGGACCAGAGAGAGAGGACCCCAGCATTGTTTGGCAGCATAAGGGCAGGAGGGCCTGTGCCTCACAGCAGGAACAGCAGGGAGCCAGCAGAGTGTTGCAGCACATGGAGTAGTGTCTGGCAAGAGTCAGCAACAGGAGCTGGCAACAGAGCCTCAGGTACCCTGACACTGCCCCACTCACACTTGCCACCCACCATTACCCCAGGAACTGTCATGCTATGCCTGCACTGACAAGCCCTTGCCCCTGTTTCAATTAGGGCCTGTACTTCCCAAGTCCTAGTCCTGTGATCACGGCCTGAAGGCTGACTGGGCCAATTATTGGAAACCTGTTATTTGAGTCACACGCAGTATTGGACACCCTCAGGGCCGGTGCAAGGCACCGGAGCGCCCCAGGCGAGTCGGGCTGGGGGCGCCCCGGGGGGGGGGGGGGGGGGTGGGGGGGTGGTGTGTGTGAGGTGTGGGGTGGTACCTGTCCTACCGGCGCTGTCTATTTCAATCTGGCGGCGGAGGCAGCGGGGGTCCCTGCAGTCTATTAAAAATCACGAGCGCTATCCGCCGGGCTATGCGGAAGCGCTTCTAGTGTGAAAACTCTGGCAGCACGCTGATTGGCTGAGATCAGCGTGCGCCGTGCTGCCAGAGTTTTCACACTAGAAGCGCTTCCGCATAGCCCGGCGGATAGCGCTCGTGATTTTTATTAGACTGCAGGGACCCCCGCTGCCTCCGCCGCCAGATTGAAATAGACAGCGCCGGTAGGACAGGTACCCGGGCGGCATTTTCCGCCCTCCAGTGGCCGGCGCCCTAGGCAAATGCCTAGGTTTGCCTAGTGGTGGCGCCGGCCCTGGACACCCTTTGCCTTGGATTACAAATTCTGCATTACAGTAGTTGCTACTTCAATTACGGTGCACCTAGGCCTAACAGGTACCTTGTGCTATTGTAGAACTGCGCAGTTCGGGGACTTATTCTTTGGTATCTGGACACTTACTGTTATTAACACAAGGTATAATCTGTGGCATATTACTGTCATTTATTTAAATGTGATTGCAAGTCTTTTGATTGATGGTTAGAATTATTTGCAATGTGGTCCTAGTGCATAGTGATATTGGTGACGCAGTATACCGTGCGAATTGCGGCCTGCAGAGGTTACAGATGGCACCATCGCGCACGGTATCCTCTTCATAGGACATTATTATTGTTTGTCTTTCATTGCATTCATTGTTGGAAACAGTATATTGCACTTATTATTGCAGTGTATTGTGTGAGGTGTGGCCTACAAATGCCACGGTGACCTCATTGCGCACAATATCATACAGGAGAATTGTCTTTATATGTATCTTTTTGCCAATTATTGCATTCCAGTGTCATTGTTATTGAATTGTTTAACCCCTTTCATAGCGGTGATTCTTGATCCCTCCTGCCGTAAATTAAATTATTTTGATCACCGTCCTCATGTGTGGCGACCATTCTTTGTGGTTGTTTTAGGGTATTACCATCCCAGGGTGCCTTTGTCCCTCCGCCCTCTGAATTGCAGGCGAGTGAAGCAGGCAGGTCGCAGCCAAGCAGTACCAAAAGGAAAACGGAAACATCAGGTAACGATCACACACCTGTACCCAGTCTGACATCATCACACTTGGCGTCTACGAACAGGACCGGACAACATGTCGAAACCCCAAACTCCAGCCAGGTCAGGCCGAAGACTGCTACCAACACCACCCAGAGGAAATAATGCACCCATGGCGATGGCGGCACCAATCACAATGCCATACTATTTTGGTGCAGCATGGATGCCTACGTACTCGGGAAACACACGTACTCAAGGTACAAGTACTTTAAAAAAATTCCGGGACAGGATGAAATCCACTTTTGAATTGTACAATCTGAGTGGGAAACAGAGAATAGAGATCCTGATGGCACAGCTAAAAGGTTCTGCCCTGAGAGAAGTCAAGTCGTGGTCCGAGGATGAAAAATCAACGGTAGACAAAATATTCGGGAAACTTGCGAAGATCTTCGACTCAAAGACTATATCGGCAGTGAAATGTAGACTGTACGCTAGGAAACAGAAACCGGGTGAAACGCTGCGCGACTTTGCGCTGGGCCTGCACGAGGCCATGAAGGCTGTACAGGCACTAGACCCTCGAGAGATACAACAAGCCGACAAAATCCTCATAGGACTCTTTGTAGAAGGGGCACGGGAAGAAAGTATCCGCGCCCAACTCCGAATGTTGGAGCGGCAGGAAAGAGGCTGCACGTTCACCGAGCTCAAAGAGTCAGCTCTGCAAATACTGGAACGGGACCTGAATGTCGAGGCTGAGGACGTGGAAGAGGAAGATGTGGAGGGCCACTACGAAGTCGGACACCAGGGGGCTAGTGGAAAGAGAGAAGCGGTTCTCCAAGAAGCACAAACCCCAGCAGGCCCAGATCCATTGGCTGCCATCAACAGCAAGCTCACCGAGCTGGCCTTAGGCCTCGCCCAAATGGGGCAAAGGCTGGAACAGAGTGAAGCCAGACACAATGAATGGCGTCCAAGAAGAGATAGAGGAGGCCGACCTTGGTGGAGTGCGGCTGGAGTAACAGGAAGAAGCTCAACCGATCAATTCAACGAAGAGGTCAGGCCGATATGCCGAAGATGCAGACAGAGCAGACATATCGAAAGAAATTGTCATCAGGACATTTTAAACGAGGAGGACCGACCCTCGGAAAGAAACCCGCCACTAAGTCCGCGAGAGCTCATGCAAAATCAGACCACAGCGAGAATACCACCTGACACTGAGGATCAGCGAGTCAGAGCAAGAAAGTTGACCGGACAGGTATTGTGGTTCAGTGTAGCATGTGGCTATGGCTTCATAAGGGCAGACAATAGGAGAACCATATATGTGCACTATACTGGCATCCAGAAGACCCCTAGGAACAAATACTTCCGAAGCCTAGGAAACGGAGAATGGGTTGAATTTGAACTGACCAATGGAAAAAGAGGCATCAAGGCGACTAATGTAACAGGCCCCGGTGGTGCTGCAGTGAGAGGCAGCACATATGTGACAAACCGCAGTGAAGGTCGACGCTTCGCGCAACACTGCAACGATCCATACAGGCACCAGCTGCATGGTCAACACAGCCAGAGAGAAAGAGGATTACAGGATGTCCATGGCAAAATTGACCGACCTAGCACCAATCCTCCCCAGCGTGATCAGACGCCACGACCACCGGAACCCAAAGTCTCAATACAAAAGGAACGGCTAGAAACAAGCGAGAGACCAGACATACGGGGTAAGAGTAAGGCAGTGCAACAGTGCCATGAAAATGCAATTAAACCACAGTGTCCTCCAGAGCACATTAGGCCACCGTCTCAACCTAATGTCCCTGCAGAAACCCCAAGGGAAGCAAAGAAGGCCAAGGCCCAGCCTAAAGAAGAGAGGCCTGGAACCGAACACGAGTACACCCCAAGAATGGGAGATACAGGTGACCAGGCAGATGCTAGTACCGCTGAACGTAAGAGATGCCCTGAAGTTGTGGCCCACATGCCTGTGACAAAGAAAATAGAACCATTGGAACCCAAAAGCCCAGAGGCAGCTATGCCACCGCCCAAAGCAGAGGCCACTACGGAATTCACAAACACAGCTGAAAAGTCTGAGACCCGTCCCAGAGAAGAAAAACCTAGTGATGACCAGGAGTGTAGGGCGATTACAGGAGAAGAATTCCTGTGCTTGATACAACAGGCCATCAACAGGTCCAGGAAAAGTGGAAAAGATGAATCGCGCGCTCCATGCCGACCGCATGCAGTGATTTAAGGTGCAGTCAAAGAACATGAGAGAAGACTTGCCTGAGGCGGAGGGGCAGGGAATCCGTGGGGGACATGCCTCTGCACAACCCAGGCCCCATGGTTGACAGGCTTTTACCAGGCTTAGGTAACCCGCCCTGAATGTAAATGTGTTAATGTGTTAATGTTATGCCAAAATGTAAAGATGTTTCACAGATTAAAGGTAATGTGACCTTTTAATGTTTTGTTTCTAAATAAGAGACTGTACCAGTACTTTTGTTACTTAAGCCATAATGCCCGCGGACGGGCATTCTTCCAGCGGGGAAGCATGTGACAAGCCAGAACTGGAGTACCCCTTTTTGTGTCACAGAATCATTGGTGGCCAATGCTGCCTAAAAATACACAGGATTTTGGAGGGTTGCTAGGCAGCTACCCCGCAGCAGCACAGAGGACAGGAGGGACTTTAGGACCCGGCAAGGTGCTGGGAGAGAAGCAGGAAGTTAGAGCCCTGCTGTTGCTGGGCAGATTTGAGTGTAACAAGTGTGCTGTGTGCAGTGAGAGGAGCCAGGAAGGAGAGAGAGGGAGAGCCCCTGCTGTGTAATGAGTAAGCAGGAGGACTGAGCTAAGCTGAGAGAGAGATCCCAAGCGGAGCAGCATGTGGGGAGTGTTCTGCAGTGATCAGCGTCTGCAGGGAGAAGGTGCCCAGACTGACAGTAGGGACCAGAGAGAGAGGACCCCAGCATTGTTTGGCAGCATAAGGGCAGGAGGGCCTGTGCCTTACAGCAGTAACAGGAACAGCAGGGAGCCAGCAGAGTGTTGCAGCACATGGAGTCGTGACTGGCAGGAGTCAGCAACAGGAGCTGGCAACAGAGCCTCAGGTACCCTGACACTGCCCCACTCACACTTGCCACCCACCATTACCCCAGGAACTGTCATGCTATGCCCGCACTGACAAGCCCTTGCCCCTGTTTCAATTAGGGCCTGTACTTCCCAAGTCCTAGTCCTGTGATCACAGCCTGAAGGCTGACTGGGCCATTTATTGGAAACCTGTTATTTGAGTCACACGCAGTATTGGACACCCTTTGCCTTGGATTACAAATTCTGCATTACAGTAGTTGCTACTTCAATTACGGTGCACCTAGGCCTAACAGGTACCTTGTGCTATTGTAGAACTGCGCAGTTCAGGGACTTATTCTTTGGTATCTGGACACTTACTGTTATTAACACAAGGTATAATCTGTGGCATATTACTGTCATTTATTTAAATGTGATTGCAAGTCTTTTGATTGATGGTTAGAATTATTTGCAATGTGGTCCTAGTGCATAGTGATATTGGTGACGCAGTATACCGTGCGAATTGCGGCCTGCAGAGGTTACAGATGGCACCATCGCGCACGGTATCCTCTTCATAGGACATTATTATTGTTTGTCTTTCATTGCATTCATTGTTGGAAACAGTATATTACACTTATTATTGCAGTGTATTGTGTGAGGTGTGGCCTACAAATGCCACAGTGACCCCATTGCGCACAATATCATACAGGAGAATTGTCTTTATATGTATCTTTTTGCCAATTATTGCATTCCAGTGTCATTGTTATTGAATTGTTTAACCCCTTTCATAGCGGTGATTCTTGATCCCTCCTGCCGTAAATTAAATTATTTTGATCACCGTCCTCATGTGTGGCGACCATTCTTTGTGGTTGTTTTAGGGTATTACCATCCCAGGGTGCCTTTGTCCCTCCGCCCTCTGAATTGCAGGCGAGTGAAGCAGGCAGGTCGCAGCCAAGCAGTACCAAAAGGAAAACGGAAACATCAGGTAACGATCACACACCTGTACCCAGTCTGACATCATCACACCCCCCCCCCCCTGCTGGGTCAGTTTCCAGTGAGTCTGCTAGTGACCAGAGATACACAAAGAAGTGCAAATAAGGAGGAACAACCACAAGGTAATTTGGTTATGTCCTGATTACCCCCTGTGGACATAACCTTCCTGTAAATAGCAGGGGAATTGGATCACCCCCTGTGGAAATTTCCTGTCTGACCATATTTGGGCAACATCCTCTGATATACAGTCTAATACTATGGTTCTAGAAATACACACAGATTTGGGGAATAGAACAAGAGGGTACAGACGGACTAAAAAGTACATTAATCACTACACCTAATAAAATATAATAATTACAGTCTTACAGTGAGTCTGATAACTTCACACCTTCAAGCTGATTTTTCCACTGGCCCTATCAAATTCATACCAATCCGCTCAAAAGGCACGGACATGATAGGGAGGGGTACCAGTGGAGTCCTATACTCTGGCCGTGAGGCTGTCCTCTGGCACACTGGGCATTCCTGACAATACCTCTTAACAGAAGCATAGATGCCAGGCCAAAAGAACCTTAGCTGGATGCGTTGGAGTGTTTTCTCCTCCCCCAGATGGCCGCCCCACAAATGCATATGTGCGGCTTCTAATACCCAGGGCCGGATTAACAATGGGCCTGATGGAGCTATAGCTCCAGGCCCACTCTCCAAATAGGCCCATTTTGTAGCTGAGAGCCAGGGCTTTCCAACGAGACCAGCTCTGCATCGCTAGCCCCCTGGGAACCGGAGATACCACCAGGCAAACCTGGAACGTTTTCCCTTAGGATAACATGGGACCCGCTAATTCCGACCTCCACCCGGTTCCAACGGCTGCCAGTTCCCCCTCCGGCATCACAGAAACTCGAGGTTGATCTCAGTTGAACCCAAATCGATGGCTTTGAATCTGATACCTGGCCCATATGGGTTCATTGGTTCTAGAGATATTGCAGGTAAAACTATTTTTTTTTTTTCTGAAATGTAATTTTATGGCTGTTCATGTTGTTTGAGGACAGATTTCTCTGGAACCAAACGGCCCAGTTTCACGGGACCAAAATCATTCGAAGGTTACATGTAAATGGATCAGTTGGTTCCGAAGATATAGCTGGTTGTTTAAAGGGGGGCGGGGTTGTTTTCTCTCCCCCTCACACCAGAAAATGCAGGGACTAGGCTGGTGTAAAAGGGGCCAGTCCGAGAATGTCCCTGCATGATCCTGGGACCATATTTGCTGCATTTTCTGGTGTGAATGGGGTATTATTTCAAATAGCCGGGACATGCAGTGCTCTGAATACAGCCGGGCAGCCCCCTGCTCTCTGCCCGGCTTTTAATGGCTGTCATTTCTGCCCGGGGGCGACTGTTCCCCAGTTACCACGAGCATGTATCCCCCCTTGGCAATGAGCATGTAATACCACATGGCAATGAGCATGGAACCCCTGGCAATGAGCATGGAACCCCTGGCAATGAACATGGAACCCCTGGCAATGAACATGTAGGTAAGCAACACTTATGTAGCATCATTTGTAATAGGCATTATGGTGTTTGGCATAATACGTAATGGATATTATGGTGTGAAGCTTAACATGTAATAGGCATTATGGTGTCAATTTTTAATGTGCACCTTTGGCGCGCAATGCCCCTATTTATGAAGCATATTGTGCATTATTGCTGTTTGGTATAGTGCAGGCATGTCCAAACTATGGCCCTCCAGCTGTGAAACTACAAGTCCTATCATGCATTGCCACAGTTTTGCAATTAGGGAATGCTAAAACTATGTCAAGGCATGCTGGGACGTGTAGTTTCACAACAGCTGGAGGGCCACTGTTTGGACATTCCTGGTATAGTGTGTATTTTGGCTCAATCCATGTGGCAAAATTTGAATTTTGCCTTAATCTGTGTGGCATAACGTGAATTTTGACTCAATCCGTGTGCCATAGTGTGAATTTTTGCTCAATCGGTGTGAATTTTGTCTTATTACATGTGGCATAATGTGTAAGAAGCAAGTACAGTATAAGGGGTTACTATTGTGTTGCATGATTTGTAAAAGGGGTATATGGTGTGGTCAATTTAGGTGACCACATAAAAGGTGCTGACATATTGGGGGACATTTACCAAAATGGATTCGTATTTTAAAAGTGAAAAAAGTCGTATTCGTAGTCGTATTGGCGTGAATTTCTGGCGTATTCGTGAAATCATAATTTAACAAGTAAAAAAATCGTACTATAGTGGAAATTATCTTGGCGTGAACTTGTCATATTGAGGTCGTATTCGTATATCAAAATACGACTACGCATGTGTACGAAAAGTCTACACCATCGATAGAATACGAATGATTTTTGCATGGGCTAGGCGTATTTTCATCATGTACTAAAAATTCGTATTCGTGAAGTTGTAAAATAGGATTCGTAAACAACTCAGAATCGTAAAAAAATTCGTGAAATAAAATACACCCTCCTTGACAAGGTCTATTTTAAAGTGTATTTCACCGGCTTCAATGGAACACATGTGTTATCATTTTAAAAACACATCACAGACCTTAGAAATCACATATGTGTGCCTTATAAAAGCCAAACATCCACCTACAAACACTTCCTGACTTCTAGCATGGCAGACTATATGCTATATCAGGGTGCTTCAGTGTGGGCTTTGAGACAGCTGATGTCTTGGCTGTGCCAAGGAAGAAGACGTCGGCGTCATGAAACTGAGCATGACCAGCAGGTCCACTCAGAAATCACTTTTCACAATCTCACCAAAAATCACCAAACAACTCTCCACTGCACCTCTCTCCTACACACTCCAAACTACACCCACAACAAGTTTTGGCGCCTCCACGACTTATATATGGGTGTGAGAGCCCTCCCCAGTGTATAAGAGATACACCAATCACGCTTGTAGTTTCATTTTCGTAGTGAACCATGTGGTTGAATTCGTATTTTATTTCACGACAAATTCGTGAAATAACGGGCTTTTCAGACAAAAATCTCTACGACATTCGTGTTTCACCTACGAATCTACGACACTACGAAAACATGCGTAAAAAAACATACGAATGCCTACACCATCGGAAAATACGAATTTTAAAAATACGACTTTGTAGTAACTTACACTCCGGAATACGACTTTTTCAAGATCACTATCATTCGTACACATTCGTATTTCCTACGAATACAAATACGAATACGAATTTTTAGGGAATCCATTTTGGTAAATGTCCCCCATTGTCTACCAAGTTTCGGTTTTCAGTATTTTTTTATGACTGGATTGCCGCCTCACCCCGCAAGTATCTTAGGACATCGGCGTCCTGCGGATGCACCTTTGGAGTGCACCCGCCAATATATCTCCCTGCATTTTTCTTATGCCAGCCCCCTGCCTTTTCCAGGCATATATAATTAGTTGAAAGTATTAACACAAATAGAGACACGCCCATGAGCTGACTACCCAACCAGAACACTGGTCACGCCTCCCACATTATTGCACATAATAGGCCTGTGATAATTTTCAGCTCCAGGCCCATTTAGACCTTAATCTGGCTCTGCTAATACCAACCGCTTCAGTTGTTTCGGGGAACTAACATAGAAACATAGAAACATAGAATTTGACGGCAGATAAGAACCACTTGGCCCATCTAGTCTGCCCCTTTTTTTAAACATGTTACCTCAAACCATATTTGATCCTTATTTTTATGTAAGGATATCAATATGCTTATCCCAAGCATGTTTAAATTGTACTACTGTATTTGCGTCTACCACCTCTGTTGGGAGGCTATTCCACTTATCTACTACTCTTTCTGTGAAAAAATTCTTCCTCACATTTCCCCTGAATCTTCCTCCCTCTAGTCTTAGTGCATGTCCTCGTGTTCTGTTGCTCCTCTTCAGGGCCGGCGCCACCACTAGGCAAATCTAGGCATTTGCCTAGGGCGCCGGCCACTGGAGGGCGGTATTTCGCCCCCCTTGCCGCCCGGGTACCTGTCCTGCGGCGTATATGTGTGTATATTAAGCTGGCGGCAGCGGGGGGTCCCTGCAGTCAATAAGAAATAACGAGCGCTATGCGGAAGCGCTTCTGTTTTGGAAACACTGGCCGCACGCTGATTGGCTGAGATTCCGCCAATCAGCGTGCGCCGTGCGGCCAGTGTTTCCAAAACAGAAGCGCTTCCGCATAGCCCGGCGGATAGCGCTCGTTATTTCTTATTGACTGCAGGGATCCCCCGCTGCCGCCGCCGCCGCCAGCTTTACAGCACCGCAGGACAGGTTCCCGGGCGGCAGACACCGGGGCGCCCCCACCCCGACTTGCCTGGGGCGCTCCGGTGCCTTGCACCGGCCCTGCTCCTCTTCCTGTGAAGAATGTCTCCCACCTGTACCTTGTTAAAGCCCTTGATATATTTGAAAGTTTCTATCATGTCCCCCCTTTCCCTTCTCTGCTCTAAAGTATACATATTAAGATATTTTAGTCTTTCCTGGTACGTTTTGTGATGTAGGCTATGCACCATTTTAGTTGCTCTTCTTTGTACAGTCTCTAATGTATTTATATCCTTCTGGAGATATGGCCTCCAGAACTGAACACAATACTCTAGGTGAGGTCGTACCAATGACCTATACAGTGGCATTATTACTTCTTTCTTTCTACTGCTGATACCTCTCCCTATGCAACCAAGCATCTGACTTGCCTTCTTCATTGCTTTGTTACATTGCCTACCTGCTTTTAAGTCCCCTGAGAGTTGTTCTAATCTTTTCCCTTGTACAGTAGCAACATGATATAGCAAATCAATTTGCAAAACAAAGTAGGGTGCACCCTGTGATGGTAAAGCATCCATTATCCTGCCATTAACCACTTTAACAGTCTTAAAGACATGTACAGTAGGAGCCAGTTTCATCTTTGTTCCTTTGGCCATGGCTATTCTATTGTTCTCAGCTGCAATACAATACATAGAACAATAGAGTAGGGGATTAGCAGAGTAATCCAATTACTCACTTAATCCTATTATGGACATAGATGGCAGTGGCTCCCACTGTACTAAATTGGTATCATCACGTTGATCTCTCCCAAAGTCCTGTAGTGATATCTGTTCACCAACTGGGTTCCATTGGGCCTCAGACTATGTCTCATGTGGTGGTTCAGGACTGGCAGCATCTTTCACAGATGTCAAACTTTGGTAGTCTTTGGTCTGTGGCACTTGAGTTGCATCAGTGGATGTGAGTTTGTTGCTGTCATGCCAGGTAACCAGCTCCTGCAACAATGGAAAGTCCCGGCCCAGAATCAATGGACAGCGTGGCCTGGAGGTCACTACTGCTACCAACCCTTGATGACCAGCCTTGAACGGTCAGAGGTAGGTAGACATATGGGCACTCAACATCACCATGAATGCACAACACCCTGACAGGAGGTTGGACCTTGTCAGTTCTGGGAGAAACCATGTTGGCTGCAACAATGATGAGCTCACTGCCAGTGTCCACCAGGGTCCAGATCTCTCGGCCTTCCAACTGCACCAGAACCGGAACAGGGAGGTCTCTGCTTGGGATACCCCTGCAGCTGTCATGCTGACCAATGGCTGAGCCATTTAACCGCACAGCAATCCATAGCAGTCCCATTGCACAGGACCAGGCTCACCACACTCAAAGCACACTAAAGGAGGCAGAGCCATTGATTTGACCACTGGGACCCGAGTTCTGGGCTTCGGTATTCGCACGTATCCTGACCTGGCTTTATTCAGCTTTCCCAGCATCAGGTGCTACTCAATCACTACATCCAGCTCCTCAAAATGTCTGGGGGTCAGCCTGAAGGGCTCACTGCTGCACTGAGTGGTCTAACACCCGCATAGCCTGGTTCAGTGCGACTACCTCCACAATCCTCACTGCAGAGTTTTTATCCAGCTGCAACCAGGCCCTTGCCAGCCAGGCTAGTTTGGCCAGCTGAATTCTGGGAGGCTCAGAACCCTCCAGCCGCCATTCATGGAACTCCTGGTCTTTGCTGGGGCCCATTACTACAATCCTGTCCTGTATAGCCTTTTTTAGGAGCGTGCCTCAGCCACAGTCATATCCTTCGCAGGCCATCACAACCGTGTCTACAAAGGATTGCCTCTATATCATCAGCTGGGGTGAGCTTCAGTCGCCTTTCCCGCTCTGGCTCACTCTTTTTAACTCATCACTCAATATTTGCGTAGGAGTCTGCTGGCTTTCCACCAGATACTGCTGACTGGCAGCCATCTTCTGCTGCCCCTCATATATCATTTGGACCTGGGTTTGTTGCCCCGCTTCAAGTTCAGCAAACCTTTTTAGTAATTCCTCCATATCGCCCTGCTCTTCCCATTTAAGGACAAACTAAGGTTTCCGGCTTCTCATGTCACCACATTATGTTCTATCACCATTCAGTATTCCACGTGATTATATCCTCCCATGGGAGATCCTGGCGGGGACCTCGGGATGAAAGTTGCCGGCAGCGCCCCTCTCTGCCTCGGCCGGAGCACTGGGCTGAGATCGGCAGTTTTCCCACTATCTGTTCTCTCCTTTAGGGCGGGATGTACTAAAGGGAAAATGCAGTAAAACGGGGGTTTTACCGCATTTTCCTATGTACCATTACCCGTCCGCCTGTTTCCACCGGGCAGGGTATCGCCACCTCTGGATGGTGATACCCATCGCCGCCCGCTGCCCGCCATCCGCATGACCCCCCCCTCCCATCCTTCATCAGGGGGAGGAGGAGACGCCGGGACACTGACAGCTGCCGGGATGTGACGGAGACCCCCGCAGACCACATTACAGGTATCGCGGGGGTCTCCGTCACCGCACCCCGGTAGCATCGCGGCGGCTGGGCGGTGAGGGGTGGAGATGTATATTAATACATCCCGCCCAGTGACTGTAATTCATACATTTTATGGTTTTATCTATATTAATCTAGCCAAATTATACCGATGGTATATCAGGCGCAAATTATACCGATGGTATATCAGGCGCAAATTATAAAAATTAAGTTAAATGAAATAGACAGTATATCATTCTAAATGTACCACAGCATTAATTGGTTACGGTGCTGCTCCCAACAATTAAACCAACATAACCAAAATTCAACTAAAAAGAGAGAGCGCACTTAATATATCAATATATTTAATTCATAAAAAGACACATTTTAAAACAAGTCATTTGTGAATAGATATAACATGATAAATAAAATAAGAATCAACTTTAAATATCGCTCAAAATTTATCCAGAGGTCAAATGTCACCAAACTGTAGCTCTAATGCTCTTACCCCCTTAAGTCCTTATATTGAAGGGGGGATGTGTATGTGGGGAGCCTCCACTGTGTCATTTATAACAATTGTGTCCAGAGATAAATTGTACCAATTTGAGGCAGATAAAAGGCAAATGTCGCTAGACCAAATGCTTCCAGGTACTTTGTGTCAGTCCTTGTCTATAAGGGTTTATTACCGCAGGACAGGGGGATGATGGAATAGGGCAGGAAAGTCAGTAGGTCGCTTTTACCGGCGTGGCTCTGTTGTATTTGGAGCCAACGCCGGGAGTAACCATCGCTGTAGTAGATGGAATAAGTCGCTACAACCGGCGCGGCTCAGGTGTAATGTGAGCCGTCCCTTCGCGGGCTTCACAGGTATCCGCGTCCCCTCGCGGGGCTCGCTGCGCTCGCCACGCTTCGGGCTCGGTGGCTCGCTGCGCTCGCCACACTATTCTATTCTCACTCCACGCCCTAGTGGATAGTAGGGGTATGAAAAGGTCGGAGGACACGTACCGCCGCCCCTCGCGGGCTCGCTGCGCTCGCCATGCTTCGGGTTCACGTTGATCGCGTGGTGGCGTAAACTACTTTTGGGGGGACATTTCAATGTTCAGGGGTGTTTTTGGCCCATTTACCATTGTTCCTATGATAATTTGGGTAAATTGAGCCATTTCACATTGTTTCCTATGGGAAATCGCGGGTAAATTAAGGCATGTAACATTGTTCTCTATGGGGAAATCGCGGGCATCGCGTCTGGCCCATCGCACCCGATTTTTTTGCGCATGCGATGCCCGCGATGGCCCCGATTTTACCCCCGATGACCGTGATTATGATCGTTGTGGCCGTGCTAGGAAACAAGTACCCATCCCCCCTTCAATATAAGGACTTAAGGGGGTAAGAGCATTGGAGCTACAGTTTGATGACATTTGACCTCTGGATAAATTTTAAGCGATATTTAAAGTTGATTCTTATTTTATTTATCATGTTATATCTATTCACAAATGAATTGTTTTAAAATGTGTCTTTTTATGAATTAAATATATTGATATATTAAGTGCGCTCTCTCTTTTTAGTTGAATCTATATTAATCCCCTGATAAGTTCTGTTCCCGGAGCACGTGCTGCTGGGAAAAAAATGTTTCGTCATCCTGTTTGTTCTGATTGTTTACGAGTAGCTGGTTGGTGACGTAAACCATTTATGTAGTACGGTTTTATATAATAATGTGTTTATCAGTATTCAGGACGTGCGGGTTTATTATGTACATAATCAGTAGTTAATGAAAGCTGTGTTCTCGTTGTTGGCCTAGGAGGCTTCTTTTACTAGGTATTTAGGATTCTACTAGGAATGTGACAGTTCTCCATGTGCCTGAATTCCGGTCGGGTCAGGATCTTCTGGAAGGAACTATAATGACTCAGCCCTGAGTTACCCGAAGTGACATCTTGCGACATACCTGATAATAAGAGCCAAGTAAATCCGTCCGGAGACCAGGAGCTGGTAACGTTTACTGATCAGTGATTTGAGGAATATAATCCCTGGGCACCTTCACCACAGATCATACGGGAGACCAATATTATGTCCATATTAGGATCCACGACTTTACCAGTTTAGGGTTGAGTTAGCGCATCAGTTTGAGAGAAGGTTCTCCCCAGGGAGTGGAATTCTCCAGTTTTTCACACTCTTTAAGTTAGCAATTAACTTTAATAATTCATCATTTAAATCAAAGTCATAATTGAACACACATAAACAAAGGACAAAAACACATTTATTTTTACTATGATCCAACCAGTGATATACCAATATCCAGTCCAATTTATATAGATAGAAGCAGTGGCAGTTTTTACCTATGGGCTGCAGGGCTGCAGACCCCCCCTACCCCAGGTAAAATCCGCCACTTTGTGAAGCCAGATGCAGTCTGTGAGGCTGAGCTGTGACTGACATTGACTTCCGACCTGCCAGTCACCATGGCAGTCCCATTGGGAGGTGTTCCCTCGCTCTGGGATGCAGTGGTGTAGCTAGGTGCCACGGTGCCCGGAACAAGGACATGTTTCACTCGCCCCCCATCCCCAGCTATTTCACGCCCCCCCCCCCCCCAAAGCTATTTCACCCCCCCCAGCTAACTAGTTCATAGGCCTAACCTTGATTCAAGGGAGTATGGAAGCCCCTTGTGTCCCCTTTATTTTACCTGAGGGAGATGTGGGTTGGTGAGTGCACAGGTGGCTTCAGGAGAGGGTATCCCTGGATCCGTGCCATCCAGGCTGTCCTGCCGGCATCTGCTGTAGATGGCGTGGGCCTCCTTGATTGTAGAAGGCAATCCACTGTCCAGCGGATGGTATCGCCAGTGCGGGGTCACAGGTAGGAGGGCAGCAGGTCATGCCCCGTCCCCTGCGTGTGTGTGGCTGCGGTCGCGGCCAGAAATCTAGGCCGCGGCTTCCAGCCCAAAGGAGGCCACAGACGTGATGTGCGGCACTGTCCTGCCGGGAGCCGCCGGGATGCAGGACCGGGACCGGAGGACCCTTCTCAGGTGGAGGTGAGATAGGGGTGCCCCCGGACAGGGGGAGGGGACCGGAGGAAGGGGTGTTGGCGGCATCGGGCTCGGGAGATGCAGCTTGGTGTTCTCGGCCACCCCCCCCCCGCCGGGTCTGCTGAGCGATAGTTACGCCACTGCCCCACTGACTGATGCCGGGCACAGCAGGGAACAGGTGAGCAGGGCAGGGGAGCTGGCAGCAGAGCTCCGGTGCCAGGTGACATGTCGGCGCCTGGAGCTTGTTCTCCGCCGGCTCCACCCTAGCTACGCCTCTGCTGGGATGCCTCTGTGGTCTGTAGGTGGGGCAGCCCATAAAAACAGTTATTGCACATGTGCAGTATCGAGGACAATGCCGCGCATGCGCTGAACCCAGGACCGTAAATATATTTCTTTGCACTGCCGTCGGAGCAGCACATACAGGCTGAGGGCCATCACATGCATTGTTCCCATGACCAGCAGCGGGGCCCAGCAGGCACTGGGGGAGGTGGCGTGGACCAGTGGCAGGGACCTGCAGTGGTGGTGGTGACAGAGGGGGGGGGGGCATCACGGCAGACCCCCTCCTCCACGGTGGTAAGAGCAGCCACTGGGTACAAGTAAATACTGACTATAAATACTGACTGTGTGTGAAACCACCCTGGTTATCACTGTAAATGATTGCTGCTTTAATAACATGGGAATTCTCTCCCAAAATCTCTGACTCTTACACCCTAATACAGTGGTTCCCAAACTGTGCGCCTAGGCTCCCTGGGGTGTCTCGGAGCACTTGAAGGGGTGCCTCAGGTTGGTGGCCCAGAACCAATTCAAATTATTTATGGCCAATGAAATAGGCAAAATCAGTGCTTGTGGCCTCCAATTACGAATATGTGGGTAAACAGAAGTGAATCATGTTCCTCACCACATAAATGGACCTAAGGAAAACATTTAAATCACAACTTACTTAATATTTTTTTCGTGAAATTAGTAATCAACTTTTGGCCTAGGGGTGTCGTGAAAAATATTCTTATACTTAAGGGTGCCGTGATTCAAAAAGTTTGGGAACCACTGCCCTAATACATTTGTTCCGAAGTCTACTAATTAGTAGCTGCTAAGGGTTTCATAGCATAATATGTTGCTTTCTGCATCTTCTCCGGGTGGCGCCCTTTATAGTTAATGCCCCCGTAGTTTTGCCTAGCCTGTGCCTGCCATCTCCATTACTGGTGCTACAATGACTTCCACAGCACCATCGGGCATTCCTTCCCCATATCTGTCACCACAGTATATATCTGCTCCAAGTGCAGATGCGTCAGCTTCAGTCCTGTGGGGGGGTTCCCCTGATCAGGGCAGGTGCAAGGTATTTCGGAAGCCTAGGCAGAATGTCAGCCTACTATTCCCCCCACCACTCACACCGATACCCACTCTCTAGAACCGCAGGTGAATGCATGGAGGTGGCATCTTAGAAGTCCACCACCTGCTGTTTGCATTAAGTTCAACAAGGAGCCTCTCTCAGAGTCCTCCCTAATTTTGTGATGGACTCAAGCGTGACCCCAGATTATGGAGCCACTAGGCAGCTGCCTAATGGTAGATCCGGCCATGCCTGTGATTCCGATAGACTGTCCCATGTATGACCCTCTGGGTGGCATCACCAGTCATGGTATTGCCCCATCACTCCTGTCTGTCCTCTTTTTTTAGAAGATCTTACGAGCAGGTCCCTCTTTCCTCGTGTACAGTGCATCTGGAAAGTATTTACAGCGCTTCACTCTTTTTTACATTTTGTTATGTTTTACAGCCTTATCCCAAAATGAAACAAATACATTTACACACAATTCCCCATAATGAAAAAGTGAGAAAAAGTTGGCCTCCATCATCTGTAAATGGAAGAAGTTTGTAACCACCAGGATTTTTCCTAGATCTGGCCGGCTGTCTAAACTGAGTGATCAGAGGAGAAGGCCCCTAGTCAGAGAGGTGACCAAGAACCAGATAGTCACTCTGTCAGAGCTACAGCATTCCTCTGTGGAGTGAGGAGAACCTTCCAGAAGGACAACCATCTCTGCAGCAATCCACCAATCAGGCCTGTGTGGTAGAGTGGCCAGACGGAAGCCAGTTCTTAGTGGCCAGTAGTTACTGTAGCTGCCCACCTGCAGTTTGCCAAAATGCACCTGAAGTCTGATGAGACAAACATTGAACTCTCTGGTGTGAATGCCAGGCGTCATGTTTGGAAGAAACCAGGCTCCGCTCATCACCAGGCCAATACCATCCATACAACGAACCATGGCGATGGCAGTATCATGCTGTGGGGATGTATTTTGGCATGCACTTTCAAGTGTGGGACCTTATATAGACAGGTGTGCACCGTTCCAAATCATGTCCAATCACCTGAATTTTATCACAGGCGGACACCAATTACGCTGTAGGAGCATCGCAAGGATGATCAGTGGAACCTGGATGCACCTGAGCCCAATTATTAGCTTCATGGCAAAGGCTGTGGATCCTTTCCGTATCACTGTTCTTTGTTCTCTTCTAGTACTTACCGTGCAGTTGTACTACTTTGCCTTGTACTGTAAGTCGCTGTTCTCTTGTTTTTGCTGATTTATGTATTGTTAGGTGCTGCTGATCGCTTGTGGCGTCAGATACATAATTAATAATAATCAGCTTTGGCACATGTTTAATTGCGAGGCATTGTGGTGATTGATTTAGCTGTTATTGATTCTCTGTACGCTGTCACACCTCACCTCCAGGCATTGTCCTCTGCTTGTGTCATGCTGGAGTTCTGAGTAATGAGTTCCTAAGGTCCCAGCCAGAGCTTCATTGGCAGAAGACATTGTCCTGTGTATAGAGGTTGTTCCCTGTGTAGAAGGGATGGCCACACTAAAGAAAGCAGAATTGGGGCTATGGGATTGGGGGGTGGGGGATGTTTGCTGACAAGGGCCGGTGCTAGGGTGTCCGGCGCCCTCCTGCAAACCATACATTTTGCGCCCTTTCACATTGCCATTGCAACAAGCTACAGCCCGATTGTGGGAGCGTATGCAACATGCGATCCTATGGAGGTTCTCGGGTTCATTTACATGTATGCATACACCATCTCAGTGCTGTGTCCGCAAAATGTTGCAGGCACTAAAGGTGCCCATACACGCTGTGAGAATCGCATACGTTATGGGTTAGATCGCATCGCACGGCATGCATGCAATGTGTGTGCAGTGGCGTAACTACAGAGGGTGCAGGGGATGCAGCTGCTATTGGGCCCGGTGGCTTGGGGGGGGGGGGGGGGGGCGAAAGATCAGCTGGCTATCCCCTGCACCCTCTTGAATTTTTTTTTCAGTTTTTTTTAAAAAAAAATGAGTACAGCGCGGGCCGGGGCAGTGGCTGCACCATTGTCTTGTGTCTCCATTCGTGTAAGCAGGAGACCAGGCGCAGCACAACTGCCTGGACACTGCACGGCACGCGCTGGACACTGGAGAGCCGGCGCATGTGTGACCTGAAATACCCTGCGCTGCCTCCCTGTGTCCCTGAAGACTGTGTCACCGCTGCTGACCCAGAGACCACGTCACTGACGCTTTCCTGGAGATCCCGGCGCTGCCCCTGCCGCTGTGGCTGCCTTGGTGAACACATCACTGCTGCTGCCCTGGAGACCCTGGCGCCACCGCTGTCCTTGGTACCCCATTGCTGCCCTGGAGAACCTGCCGCCGCTGCCCCAGAGAGCCACTTCTGCTAGTGAATAAGAAACCTGGCAGTAACTGCTGTGAGTGGGATTATGATTTTCTCACCCAACCTCTTTCGGACCTATCTCCCCTCTTTTCTCTCTACCCAGTTTCTCATCCCCCTTCTCCGCTTTTTCATATTTTTCCCTCCTCCTCCTTTTTATCTTTTTCTCTCGCCCCTTCTCTTTCATCTCCCCTCCAACCTCTCTCTCGGTCTCCCTCACACCCTCTCTCATTCACTATCGATCCCTCGCACCCTCACTCACTGTCTCTCCCTCACTCTTTGTCCTTCCAGTGACAATTTTTTGTGTGTGGGGGCCCCTTTCAATATTTTTCTAAGGGGCCCACAAAGTGCTGGTTACGCCCATGACTGTCACCGTCCCTCACTCTCTCCCCCAATCGCTGTCACCTACTGGGGGGGGGGGGGGCTTGAGGGTAGTTTGCTATGGGGCCCATGAGGTTCTTGTTTTGCCTCTGTGTGTGTGCGATGCGAACCGAAAGCAGTACAAAAAGTACTGTACAGTATGTGCAGCACTCGTGACTGAGGGGGAAAGGAGGGGAGACAAGGAGGAGATGGAAGAAGAGGGGAGGAGATAGAGGTGGCAGAGTGTTGAGGACTGGCAGTGGCACTGGCGCAGCACACTGAGAAGAGGGAAGGAAGTGGAGGCGGCGCTGCTGCCTGTTCGTCATTTGATTGACAGCTGACAGGCACAGGGATCAATGGGTAGGGGGCGGATCCGGACATGACATGTCATCCAGACATTCACAGACAGCGCTACATGCCTCAGCGCAAGTGTCCGTGAGGAAGAGGGGGCAGGTCGCAGGAGGAGGACAGTGTGTGCGCGGTGCAGGGAGGTGCTCAGCCTCTCCATACTGCCGCCCGCTGTCAGACAGGCGTGCAGGTGGCAGTGACAGTGAGGGCTGAGGCAGCTTTAGCAGAGCAGGCAGGGAGAAAGCACCTTTTCAGCATAGCACCTCCCTGCTTTGCAGGAGCTGCTGAGTGGGTAGCGCCAGCCCTGTTGCTGAAAATGGTCCTGATTCAGCTAGAGGGTTTGCAAAACTAGAACTCCCTGCAGCAGCAAACAAGAAACCACCCAGCACAGTACAAGGCCACCCCTGCCCAACCCTTACCCCACCCCACCGACCCCCCACCCAGCCTAACGCTCACCCACCCATCCCCGCAGTCTGATTCTAACATTTCTCGCTAGTGCCATACCCTAACCCGTACCTTCCAACATGACCCTCTCCATGAGGGAGAAAATGCTCTGTTCCTGGACTTTAAAAAAAACAGAAAGCAGCAGCACTTGAATTACAATGAAAGGAAACCAGTTTCAATAAATAATTACTTTATATAAAATTAATATTATTCCTATGAAAAAGCCACAGCAAGTGGCAAAACGCGTCAGTGGTTTTCCCCTCATCTACAGGATTGGAACACCAGCCACACACCAATTTATGCTTTCACTGCCCATTTGGGACTTTACCTACAGGACCTGTGCAACTCCACCCGGGACTACCAGCAGACACAAAACACCTCCAGGTGAGCCCCACCATTCCAGCCACCTGTCCCTCTGTGAGCCAATCCAGAGGTTCCATTGCTGATTGCTACATTTCCAGAAATAAGACCACTGTGACCATCCTTGAACGCCACATCACCACTGCTATCGGGAGGAGGACATTTACATTGGGGTTCCATTTGCCCCTATTTTAATTTCAGTTGGGTGGGCCTGCGCCTTCTCTAGCATCCACAAAAACGGTCTGCAGTATGGGGGCAGCCATTTTCTAAGTGTCAGTTTCATGGACGTGCGGTGAGGTAAATGGCTCAAGAGACCCTGGCAAGTACCAGAGCCAGATATGCGAACAATATATGAGCCATGGGGTACAGACCAGCATTATACACAGGTGCAGCAGTGTGTATTGCTGGAGATTTGCTGAGTTTTGATGTGGAGAAAAGGTAGCCAGGTGAGACACTGCCTCACCTGCCATTTACTTTTTACTCCATTGTTTTGACTATAAAAATGACTAGAATAATAAAAATAAGACATTTTTTATACATTATTTGTATTTTTGACATACTTTATCAATTCAAAGCGCCGGCATATACGCTAGTATGACAGGAAAGGCTGTGCCTCACCTGCCTCACCCTACCGCACGCCACTGGTCAGTTTCCATTAGCAGGAACATGGAGAGCAGGTCGACCCAGAGCCGAATTTTCCATTAGGCACGTGAGGCACGTGCCTAGGGGCGGCACATGTTTGGGGGCGGCACTTGGATGCCTGTGATAGTACTGTCAGCCCAAAATGTACCAATAACTGCAAAATATCCACTGTACTGTACTATATTCCATCTTAAATAGAGTGTAAATGGATAGAACATGCAGATACTGCCCCTATAAACTGTCCTACTTAGTAAACATTATTGTTGTGCCTAGGGGCGCCATCATCCCTAAATCCGCCCCTGGGTAGACCCATGACCAATGTTCCCTCTAATTTTACGAAAGCTGTGAGCGGCAAAAGATTTTGGCTGTGCAACTTTGGAAGGAAATTAAAATTTTTGTGCGTCACTTATATATAACTAGAAAATTACGTTCAGCATTTGTGTTAACTTTACTTCAAAATGATATTAAACATTTAAACATTCCAAACACAGCACACAATGTAGTTAATGGGTGAAACACACATGAATTTAGTCCACAACTGCAAAAAGTTGACCACTGCTGCTTTGTGCGCTTTGTTGTCATGTCTGTGCGCACGCTCGTAGATTTGTGTGCGCGCGCACGTGCACACAGCTTAGAAGGAACACTGCCCATGACCGCAGACTGATGCGGCACAGCGACAGGTACCGGCGGTGGCATTAAGTGGAGGCAGCTGGCAACGGGTAACAATAGCCACCCCGGCGCCCTCACTTACTAAACACCTCCCTGCCACTATAGTTACGCCACTGATCATGCTTATGTACTCAGTCCCCTGTACAGTATAATCATGCCTATGTACTCAGTCCTCTGTACAGTATAATCATGCCTATGTACTCAGTCCTCTGTACAGTATAATCATGCCTATGTACTCAGTCCTCTGTACAGTATAATCATGTCTATGTACTCAGTCCTCTGTATAGTATTATCATGTCTATGTACTCCGTCCTCTGTATAGTATTATCATGCCTATGTACTCAGTCCCCTGTACAGTATAATCATGCTTATGTACTCAGTCCCCTGTACAGTATAATCATGCCTATGTACTCAGTCCACTGTACAGTATAATCATGCATATGTACTCAGTCCTCTGTACAGTATAATCATGCCTATGTACTCAGTCCTCTGTACAGTATAATCATGCCTATGTACTCAGTCCTCTGTACAGTATAATCCTGCCTATGTACTCAGTCCTCTGTAAAGTATAATCATGCCTATGTACTCAGTCCTCTGTACAGTATAATCATGCCTATGTACTCAGTCCTCTGTACAGTATAATCCTGCCTATGTACTCAGTCCTCTGTACAGTATAATCATGCCTATGTACTCAGTCCTCTGTACAGTATAATCATGTCTATGTACTCCGTCCTCTGTACAGTATTATCACGCCTATGTACTCAGTCCCCTGTACAGTATAATCATGCCTATGTACTCAGTCCCCTGTACAGTATAATCATGCCTATGTACTCAGTCCTCTGTACAGTATAATCCTGCCTATGTACTCAGTCCTCTGTAAAGTATAATCATGCCTATGTACTCAGTCCCCTGTACAGTATAATCATGCCTATGTACTCAGTCCTCTGTATAGTATTATCATGCCTATGTACTTAGTCCTCTGTACAGTATAATCATGCCTATGTACTCAGTCCTCTGTACAGTATTATCACGCCTATGTACTCAGTCCCCTGTACAGTATAATCATGCCTATGTACTCAGTCCCCTGTACAGTATAATCATGCCTATGTACTCAGTCCTCTGTACAGTATAATCATGCCTATGTACTCAGTCCTCTGTACAATATAATCCTGCCTATGTACTCAGTCCTCTGTAAAGTATAATCATGCCTATGTACTCAGTCCTCTGTATAGTATTATCATGCCTATGTACTTAGTCCTCTGTACAGTATAATCATGCCTATGTACTCAGTCCTTAGTACAGTATAATCATGCGTATGTAGTCAGTCCCCTGTACAGTATAATCATGCCTAGGTACTCAGTCCCTTGTATGGTATAATCATGCCTATGTACTCAGACCCCTGTACAGTATAATCATGCCTATGTACTCAGTCCTCTGTACAGTATAATCATGTCTATGTAGTCAGTCCCCTGTACAGTATAATCATGCCTATGTACTCAGTCCTCTGTACAGTATAATCATGCCTATGTACTCAGTCCTTAGTACAGTATAATCATGCGTATGTAGTCAGTCCCCTGTACAGTATAATCATGCCTAGGTACTCAGTCCCTTGTATGGTATAATCATGCCTATGTACTCAGTCCCCTGTACAGTATAATCATGCCTATGTACTCAGTCCTCTGTACAGTATAATCATGTCTATGTAGTCAGTCCACTGTACAGTATAATCATGCCTATGTACTCAGTCCTCTGTACAGTATAATCATGCCTATGTACTCAGTCCTCTGTACAATATAATCCTGCCTATGTACTCAGTCCTCTGTAAAGTATAATCATGCCTATGTACTCAGTCCTCTGTATAGTATTATCATGCCTATGTACTTAGTCCTCTGTACAGTATAATCATGCCTATGTACTCAGTCCTTAGTACAGTATAATCATGCGTATGTAGTCAGTCCCCTGTACAGTATAATCATGCCTAGGTACTCAGTCCCTTGTATGGTATAATCATGCCTATGTACTCAGTCCCCTGTACAGTATAATCATGCCTATGTACTCAGTCCTCTGTACAGTATAATCATGTCTATGTAGTCAGTCCCCTGTACAGTATAATCATGCCTATGCACTCACTACTCTGTACAGTATAATCATGCCTATGTACTCAGTCCTCTGTACAGTATAATCATGTCTATGTAGTCAGTCCCCTGTACAGTATAATCATGCCTATGCACTCACTACTCTGTACAGTATAATCATGCCAGTGTACTAAGTCCCCTGTACAGTATAATCATGCCTATGTACTCAGTCCCCTGTACAGTATAATCATGCCTATGTACTCAGTCCTCTGTACAGTATAATCATGCCTATGTACTCAGTACTCTGTACAGTATAATCATGCCTATGTACTCAGTACTCTGTACAGTATATTCATGCCTATGTACTCAGTACTCTGTACAGTACAACCATATCTATGTACTCAGTCCTCTGTACAGTATAATCATGCCTATGTACTCAGTCCTCTGTACAGTATAATCCTGCCTATGTACTCAGTCCTCTGTACAGTATAATCATGCCTATATACTCAGTCCTCTGTACAGTATAATCCTGCCTATGTACTCAGTCCTCTGTACAGTATAATCATGCCTATGTACTCAGTCCTATGTACAGTATAATCATGCCTATGTACTCAGTCCCCTGTACAGTATAATCATGCCTATGTACTCAGTCCCCTGTACAGTATAATCATGTCTATGTACTCAGTACTCTGTATAGTATAATCATGCCTATGTACTCAGTCCTCTGTACAGCAGTGGTGGGCAACAAGCGGCCCGCGGGCCGGATGCGGCCCTCGAGACACTTATGTCTGGCCCGCTGCACAGACCTTTAGCGGCCGCTTGTCATTTAACCAGCAAATTTTTCTTTGCAGGGATAAACAGACCTGTTCACCCGCCGTTGTGAATGCACGATTCATTATTTATATATATATATATATATATATATATATAGACACACACACAGTGTTACACATGTGTGTGTGTATATATATATATATATATATATATACAAACACACACACACAGTGTTACACGTGTGTGTGTGTATATATATATATATATATATATATATATATACACACATACACACACAGGTAATGAATAAAGGATTTTTCAACAGGTTATATATGGGCACCGGGGTTGGAGACAAGACAGGGAGAGTGCCAGGCCGCAAGAATATATATAAAAAAATTATATATATATATATATATACATACACACACACACACATATACTGTGTGTGTGTGCGTGTGTGTATGTATATATATATATATATATATATATATATATATATATATATATATATATATTCTTGCGGCCTGGCACTCTCCCTGTCTTGTCTCCAACCCCGGTGCCCATATAACCTGTTGAAAAATCCTTTATTCACTACTTATCCCTCGTTTGGGAGCATTTTTCGTGATTTTATTTTGTGTGGCCCTCGAATATTTAGTGAAGTGTTAAGCGGCCCCCCAGCCAAAATAGTTGCCCACCCCTGCTGTACAGTATTATCACGCCTATGTACTCAGTCCTCTGTACAGTATAATCATGCCTATGTACTCAGTCCCCTGTACAGTATAATCATGTCTATGTACTCAGTACTCTGTACAGTATAATCATGCCTATGTACTCAGTACTCTGTACAGTATAATCATGTCTATGTACTCAGCCCTCTGTACAGTATAATCATGTCTATGTACTCAGTCCTCTGCACAGTATAATCATGTCTATGTACTCAGCCCTCTGTACAGTATAATCATGTCTATGTACTCAGTCCTCTGTACAGTATAATCATGCCTATGTACTCAGTCCCCTGTACAGTATAATCATGTCTATGTACTCAGTCCTCTGTACAGTATAATCATGCCTATGTACTCAGTCCTCTGTACAGTATAATCATGCCTATGTACTCAGTACTCTGTACGGTATAATCATGCCTATGTAGTCAGTCCTCTGTTTGGTATAATCATACCTATGTCCTCAGTCCTCTGTACAGTATAATCATGCCTATGTACTCAGTACTCTGTACAGTATAATCATGCCTATGTACTCAGTACTCTGTACAGTATAATCATGCCTATGTACTCAGTACTCTGTACAGTATAATCATGCCTATGTACTCAGTACTCTGTACAGTATAATCATGCCTATGTACTCAGTACTCTGTACAGTATAATCATGCCTATGTACTCAGTCCTCTGTACAGTATAATCATGCCTATGTACTCAGTACTCTGTACGGTATAATCATGCCTATGTACTCAGTACTCTGTACGGTATAATCATGCCTATGTAGTCAGTCCTCTGTTCAGTATAATCATACCTATGTACTCAGTCCTCTGTACAGTATAATCATGCCTATGTACTCAGTACTCTGTACAGTATAATCATGTCTATGTACTCAGTACTCTGTACAGTATAATCATGTCTATGTACTCAGTACTCTGTACAGTATAATCATGCCTATGTACTCAGTACTCTGTACAGTATAATCATGCCTATGTGCTCAGTCCCCTGTACAGTATAATCATGTGTATGTACTCAGTCCTCTGTACAGTATAATCATGCCTATGTAGTCAGTCCTCTGTACAGTATAATCATGCCTATGTACTCAGTCCCGTGTACAGTATAATCATGCCTATGTACTCAGTCCTCTGTACAGTATAATCCTGCCTATGTACTCAGTCCTCTGTACAGTATAATCATGCCTATGTACTCAGTCCCCTGTACAGTATAATCATGTCTATGTACTCAGTCCTCTGTACAGTATAATCCTGCCTATGTACTCAGTCCTCTGTACAGTATAATCATGCCTATGTACTCAGTCCTCTGTACAGTATTATCACGCCTATGTACTCAGTCCCCTGTACAGTATAATCATGTCTATGTACTCAGTCCTCTGTACAGTATAATCCTGCCTATGTACTCAGTCCTCTGTACAGTATAATCATGCCTATGTACTCAGTCCTCTGTACAGTATTATCACGCCTATGTACTCAGTCCTCTGTACAGTATAATCATGCCTATGTACTCAGTCCTCTGTACAGTATAATCATGTCTATGTACCCACTACTCTGTACAGTATAATCATGCCTATGCACTCACTACTCTGTACAGTATAATCATGCCTATGTACTCAGTCTCCTGTACAGTATAATCATGCCTATGTACTCAGTCCTCTGTACAGTATAATCATGCCTATGTACTCAGTCCTCTGTACAGTATTATCACGCCTATGTACTCAGTCCTCTGTACAGTATAATCATGCCTATGTACTCAGTCCTCTGTACAGTATAATCATGTCTATGTACCCACTACTCTGTACAGTATAATCATGCCTATGCACTCACTACTCTGTACAGTATAATCATGCCTATGTACTCAGTCTCCTGTACAGTATAATCATGCCTATGTACTCAGTCCTCTGTACAGTATAATCATGCCTGTGTACTCAGTACTCTGTACAGTATAATCACGCCTATGTGCTCAGTCCCCTGTACAGTATAATCATGCCTATGCACTCACTACTCTGTACAGTATAATCATGCCAGTGTACTCAGTCCCTTGTACAGTATAATCATGCCTATGTACTCAGTCCCCTGTACAGTATAATCATGCCTATGTACTCAGTCCTCTGTACAGTATAATCATGCCTATGTAGTCAGTCCCCTGTACAGTATAATCATGCCTATGTACTCAGTCCCCTGTACAGTATAATCATGCCTATGTACTCAGTCCTCTGTACAGTATAATCATGCCTATGCACTCACTACTCTGTACAGTATAATCACGCCTATGTACTCAGTCCCCTGTACAGTATAATCATGCCTATGTACTCAGTCCTCTGTACAGTATAATCATGCCTATGTACTCACTACTCTGTACAGTATAATCATGCCTATGTACTCAGTCCCCTGTACAGTATAATCATGCCTATGTACTCAGTCCTCTGTACAGTATAATCATGCCTATGTAGTCAGTCCCCTGTACAGTATAATCATGCCTATGTACTCAGTCCCCTGTACAGTATAATCATGCCTATGTACTCAGTCCTCTGTACAGTATAATCACGCCTATGCACTCACTACTCTGTACAGTATAATCACGCCTATGTACTCAGTCCCCTGTACAGTATAATCATGCCTATGTACTCAGTCCTCTGTACAGTATAATCATGCCAGTGTACTCAGTCCTCTGTACAGTATAATCACGCCTATGTACTCAGTCCCCTGTACAGTATAATCATGCCTATGTAGTCAGTCCTCTGTACAGTATAATCATGCCTATGTACTCAGTACTCTGTACAGTATAATCATGCCTATGCATTCACTACTCTGTACAGTATAATCATGCCTATGTACTCAGTCCCCTGTACAGTATAATCATGCTTATGTACTCAGTCCCCTGTACAGTATAATCATGCCTATGTACTCAGTCCCCTGTACAGTATAATCATGCCTATGTACTCAGTCCTCTGTACAGTATAATCATGCCTATGTACTCAGTCCTCTGTACAGTATAATCATGCCTATGTACTCACTACTCTGTACGGTATAATCACGCCTATGTACTCAGTCCCCTGTACAGTATAATCATGCTTATGTACTCAGTCCCCTGTACAGTATAATCATGCCTATGTACTCAGTCCCCTGTACAGTATAATCATGCCTATGTACTCAGTCCTCTGTACAGTATAATCATGCCTATGTACTCAGTCCTCTGTACAGTATAATCATGCCTATGTACTCACTACTCTGTACAGTATAATCATGCCTATGTACTCAGTACTCTGTACAGTATAATCATGCCTATGTACTCAGTCCCCTGTACAGTATAATCATGCCTATGTACTCAGTCCTCTGTACAGTATAATCATGCCTATGTACTCAGTCCTCTGTACAGTATAATCATGCCTATGTACTCAGTCCTCTGTACAGTATAATCATGCCTATGTAGTCAGTCCCCTGTACAGTATAATCATGCCTATGTACTCAGTCCTCTGTACGGTATAATCATGCCTATGTACTCACTACTCTGTACAGTATAATCACGCCTATGTACTCAGTCCCCTGTACAGTATAATCATGCTTATGTACTCAGTCCCCTGTACAGTATAATCATGCCTATGTACTCAGTCCTCTGTACAGTATAATCATGCCTATGTACTCACTACTCTGTACAGTATAATCATGCCTATGAAATCACTACTGGTTTCTGGCCCTTCTGCTTGAATTGCTGCCTCCATGCGGTGTGGTGTGGGTGCTATCAGCCTGTGGCACTGCTGATGTGTTATGGAAGACCAGGATGCTTCAATAGTGACCTTCAACTCTTATGCATTGTGCGGTACGGTCTCATGTCTCTCAACTTTCTCTTGGCAATGCCCATACATTAACTGGCCAATCCAGCACAGTAATTCCACGGTCCTGGAACCAGGTTTTGGTACTTTTGGCAGCGTGGGCAGGTGCCAACTCCTACTGGAAAATCATGACAGCCTCTCCATATAGTTTGTCTGCTGACGGAAGCATGAAGTCCTCTAAAATGTCCTGGTAGACTGCTGCATTGACTCTGGACTTAATACATCACAGTGGACCAACCCCAGCAGATGACATGGCTTCACAAATAATCACATACTGTGCAAACATCACACTGGACCACAAGCAACTTGGATTGTGTGTCTCCCCATTCTTCCTCCAGACTCTGGGACCTTGGTTTCAAAATGAGAAGCATAATTGGTTGTCATCAGAAAAGAGGACTCTGGACCACTGAGCAACAGACCAGATATTTTCTTCTTCTGATGTTGTTCAGGAGCGGTTTGAGAAGAGGAATATGACAACTGAAGCCAATGTCCAGGAATTGGCTGTGTGTGGTGGCTCTTGATGCACTAACTCCAGCCATCTTCCACACTCATTTCTCCTACTCCTTGTGACGCTCGCCCACCTTTCACTGACATCCTCTCCAGGCTGCTGTCATTCTGCTGCTGTGCATCTTCCACGCTCTTCCCTCCTACTCCTTGTGATGCTCTCCCACATCTCCCTGACATCCTCTCCAGGCTGCGGTCATCCTGCTGCTGTGCATCTTCCACACTCTTCCCTCCCAATCCTTGTGACGCTCCCCCACCTTTCCCTGACATTCTCTCTAGGCTGCGGTCATCCTGCTGTTGTGCATCTTGCACACTCTTCCCTCCCATTCCTTGTGACCCTCCACCACCTTTCCCTGACAATCCTCTCCAGGCTGCGGTCATCCTGCTGCTGTGCATCTTCCACGCTCTTTCCTTCTACTCCTTGTGACGCTCCCCCACCTCTCCCTGACATCCTCTCCAGGCTGCGGTCATCCTGCTGCTGTGCATCTTCCACACTCTTCCCTCCCACTCCTTGTGACGCTCCCTCACCTCTCCCTGACATCCTCTCCAGGCTGTGGTCATCCTGCTGCTGTGCATCTTCCACACTCTTCCCTCCCACTCCTTGTGACGCTCCCTCACCTCTCCCTGACATCCTCTCCAGGCTGTGGTCATCCTGCTGCTGTGCATCTTCCACGCTCTTTCCTCCTACTCCTTGTGATGCTCCCCCACCTCTCCCTGACATCCTCTCCAGGCTGCGGTCATCCTGCTGCTGTGCATCTTCCACACTCTTCCCTCCTACTCCCTTAAACGCTCCCCCACTTTTCCCTGACATCCTCTCCAGGCTGCAGTCATCCTGCTGCTGTGCATCTTCCACACTCTTCCCACCCAATCCTTGTGACGCTCCCCCACCTTTCCCTGACATCCTCTCCAGGCTGCGGTCATCCTGCTGTTGTGCATCTTCCACACTCTTCCCTCCCATTCCTTGTCACCCTCCACCACCTTTCCCTGACAATCCTCTCCAGGCTGTGGTCATCCTGCTGCTGTGCATCTTCCACGCTCTTTCCTCCTACTCCTTGTGACGCTCCCCCACCTCTCCCTGACATCCTCTCCAGGCTGCGGTCATCTTGCTGCTGTGCATCTTCCACACTCTTCCCTCCCACTCCTTGTGACGCTCCCCCACCTCTCCCTGACATCCTCTCCAGGCTGCGGTCATCCTGCTGCTGTGCATCTTCCACACTCTTCCCTCCCACTCCTTGTGACGCTCCCCCACCTCTCCCTGACATCCTCTCCAGGCTGCGGTCATCCTGCTGCTGTGCATCTTCCACACTCTTTCCTCCTACTCCTTGTGACGCTCCCCCACCTCTCCCTGACATCCTCTCCAGGCTGCGGTCATCCTGCTGCTGTGCATCTTCCACACTCTTCCCTCCTACTCCTTGTGATGCTCCCCCACCTCTCTCTGACATCCTCTCCAGGCTGCGGTCATCCTGCTGCTGTGCATCTTCCACGCTCTTCCCTCTCACTCCTTGTGACACCCCCCCACCTCTCCCTGACATCCTCTCCAGGCTGCGGTCATCCTGCTGCTGTGCATCTTCCACGCTCTTCCCTCTCACTCCTTGTGACACCCCCCCACCTCTCCCTGACATCCTCTCCAGGCTGCGGTCATCCTGCTGCTGTGCATCTTCCACGCTCTTCCCTCTCACTCCTTGTGATGCTCCCCCACCTCTCCCTGACATCCTCTCCAGGCTGCGGTCATCCTGCTGCTGTGCATCTTCCACGCTCTTCCCTCTCACTCCTTGTGACACCCCCCCACCTCTCCCTGACATCCTCTCCAGGCTGCGGTCATCCTGCTGCTGTGCATCTTCCATGCCCTGTCCCTCCCACTCCTTGTGACGCTCTCCCACCTTTCCCTGACATCCTCTCCATGCTGCGGTCATCCTGCTGCTGTGCATCTTCCACGCTCTTCCCTCTCACTCCTTGTGACGCTCCCCCACCTCTCCCTGACATCCTCTCCAGGCTGCGGTCATCCTGCTGCTGTGCATCTTCCACACTCTTCCCTCCTACTCCTTGTGACGCTCTCCCACCTTTCCTTGACAATCAATCCTCTCCAGGCTGCGGTCATCCTGCTTCTGTGCATCTTCCACGATCTTCCCTCTCACTCCTTGTGACACCCCCCCCCACCTCTCCCTGACATCCTCTCCAGGCTGCGGTCATCCTGCTGCTGTGCATCTTCCACGCTCTTCCCTCTCACTCCTTGTGATGCTCCCCCACCTCTCCCTGACATCCTCTCCAGGCTGCGGTCATCCTGCTGCTGTGCATCTTCCATGCCCTGTCACTCCCACTCCTTGTGACGCTCTCCCACCTTTCCCTGACATCCTCTCCATGCTGCGGTCATCCTGCTGCTGTGCATCTTCCACGCTCTTCCCTCTCACTCCTTGTGACGCTCCCCCACTTTTCCCTGACATCCTCTCCAGGCTGCAGTCATCCTGCTGCTGTGCATCTTCCACACTCTTCCCTCCTACTCCTTGTGACGCTCTCCCACCTTTCCTTGACAATCAATCCTCTCCAGGCTGCGGTCATCCTGCTTCTGTGCATCTTCCACGATCTTCCCTCCTACTCCTTGTGACGCTCCCCCACCTTTCCCTGACATCCTCTCCAGGCTGCGGTCATCCTGCTGCTTTGCATCTTCCACGCTCTTTCCTCTCACTCCTTGTGACACTCCCCCACCTTTTCCTGACATCCTCTCCAGGCTGCGGTCATCCTGCTGCTGTGCATCTTCCATGCCCTGTTCCTCCCACTCCTTGTGACGCTCTCCCACCTTTCCCTGACATCCTCTCCATGCTGCGGTCATCCTGCTGCTGTGCATCTTCCACGCTCTTCCCTCTCACTCCTTGTGACGCTCCCCCACCTCTCCCTGACATCCTTTCCAGGCTGCGGTCATCCTGCTGCTGTGCATCTTCCACACTCTTCCCTCCTACACCTTGTGACGCTCCCCCACCTCTCCCTGACATCCTCTTCAGGCTGCGGTCATCCTGCTGCTGTGCATCTTCCACGCTCTTCCCTCCCACTCCTTGTGATGCTCCCTCACCTCTCCCTGACATCCTCTCCAGGCTGCGGTCATCCTGCTGCTGTGCATCTTCCACACTCTTCCCTCCTACTCCTTGTGACGCTCCCCCACCTCTCCCTGACATCCTCTCCAGGCTGCGGTCATCCTGCTGCTGTGCATCTTCCACACTCTTCCCTCTCACTCCTTGTGACACCCCCCCACCTCTCCCTGACATCCTCTCCAAGCTGCAGACATCCTGCTGCTGTGCATCTTCCACGCTCTTCCCTCTCACTCCTTGTGACACCCCCCCACCTCTCCCTGACATCCTCTCCAGGCTGCGGTCATCCTGCTGCTGTGCATCTTCCACACTCTTCCCTCCCACTCCTTGTGGTGCTCCCCCACCTCTCCCTGACATCCCCTCCAGGCTGCGGTCATCCTGCTGCTGTGCATCTTCCACACTCTTTCCTCCTACTCCTTGTGACGCTCCCCCACCTCTCCCTGACATCCTCTCCAGGCTGCGGTCATCCTGCTGCTGTGCATCTTCCACACTCTTCCCTCCCACTCCTTGTGACGCTCCCCCACCTCTCCCTGACATCCCCTCCAGGCTGCGGTCATCCTGCTGCTGTGCATCTTCCACACTCTTTCCTCCTACTCCTTGTGATGCTCCCCCACCTCTCCCTGACATCCTCTCCAAGCTGTGGTCATCCTGCTGCTGTGCATCTTACACACTCTTTCCTCCTACTCCTTGTGACGCTCCCCCACCTCTCCCTGACATCCTCTCCAGGCTGCGGTCATCCTGCTGCTGTGCATCTTCCACACTCTTCCCTCTCACTCCTTGTGACACCCCCCCACCTCTCCCTGACATCCTCTCCAGGCTGCAGACATCCTGCTGCTGTGCATCTTCCACGCTCTTCCCTCTCACTCCTTGTGACACCCCCCCACCTCTCCCTGACATCCTCTCCAGGCTGCGGTCATCCTGCTGCTGTGCATCTTCCACACTCTTCCCTCCCACTCCTTGTGGTGCTCCCCCACCTCTCCCTGACATCCCCTCCAGGCTGCGGTCATCCTGCTGCTGTGCATCTTCCACACTCTTTCCTCCTACTCCTTGTGACGCTCCCCCACCTCTCCCTGACATCCTCTCCAGGCTGCGGTCATCCTGCTGCTGTGCATCTTCCACACTCTTCCCTCCCACTCCTTGTGACGCTCCCCCACCTCTCCCTGACATCCCCTCCAGGCTGCGGTCATCCTGCTGCTGTGCATCTTCCACACTCTTTCCTCCTACTCCTTGTGATGCTCCCCCACCTCTCCCTGACATCCTCTCCAAGCTGTGGTCATCCTGCTGCTGTGCATCTTACACACTCTTTCCTCCTACTCCTTGTGATGCTCCCCCACCTTTCCCTGACATCCTCTCCAGGCTGCGGTCATCCTGCTGCTGTGCATCTTCCACACTCTATCCTCTCACGCCTTGTGACACTCCCCCACCTCTCCCTGACATCCTCTCCAGGCTGCGGTCATCCTGCTGCTGTGCATCTTACACACTCTTTCCTCCTACTCCTTGTGACGCTCCCCCACCTCTCCCTGACATCCTCTCAAGGCTGCGGTCATTCTGCAGCTGTGCATCTTCCACACTCTTTACTCCTACTCCTTGTGACGCTCCCTCACCTCTCCCTGACATCCTCTCCAGGCTGCGGTCATCCTGCTGCTGTGCATCTTACACACTCTTCCCTCCTACTCCTTGTTAAGCTCCCTCACCTTTCCCTGACATCCTCTCCAGGCTGCGGTCATCCTGCTGCTGTGCATCTTCCACGCTCTTCCCTCTCACTCCTTGTGACACTCCCCCACCTCTCCCTGACATCCTCTCCAGGCTGCGGTCATCCTGCTGCTGTGCATCTTCCACACTCTTCCCTCCCACTCCTTGTGACGCTCCCCCACCTCTCCCTGACATCCTCTCCAGGCTGCGGTCATCCTGCTGCCGTGCATCTTACACACTCTTCCCTCCTACTCCTTGTGATGCTCCCTCACCTTTCCCTGACATCCTCTCCAGGCTGCGGTCATCCTGCTGCTGTGCATCTTCCACACTCTTCCCTCTTACTCCTTGTGACGCTCCCCCACCTCTCTCTGACATCCTCTCCAGGCTGCGGTCATCCTGCTGCTGTGCATCTTCCACACTCTTCCCTCTTACTCCTTGTGACGCTCCCCCACCTCTCCCTGACATCCTCTCCAGGCTGCGGTCATCCTGCTGCTGTGAATCTTCCACACTCTTCCCTTCTACACCTTGTGACGCTCCCCCACCTCTCCCTGACATCCTCTCCAGGCTGCGGTCATCCTGCTGCTGTGAATCTTCCACACTCTTCCCTCCTACTCCTTGTGTGAGGCTCTCCCTCCCTGGTTAAGTCTTTCTCTCCTTGCGTGGGGCTTTCCCTCCTTGCGTGGGGCTTTCCCTCCTTGTGTGAGGCTGTCTTTTCTTGGATGGGGCTGTCTCTCCTTGTGGGGGGCTATCCCTCCTTGCGGGACTCTGTCTCTCCTTGCGGGAGGCTGTCCCTCCTTGTGTGAGGCTGTCCCTCCTTGTGTGAGGCTGTCTCTCTCCTTGTGTGAGGCTGTCCCTCCTTGTGTGAGGCTGTCTCTCTCCTTTTTTGAGGCTGTCCCTCCTTGTGTGAGGCTGTCACGCGGGAGGCTGTCCCTCCTTGTGTGAGGCTGTCTCTCTCCTTGTGTGAGGCTGTCCCTCCTTGTGTGAGGCTGTCTCTCTCCTTGCGGGAGGCTGTCTCTCTCCTTGTGTGAGGCTGTCTCCCTCCTTGTGTGAGGCTGTCCCTCCTTGTGTGAGGCATTCTCTCTCCTTGTGTGAGGCTGTCCCTCCTTGTGTGAGGCTGTCTCTCTCCTTGTGTGAGGCATTCTCTCTCCTTGCGGGAGGCTTTCTCTCCTTGTGGGAGGCTGTCTCTCTCATTGTGTGAGGCTGTCCCTCCTTGTGTGAGGCTGTCCCTCCTTGCGGGAGGCTGTCTCTCTCCTTCCGTGAGGCTGTCCCTCCTTGCGGGAGGCTGTCTCTATCCTTGTGTGAGGCTGTCACTCCTTGCAGGAGGCTGTCTCTCTCCTTGCGTGAGTCTGTCCCTTCTTGTGTGAGGCTGGCTCTCTCCTTGTGTGAGGCTGTCTCTCTCCTTGTGTGAGGCTGTCTCTCTCCTTGTGTGAGGCTGTCTATCTCCTTGTGTGAGGCTGTCTCTCCTTGTGTGGGGCTGTCTCTCCTTGTGTAAAAGTGCACCGCATCCCACCGCATCCCATCGCATCCCCCCTTCGTCAGGCACGGTGCCTCGCTACACTCGGCACACTATTTTATTCTCCCACCACGCCCTAGTGGATGGTAGGGCAATCCCCATGTCTTTATATAGTGGGGAGTGGTCTGACCCCCCTGTACTCATAATGGAGATCACGTATTTGCGGGATCAGGGAGGTGAAACCAGGGCAAGATCAATCCTATAGAAGGAATTATAAGATTTAGAGAAACAGAACAGATCACCAGGCATCTACAAGGCTGAAGTTATTGTCAAAGGAAACAAAAACTATAGCGCCAGGCATAACGCTAGGACCCGAGTTTTCCCTCCATTTATCAAGGGAATAATCCAGAGACTACGGTATTTAGTCAGCCATCTTGGCACAGGGAATGGAGCTTCGCTAGTGGAGTCTGCACAGTAGTGTTCGCCACTTTGATGATACCATACTGTATATTGGGCTGACCATATGGGGGTGTAATCACTATACCTGTCACCTGTTTGCATTTTCCTGTGATGAGAGGGATACGGTTGTTCTATGAGCTGTTCTGATTCATCTGTAATTAATGAAAATGTCAGATTATAACTAGATGTTAATTAAATCCAAGCAATTTATTATTACAGCTTACTTACATTTTGCAATGATTGCCATTATTTATTACAACACAATCTCTATATACAGCAATTGGCATATTGATTAGTAACGTCGCCGTATACTGTAGCGCAGTCTTACATTCCCATATAATATTGGGCTGTTATAGGCTGTGCCGCCCCCTCCGACAGCTGATTGGTGACTGTGCCTCGGCACCTTCCATAGGCTCTGCGAATGGCCTTCTCATTGGTGCAAACCTACGGTGTTACTGTCATGCCTTTCAGCATAGGTTTCTGTCGTGTTCTTTTGTTTCTGTGATTTGCATAGTTAGCGCCCTCCAGTGGTCTGCACAGATCTATCCAGAAATAGTTTGTCCCCCTTAGCTCTCTGTAGCTATTTAGCAATGCATTCTGGGCCAAAGATGCTGCAAGTAGCCATTGGCATTCTCCACATGGACTCAGGCAGACATACTTCACATGGTCCAGCCTGATACAACATTCGATGGTGAGATTTATTACTCAAAACTGTGTCACCATGAACCCAATGAGAAGTGAGGCATGCAGCTGTATTAGACTGAAGAATGTCATTTACTCATAATGCATACCTCCCAACTGTCACGATTTCCGCGTGAACGTCCCGATATTCGGGGACGTTTCCGCGTCCCGCCCGGGGCCGCCATTGTCCCGCGGTGGGGGGGACAGTTGGGAGCCCCCCCAGATTGCCGAGAATAGACGCTGTGCGCATGCGCACAGCATCTATTCAGCGCCGACGAGCGGCGAAAACGGGGGCGTGGCCGGAGTTCGCGTCATCCCGTGAGGCCACGCCCCCTTTTCTCGAGTCCACGCCCCCTTTTCGGGAGCACGCGCGGCGAAGCCGCGCCAACGTCCCGACCCCCCAACTTCAAAAGTTGGGAGGTATGCATAATGTAATGCTGTATGCACAATGATATGTGTATTGCATGTTTGCCTAGCATTTTACTATGTGCAAATTGTAATTGCATGTTCCTTGTTTCATTTACAGTTTTACCACTTCACTTCCTGTATATGCAACTTCACTTCACTTCTTGTATATGCAATTTCACTTCACTTCATGTATATGCAACTTCACTTCACTTCCTGTATATGCAACTTCACTTCACTTCTTGTATATGCAATTTCACTTCACTTCATGTATATGCAACTTCACTTCACTTCCTGTATATGCAACTTCACTTCACTTCTTGTATATGCAATTTCACTTCACTTCATGTATATGCAACTTCACTTTACTTTATGTATATGCAGGGCTATTTTTCTGCAGGCTCCAGCAGGAACTGTGGCCCTAATTCTAGTTCACTCTTTCTGACAAAATATTTCTTAGATGGACAAAACCATGTGCACTGCAGGTGAGGCAGGTGTTACTTGTGCAGAGAGAATTAGATTTGGGTCGGGTTTTACACCTGCCTCACCTGCAGTGCACATGGTTTTGTCCATCTAAGAAATTTTTTTTTGCAACTTCACTTCACTTTATGTATATGTAACGTCACATCACTTCATGTATATGCAACTTCACTTTATGTATACTGTGGGCGAAATGTAATAGGGTGCGATTTTTAGACTAAAAAAAAATCGCACCAAATCGCACCTTTAAAAATCGCATTTTTTGCCGCGAATTCGTATATGTAATGAGTTGCGAATTAGCGGCAAAAAATGCGATTTGCCGCGATTTTTAGTCATGAAAATGTGCGCATTTTCAGTCATGAAAATGTGCGCATTTTTATAAATGCGATTTTGTGCAAAAAAAAAAAAGTTAAAAAAAAAAACGGCGTGGGGTCCCCCCTCCTAAGCATAACCAGCCCCGGGCTCATTGAGCCGGACCTGGTTCCAAAAATACGGGGGGACAAAAAGCATAGGGGTCCCCCGTATTTCTGAAACCAGCCCCGGACTCTTGGACCGGTCCTGGTTCCAAAAATACGGGGGACAAAAAATCTGGGGGTCCCCCGTATTTTGAAACCAGCACCGGGCTCCAACAGCCCGCGGTGTCATGCCACAGCCGGGGGACACTTTTTATACAAGGTCCCCCGGCCAAAACATGAGCACCGTGGCTGGTCAGCCTTGGACGGGGTACCTGGAGGAGTGGGGACCCCCCCAATAAAGGGGTCCCCCCCCCCCAGGCTTCACCCGTCCAGGGCTGAAGCCCGGGGCTGTCACCGGCGTCCGTGGCCAGTGGACGCCGGCCTGATAGGGTTAAATCCATCATACATATCATTACATTGCTTTTTACCGGCGAACTACAAGTGCCAGCAGACCTCCCCCGCATGCTGGGACTTGGAGAACCACAAGTCCCAGCATGCAGGGCATTAATGGGCCCGCTGGGACTTGTAGTCCACCTGTAAAAAGAATGTTTATAAAAAACACACACACAGAGAAGTACAAGTTTATTACACACACACACCTCAATTTTACACCAGCATACTTACCATTCCTGGATCCAGCGCTGGTCTGGCTGCTTCACAGCCGGCTCCCCCCGCACTGACAGGCAGCGGGGAGAACCGGCTTTCTCCGTTGCCTGTCACCGGCTTTCTCCGTAGCTTCTGTAGCGCTGTCCCAGTGCTACAGAGGCTGAGAGCGTGATTGGCTGAGCTACAGTATGCGTCTCCATGGAGACGCATAGCTCAGTCCTGATTGGCTGAGCTATGCGTCTCCATGGAGACGCATACTGTAGCTCAGCCAATCGCGCTCTCAGCCTCTGTAGCACTCGGACAGCGCTACAGAGGCTGTTAGAGGCAACGGAGAAAGCCGGTTCTCCCCGCTGCCTGTCAGTGCGGGGGGAGCCGGCTGTGAAGCAGCCAGACCAGCGCTGGATCCAGGAATGGTAAGTAACGCTGGTGTAAAAGTGAGGTGTGTGTGTGTAATAAACTTGTACTTCTCTGTGTGTGTGTTTTTTATAAACATTCTTTTTACAGGTGGACTACAAGTCCCAGCGGGCCCATTAATGCCCTGCATGCTGGGACTTGTGGTTCTCCAAGTCCCAGCATGCGGGGGAGGTCTGCTGGCACTTGTAGTTCGCCGGTAAAAAGCAATGTAATGATATGTATGATGGATTTAACCCTATCAGGCCGGCGTCCACTGGCCACGGACGCCGGTGACAGCCCCGGGCTTCAGCCCTGGACGGGTGAAGCCTGGGGGGGGGGGACCCCTTTATTGGGGGGGTCCCCACTCCTCCAGGTACCCCGTCCAAGGCTGACCAGCCACGGTGCTCATGTTTTGGCCGGGGGACCTTGTATAAAAAGTGTCCCCCGGCTGTGGCATGACACCGCGGGCTGTTGGAGCCCGGTGCTGGTTTCAAAATACGGGGGACCCCCAGATTTTTTGTCCCCCGTATTTTTGGAACCAGGACCGGTCCAAGAGTCCGGGGCTGGTTTCAGAAATACGGGGGACCCCTATGCTTTTTGTCCCCCCGTATTTTTGGAACCAGGTCCGGCTCAATGAGCCCGGGGCTGGTTATGCTTAGGAGGGGGGACCCCACGCCGTTTTTTTTTTTATAAAAACACTTTTACACATTTTTATTAACAGAACCATGCACAGATCTCAATGATCTGTGCATGGTTCTGTCAAATTCGCCTGTCAGAACCTGGTCTATTTTTTTTGCGATTTTTGGTAACATTGACCAAAAATCGCACCCTATTACATTTGCGAGTTGTATACTTTATAATGGGAAAACATCTGGATGCGAATTGAAATGTGACTAAAAATCGCACTTCTAAAAGTGCGATTTCGCGGTAAAAAGTGCGATTTTTTACCGCGATTTTCAACCTATTAAATGTGCGATTTTCGGAAAATGTGCGATTTCGGCCGTTTTTGACCAAAAATCGCACATGTCTAAAAAATCACACCCTATTACATTTCGCCCTGTATGTCACTTCACTTTTCTTCCTGTATATGCAACTTTATTTTGTGTATATGCAACTTTATTTTATGTATATGCAACTTCACTTTATGTGTATGCAACTTCACTTCATGTATATGCAACTTCACGCAGGATCGATTTTTGGAAAGTAAAGGAGGGTTATGCTGTAAGTTTTGAATTTGCCAAGTGGCTAATGGTGCGTACACACGTGTGCAATTTCAGCACATATCGCTGAGAATATGGTCGCTGAGCGACCATATTGCCAGTGATTTGTGTGTGCTGTCGGCGATGTATCGCCGGGTGCGCGCTCCCGTATGCAGCCCCTGATGGTCGCTGGTCGCAGGAGCTTGCTTCACAGGTATCCGCATCCCCTCGCGGGCTTTCTATTCTCAACTCCACGCCGACGTGGATAGTAGGGGTATGAAAAGGTCGGAGGACGCGTACCGCCGCCTCTCGCGGGCTCGCTGCGCTCGCCACGCTTCGGGTTGGCGTCAATAGCGCGGTGGCGTTAATGGTTAAACATTTTTTTTTAAAACATATCCAATGTGAAATGGCCATATTGGCCCATTTCACATTGTCATTTTATTTTGCACATCATTTAACATTAATGTCATACATTTAACATGGGAAATCGGGTCCAGTAATTTTAACATTACTGTCTATAGAAATCGCTGGCATCGCATCGGTCGCGTCGCGGCCCCTTATAATGGCCGGGACTGACGCGATGCCCGCGATTTGGGGGTAAATCGCGGGCATCGCGTCGGTCGGGTGTCCTTAAGTTAACTAAACTTAAGGACAAAATCGGCAGCCCGGATAATTCACATGTACCGAGCTTCCTAAATGCCGTTTCAGGAGAGTGGACCGGAAAAAAAATAAAAGTTTCCAGCTAGACATAGGAAAGGACTTCAGCCACCCAGTCAGGGAGTCTCAGGTGGCCCCACCAATTGGACCACCTGACAGCACCCACCCTCTTCCTGTCTAGATCCATCGTCCTCTCCGCCTCGTGCAGAATCAGATCCACCACTTCTCAAGGAAGGACTTTATTTCGGTGGGAAATCCTGACACCGTGCAGTCCACGTGTGAAATCTCACTGCTAAGCTGACTTAATAAACCATGTTCCCCTTTAGGTAAAGCTTCCCCTGGTAAGAAGCCAAGCAACATCTCTGAACTTTAACGGTCTCCTCTCTGAATTTATGAGAGCCAATCGTGCAGAAGTGACATCACTCGGACAATCCCTTAGTGACGGCGGAACATGAAAGTGGTTCACAAAATCCTCTCTCCCAGCTCCCTATTAGAAAGTCAAAAATGTGTGGGTGTAGATTGCGCTGAATTGATGGCAGAACAAGGTTTATGTTTAAAAATAATAACAACTATTTATTAAGTACATATAACACGCTAAATTAGGTGCCATTGCAATAGAATAAGTCAAAGTAAAAATAAGGAATTTGAAAGGCTGCGTTCGAGTTATTAGTGATATCACCTTAGTCCACAAGTGGATGGGGGAGAGGGAGATTGGACGATGGAATTGTCCTCCAGACAGTAGGACGTGGTTGCCCTTATGTTGCTTCCTCCAATAGAGATTGAGGGGGTGACGTTCCTCTCAGCTGGAATATCTGAAGCCGTGAGGGATCCACTGAATGACCATGGATGGGTACCTTAGATAGGTGGCTTTCCTGCAGATGGTTGGTACCATATTCGAATGTGTCCTGGTCTGGTTCTCCACTGGTATTTTCGGATTGGAAATAGTTCCAGGAGGGAAGGGTGATGTCTGGAACAGCAGCAAATGGTGGGGGGGGGGGGGGGGGGGGGGGGGGCTGGTTGCCTCTGGAGCACTGTCCCGTCTCCTCTCCACTAAGGACAACCACGTCCTATTGAAGGAAAGCCACCTATCTAAGGTACCCACCCATGGTCATTCAGTGGATCCCTCACGGCCAATCTCCCTCTCCCCCATCCACTTGTGGACTAAGGTGATATCACTAATAACTGGACGCAGCCTTTCAAATTCCTTATTTCTACTTTTGCACCTATTTTAGCGTGTTATATGTATTTAATAAATTGTTATTATTATTTTATTATTTTTAAACATAAACCTTGTTCTGCCATCAATTCAGCGCAATCTACACCCACACATTTTTGTTTCTCTATAGGCATACCTCCCAACAGACCCAATTTCAGCAGGACAGCCCCGATTATCAGGGACTGTACCGCTGTCCCTCCCGAGGCCGGCAGTGTCCCGGCAGTATCCCGCGGTGAGGGGGGGCTGTTGGGCATCCCCCTGTCGGCTGCTAAGCAGCGGGGAATAAACGCTGTGCGCATGCGCACAGCGTCTATTCCCGTAGCCAGGGGACTGGGGGCATGGCTAGAGGCTCACAGAGCCTCTGGGTCATGCCCCCATAGCGGCAAAATGGGGGCGTTGCCTCGCGGGAGAGCCACGAGTATTTTTTTTCCTTTTTTTTTCAACGCGCCTGCGGCGCACAGCAGCTACGTCCCGCATCCGACTCCTCCAAAGTTGGAAGGTATGCTATAGGGACTGACAATCCCTTTTTTCAGATTGCTGCTGGCTTTACAACTCACACAGGGGCCCCAATAGCTACTCCGGTACCTGTTTTTTTCCCTATTAGAAAGTCCCTACTTCCAGCCCTCAATGCTTTGTCACCTTCAATCTCTGGACAGCGTACACCGAAAGATACCCTTTCCGGTACTCTTCACTTGGCCACTGTCTAACCAGAATTTGAGGAAGGGAGACACCAACAACTCAAACAGCAAACTCCCAAGTTAAAGCTTGACCATGACAACCCCACCGTTGTTGTACAGAACAATATTTTGTTTATTTTGAAAAGGACTCTGTATTATATAACTTGACATTTAGAATGTCACGCTATGGCCAGGCCTGGGCTTGTTGGCTCTTTACACCTATTTGTGTAGCTGTAGCTCCCCCTTGTGGTCGATATTTATAACAGCAGCATCTTCCTATCACATGTTGTGAGAAATTCTTGTATATCCACTGAGAGTTGATGCCTTAATGTCCTGAGCTTGTTACATGATGTGATCAGCTCTAATATTACTAAGGCTGATGACGGATTAAGCATATATTTCTGGAGAATGTGACTAAGGGTAAGTGAGTTCAGATTCAGTAAATCCAGACCCCCCCCGGACACCCCCAATCCGAACTCACCCTCCGAGCCTGCTAGAGTATTCCCGCCGCGTCTCGGAGCACAGGTCTCGACAACATGTCAGTTCCCATAAGATCCGGACCCTTTATAAAAGGAAAACGGGCAGCACAATTTTTCACTCCAGCTTTGGAGAGGGGCAATGAGGTTGTGACTCTGTATTCGGACTCGTGAGCGGCGTGGGGTGTCGACTCGACCTGGTGGAAGTAGGGGTGTCCTGCTGAGTCCAGTCCAGTGATACTGCTGTATAAATCCAGTCCAGTGATAGTGTTGTATAATCCCAGTCCAGTGATACTGCTGTATAAATCCAGTCCAGTGATACTGTTGTATAATCCCAGTCCAGAGACACTGCTGTATAAATTCAGTCCAGTGATACTGTTGTATAATCCCAGTCCAGTGATACTGTTGTATAATCCCAGTCCAGTGATACTGTTGTATAATCCCAGTCCAGTGATTCTGTTGTAAAATCCCAGTCCAGTGATACTGCTGTATAATCCCAGTCCAGTGATACTGCTGTATAATCCCAGTCCAGTGATACTGCTGTATAAATCCAGTCCAGGGATACTGCTGAATCCAGTCCAGTGATACTGCTGAATTCAGTCCAGTGATACAGTTATATAATCCCAGCCCAGTGCTAATGCTGTATAATCCCAGTCCAGTGATACAGCTGTATAAATCCAGTCCAGTGATACTGCTGAATCCAGTCCAGTAATACTGCTGAATTCAGTCCAGTGATACAGTTGTATAATCCCAGCCCAGTGCTAATGCTGTATAATCCCAGTCCAGTGATACTGTTGTATAATCCCAGTCCAGTGATACTGCCGTATAAATCCAGTCCAGTGATACTGTTGTATAATAACAGTCCAGTGATACTGTTGTATAATCCCAGTCCAGTGATAGTGTTGTATAATCCCAGTCCAGTGATACTGTTGTATAATCCCAGTCCAATGATACTGTTGTATAAATCCAGTCCAGTGATACTGCTATATAAATTCAGTCCAGTGAAACTGTTGTATAAATCGAAGTCCAGTGACACTGCTGTATATTCCCAGTTCAGTCATACTGTTGTTTAATCCCAGTCCAGTAATACTGTTGTATAATCCCAGGCCAGTGATAATTATGTATAAATCCAGTCCAGTGATACTGCTGTATAAATTCAGTCCAGTGATACTGTTGTATAATCCAAGTCCAGTGATACTGTTGTATAATCCCAGTCCAGTGATACTGTTGTGTGATCCCAGTCCAGTGATTCTGTTGTAAAATCCCAGTCCAGTGATACTGCTGTATAATCCCAGTCCAGTGATACTGCTGTATAATCCCAGTCCAGTGATACTGCTGTATAAATCCAGTCCAGGGATACTGCTGAATCCAGTCCAGTGATACTGCTGAATTCAGTCCAGTGATACAGTTATATAATCCCAGCCCAGTGCTAATGCTGTATAATCCCAGTCCAGTGATACTGCTGTATAAATCCAGTCCAGTGATACTGCTGAATCCAGTCCAGTAATACTGCTGAATTCAGTCCAGTGATACAGTTGTATAATCCCAGCCCAGTGCTAATGCTGTATAATCCCAGTCCAGTGATACTGTTGTAAAATCCCAGTCCAGTGATACTGCCGTATAAATCCAGTCCAGTGATACTGTTGTATAATAACAGTCCAGTGATACTGTTGTATAATCCCAGTCCAGTGATAGTGTTGTATAATCCCAGTCCAGTGATACTGTTGTATAATCCCAGTCCAGTGATACTGTTGTATAAATCCAGTCCAGTGATACTGCTATATAAATTCAGTCCAGTGAAACTGTTGTATAAATCGAAGTCCAGTGACACTGCTGTATATTCCCAGTTCAGTCATACTGTTGTTAAATCCCAGTCCAGTAATACTGTTGTATAATCCCAGTCCAGTGATAATTATGTATAAATCCAGTCCAGTGATACTGCTGTATAAATCCAGTCCAGTGATACTGTTGTATAATCCCAGTCCAGTGATACTGCTGTATAAATTCAGTCCAGTGATACTGCTGTATAAATTCACTCCAGTGATACTGTTGTATAATCCCAGTCCAGTGAGACTGTTGTGTAATCCCAGTCCAGTGATTCTGTTGTAACATCCCAGTCCAGTGATACTGCTGTATAATCCCAGTCCAGTGATACTGTTGTATAATCCCAGTCCAGTTATACTGCTGTATAAATCCAGTCCAGTGATACTGCTGAATCCAGTCCAGTGATACTGCTGAATTCAGTCCAGTGATACGGTTGTATAATCCCAGCCCAGTGCTAATGCTGTATAATCACAGTCCAGTGATACTGCCGTATAAATCTAGTCCAGTGATACTGTTGTATAATAACAGTCCAGTGATACTGTTGTATAATCCCAGTCCAGTGATACTGCCGTATAAATCTAGTCCAGTGATACTGTTGTATAATAACAGTCCAGTGATACTGTTGTATAATCCCAGTCCAGTGATACTGTTGTATAAATCCAATCCAGTGATACTGCTATATAAATTCAGTCCAGTGAAACTGTTGTATAAATCCAAGTCCAATGACACTGCTGTATATTCCCAGTTCAGTCATACTGTTGTTTAATCGCAGTCCAGTGATACTGTTTTATAATCCCAGTCCAGTGATACTGTTGTATAATCCCAGTTCAGTGATACTGTTGTATCAATTCAGTCCAGTGTTACTGTTGTTTAATCCCAGTCCAGTGATACTGTTGTATAATCCCAGTCCAGTGATAATTATGTATAAATCCAGTCCAGTGATACTGCTGTATAAATCCACTCCAGAGACACTGCTGTGTTAATCCAGTCCAGTGATACTGTATTATAATCCCAGTCCAGTGATACTGTTGTATAATCCCAGTCCAGTGATACTGTTGTATCAATTCAGTCCAGTGTTACTGCTGTATAAATCCCAGTCCAGTGATACTGCTGTATGAATCCCAGTCCAATGACACTGCTGTATATTCCCAGCCCAGTGTTACTGTTGTATAAATCCCAGTGCAGTGATACTGTTGTATAATCCCAGTCCAGTGATACTGTTGTATAAATCCAGTCCAGTGATACTGCTATATAAATTCAGTCCAGTGAAACTGTTGTATAAATCGAAGTCCAGTGACACTGCTGTATATTCCCAGTTCAGTCATACTGTTGTTTAATCCCATTCCAGTGATACAGTTGTATAATCCCAGCCCAGTGCTAATGCTGTATAATCCCAGTCCAGTGATACTGTTGTATAATCCCAGTCCAGTGATACTGCCGTATAAATCCAGTCCAGTGATACTGTTGTATAATAACAGTCCAGTGATACTGTTGTATATTCCCAGTCCAGTGATAGTGTTGTATAATCCCAGTCCAGTGATACTGTTGTATAATCCCAGTCCAGTGATACTGTTGTATAAATCCAGTCCAGTGATACTGCTATATAAATTCAGTCCAGTGAAACTGTTGTATAAATCGAAGTCCAGTGACACTGCTGTATATTCCCAGTTCAGTCATACTGTTGTTTAATCCCAGTCCAGTGATACTGTTGTATAATCTCAGTCCAGTGATAATTATGTATAAATCCAGTCCAGTGATACTGCTGTATAAATCCAGTCCAGTGATACTGTTGTATAATCCCAGTCCAGTGATACTGCTGTATAAATTCAGTCCAGTGATACTGCTGTATAAATTCACTCCAGTGATACTGTTGTATAATCCCAGTCCAGTGAGACTGTTGTGTAATCCCAGTCCAGTGATTCTGTTGTAAAATCCCAGTCCAGTGATACTGCTGTATAATCCCAGTCCAGTGATACTGTTGTATAATCCCAGTCCAGTTATACTGCTGTATAAATCCAGTCCAGTGATACTGCTGAATCCAGTCAAGTGATACTGCTGAATTCAGTCCAATGATACGGTTGTATAATCCCAGCCCAGTGCTAATGCTGTATAATCACAGTCCAGTGATACTGTTGTATAATCCCAATCCAGTGATACTGCCGTATAAATCCAGTCCAGTGATACTGTTGTATATTAACAGTCCAGTGATACTGTTGTATAATCCCAGTCCAGTGATACTGTTGTATAAATCCAGTCCAGTGATACTGCTATATAAATTCAGTCCAGTGAAACTGTTGTATAAATCCAAGTCCAATGACACTGCTGTATATTCCCAGTTCAGTCATACTGTTGTTTAATCGCAGTCCAGTGATACTGTTGTATAATCCCAGTCCAGTGATACTGTTGTATAATCCCAGTTCAGTGATACTGTTGTATCAATTCAGTCCAGTGTTACTGTTGTTTAATCCCAGTCCAGTGATACTGTTGTATAATCATAGTCCAGTGATAATTATGTATAAATCCAGTCCAGTGATACTGCTGTATAAATCCACTCCAGAGACACTGCTGTGTTAATCCAGTCCAGTGATACTGTATTATAATCCCAGTCCAGTGATACTGTTGTATAATCCCAGTCCAGTGATACTGTTGTATCAATTCAGTCCAGTGTTACTGCTGTATAAATCCCAGTCCAGTGATACTGCTGTATGAATCCCAGTCCAATGACACTGCTGTATATTCCCAGCCCAGTGTTACTGTTGTATAAATCCCAGTGCAGTGTTACTGTTGTATAAATCCCAGTGCAGTGATACTGCTGTATAATCCCAGTCCAATGATACTGTTGTATAATCCCAGTCCAATGATACTGTTGTATAATCCCAGTCCAGTGGTACTGTTGTATAATCCCAGTCCAGTGATACCTTTGTGTAATCCCAGTCCAGTGTTTCTGCTGCATAAATTAAGACCAGTGACACTGTTGTATAATCCCAGTCCAGTGATTCTGTTGTATAATCACAGTCCAGTGATACTGTTGTATAATCCCAGTCCAGTGTTTCTGCTGTATAAATTCAGACCAGTGATACTGTTGTATAATCCCAGTCCAGTGATTCTGTTGTATAATCCCAGTCCAGTGATACTGTTGTATAATCCCAGTCCAGTGATTCTGTTGTATAATCCCAGTCCAGTGTTTCTGCTGTATAAATTCAGTCCAGTGATACTGATGTATAATTCCAGACCAGTGATACTGCTGTATAAATCCAGTCCAGTGATACTGCTGAATCCAGTCCAGTGATACTGCTGAATTCAGTCCAGTGATACAGTTGTATAATCCCAGCCCAGTGCTAATGCTGTATAATCCCAGTTCAGTGATACTGTTGTATAATCCCAGTCCAGTGATACTGCCGTATAAATCCAGTCCAGTGATACTGTTGTATAATAACAGTCCAGTGATACTGTTGTATAATCCCAGTCCAGTGATAGTGTTGTATAATCCCAGTCCAGTGATTCTGTTGTATAATCCCAGTCCAGTGATACTGTTGTATAAATCCAGTCCAGTGATATTGCTATATAAATTCAGTCCAGTGAAACTGTTGTTTAAATCGAAGTCCAGTGACACTGCTGTATATTCCCAGTTCAGTCATACTGTTGTTTAATACCAGTCCAGTGATACTGTTGTATAATCCCAGTCCAGTGATAATTATGTATAAATCCAGTCCAGTGATACTGCTGTATAAATCCAGTCCAGTGATACTGTTGTATAATCCCAGTCCAGTGATACTGCTGTATCAATTCAGTCCAGTGATACTGCTGTATAAATTCACTCCAGTGATACTGTTGTATAATCCCAGTCCAGGGAGACTGTTGTGTAATCCCAGTCCAGTGATTCTGTTGTAAAATCCCAGTCCAGTGATACTGCTGTATAATCCCAGTCCAGTGATACTGTTGTATAATCCCAGTCCAGTGATACTGCTGTATAAATCCAGTCCAGTGATACTGCTGAATCCAGTCCAGTGATACTGCTGAATTCAGTCCAGTGATACAGTTGTATAATCCCAGCCCAGTGCTAATGCTGTACAATCACAGTCCAGTGATACTGTTGTATAATCCCAATCCAGTGATACTGCCGTATAAATCCAGTCCAGTGATACTGTTGTATAATAACAGTCCAGTGATACTGTTGTATAATCCCAGTCCAGTGATACTGTTGTATAAATCCAGTCCAGTGATACTGCTATATAAATTCAGTCCAGTGAAACTGTTGTATAAATCCAAGTCCAATGACACTGCTGTATATTCCCAGTTCAGTCATACTGTTGTTTAATCGCAGTCCAGTGATACTGTTGTAAAATTCCAGTCCAGTGATACTGTTGTATAATCCTAGTTCAGTGATACTGTTGTATCAATTCAGTCCAGTGTTACTGTTGTTTAATCCCAGTCCAGTGATACTGTTGTATAATCCCAGTCCAGTGATAATTATGTATAAATCCAGTCCAGTGATACTGCTGTATAAATTCACTCCAGAGACACTGCTGTGTTAATCCAGTCCAGTGATACTGTATTATAATCCCAGTCCAGTGATACTGTTGTATAATCCCAGTCCAGTGATACTGGGTTATCAATTCAGTCCAGTGTTACTGCTGTATAAATCCCAGTCCAGTGATACTGCTGTATGAATCCCAGTCCAATGACACTGCTGTATATTCCCAGCCCAGTGTTACTGTTGTATAAATCCCAGTGCAGTGATACTGCTGTATAATCCCAGTGCAGTGATACCTTTGTATAATCCCAGTCCAATGGTACTGTTGTATAATCCCAGTCCAGTGGTACTGTTGTATAATCCCAGTCCAGTGATATCTTTGTGTAATCCCAGTCCAGTGATACCTTTGTGTAATCCCAGTCCAGTGTTTCTGCTGCATAAATTCAGACCAGTGACACTGTTGTATAATCCCATGTGAGGTTATCAGATTTACTGTAAATCTGTAATTACTATATTTTATTAGGTGTAGTAATTAATGTACTATTTTAGTCCGTCGGTACCCTCTTGTTCTCCATATATGTCTATATACCCCCTATATGTGTGTGTAGTTCCAGATCATATATTATTAGGCTGTATAATCCCACTAGAAATGTAATGTCTGTATTTCCCAGGACTTTATTCATGTAAGCATTGTACCATTGGCAATCTCCACAGGGGGGTTTACAATTCTTTGTAAACCTCTGGGCTCTAGCAGACTTTGTGGAACCGGCCACCACAGGGGGTGATCAGCCCATAATGTAATCAGCCGATTATTGTTCCTGCTGTTTACATGAGGGGGATAGCTGAAGGACAATCACCACAGGGGGTGATCAAATTCCCCTACTATCAACAGGAAGGTTGTCCACAGGGGGTGACCACCACATAATGTAATCAGACTGTGTTTTGTATATGGTGTTGACTCTGCTATGCATATCTTGGCCACTTCCAGACTTTCTGGAACCGACCCCAGCAGGGGGCAGAAGCAGATGGGCAGCAGCAGTACCTGGGAGGGGGGATAAACCTGACTTGAATCCACCAATAGGGATTGAGTGCAAGCCCACTGATGGTATGGAGAAGCGTGGGAAATTGGAAGTTTTTAAAATGACTGGCACACAAGCCAGGAGAGAATTGATGGACTGTCCTGGACTAAGAGGTTATGCTCTGTCTAGGTATCGTGTGGACTTATATGCTATCACTGCTGTGGGGATTAAGTGATAGTTTGCCCTGTGGAACTGATCTGGGACTGTGACTATACAAGGACTGTCTGTTTGGGCCTGCTACCTGAATATCTTTCTACTCTGCAATTTACCTTTGCCACTGTTTATTGTCTATTTGTGCGTGCTGTGGAAAATAAACCATTCTTCTGGTTTCATCTGCTCGGTGTCTGAGTGATTGAGGAACTCATACCCTCACATTTGGCGGCAGCGACAGTGGGATCATTCAGACACCAACCATCGAGCACAGAAAGCGCAGAGAACAGAGGATCAGACCATATGTAAGGAAACGGAAAATGCAATAAGGTGATGTTCAGCAAGTGAGCAGGTGTCATTCCTGTGGAAAGGGAAAATGTTTCCAAGGAAAGAAAATCGATGCCTCAAGACCCCTGTAGCAGAGGAGCTCAGGGATGGAGGTTCTTCAGTGTATCGGCAGGCTGGGAAGCCGGATCTGTTATTTATTGTCAGGAAAATGCATTATATCTGGAAGTACTGGGAAGACGCTCAGCAGATGGTCAGCGGGTGGAGAGTATCCAGCATACAGGACAAGTTGTGTTACCTGGGGGATGCATTTCTGCACTGTAAAGGTGAGGCCACCTCTTGAAATCTGTTGGGAGAGCCAGAGTTTGTAGAATTTACAGAGGAAGTGATTGCTACAGTTACCCAGATGCTACAAAGAGGACAATATTCTGAGGCTGAAGGACAAGTCCAGAATACATTGATGCCCCAGATAGAACCAGAGGAAAGGTCTAGAAGGGGGCTACTGCAATCTGGGCAGACAACCGAGGGGTCTGCCACAGAATTAAGTGTTACTGCAAGAGAAGGGTCGTTGTCAGGGGGGCCCCTAACTGCCCTTGAAGAAATGAGTATGGAGGAGCTGATAGCAGAAGGTCAGCTGCGAGGTATACCCATCCGATCCTGCACTCGCGGGGAAATCCTTCAGCAGATCCTTCACGATCAGGGAGATCCTACAAATGCATTTGCTGATTATCGAGCTTGGATCCTCCATTTCGGTGCACAGTTGAGTGTGTGGGAACAATTGCAGTGTCTGGAGGAGTGCTTCGTGGTGGCAGAGGAAGAGGCGATTGATCGGGGGCTCCTGGATACCCCAGCATGGCAAGATCAGTGTCGCAGGGGGCGTGATGAAAGGCACCGTTTGCAATTGCTTCTCCCCCATCCTAGGGAGGAAGCTGCTCAGGGTTCTCTGCAGGGGGAGGTTATCCCCAACGTGAAGGAAGTGAGGCCTCTGAGCAAGGCACCCCGGGAGGAGCTGCACTACTGCTTCCCTTTTGCTGAGGTGGGAGATGCAGAGCTATTATCCTGCTGCCAGGGGATCTATGAGGACTGCGTCCAAGAAGAGATCGCCGTGGTTAGAGGAGTATCCGACAACATCCAGGCCACCAGCCCACCAGTCACAGATGACGTCGTGTTTCGGGCTGCCCAGCATACTCAGCTGGGGAAGGAGGCTATCGCGGAGAAGGAGCTGTGCGCAGAAGTAGCTGCAGGTGAGCATCTGGCTTTTAAGGGGACAGAGCTGACACAGCCTGTCCTGCAGCCACCAGCGGAATTGTTTGTGATGGAGGGTCCCTCCTCAGCCCTGGACATTGAGACCAAATGCTGGACTGAAATTTGCCATGCCCCTAGTTTGGGTTTGGGGGAGGAAGGACATGACGGGGTGGTGGAAGTGCCAGGGCCAGAGCCCCTATATTGGCCTGCTGTTTGGCCCCTGTTCCTTGGGCAAGAGGGGGAGGTGGAAAGTGGTCCCTGCCCCATTGTGCCCGAGGCAAAAGTATTAGTAGGTTACAATGTTGCAGAGGGGGGGTACCCAGAATCCGAAGAAGAGGAATCGCTACATCCCTTGTTAGTTCCAATGTATGACTTAGACTGTAATCATGCCCTTGCTGGTTCTGCAAACCAGCCGCCTTTTACAAGATGGGTTTGGTATGATGTCACCCTGTGGGACTCAGGTGGTATATCCAAACCCCAGATTCTCGGCTCTGCATCCCGCTATTCCAGGTTGTTATTGGTTCCAGAACAGCTTGGTACCGGGACTACAATAGTAGGGGAAGGAATGTGAGATTATCAGATTTACTGTAAATCTGTAATTACTATATTTTATTAGGTGTAGTAATTAATGTACTATTTTAGTCCGTCGGTACCCTCTTGTTCTCCATATATGTCTATATACCCCCTATATGTGTGTGTAGTTCCAGATCATATATTATTAGGCTGTATAATCCCACTAGAAATGTAATGTCTGTATTTCCCAGGACTTTATTCATGTAAGCATTGTACCATTGGCAATCTCCACAGGGGGGTTTACAATTCTTTGTAAACCTCTGGGCTCTAGCAGACTTTGTGGAACCGGCCACCACAGGGGGTGATCAGCCCATAATGTAATCAGCCGATTATTGTTCCTGCTGTTTACATGAGGGGGATAGCTGAAGGACAATCACCACAGGGGGTGATCAAATTCCCCTACTATCAACAGGAAGGTTGTCCACAGGGGGTGACCACCACATAATGTAATCAGACTGTGTTTTGTATATGGTGTTGACTCTGCTATGCATATCTTGGCCACTTCCAGACTTTCTGGAACCGACCCCAGCAGGGGGCAGAAGCAGATGGGCAGCAGCAGTACCTGGGAGGGGGGATAAACCTGACTTGAATCCACCAATAGGGATTGAGTGCAAGCCCACTGATGGTATGGAGAAGCGTGGGAAATTGGAAGTTTTTAAAATGACTGGCACACAAGCCAGGAGGAGAATTTGATGGACTGTCCTGGACTAAGAGGTTATGCTCTGTCTGGGTATCGTGTGGATTTATATGCTATCACTGCTGTGGGGATTAAGTGATAGTTTGCCCTGTGGAACTGATCTGGGACTGTGACTATACAAGGACTGTCTGTTTGGGCCTGCTACCTGAATATCTTTCTACTCTGCAATTTACCTTTGCCACTGTTTATTGTCTATTTGTGCGTGCTGTGGAAAATAAACCATTCTTCTGGTTTCATCTGCTCGGTGTCTGAGTGATTGAGGAACTCGTACCCTCACATCCCAGTCCAGTGATTCTGTTGTATAATCCCAGTCCAGTGATACTGTTGTATAATCCCAGTCCAGTGTTTCTGCTGTATAAATTCAGACCAGTGATACTGTTGTATAATCCCAGTCCAGTGATTTTGTTGTATAATCCCAGTCCAGTGATACTGTTGTATAATCCCAGTCCAGTGATTCTGTTGTATAATCCTAGTCCAGTGTTTCTGTTGTATAAATTCAGTCCAGTGATACTGATGTATAATTCCAGACCAGTGATACTGTTGGGGACATTCTCTTTAACTTAACCAGAAGGGAAACCTTGGGTAATAGTGATCATAATATGATCGCATTTGATTTAAATCTTAGCAAGGACGATTACAAGGGTGACATTTAATAGGAGTCGATTTGTGTGTTTTTTTGCGATATTTTCGCATAAAAACAGCGATTTTGCATTTTTTCACATTTTTTTGGCCAAATCGCACATGTAATAGGGTGCGCAACGGCCCGTCTTTCGCATTTTTTTGGCGATAAATCGCACTTTCTAAAAGTGCGTAAAAAAATCACGGCAGTACCACGGCAGTGACAGGGCCCCTGCTTGGCAGCAGCGCGGTGCATAAGGAGCTCTGTAACAGCAGAGTGGAGACACACACACACACCCCCCCCCCCCCCCCCCGCACCAGCCCAGCAGCAGCGCCTAGGAGCAACACAGTGCCGGCTGCAGTGACAGGGCTCCCGGCAGCATTGTGAGCCTAGAACTGGCCGCAGCAGCGGTAAGCTGACCTGAATGTGATAGTATTCGCTGGCACAAAGGGGTGGCGTGGGGGAAATTTGGGGTATGCAGTATATGTATGTAGTCAGTATATTGATATATATGGATTGATGGATATGGAAATCAGGGTATGTATGGATGTATATGCAGTATGTATGTACCGTATGTATGTATGTATGTATGTATGTATGTATGTATGTGGGAGGCACTGTATGGATGTTTGTGGAAGGCTATGTATGTATGTATGTATGTATGTATGTATGTATGTATGAGGAAGGCTATGTATGTATGTATGTATGTATGAGGTAGGCAGTGTATGTATGTGGAAGGCAGTGCATGTATGTATGTATGTATGTGTGTATGTATTTCGAATGCAGTGTATGTATGTATGTATGCATGTATGTATGTATGTATGTATGTATGTATGTATGTATGTGGAAGGCAATGTATGGACGGGATACCTATGCTGTATGTATAAGGAAGGCTATGTATGTATGTATGTATGTATGTATGTATGTATGTATGAGGAAGGCTATGTATGTATGTATGAGGAAGGCTATGTATGTATGTATGTATGTATGTATGAGGTAGGCAGTGTATGTATGTGGAAGGCAGTGCATGTATGTATGTGTGTATGTATTTCGAAGGCAGTGTATGTATGTATGTATGTATGTATGTATGTATGTATGTATGTATGTATGTATGAGGTAGGCCATATATGTATGTGGAAGGCAGTGTATGTATGTATGTATGTGTGTATGTATGTGGAAGGCAATGTATGGACGGGATACCTACGCTGTATGTATGAGGAAGGCTATGTATGTATGTATGTATGTATGTATGTATGAGGTAGGCCATGCATGTATGTGTAAGGCAGTGTATGTATGTGTGTATGTATGTGTAAGGCAGTGTATGTATGTGTGTATGTGGAAGGCAGTGTATGTATGTGTGTATGTATGTATGTATGTGTAAGGCAGTGTATGTATGTGTGTATGTGGAAGGCAGTGTATGTATGTGTGTATGTGGAAGGCAGTGTATGTATGTGGAAGGCAGTGTATGTATGTATGTATGTATGTATGTATGTATGCATGTATGAGGAAGGCTATATATGTACAGTATGTATGTGGAAGGCAGTGTATGTGTGTATGTGGAAGGCAGTGTATGTGTGTATGTGGGAGGCAGTGTATGTATGTATGCATGTATGTATGTATGTGGAAAGCAATGTATGGACGGGATACCTACGCTATTAGGATGCTGGCGGTCAAAAGAATGATCTCGGCATCCTGAATCTGACAGGGGTTCCGTAGCACCCTTCCCCTCTTCCACTACCCTTCTAACATTCCCTTGCATCAGCCTAACCATCACCTCCCCAAAACCTAACCCCCCTATGAAGGGCCTAAACCTTCCCCCGCAGCCTAACTGTAAGTCGCCCCCCACCAGTGGCTAAACCTATTCCCCTTTTCTCAGTATCCTGCTTACCGCATACTTACCATTTGGGATGCCGTCTGTCGGCATTCCGGCCTCTATGCAGTTCCAGCGCCGGTCTTTCTGAAGGCAGTCCTGATGCCAACATCGGTACACTGAAGTCAGGCATCAGGACCGCCAGGATGCCGACTGTAGGCATGTATGTATGTATGTATGTATGTATGTGCGTGTGTATGTGGGAGGCAGTGTATAGATATATAGATGGATGTGTATATATAGATATATATATATAGTAGGGAAAATATAGCGGCACTCACGGACTTGTTCAAATGAATACTCTTAACTCGAGTTACTTCAACGTTTCGGTCTTTATTTTATAAGACCTTCATCAAGGAATTCATTCCTGGATAGCTATTGAAAAAAAAAACCTTCACAAAGGAGTGGGTTGCTTGCTGTGCCAACATTAAGATGCTGGCAACACTTACCACACCTCTTCTGCGGCAATAGACATGCTGACTTTATTGGAGACCTGAGTTGGGGGGCCCCTTCAAAAAATTTGCTATGGGGCCCACAAAGTTCTAGTTACGCCTCTGGCAGGAAGGCAGGAAAGACCTTGACCTGGCCCAATAGCTCTTTTGCCCTAATCCAAGATGGCTGCATAGTAAGTCTCGGGTTGCACAGTTGCTGACCCCAATGCCACCTTACATGCCCACTCCCCCCAGCTGCCTCCCACCTGCCCTGGAAGCCCAATGGGCACAAGCTAGCTGGTGGCGGACACGGATGGACGGCATGTGACACTTTACCCACTGATTGGGCCTTTGTCTCCTCAGCCTGAGCCTTTGTACATCTGACACCTTCTTCATAACGCCGGACATTTGACTGTAGGTGGGAGGAAGAGTTTGTGCGCCGTATTCACGCTCCAAATCTGTTGGGGCGTGGCCTAGCAGAAAGGAGGCATGGCCTGTGCTCACGATGCTGCCACAAGGCCACACCCCACTTTTGCCACTGTGGGGGCATGCTCAGCAACTCCCTCTAGCTGCAGGAATAGACTCTGCTCATGCATATAACATCTAATCATGGATGACAGGGGGGGACTCCCAACCCCCCCCCCCCCCCCTCTGCCTTGGGACACTGCCGGCCCGATGACCGTGACTGTTGGGAGGCGTGTCTTCTTAGTCTCCTTCTGTAGGAGAGTAGGAGGCAGATGAGCAGGTGATGATGTTTTTATTGAAAAATGTTTCAGCCATTTTACTTAAAATTCAGTTGTAAAATATATTTACACTAGGTGATTCATCGCGCCCTACGGGCGCTCTTCACACCGTCGTAAGGGGCTGTGCCCCCTTAACCTGCATACGCAGTTATTGTGAGGGTTGGGTGGTATGGGTGGGGAGGAGGTGCTTGGGGGTGGTGTGGGTGGGGGAGTGGGGTAACTGTGTGTGGTGGAGTTTCAGTGGCAGGGTTGGGCCATGTGGGTCGTGTCGTTTGGTTAGGTGCCGTGACGCTTGTGGGTGAGGGAGGTGGGGGTGCTGTAGTTGGGTTGGGGGTACAGAAGTTGTTGGAGGTGCGGGGTGGGTGAGGGATGGGGTGTGAGTGTGTTGTGGATGGGGGAGGGGCAGGTGTTGGTGTACTGCGGGTGCTGGAGGTGTGGTTGTGGTGTTTTGCAAGTGGATGCTGTTGTGCTGTGAGTGGGTGGGGTGGTGTCATGGGAGGGTGGGGTGCGAGGGAGGTTGTTTGGGTGTGCTGCAGGTGGGGTAGTCACAGGTGTGAGAATACTGCGGGTGTTGGAGTTCAACATGCGGGGTGTTTTAGGATGGGCGGTGTGGGTTGGTGAGGTGCAGGGGTGGAATGGTTGAGAGACTGGCAGTTGCAGGGGTGGTGAGGGTGCTGGATAGATGGGTGCGTGGGTACCGCAGATGGTGGATTTGCCTGGTGCACGGGTGGAGGGGGTCTGCGGTACCTGCTGCGGAACCCGGTGTAGAATGAGGAGGTGGGGAAGTGGGGATGGTTTGTGGGTAGGGGTTGCTGGGAAACCTGACAGGGGAAAGAGGAGGTGTGGCGGTGAGAACGATAAAAGATGGGGGGGGTTAGAGTGCGGATGCTGCAGGGGGATGTTGGCGGGGCTGGGGACCTTGTGAGGGGGGGGAGGGAGGAGGCAGGGGGTGGGGGGACATAGGTACCTTAACCTGGGCCGGGACCTATGTACTATAGCTGGTGCAGAGGTCTCTGATGGGGATGGGGGGAGAGTGAGCGTCTGTGGCATTCAATAGAAGTAAATATTTGTGGGGGATGATATGGAATTTAGTATGTAGGGGAAAAAAGCAAAGTCCAGAAGAGGGAATAAGCCACAAAAAACTGATATGCCGATCCAAACATCATTAGTGGTAAGCAGAGAGCGGCGTCCCGCTAGCTGCTGCTTACCCTCCTTGCAGTATGTATTGCCGAGTGTGGTCCGTTCTGTGCTGGCATCTGCTATTCGGCACCCCACCCCCACCCTGGAGACCCGCTGCTTTGGGGGGGGGGGGGTAGTTATGCTCGCCGCCGCTGCTGGGTTGGGGGGGGGTGGTCATCCCCCGGTAATCTGTTTACTGCAGGGAAGTGTAAAGCCGCGGTGACTTGGGGGGGGGGGGGGGGAATGGTTGCGCTCGCCGCTGCCACTGTGGTAGCGCCGGGGGGGGGGGGGGCGGCTCATACCCCAGTGAGCTGTTTCCTTCAGGGGTGCTATTGTGAAGCGGCGGGCGGCATTGTGCTCGCCGCCACTGCTAAGTAGTGCCGGGGGGGTGCCTTATCCCCCGGTGAGCCGCTGCTTCAGGGGGATGCGGCGGCTGGCTAGTGATTTGGGAGGGGGGATTCGAGAACCCCCTGCTGACCCACTGTATGGCAGGAGGGAGGGATGTGGGCGGTTTAGAAGTGGAATGCTGGGAGGGGGGCGGATCTGTGCAGCGTGAGGGTGTCCGGAGAGCGAGGCTGGGGGGGGCGGGGCCGAGGAGGGGGCGGATATGTGGGAGCTGCTGTGGAGAACGGAGGGCAAGGGGGGTGGTGTGTAGAACGGAAGTGGCCAGGTTTTGTAGTGTGGCTAACAGTGGACAGGCCTGTCAATCAGCCGTGGAGGTCCGCCCACCGTTACCTACACTGCTTGTGAGTGATGGATCGGGCTAAATATATAAGAGATAGTAATAAATTATATAAATATTTACATCACTGTTTTAAATTACGTTCCTGGAGAAACAAAAAAAAAAGCGATGAGCTCATCCATATTTATCGTGTACAAATGAGGCTACTAATGAGCAGGTGCTGACAGACGAGCCTCCGGTGGTTATACGCTATGAAGGGAACCGGAAGACAGAAAACTATCGCACAGATAAAACTCACAGTGACAAGGGCCCCAGTAAACTCGGAGGGGAAGGGGTGGGTGGTTGTTGTGCCAATACTGTAAATGTAAAAAAATACACTTGAGGGACCCCTCAACAAGAGTGAGATCCGAGCATGGAAGCACGATGAGTGTGATCGTAGTCAGTGGCAACAGCCTGGGATAATGCCTTCACATGTGCTGTGGTAGGGACAGAGCTGGCGGCTGGGGGGCTAGGGTGGTGTGCGGGCGCATCCAACAATATCAGGCTGGGGTAATTATTACCTTTCTTCCACCCCTCTTCCCATGTTGGTACCACTGATAGCTTTCCCATTAATGTCCTCTTCACATAGACTTCCCATCTGATCGCACAGTGCTAGGTACAACCCCTCTCTCTCACACATCTCTGAACCCGTCCCATAGTGCCGCAGAATCTAGTAGGTCCGTCTGCTACAACCCAATTGCTGATAGGAAATGTTGAGCGGTTCCCAAATTTTGGCTATACACTAAGAATTTCCTCCTGCAGGTTGCCTCCATGAAACTGGTTCTAGATTCATGGACCTTTCATGATCCTTCTAATACAAAATGCAGTAGCCTCTGTATAGCAAACTCTCTCCATAGACCCTTAGTCACGCCCTTGGTAATAACTGCTGTTCCCCACCTGGGACGTCTCCTCTCTCCGTCTGCTCTCTCCATCTCCTCTCGCCGTCTTCTCTCACGGCCATGACTCAGGGTGGAGAAGAATTCCAGGTAAAGTTTTGTTTCCGGAATCTCTCAGCAGAAATGTCAGAATCTAATTGCGCAGGAGATTTATGGGGCGACGATTGTACTTGGCAAAAGGTTTCATACGAACAATTCATCAAGTGCTTTACCTCGAAACTGAATAACACTAATAAATATCTGGTACAATACAAGCGTTTCCCCTCACCAATAAACGTGTCTTATACTACAGAATAAGGAGCCTAATTCAGCCTACAGGGGTTATTCAGACCTGATCGCATGGCTGCTGAGAACAGGGCTCCTTGCGCGAGACATTCCCCTGCATGGCTGCATAATCATCCATTTGCAGCCTTGGGTGTGGCGGAGAAATCATTTGATGTCAGGGACACCTCTAATCTGCAAGAGCCCCGTGTGGGAAGCAGGCGTGAGGTCAGCTACCCGCTCCCTGCACCCACGTCACCGGGCATTCCCATGGGCTATGCCCCCCACCACAGACCGACGCCCCCTGCCACACTGCTAGGTGCAAATCGGATGGCAAACATGTAGTTCGAGGCGCCCACTCGCACCCGGCATCTGCACATGCAAAACATCAGGTCCCCTTCTAAATTAGAATGACCCTCTCTATGCATAGCCCAGGACTTACTCAGTGGCTGTGATAGAATCAGGCTGATCGGGGGCGGAGCTAGTGTCACATGACTTCCCCTCAAACATCTGGGCACGCCCCTCACCATATAATGATTCCCCAGTGTGCGCAGTCTGTGTGTAGCCCAGGACTTACTCAGCGGCTGTGATAGAATCAGGCTGATCGGGGGCGGAGCTGACGTCACATGACTTTCCCTCACACACCTGGGCACGCCCCTCACCATATAATGATTCCCCAGTGTGCGCAGTCTGTGTGTAGCCCAGGACTTACTCAGCGGCTGTGATAGAATCAGGCTGATCGGGGGCGGAGCTGATGTCACATGACTTCCCCTCACACACCTGGGCACGCCCCTCACCATATAATGATTCCCCAGTGTGTGCAGTCTGTGTGTAGCCCAGGACTTACTCAGCGGCTGTGATAGAATCAGGCTGATCGGGGGTGGAGCTGATGTCACATGACTTCCCCTCACACACCTGGGCACGCCGCTCACCATATAATGATTCCCCAGTGTGTGCATTCTGTGTGTAGCCCAGGACTTACTCAGTGGCTGTGATAGAATCAGGCTGATCGGGGGTGGAGCTGATGTCACATGACTTCCCCTCATACACCTGGGCACGCCCCTCACCATATAATGATTCCCCAGTGTGTGCATTCTGTGTGTAGCCCAGGACTTACTCAGTGGCTGTGATAGAATCAGGCTGATCGGGGGTGGAGCTGATGTCACATGACTTCCCCTCATACACCTGGGCACGCCCCTCACCATATAATGATTCCCCAGTGTGTGCATTCTGTGTGTAGCCCAGGACTTACTCAGCGGCTGTGATAGAATCAGGCTGATCGGGGGCGGAGCTGACGTCACATGACTTTCCCTCACACACCTGGGCACGCCCCTCACCATGTAATGATTCCCCAGTGTGTGCAGTCTGTGTGTAGCCCAGGACTTACTCAGCGGCTGTGATAGAATCAGGCTGATCGGGGGCAGAGCTGATGTCACATGACTTCATGGGCACGCCCCCGATCAGGCTGATCGGGGGCGGAGCTGACATCACATGACTTCCCCTCATACACCTGGGCACGCCCCTCACCATGTAAAGATTCCCCAGTGTGTGCAGTCTGTGTGTAGCCCAGGACTTACTCAGCGGCTGTGATAGAATCAGGCTGATCGGGGGCGGAGCTGATGTCACATGACTTCCCCTCACACACCTGGGCACGCCGCTCACCATATAATGATTCCCCAGTGTGTGCAGTCTGTGTGTAGCCCAGGACTTACTCAGCGGCTGTGATAGAATCAGGCTGATCGGGGGCGGAGCTGACGTCACATGACTTTCCCTCACACACCTGGGCACGCCCCTCACCATGTAATGATTCCCCAGTTTGTGCAGTCTGTGTGTAGCCCAGGACTTACTCTGCGGCTGTGATAGAATCAGGCTGATCGGGGACGGAGCTGATGTCACATAACTTCCCCTCACACACCTGGGCACGCCGCTCACCATATAATGATTCCCCAGTGTGTGCAGTCAGTGTGTAGCCCAGGACTTACTCAGCGGCTGTGATAGAATCAGGCTGATAGGGGGTGGAGCTGATGTCACATGACTTCACCTCACACACCTGGACACGCCCCTCACCATATAATGGTTCCCCAGTGTGTGCAGTCTGTGTGTAGCCCAGGACTTACTCAGCGGCTGTGATACAATCAGGCTGATCGGGGGGCAGAGCTGACATCACATGACTTCCCCTCACACAACTGGCCACGCCCCTCACCATATAATGATTCCCCAGTGTGTGCAGTCTGTGTGTAGCCCAGGACTTACTCAGCGGCTGTGATACAATCAGGCTGATCGGGGGGCGGAGCTGACATCACATGACTGCCCCTGACACACCTGGACACGCCCCTCACCATATAATGATTCCCCAGTGTGTGCAGTCTGTGTGTAGCCCAGGACTTACTCAGTGGCTGTGATAGAATCAGGCTGATCGGGGCGGAGCTGATGTCACATGACTTCCCCTCACACACCTGGACACGCCCCTCACCATTTAATGATTCCCCAGTGTGTGCAGTCTGTGTGTGGCCCAGGACTTACTCAGCGGCTGTGATAGAATCAGGCTGATCAGGGGCGGAGCTGATGTCACATGACTTCCCCTCACACACCAGGGCATGTCGCTCACCATATAATGGTTCCCCAGTGTGTGCAGTCTGTGTGTAGCCCAGGACTTACTCAGCGGCTGTGATACAATCAGGCTGATCGGGGGCGGAGCTGACGTCACATGACTTCCCCTGACACACCTGGACACGCCCCTCACCATTTAATGATTCCACAGTGTGTGCAGTCTGTGTGTAGCCCAGGACTTACTCAGTGGCTGTGATAGAATCAGGCTGATCGGGGGCGGAGCTGATGTCACATGACTTCCCCTCACAAACCTGGGCACGCCCCTCACCATATAATGATTCCCCAGTGTGTGCAGTCTGTGTGTAGCCCAGGACTTACTCAGTGGCTGTGATAGAATCAGGCTAATCGGGGGCGGAGCTGATGTCACATGACTTCCCCTCACACACCTGGGCATGTCGCTCACCATATAATGGTTCCCCAGTGTGTGCAGTCTGTGTGTAGCCCAGGACTTACTCAGCGGCTGTGATACAATCAGGCTGATCGGGGGGCGGAGCTGACGTCACATGACTTCCCCTCACACACCTGGCCACGCCCCTCACCATATAATGATTCCCCAGTGTGTGCAGTCTGTGTGTAGCCCAGGACTCACTCAGCGGCTGTGATACAATCAGGCTGATCGGGGGGCGGAGCTGATGTCACATGACTTCCCCTCACACACCTGGCCATGCCCCTTAGCATATAATGGTTCCCCAGTGTGTGCAGTCTGTGTGTAGCCCATGACTTACTCAGCGGCTGTGATACAATCAGGCTGATCGGGGGCGGAGTTGACGTCACATGACTTCCCCTGACACACCTGGACACGCCCCTCACCATATAATGATTCCCCAGTGTGTGCAGTCTGTGTGTAGCCCAGGACTTACTCAGCGGCTGTGATAGAATCAGGCTGATCTGGGCGGAGCTGATGTCACATGACTTCCCCTCACACACCTAGACACGCCCCTCACCATATAATGGTTCCCCAGTGTGTGCAGTCTGTGTGTGGCCCAGGACTTACTCAGCGGCTGTGATAGAAACAGGCTGATCGGGGGCGGAGCTGATGTCACATGACTTCCCCTCACACACCTGGGCATGTCGCTCACCAAATAATGGTTCCCCAGTGTGTGCAGTCTGTGTGTAGCCCAGGACTTACTCAGCGGCTGTGATACAATCAGGCTGATCGAGGGCGGAGCTGATGTCACATGACTTCCCCTCACACACCTGGCCACGCTCCTCACCATATAATGGTTCCCCAGTGTGTGCAGTCTGTGTGTAGCCCAGGACTTACTCAGCGGCTGTGATACAATCAGGCAGATCGGGGGGCGGAGCTGACATCACATGACTTCACCTGACACACCTGGACACGCCCCTCACCATATAATGATTCCCCAGTGTTTGCAGTCTGTGTGTAGCCCAGGACTTACTCAGCGGCTGTGATAGAATCAGGCTGATCGGGGCGGAGCTGATGTCACATGACTTCCCCTCACACACCTGGGCACGCCCCTCACCATATAATGATTCTCCAGTGTGTGCAGTCTGTGTGTAGCCCAGGACTTACTCAGTGGCTGCCATAGAATCAGGCTGATCGGGGGCGGAGCTGATGTCACATGACTTCCCCTCACACACCTGGCCACGCTCCTCACCATATAATGGTTCCCCAGTGTGTGCAGTCTGTGTGTAGCCCAGGACTCACTCAGCGGCTGTGATACAATCAGGCTGATCTGGGGCGGAGCTGACGTCACATGACTTCCCCTGACACACCTGGACACGCCCCTCACCATATAATGATTCCCCAGTGTGTGCAGTCTGTGTGTAGCCCAGGACTTACTCAGCGGCTGTGATACAATCAGGCTGATCGGGGGGCGGAGCTGATGTCACATGACTTCCCCTCACACACCTGGCCATGCCCCTTAGCATATAATGGTTCCCCAGTGTGTGCAGTCTGTGTGTAGCCCATGACCTACTCAGCGGCTGTGATACAATCAGGCTGATCGGGGGCGGAGCTGACGTTACATGACTTCCCCTGACACACCTGGACATGCCCCTCAGCATATAATGATTCCCCAGTGTGTGCAGTCTGTGTGTAGCCCAGGACTTACTCAGCGGCTGTGATAGAATCAGGCTGATCGGGGCGGAGCTGATGTCACATGACTTCCCCTCACACACCTAGACACGCCCCTCAAAATGTAATGATTCCCCAGTGTGTGCAGTCTGTGTGTGGCCCAGGACTTACTCAACGGCTGTGATAGAATCAGGCTGATCGGGGACGGAGCTGATGTCACATGACTTCCCCTCACACACCTGGGCACGCCGCTCACCATATAATGATTCCCCAGTGTGTGCAGTCTGTGTGTAGCCCAGGACTTACTCGGCGGCTGTGATAGAATCAGGCTGATCGGGGGCGGAGCTGACATCACATGACTTCCCCTGACACACCTGGACACGCCCCTCACCATATAATGATTCCCCAGTGTTTGCAGTCTGTGTGTAGCCCAGGACTTACTCAGCGGCTGTGATAAAATCAGGCTGATCGGGGCGGAGCTGATGTCACATGACTTCCCCTCACACACCTGGGCACGCCCCTTACCATATAATGATTCTCCAGTGTTTGCAGTCTGTGTGTAGCCCAGGACTTACTCAGTGGCTGCCATAGAATCAGGCTGATCGGGGCGGAGCTGACATCACATGACTTCCCCTCACACACCTGGCCACACCTGCATATTACCTGACACTCCTAGATAACAGCCCCTAACCATATAATGGTTCCCCAGTGTGTGCAGTCTGTGTGTAGCCCAGGACTTACTCAGCGGCTGTGATAGAATCAGGCTGATCGGGGGGGGGGAGCTGAAGTCACATGACTTCCCCTCACACACCTGGACACGCCCCTCACTATATAATGATTCCCCAGTGTGTGCATTCTGTGCGTAGCCCAGGACTTACTCAGCGGCTGTGATAGAATCAGGCTGATCGGGGGCGGACCTGACGTCACATGACTTCCCCTCACACACCCGGGCATGTCGCTCACCATATAATGGTTCCCCAGTGTGTGTAGTCTGTGTGTAGCCCAGGACTTACTCAGCGGCTGTGATAGAATCAGGCTGATCGGGGGGCGGAACTGACGTCACATGACTTCCCCTCACACACCAGGGCATGTCGCTCACCATATAATGGTTACCCAGTGTGTGCAGTCTTTGTGTAGCCCAGGACTTACTCAGCGGCTGTGATACAATCAGGCTGATCGGGGGGCGGAGCTGATGTCACATGACTTCCCCTCACACACCTGGCCACGCCCCTCACCATATAATGGTTCCCCAGTGTGTGCAGTCTGTGTGTAGCCCAGGACTCACTCAGCGGCTGTGATACAATCAGGCTGATCGGGGGGCGGAGCTGACGTCACATGACTTCCCCTGACAAACCTGGACACGCCCCTCACCATATAATGATTCCCCAGTGTGTGCAGTCTGTGTGTAGCCCAGGACTTACTCAGCGGCTGTGATACAATCAGGCTGATCGGGGGGCGGAGCTGATGTCACATAACTTCCCCTCACACACCTGGCCATGCCCCTTAGCATATAATGGTTCCCCAGTGTGTGCAGTCTGTGTGTAGCCCATGACTTACTCAGCGGCTGTGATACAATCAGGCTGATCGGGGGCGGAGCTGACGTCACATGACTTCCCCTGACACACCTGGACACGCCCCTCACCATATAATGATTCCCCAGTGTGTGCAGTCTGTGTGTAGCCCAGGACTTACTCAGCGGCTGTGATAGAATCAGGCTGATCGGGGGCGGAGCTGACGTCACATGACTTTCCCTCACACACCTAGGCACGCCCCTCACCATGTAATGATTCCCCAGTGTGTGCAGTCTGTGTGTAGCCCAGGACTTACTCAGCGGCTGTGATAGAATCAGGCTGATCGGGGACGGAGCTGATGTCACATGACTTCCCCTCACACACCTGGGCACGCCGCTCACCATATAATGATTCCCCAGTGTGTGCAGTCTGTGTGTAGCCCAGGACTTACTCGGCGGCTGTGATAGAATCAGGCTGATCGGGGGCGGAGCTGATGTCACATGACTTCCCCTCACATACCTGGGCACGCCGCTCACCATATAATGATTCACCAGTGTGTGCAGTCTGTGTGTAGCCCAGGACTTACTCAGCGGCTGTGATAGATACAGGCTGATCGGGGGCGGAGCTTATGTCACATGACTTCCCCTCACACACCTGGGCACGCCCCTCACCATATAATGATTCCCCAGTGTGTGCAGTCAGTGTGTAGCCCAGGACTTACTCAGCGGCTGTGATAGAATCAGGCTGATAGGGGGTGGAGCTGATGTCACATGACTTCACCTCACACACCTGGACACGCCCCTCACCATATAATGGTTCCCCAGTGTGTGCAGTCTGTGTGTAGCCCAGGACTTACTCAGCGGCTGTGATACAATCAGGCTGATCGGGGGGCGGAGCTGACATCACATGACTTCCCCTCACACACCTGGCCACGCCCCTCACCATATAATGGTTCCCCAGTGTGTGCAGTCTGTGTGTAGCCCAGGACTTACTCAGCGGCTGTGATACAATCAGGCTGATCGGGGGGCAGAGCTGACGTCACATGACTACCCTGACACACCTGGACACGCCCATACCATATAATGATTCCCCAGTGTGTGCAGTCTGTGTGTAGCCCAGGACTTACTCAGTGGCTGTGATAGAATCAGGCTGATCGGGGCGGAGCTGATGTCACATGACTTCCCCTCACACACCTGGACACGCCCCTCACCATATAATGATTCCAGAGTGTGTGCAGTCTGTGTGTGGCCCAGGACTTACTCAGCGGCTGTGATAGAATCAGGCTGATTGGTGGCAGAGCTGATGTCACATGACTTCCCCTCACACACCAGAGCATGTCGCTCACCATATAATGGTTCCCCAGTGTGAGCAGTCTGTGTGTAGCCCAGGACTTACTCAGCAGCTGTGATACAATCAGGCTGATCGGGGGGCGGAGCTAACGTCACATGACTTCCCCTAACACACCTGGCCACGCCCCTCACCATATAATGGTTCCCCAGTGTGTGCAGTCTGTGTGTAGCCCAAGACTTACTCAGTGGCTGTGATAGAATCAGGCTGATAGGGGGTGGAGCTGATGTCACATGACTTCACCTCACACACCTGGACACGCCCCTCACCATATAATGGTTCCCCAGTGTGTGCAGTCTGTGTGTAGCCCAGGACTTACTCAGCGGCTGTGATACAATCAGGCTGATCGGGGGGCGGAGCTGACATCACATGACTTCCCCTCACACACCTGGCCACGCCCCTCACCATATAATGGTTCCCCAGTGTGTGCAGTCTGTGTGTAGCCCAGGACTTACTCAGCGGCTGTGATACAATCAGGCTGATCGGGGGGCAGAGCTGACGTCACATGACTACCCTGACACACCTGGACACGCCCATACCATATAATGATTCCCCAGTGTGTGCAGTCTGTGTGTAGCCCAGGACTTACTCAGTGGCTGTGATAGAATCAGGCTGATCGGGGCGGAGCTGATGTCACATGACTTCCCCTCACACACCTGGACACGCCCCTCACCATATAATGATTCCAGAGTGTGTGCAGTCTGTGTGTGGCCCAGGACTTACTCAGCGGCTGTGATAGAATCAGGCTGATCGGGGGCGGAGCTGATGTCACATGACTTCCCCTCACACACCAGGGCATGTCGCTCACCATATAATGGTTCCCCAGTGTGTGCAGTCTGTGTGTTGCCCAGGACTTACTCAGCAGCTGTGATACAATCAGGCTGATCGGGGGGCGGAGCTAACGTCACATGACTTCCCCTAACACACCTGGCCACGCCCCTCACCATATAATGGTTCCCCAGTGTGTGCAGTCTGTGTGTAGCCCAGGACTTACTCAGCGGCTGTGATACAATCAGGCTGATCGGGGGGCGGAGCTGACGTCACATGACTTCCCCTGACACACCTGGACACGACCCTCACCATTTAATGATTCCACAGTGTGTGCAGTCTGTGTGTAGCCCAGGACTTACTCAGTGGCTGTGATAGAATCAGGCTGATCGGGGGCGGAGCTGATGTCACATGACTTCCCCTCACACACCTGGGCACGCCCCTCACCATATAATGATTCCCCAGTGTGTGCAGTCTGTGTGTAGCCCAAGACTTACTCAGTGGCTGTGATAGAATCAGGCTGATCGGGGGCGGAGCTGATGTCACATGACTTTCCCTCACACACCTGGGCATGTCGATCACCATATAATGGTTCCCCAGTGTGTGCAGTCTGTGTGTAGCCCAGGACTTACTCAGCGGCTGTGATACAATCAGGCTGATCGGGGGGCGGAGCTGACGTCACATGACTTCCCCTCACACACCTGACCACGCCCCTCACCATATAATGGTTCCCCAGTGTGTGCAGTCTGTGTGTAGCCCAGGACTCACTCAGCGGCTGTGATACAATCAGGCTGATCGGGGGCGGAGCTGACGTCACATGACTTCCCCTGACACACCTGGACACGCCCCTCACCATATAATGATTCCCCAGTGTGTGCAGTCTGTGTGTAGCCCAGGACTTACTCAGCGGCTGTGATACAATCAGGCTGATCGGGGGGCGGAGCTGATGTCACATGACTTCCCCTCACACACCTGGCCATGCCCCTTAGCATATAATGGTTCCCCAGTGTGTGCAGTCTGTGTGTAGCCCATGACCTACTCAGCGGCTGTGATACAATCAGGCTGATCGGGGGCGGAGCTGACGTTACATGACTTCCCCTGACACACCTGGACATGCCCCTCAGCATATAATGATTCCCCAGTGTGTGCAGTCTGTGTGTAGCCCAGGACTTACTCAGCGGCTGTGATAGAATCAGGCTGATCGGGGCGGAGCTGATGTCACATGACTTCCCCTCACACACCTAGACACGCCCCTCACCATGTAATGATTCCCCAGTGTGTGCAGTCTGTGTGTGGCCCAGGACTTACTCAGCGGCTGTGATACAATCAGGCTGATCGAGGGCGGAGCTGATGTCACATGACTTCCCCTCACACACCTGGCCACGCTCCTCACCATATAATGGTTCCCCAGTGTGTGCAGTCTGTGTGTAGCCCAGGACTTACTCAGCGGCTGTGATACAATCAGGCAGATCGGGGGGCGGAGCTGACATCACATGACTTCCCCTGACACACCTGGACACGCCCCTCACCATATAATGATTCCCCAGTGTTTGCAGTCTGTGTGTAGCCCAGGACTTACTCAGCGGCTGTGATAGAATCAGGCTGATCGGGGCGGAGCTGATGTCACATGACTTCCCCTCACACACCTGGGCACGCCCCTCACCATATAATGATTCTCCAGTGTTTGCAGTCTGTGTGTAGCCCAGGACTTACTCAGTGGCTGCCATAGAATCAGGCTGATCGGGGGCGGAGCTGACATCACATGACTTCCCCTCACACACCTGGCCACACCTGCATATTACCTGACACTCCTAGATAACAGCCCCTAACCATATAATGGTTCCCCAGTGTGTGCAGTCTGTGTGTAGCCCAGGACTTACTCAGCGGCTGTGATAGAATCAGGCTGATCGGGGGGGGGGAGCTGAAGTCACATGACTTCCCCTCACACACCTGGACACGCCCCTCACTATATAATGATTCCCCAGTGTGTGCATTCTGTGCGTAGCCCAGGACTTACTCAGCGGCTGTGATAGAATCAGGCTGATCGGGGGCGGACCTGACGTCACATGACTTCCCCTCACACACCCGGGCATGTCGCTCACCATATAATGGTTCCCCAGTGTGTGCAGTCTGTGTGTAGCCCAGGACTTACTCAGCGGCTGTGATACAATCAGGCTGATCGGGGGCGGAGCTGGCGTCACATGACTTCCCCTGACACACCTGGACACGCCCCTCACCATATAATGATTCCCCAGTGTGTGCAGTCTGTGTGTAGCCCAGGACTTACTCAGCGGCTGTGATAGAATCAGGCTGATCGGGGGCGGAGCTGACGTCACATGACTTTCCCTCACACACCTAGGCACGCCCCTCACCATGTAATGATTCCCCAGTGTGTGCAGTCTGTGTGTAGCCCAGGACTTACTCAACGGCTGTGATAGAATCAGGCTGATCGGGGACGGAGCTGATGTCACATGACTTCCCCTCACACACCTGGGCACGCCGCTCACCATATAATGATTCCCCAGTGTGTGCAGTCTGTGTGTAGCCCAGGACTTACTCGGCGGCTGTGATAGAATCAGGCTGATCGGGGGCGGAGCTGATGTCACATGACTTCCCCTCACATACCTGGGCACGCCGCTCACCATATAATGATTCACCAGTGTGTGCAGTCTGTGTGTAGCCCAGGACTTACTCAGCGGCTGTGATAGATACAGGCTGATCGGGGGCGGAGCTTATGTCACATGACTTCCCCTCACACACCTGGGCACGCCCCTCACCATATAATGATTCCCCAGTGTGTGCAGTCAGTGTGTAGCCCAGGACTTACTCAGCGGCTGTGATAGAATCAGGCTGATAGGGGGTGGAGCTTATGTCACATGACTTCACCTCACACACCTGGACACGCCCCTCACCATATAATGGTTCCCCAGTGTGTGCAGTCTGTGTGTAGCCCAGGACTTACTCAGCGGCTGTGATACAATCAGGCTGATCGGGGGGCGGAGCTGACATCACATGACTTCCCCTCACACACCTGGCCACGCCCCTCACCATATAATGGTTCCCCAGTGTGTGCAGTCTGTGTGTAGCCCAGGACTTACTCAGCGGCTGTGATACAATCAGGCTGATCGGGGGGCGGAGCTGACGTCACATGACTTCCCCTGACACACCTGGACACGACCCTCACCATTTAATGATTCCACAGTGTGTGCAGTCTGTGTGTAGCCCAGGACTTACTCAGTGGCTGTGATAGAATCAGGCTGATCGGGGGCGGAGCTGATGTCACATGACTTCCCCTCACACACCTGGGCACGCCCCTCACCATATAATGATTCCCCAGTGTGTGCAGTCTGTGTGTAGCCCAAGACTTACTCAGTGGCTGTGATAGAATCAGGCTGATCGGGGGCGGAGCTGATGTCACATGACTTTCCCTCACACACCTGGGCATGTCGATCACCATATAATGGTTCCCCAGTGTGTGCAGTCTGTGTGTAGCCCAGGACTTACTCAGCGGCTGTGATACAATCAGGCTGATCGGGGGGCGGAGCTGACGTCACATGACTTCCCCTCACACACCTGACCACGCCCCTCACCATATAATGGTTCCCCAGTGTGTGCAGTCTGTGTGTAGCCCAGGACTCACTCAGCGGCTGTGATACAATCAGGCTGATCGGGGGCGGAGCTGACGTCACATGACTTCCCCTGACACACCTGGACACGCCCCTCACCATATAATGATTCCCCAGTGTGTGCAGTCTGTGTGTAGCCCAGGACTTACTCAGCGGCTGTGATACAATCAGGCTGATCGGGGGGCGGAGCTGATGTCACATGACTTCCCCTCACACACCTGGCCATGCCCCTTAGCATATAATGGTTCCCCAGTGTGTGCAGTCTGTGTGTAGCCCATGACCTACTCAGCGGCTGTGATACAATCAGGCTGATCGGGGGCGGAGCTGACGTTACATGACTTCCCCTGACACACCTGGACATGCCCCTCAGCATATAATGATTCCCCAGTGTGTGCAGTCTGTGTGTAGCCCAGGACTTACTCAGCGGCTGTGATAGAATCAGGCTGATCGGGGCGGAGCTGATGTCACATGACTTCCCCTCACACACCTAGACACGCCCCTCAAAATGTAATGATTCCCCAGTGTGTGCAGTCTGTGTGTGGCCCAGGACTTACTCAACGGCTGTGATAGAATCAGGCTGATCGGGGACGGAGCTGATGTCACATGACTTCCCCTCACACACCTGGGCACGCCGCTCACCATATAATGATTCCCCAGTGTGTGCAGTCTGTGTGTAGCCCAGGACTTACTCGGCGGCTGTGATAGAATCAGGCTGATCGGGGGCGGAGCTGACATCACATGACTTCCCCTGACACACCTGGACACGCCCCTCACCATATAATGATTCCCCAGTGTTTGCAGTCTGTGTGTAGCCCAGGACTTACTCAGCGGCTGTGATAGAATCAGGCTGATCGGGGCGGAGCTGATGTCACATGACTTCCCCTCACACACCTGGGCACGCCCCTTACCATATAATGATTCTCCAGTGTTTGCAGTCTGTGTGTAGCCCAGGACTTACTCAGTGGCTGCCATAGAATCAGGCTGATCGGGGCGGAGCTGACATCACATGACTTCCCCTCACACACCTGGCCACACCTGCATATTACCTGACACTCCTAGATAACAGCCCCTAACCATATAATGGTTCCCCAGTGTGTGCAGTCTGTGTGTAGCCCAGGACTTACTCAGCGGCTGTGATAGAATCAGGCTGATCGGGGGGGGGAGCTGAAGTCACATGACTTCCCCTCACACACCTGGACACGCCCCTCACTATATAATGATTCCCCAGTGTGTGCATTCTGTGCGTAGCCCAGGACTTACTCAGCGGCTGTGATAGAATCAGGCTGATCGGGGGCGGACCTGACGTCACATGACTTCCCCTCACACACCCGGGCATGTCGCTCACCATATAATGGTTCCCCAGTGTGTGTAGTCTGTGTGTAGCCCAGGACTTACTCAGCGGCTGTGATAGAATCAGGCTGATCGGGGGGCGGAACTGACGTCACATGACTTCCCCTCACACACCAGGGCATGTCGCTCACCATATAATGGTTACCCAGTGTGTGCAGTCTTTGTGTAGCCCAGGACTTACTCAGCGGCTGTGATACAATCAGGCTGATCGGGGGGCGGAGCTGATGTCACATGACTTCCCCTCACACACCTGGCCACGCCCCTCACCATATAATGGTTCCCCAGTGTGTGCAGTCTGTGTGTAGCCCATGACTTACTCAGCGGCTGTGATACAATCAGGCTGATCGGGGGCGGAGCTGACGTCACATGACTTCCCCTGACACACCTGGACACGCCCCTCACCATATAATGATTCCCCAGTGTGTGCAGTCTGTGTGTAGCCCAGGACTTACTCAGCGGCTGTGATAGAATCAGGCTGATCGGGGGCGGAGCTGACGTCACATGACTTTCCCTCACACACCTAGGCACGCCCCTCACCATGTAATGATTCCCCAGTGTGTGCAGTCTGTGTGTAGCCCAGGACTTACTCAGCGGCTGTGATAGAATCAGGCTGATCGGGGACGGAGCTGATGTCACATGACTTCCCCTCACAGACCTGGGCACGCCGCTCACCATATAATGATTCCCCAGTGTGTGCAGTCTGTGTGTAGCCCAGGACTTACTCGGCGGCTGTGATAGAATCAGGCTGATCGGGGGCGGAGCTGATGTCACATGACTTCCCCTCACATACCTGGGCACGCCGCTCACCATATAATGATTCACCAGTGTGTGCAGTCTGTGTGTAGCCCAGGACTTACTCAGCGGCTGTGATAGATACAGGCTGATCGGGGGCGGAGCTTATGTCACATGACTTCCCCTCACACACCTGGGCACGCCCCTCACCATATAATGATTCCCCAGTGTGTGCAGTCAGTGTGTAGCCCAGGACTTACTCAGCGGCTGTGATAGAATCAGGCTGATAGGGGGTGGAGCTGATGTCACATGACTTCACCTCACACACCTGGACACGCCCCTCACCATATAATGGTTCCCCAGTGTGTGCAGTCTGTGTGTAGCCCAGGACTTACTCAGCGGCTGTGATACAATCAGGCTGATCGGGGGGCGGAGCTGACATCACATGACTTCCCCTCACACACCTGGCCACGCCCCTCACCATATAATGGTTCCCCAGTGTGTGCAGTCTGTGTGTAGCCCAGGACTTACTCAGCGGCTGTGATACAATCAGGCTGATCGGGGGGCAGAGCTGACGTCACATGACTACCCTGACACACCTGGACACGCCCATACCATATAATGATTCCCCAGTGTGTGCAGTCTGTGTGTAGCCCAGGACTTACTCAGTGGCTGTGATAGAATCAGGCTGATCGGGGCGGAGCTGATGTCACATGACTTCCCCTCACACACCTGGACACGCCCCTCACCATATAATGATTCCAGAGTGTGTGCAGTCTGTGTGTGGCCCAGGACTTACTCAGCGGCTGTGATAGAATCAGGCTGATTGGTGGCAGAGCTGATGTCACATGACTTCCCCTCACACACCAGAGCATGTCGCTCACCATATAATGGTTCCCCAGTGTGAGCAGTCTGTGTGTAGCCCAGGACTTACTCAGCAGCTGTGATACAATCAGGCTGATCGGGGGGCGGAGCTAACGTCACATGACTTCCCCTAACACACCTGGCCACGCCCCTCACCATATAATGGTTCCCCAGTGTGTGCAGTCTGTGTGTAGCCCAAGACTTACTCAGTGGCTGTGATAGAATCAGGCTGATAGGGGGTGGAGCTGATGTCACATGACTTCACCTCACACACCTGGACACGCCCCTCACCATATAATGGTTCCCCAGTGTGTGCAGTCTGTGTGTAGCCCAGGACTTACTCAGCGGCTGTGATACAATCAGGCTGATCGGGGGGCGGAGCTGACATCACATGACTTCCCCTCACACACCTGGCCACGCCCCTCACCATATAATGGTTCCCCAGTGTGTGCAGTCTGTGTGTAGCCCAGGACTTACTCAGCGGCTGTGATACAATCAGGCTGATCGGGGGGCAGAGCTGACGTCACATGACTACCCTGACACACCTGGACACGCCCATACCATATAATGATTCCCCAGTGTGTGCAGTCTGTGTGTAGCCCAGGACTTACTCAGTGGCTGTGATAGAATCAGGCTGATCGGGGCGGAGCTGATGTCACATGACTTCCCCTCACACACCTGGACACGCCCCTCACCATATAATGATTCCAGAGTGTGTGCAGTCTGTGTGTGGCCCAGGACTTACTCAGCGGCTGTGATAGAATCAGGCTGATCGGGGGCGGAGCTGATGTCACATGACTTCCCCTCACACACCAGGGCATGTCGCTCACCATATAATGGTTCCCCAGTGTGTGCAGTCTGTGTGTTGCCCAGGACTTACTCAGCAGCTGTGATACAATCAGGCTGATCGGGGGGCGGAGCTAACGTCACATGACTTCCCCTAACACACCTGGCCACGCCCCTCACCATATAATGGTTCCCCAGTGTGTGCAGTCTGTGTGTAGCCCAGGACTTACTCAGCGGCTGTGATACAATCAGGCTGATCGGGGGGCGGAGCTGACGTCACATGACTTCCCCTGACACACCTGGACACGACCCTCACCATTTAATGATTCCACAGTGTGTGCAGTCTGTGTGTAGCCCAGGACTTACTCAGTGGCTGTGATAGAATCAGGCTGATCGGGGGCGGAGCTGATGTCACATGACTTCCCCTCACACACCTGGGCACGCCCCTCACCATATAATGATTCCCCAGTGTGTGCAGTCTGTGTGTAGCCCAAGACTTACTCAGTGGCTGTGATAGAATCAGGCTGATCGGGGGCGGAGCTGATGTCACATGACTTTCCCTCACACACCTGGGCATGTCGATCACCATATAATGGTTCCCCAGTGTGTGCAGTCTGTGTGTAGCCCAGGACTTACTCAGCGGCTGTGATACAATCAGGCTGATCGGGGGGCGGAGCTGACGTCACATGACTTCCCCTCACACACCTGACCACGCCCCTCACCATATAATGGTTCCCCAGTGTGTGCAGTCTGTGTGTAGCCCAGGACTCACTCAGCGGCTGTGATACAATCAGGCTGATCGGGGGCGGAGCTGACGTCACATGACTTCCCCTGACACACCTGGACACGCCCCTCACCATATAATGATTCCCCAGTGTGTGCAGTCTGTGTGTAGCCCAGGACTTACTCAGCGGCTGTGATACAATCAGGCTGATCGGGGGGCGGAGCTGATGTCACATGACTTCCCCTCACACACCTGGCCATGCCCCTTAGCATATAATGGTTCCCCAGTGTGTGCAGTCTGTGTGTAGCCCATGACCTACTCAGCGGCTGTGATACAATCAGGCTGATCGGGGGCGGAGCTGACGTTACATGACTTCCCCTGACACACCTGGACATGCCCCTCAGCATATAATGATTCCCCAGTGTGTGCAGTCTGTGTGTAGCCCAGGACTTACTCAGCGGCTGTGATAGAATCAGGCTGATCGGGGCGGAGCTGATGTCACATGACTTCCCCTCACACACCTAGACACGCCCCTCACCATGTAATGATTCCCCAGTGTGTGCAGTCTGTGTGTGGCCCAGGACTTACTCAGCGGCTGTGATACAATCAGGCTGATCGAGGGCGGAGCTGATGTCACATGACTTCCCCTCACACACCTGGCCACGCTCCTCACCATATAATGGTTCCCCAGTGTGTGCAGTCTGTGTGTAGCCCAGGACTTACTCAGCGGCTGTGATACAATCAGGCAGATCGGGGGGCGGAGCTGACATCACATGACTTCCCCTGACACACCTGGACACGCCCCTCACCATATAATGATTCCCCAGTGTTTGCAGTCTGTGTGTAGCCCAGGACTTACTCAGCGGCTGTGATAGAATCAGGCTGATCGGGGCGGAGCTGATGTCACATGACTTCCCCTCACACACCTGGGCACGCCCCTCACCATATAATGATTCTCCAGTGTTTGCAGTCTGTGTGTAGCCCAGGACTTACTCAGTGGCTGCCATAGAATCAGGCTGATCGGGGGCGGAGCTGACATCACATGACTTCCCCTCACACACCTGGCCACACCTGCATATTACCTGACACTCCTAGATAACAGCCCCTAACCATATAATGGTTCCCCAGTGTGTGCAGTCTGTGTGTAGCCCAGGACTTACTCAGCGGCTGTGATAGAATCAGGCTGATCGGGGGGGGGGAGCTGAAGTCACATGACTTCCCCTCACACACCTGGACACGCCCCTCACTATATAATGATTCCCCAGTGTGTGCATTCTGTGCGTAGCCCAGGACTTACTCAGCGGCTGTGATAGAATCAGGCTGATCGGGGGCGGACCTGACGTCACATGACTTCCCCTCACACACCCGGGCATGTCGCTCACCATATAATGGTTCCCCAGTGTGTGTAGTCTGTGTGTAGCCCAGGACTTACTCAGCGGCTGTGATAGAATCAGGCTGATCGGGGGGCGGAACTGACGTCACATGACTTCCCCTCACACACCAGGGCATGTCGCTCACCATATAATGGTTCCCCAGTGTGTGCAGTCTTTGTGTAGCCCAGGACTTACTCAGCGGCTGTGATACAATCAGGCTGATCGGGGGGCGGAGCTGATGTCACATGACTTCCCCTCACACACCTGGCCACGCCCCTCACCATATAATGGTTCCCCAGTGTGTGCAGTCTGTGTGTAGCCCAGGACTCACTCAGCGGCTGTGATACAATCAGGCTGATCGGGGGGCGGAGCTGACGTCACATGACTTCCCCTGACACACCTGGACACGCCCCTCACCATATAATGATTCCCCAGTGTGTGCAGTCTGTGTGTAGCCCAGGACTTACTCAGCGGCTGTGATACAATCAGGCTGATCGGGGGGCGGAGCTGATGTCACATAACTTCCCCTCACACACCTGGCCATGCCCCTTAGCATATAATGGTTCCCCAGTGTGTGCAGTCTGTGTGTAGCCCATGACTTACTCAGCGGCTGTGATACAATCAGGCTGATCGGGGGCGGAGCTGACGTCACATGACTTCCCCTGACACACCTGGACACGCCCCTCACCATATAATGATTCCCCAGTGTGTGCAGTCTGTGTGTAGCCCAGGACTTACTCAGCGGCTGTGATAGAATCAGGCTGATCGGGGGCGGAGCTGACGTCACATGACTTTCCCTCACACACCTAGGCACGCCCCTCACCATGTAATGATTCCCCAGTGTGTGCAGTCTGTGTGTAGCCCAGGACTTACTCAACGGCTGTGATAGAATCAGGCTGATCGGGGACGGAGCTGATGTCACTTGACTTCCCCTCACACACCTGGGCACGCCGCTCACCATATAATGATTCCCCAGTGTGTGCAGTCTGTGTGTAGCCCAGGACTTACTCGGCGGCTGTGATAGAATCAGGCTGATCGGGGGCGGAGCTGATGTCACATGACTTCCCCTCACATACCTGGGCACGCCGCTCACCATATAATGATTCACCAGTGTGTGCAGTCTGTGTGTAGCCCAGGACTCACTCAGCGGCTGTGATAGATACAGGCTGATCGGGGGCGGAGCTTATGTCACATGACTTCCCCTCACACACCTGGGCACGCCCCTCACCATATAATGATTCCCCAGTGTGTGCAGTCAGTGTGTAGCCCAGGACTTACTCAGCGGCTGTGATAGAATCAGGCTGATAGGGGGTGGAGCTGATGTCACATGACTTCACCTCACACACCTGGACACGCCCCTCACCATATAATGGTTCCCCAGTGTGTGCAGTCTGTGTGTAGCCCAGGACTTACTCAGCGGCTGTGATACAATCAGGCTGATCGGGGGGCGGAGCTGACATCACATGACTTCCCCTTACACACCTGGCCACGCCCCTCACCATATAATGGTTCCCCAGTGTGTGCAGTCTGTGTGTAGCCCAGGACTTACTCAGCGGCTGTGATACAATCAGGCTGATCGGGGGCGGAGCTGGCGTCACATGACTTCCCCTGACACACCTGGACACGCCCCTCACCATATAATGATTCCCCAGTGTGTGCAGTCTGTGTGTAGCCCAGGACTTACTCAGCGGCTGTGATAGAATCAGGCTGATCGGGGGCGGAGCTGACGTCACATGACTTTCCCTCACACACCTAGGCACGCCCCTCACCATGTAATGATTCCCCAGTGTGTGCAGTCTGTGTGTAGCCCAGGACTTACTCAACGGCTGTGATAGAATCAGGCTGATCGGGGACGGAGCTGATGTCACATGACTTCCCCTCACACACCTGGGCACGCCGCTCACCATATAATGATTCCCCAGTGTGTGCAGTCTGTGTGTAGCCCAGGACTTACTCGGCGGCTGTGATAGAATCAGGCTGATCGGGGGCGGAGCTGATGTCACATGACTTCCCCTCACATACCTGGGCACGCCGCTCACCATATAATGATTCACCAGTGTGTGCAGTCTGTGTGTAGCCCAGGACTTACTCAGCGGCTGTGATAGATACAGGCTGATCGGGGGCGGAGCTTATGTCACATGACTTCCCCTCACACACCTGGGCACGCCCCTCACCATATAATGATTCCCCAGTGTGTGCAGTCAGTGTGTAGCCCAGGACTTACTCAGCGGCTGTGATAGAATCAGGCTGATAGGGGGTGGAGCTTATGTCACATGACTTCACCTCACACACCTGGACACGCCCCTCACCATATAATGGTTCCCCAGTGTGTGCAGTCTGTGTGTAGCCCAGGACTTACTCAGCGGCTGTGATACAATCAGGCTGATCGGGGGGCGGAGCTGACATCACATGACTTCCCCTCACACACCTGGCCACGCCCCTCACCATATAATGGTTCCCCAGTGTGTGCAGTCTGTGTGTAGCCCAGGACTTACTCAGCGGCTGTGATACAATCAGGCTGATCGGGGGGCGGAGCTGACGTCACATGACTTCCCCTGACACACCTGGACACGACCCTCACCATTTAATGATTCCACAGTGTGTGCAGTCTGTGTGTAGCCCAGGACTTACTCAGTGGCTGTGATAGAATCAGGCTGATCGGGGGCGGAGCTGATGTCACATGACTTCCCCTCACACACCTGGGCACGCCCCTCACCATATAATGATTCCCCAGTGTGTGCAGTCTGTGTGTAGCCCAAGACTTACTCAGTGGCTGTGATAGAATCAGGCTGATCGGGGGCGGAGCTGATGTCACATGACTTTCCCTCACACACCTGGGCATGTCGATCACCATATAATGGTTCCCCAGTGTGTGCAGTCTGTGTGTAGCCCAGGACTTACTCAGCGGCTGTGATACAATCAGGCTGATCGGGGGGCGGAGCTGACGTCACATGACTTCCCCTCACACACCTGACCACGCCCCTCACCATATAATGGTTCCCCAGTGTGTGCAGTCTGTGTGTAGCCCAGGACTCACTCAGCGGCTGTGATACAATCAGGCTGATCGGGGGCGGAGCTGACGTCACATGACTTCCCCTGACACACCTGGACACGCCCCTCACCATATAATGATTCCCCAGTGTGTGCAGTCTGTGTGTAGCCCAGGACTTACTCAGCGGCTGTGATACAATCAGGCTGATCGGGGGGCGGAGCTGATGTCACATGACTTCCCCTCACACACCTGGCCATGCCCCTTAGCATATAATGGTTCCCCAGTGTGTGCAGTCTGTGTGTAGCCCATGACCTACTCAGCGGCTGTGATACAATCAGGCTGATCGGGGGCGGAGCTGACGTTACATGACTTCCCCTGACACACCTGGACATGCCCCTCAGCATATAATGATTCCCCAGTGTGTGCAGTCTGTGTGTAGCCCAGGACTTACTCAGCGGCTGTGATAGAATCAGGCTGATCGGGGCGGAGCTGATGTCACATGACTTCCCCTCACACACCTAGACACGCCCCTCAAAATGTAATGATTCCCCAGTGTGTGCAGTCTGTGTGTGGCCCAGGACTTACTCAACGGCTGTGATAGAATCAGGCTGATCGGGGACGGAGCTGATGTCACATGACTTCCCCTCACACACCTGGGCACGCCGCTCACCATATAATGATTCCCCAGTGTGTGCAGTCTGTGTGTAGCCCAGGACTTACTCGGCGGCTGTGATAGAATCAGGCTGATCGGGGGCGGAGCTGACATCACATGACTTCCCCTGACACACCTGGACACGCCCCTCACCATATAATGATTCCCCAGTGTTTGCAGTCTGTGTGTAGCCCAGGACTTACTCAGCGGCTGTGATAGAATCAGGCTGATCGGGGCGGAGCTGATGTCACATGACTTCCCCTCACACACCTGGGCACGCCCCTTACCATATAATGATTCTCCAGTGTTTGCAGTCTGTGTGTAGCCCAGGACTTACTCAGTGGCTGCCATAGAATCAGGCTGATCGGGGCGGAGCTGACATCACATGACTTCCCCTCACACACCTGGCCACACCTGCATATTACCTGACACTCCTAGATAACAGCCCCTAACCATATAATGGTTCCCCAGTGTGTGCAGTCTGTGTGTAGCCCAGGACTTACTCAGCGGCTGTGATAGAATCAGGCTGATCGGGGGGGGGAGCTGAAGTCACATGACTTCCCCTCACACACCTGGACACGCCCCTCACTATATAATGATTCCCCAGTGTGTGCATTCTGTGCGTAGCCCAGGACTTACTCAGCGGCTGTGATAGAATCAGGCTGATCGGGGGCGGACCTGACGTCACATGACTTCCCCTCACACACCCGGGCATGTCGCTCACCATATAATGGTTCCCCAGTGTGTGTAGTCTGTGTGTAGCCCAGGACTTACTCAGCGGCTGTGATAGAATCAGGCTGATCGGGGGGCGGAACTGACGTCACATGACTTCCCCTCACACACCAGGGCATGTCGCTCACCATATAATGGTTACCCAGTGTGTGCAGTCTTTGTGTAGCCCAGGACTTACTCAGCGGCTGTGATACAATCAGGCTGATCGGGGGGCGGAGCTGATGTCACATGACTTCCCCTCACACACCTGGCCACGCCCCTCACCATATAATGGTTCCCCAGTGTGTGCAGTCTGTGTGTAGCCCAGGACTTACTCAGCGGCTGTGATACAATCAGGCTGATCGGGGGCGGAGCTGACGTCACATGACTTCCCCTGACACACCTGGACACGCCCCTCACCATATAATGATTCCCCAGTGTGTGCAGTCTGTGTGTAGCCCAGGACTTACTCAGCGGCTGTGATAGAATCAGGCTGATCGGGGGCGGAGCTGACGTCACATGACTTTCCCTCACACACCTAGGCACGCCCCTCACCATGTAATGATTCCCCAGTGTGTGCAGTCTGTGTGTAGCCCAGGACTTACTCAACGGCTGTGATAGAATCAGGCTGATCGGGGACGGAGCTGATGTCACATGACTTTCCCTCACACACCTGGGCACGCCGCTCACCATATAATGATTCCCCAGTGTGTGCAGTCTGTGTGTAGCCCAGGACTTACTCGGCGGCTGTGATAGAATCAGGCTGATCGGGGGCGGAGCTGATGTCACATGACTTCCCCTCACATACCTGGGCACGCCGCTCACCATATAATGATTCACCAGTGTGTGCAGTCTGTGTGTAGCCCAGGACTTACTCAGCGGCTGTGATAGATACAGGCTTATCGGGGGCGGAGCTTATGTCACATGACTTCCCCTCACACACCTGGGCACGCCCCTCACCATATAATGATTCCCCAGTGTGTGCAGTCAGTGTGTAGCCCAGGACTTACTCAGCGGCTGTGATAGAATCAGGCTGATAGGGGGTGGAGCTGATGTCACATGACTTCACCTCACACACCTGGACACGCCCCTCACCATATAATGGTTCCCCAGTGTGTGCAGTCTGTGTGTAGCCCAGGACTTACTCAGCGGCTGTGATACAATCAGGCTGATCGGGGGGCGGAGCTGACATCACATGACTTCCCCTCACACACCTGGCCACGCCCCTCACCATATAATGGTTCCCCAGTGTGTGCAGTCTGTGTGTAGCCCAGGACTTACTCAGCGGCTGTGATACAATCAGGCTGATCGGGGGGCAGAGCTGACGTCACATGACTACCCTGACACACCTGGACACGCCCATACCATATAATGATTCCCCAGTGTGTGCAGTCTGTGTGTAGCCCAGGACTTACTCAGTGGCTGTGATAGAATCAGGCTGATCGGGGCGAAGCTGATGTCACATGACTTCCCCTCACACACCTGGACACGCCCCTCACCATATAATGATTCCCGAGTGTGTGCAGTCTGTGTGTGGCCCAGGACTTACTCAGCGGCTGTGATAGAATCAGGCTGATTGGTGGCAGAGCTGATGTCACATGACTTCCCCTCACACACCAGGGCATGTCGCTCACCATATAATGGTTCCCCAGTGTGTGCAGTCTGTGTGTAGCCCAGGACTTACTCAGCGGCTGTGATACAATCAGGCTGATCGGGGGGCGGAGCTAACGTCACATGACTTCCCCTAACACACCTGGCCACGCCCCTCACCATATAATGGTTCCCCAGTGTGTGCAGTCTGTGTGTAGCCCAGGACTTACTCAGCGGCTGTGATACAATCAGGCTGATCGGGGGGCGGAGCTGACGTCACATGACTTCCCCTGACACACCTGGACACGACCCTCACCATTTAATGATTCCAGAGTGTGTGCAGTCTGTGTGTAGCCCAGGACTTACTCAGTGGCTGTGATAGAATCAGGCTGATCGGGGGCGGAGCTGATGTCACATGACTTCCCCTCACACACCTGGGCACGCCCCTCACCATATAATGATTCTCCAGTGTTTGCAGTCTGTGTGTAGCCCAGGACTTACTCAGTGGCTGCCATAGAATCAGGCTGATCGGGGGCGGAGCTGACATCACATGACTTCCCCTCACACACCTGGCCACACCTGCATATTACCTGACACTCCTAGATAACAGCCCCTAACCATATAATGGTTCCCCAGTGTGTGCAGTCTGTGTGTAGCCCAGGACTTACTCAGCGGCTGTGATAGAATCAGGCTGATCGGGGGGGGGAGCTGAAGTCACATGACTTCCCCTCACACACCTGGACACGCCCCTCACTATATAATGATTCCCCAGTGTGTGCATTCTGTGCGTAGCCCAGGACTTACTCAGCGGCTGTGATAGAATCAGGCTGATCGGGGGCGGACCTGACGTCACATGACTTCCCCTCACACACCCGGGCATGTCGCTCACCATATAATGGTTCCCCAGTGAGTGTAGTCTGTGTGTAGCCCAGGACTTACTCAGCGGCTGTGATAGAATCAGGCTGATCGGGGGGCGGAACTGACGTCACATGACTTCCCCTCACACACCAGGGCATGTCGCTCACCATATAATGGTTCCCCAGTGTGTGCAGTCTTTGTGTAGCCCAGGACTTACTCAGCGGCTGTGATACAATCAGGCTGATCGGGGGGCGGAGCTGATGTCACATGACTTCCCCTCACACACCTGGGCACGCCCCTCACCATATAATGATTCCCCAGTGTGTGCAGTCAGTGTGTAGCCCAGGACTTACTCAACGGCTGTGATAGAATCAGGCTGATCGGGGACGGAGCTGATGTCACATGACTTCCCCTCACACACCTGGGCACGCCGCTCACCATATAATGATTCCCCAGTGTGTGCAGTCTGTGTGTAGCCCAGGACTTACTCGGCGGCTGTGATAGAATCAGGCTGATCGGGGGCGGAGGAAATATTCGCACAAAGCGAATTAAGGCAGCGCTTGGGTCAATGAATAGTAACAAAATTTGTTAATAAAGGTACAAATATTTTACTGGTTTAAAAGTGCATGTACATACAATATACATTATTACAATAATGAACAAAAAAGCATAATGTAACCTAATAAAATCGGGAAGGTGGGGAATAAAAAGTAAACTGGATTTAACGAAAAGTAAAGTTAATATGAGAGTGTCCCGCCTCAAAGGACATAAATTAGTGAGCAACAGTGTAATCACTTGATTTTGTGGACGAAACAGGTAAGTGCACTTTACCAATTGGATCCTTGTGGAACAAATGAAGGTACGAAGCTGGTAAGGTCCTCACGATGAATGTGGCTATTTTGTCGTGCCACTGGAGGGGTCAGCAGTCGCCAAATTGGATAAGTCCTCCGTGATGAGGTGTGAGACAGATGGAATACGTCTCCAACACCAGAAGGATGTTTGTTGTGGCGTGGTAACCAATGCAGTGTCCAGAAGTGTGGAGGTAGGCTTCCGTGGCCCAGAGATGATCTCACCGGTATGGATGTTGATAACCAGTGGTGTCTGGGAACACGGTGTCCGCCTGGCAATGTAGTCTCCAATAAATGGCAAGAAGATGAATGTCCACAATGAAGTAGGTCTCACAAAGGGTCCTGAGGCAGGGAAGGGGGTACAGGTTCATCTAACGCGTTTCACTGCGTCCTGCAGCTTTATCAAAGGTGTGGGGGACTGTGTACCTGGTTCAGGTATTTATACCTTCCTTAATGGGTAAGTTGGTGCACCTGTGCGATGCAATTAATAATACAAATACATCATATAAATAGAATATCAATATAAAATATAGGTAGGCAGACATATATCAAAATAAAAAACATAGATATTAAATGCATGATAAGAAATGATGAAGTGATAGACTTAAAAAATCGTTTTTTCTATACTTAAGTTTGATCACATGACTGGATTAGGTCATGTGATCGGAATGTACAAACAATGCATAGAGGGGTGTAGCACCGGGTAAAGGACGTTTTTGATTATTGTTGTTCAGAACTCCAATGATGGTTAATTTGGATGAGCGCTACTAAGAGAAATAGAGATGGACATGCTTAAATGTAGGCCTGTAATAGAGTAATTCTCGATGTTTGGAACGCATCTTGCGTTCCAAATGCAATGGTGAACAATTGCTTCCGCCCTTGCCCCGGAAGTGTCAGGCGGCGTTAGCCAATGGTAATGATCTTTCATGTGACGGACGCCTCATAGCGTCAGTGCTGTACGCACATAACGCACAGACAGCAACCTGTGACGTCTGAGGGTACAAGGGCGGAAGCGTCCATTGATCCAGCTGTCGCTTCCTGTGATTTGGAACGCACTTGCGCTCCAACACAGTATCGGGGGCGGAGCTGATGTCACATGACTTCCCCTCACATACCTGGGCACGCCGCTCACCATATAATGATTCACCAGTGTGTGCAGTCTGTGTGTAGCCCAGGACTTACTCAGCGGCTGTGATAGATACAGGCTGATCGGGGGCGGAGCTTATGTCACATGACTTCCCCTCACACACCTGGGCACGCCCCTCACCATATAATGATTCCCCAGTGTGTGCAGTCAGTGTGTAGCCCAGGACTTACTCAGCGGCTGTGATAGAATCAGGCTGATAGGGGGTGGAGCTTATGTCACATGACTTCACCTCACACACCTGGACACGCCCCTCACCATATAATGGTTCCCCAGTGTGTGCAGTCTGTGTGTAGCCCAGGACTTACTCAGCGGCTGTGATACAATCAGGCTGATCGGGGGGCGGAGCTGACATCACATGACTTCCCCTCACACACCTGGCCACGCCCCTCACCATATAATGGTTCCCCAGTGTGTGCAGTCTGTGTGTAGCCCAGGACTTACTCAGCGGCTGTGATACAATCAGGCTGATCGGGGGGCGGAGCTGACGTCACATGACTTCCCCTGACACACCTGGACACGACCCTCACCATTTAATGATTCCACAGTGTGTGCAGTCAGTGTGTAGCCCAGGACTTACTCAGTGGCTGTGATAGAATCAGGCTGATCGGGGGCGGAGCTGATGTCACATGACTTCCCCTCACACACCTGGGCACGCCCCTCACCATATAATGATTCCCCAGTGTGTGCAGTCTGTGTGTAGCCCAAGACTTACTCAGTGGCTGTGATAGAATCAGGCTGATCGGGGGCGGAGCTGATGTCACATGACTTTCCCTCACACACCTGGGCATGTCGATCACCATATAATGGTTCCCCAGTGTGTGCAGTCTGTGTGTAGCCCAGGACTTACTCAGCGGCTGTGATACAATCAGGCTGATCGGGGGGCGGAGCTGACGTCACATGACTTCCCCTCACACACCTGACCACGCCCCTCACCATATAATGGTTCCCCAGTGTGTGCAGTCTGTGTGTAGCCCAGGACTCACTCAGCGGCTGTGATACAATCAGGCTGATCGGGGGCGGAGCTGACGTCACATGACTTCCCCTGACACACCTGGACACGCCCCTCACCATATAATGATTCCCCAGTGTGTGCAGTCTGTGTGTAGCCCAGGACTTACTCAGCGGCTGTGATACAATCAGGCTGATCGGGGGGCGGAGCTGATGTCACATGACTTCCCCTCACACACCTGGCCATGCCCCTTAGCATATAATGGTTCCCCAGTGTGTGCAGTCTGTGTGTAGCCCATGACCTACTCAGCGGCTGTGATACAATCAGGCTGATCGGGGGCGGAGCTGACGTTACATGACTTCCCCTGACACACCTGGACATGCCCCTCAGCATATAATGATTCCCCAGTGTGTGCAGTCTGTGTGTAGCCCAGGACTTACTCAGCGGCTGTGATAGAATCAGGCTGATCGGGGCGGAGCTGATGTCACATGACTTCCCCTCACACACCTAGACACGCCCCTCAAAATGTAATGATTCCCCAGTGTGTGCAGTCTGTGTGTGGCCCAGGACTTACTCAACGGCTGTGATAGAATCAGGCTGATCGGGGACGGAGCTGATGTCACATGACTTCCCCTCACACACCTGGGCACGCCGCTCACCATATAATGATTCCCCAGTGTGTGCAGTCTGTGTGTAGCAGAGGACTTACTCGGCGGCTGTGATAGAATCAGGCTGATCGGGGGCGGAGCTGACATCACATGACTTCCCCTGACACACCTGGACACGCCCCTCACCATATAATGATTCCCCAGTGTTTGCAGTCTGTGTGTAGCCCAGGACTTACTCAGCGGCTGTGATAGAATCAGGCTGATCGGGGCGGAGCTGATGTCACATGACTTCCCCTCACACACCTGGGCACGCCCCTTACCATATAATGATTCTCCAGTGTTTGCAGTCTGTGTGTAGCCCAGTACTTACTCAGTGGCTGCCATAGAATCAGGCTGATCGGGGCGGAGCTGACATCACATGACTTCCCCTCACACACCTGGCCACACCTGCATATTACCTGACACTCCTAGATAACAGCCCCTAACCATATAATGGTTCCCCAGTGTGTGCAGTCTGTGTGTAGCCCAGGACTTACTCAGCGGCTGTGATAGAATCAGGCTGATCGGGGGGGGGAGCTGAAGTCACATGACTTCCCCTCACACACCTGGACACGCCCCTCACTATATAATGATTCCCCAGTGTGTGCATTCTGTGCGTAGCCCAGGACTTACTCAGCGGCTGTGATAGAATCAGGCTGATCGGGGGCGGACCTGACGTCACATGACTTCCCCTCACACACCCGGGCATGTCGCTCACCATATAATGGTTCCCCAGTGTGTGTAGTCTGTGTGTAGCCCAGGACTTACTCAGCGGCTGTGATAGAATCAGGCTGATCGGGGGGCGGAACTGACGTCACATGACTTCCCCTCACACACCAGGGCATGTCGCTCACCATATAATGGTTACCCAGTGTGTGCAGTCTTTGTGTAGCCCAGGACTTACTCAGCGGCTGTGATACAATCAGGCTGATCGGGGGGCGGAGCTGATGTCACATGACTTCCCCTCACACACCTGGCCACGCCCCTCACCATATAATGGTTCCCCAGTGTGTGCAGTCTGTGTGTAGCCCAGGACTTACTCAGCGGCTGTGATACAATCAGGCTGATCGGGGGCGGAGCTGACGTCACATGACTTCCCCTGACACACCTGGACACGCCCCTCACCATATAATGATTCCCCAGTGTGTGCAGTCTGTGTGTAGCCCAGGACTTACTCAGCGGCTGTGATAGAATCAGGCTGATCGGGGGCGGAGCTGACGTCACATGACTTTCCCTCACACACCTAGGCACGCCCCTCACCATGTAATGATTCCCCAGTGTGTGCAGTCTGTGTGTAGCCCAGGACTTACTCAACGGCTGTGATAGAATCAGGCTGATCGGGGACGGAGCTGATGTCACATGACTTTCCCTCACACACCTGGGCACGCCGCTCACCATATAATGATTCCCCAGTGTGTGCAGTCTGTGTGTAGCCCAGGACTTACTCGGCGGCTGTGATAGAATCAGGCTGATCGGGGGCGGATCTGATGTCACATGACTTCCCCTCACATACCTGGGCACGCCGCTTACCATATAATGATTCACCAGTGTGTGCAGTCTGTGTGTAGCCCAGGACTTACTCAGCGGCTGTGATAGATACAGGCTGATCGGGGGCGGAGCTTATGTCACATGACTTCCCCTCACACACCTGGGCACGCCCCTCACCATATAATGATTCCCCAGTGTGTGCAGTCAGTGTGTAGCCCAGGACTTACTCAGCGGCTGTGATAGAATCAGGCTGATAGGGGGTGGAGCTGATGTCACATGACTTCACCTCACACACCTGGACACGCCCCTCACCATATAATGGTTCCCCAGTGTGTGCAGTCTGTGTGTAGCCCAGGACTTACTCAGCGGCTGTGATACAATCAGGCTGATCGGGGGGCAGAGCTGACGTCACATGACTACCCTGACACACCTGGACACGCCCATACCATATAATGATTCCCCAGTGTGTGCAGTCTGTGTGTAGCCCAGGACTTACTCAGTGGCTGTGATAGAATCAGGCTGATCGGGGCGAAGCTGATGTCACATGACTTCCCCTCACACACCTGGACACGCCCCTCACCATATAATAATTCCCGAGTGTGTGCAGTCTGTGTGTGGCCCAGGACTTACTCAGCGGCTGTGATAGAATCAGGCTGATTGGTGGCAGAGCTGATGTCACATGACTTCCCCTCACACACCAGGGCATGTCGCTCACCATATAATGGTTCCCCAGTGTGTGCAGTCTGTGTGTAGCCCAGGACTTACTCAGCGGCTGTGATACAATCAGGCTGATCGGGGGGCGGAGCTAACGTCACATGACTTCCCCTAACACACCTGGCCACGCCCCTCACCATATAATGGTTCCCCAGTGTGTGCAGTCTGTGTGTAGCCCAGGACTTACTCAGCGGCTGTGATACAATCAGGCTGATCGGGGGGCGGAGCTGACGTCACATGACTTCCCCTGACACACCTGGACACGACCCTCACCATTTAATGATTCCAGAGTGTGTGCAGTCTGTGTGTAGCCCAGGACTTACTCAGTGGCTGTGATAGAATCAGGCTGATCGGGGGCGGAGCTGATGTCACATGACTTCCCCTCACACACCTGGGCACGCCCCTCACCATATAATGATTCTCCAGTGTTTGCAGTCTGTGTGTAGCCCAGGACTTACTCAGTGGCTGCCATAGAATCAGGCTGATCGGGGGCGGAGCTGACATCACATGACTTCCCCTCACACACCTGGCCACACCTGCATATTACCTGACACTCCTAGATAACAGCCCCTAACCATATAATGGTTCCCCAGTGTGTGCAGTCTGTGTGTAGCCCAGGACTTACTCAGCGGCTGTGATAGAATCAGGCTGATCGGGGGGGGGGAGCTGAAGTCACATGACTTCCCCTCACACACCTGGACACGCCCCTCACTATATAATGATTCCCCAGTGTGTGCATTCTGTGCGTAGCCCAGGACTTACTCAGCGGCTGTGATAGAATCAGGCTGATCGGGGGCGGACCTGACGTCACATGACTTCCCCTCACACACCCGGGCATGTCGCTCACCATATAATGGTTCCCCAGTGTGTGTAGTCTGTGTGTAGCCCAGGACTTACTCAGCGGCTGTGATAGAATCAGGCTGATCGGGGGGCGGAACTGACGTCACATGACTTCCCCTCACACACCAGGGCATGTCGCTCACCATATAATGGTTCCCCAGTGTGTGCAGTCTTTGTGTAGCCCAGGACTTACTCAGCGGCTGTGATACAATCAGGCTGATCGGGGGGCGGAGCTGATGTCACATGACTTCCCCTCACACACCTGGCCACGCCCCTCACCATATAATGGTTCCCCAGTGTGTGCAGTCTGTGTGTAGCCCAGGACTCACTCAGAGGCTGTGATACAATCAGGCTGATCGGGGGGCGGAGCTGACGTCACATGACTTCCCCTGACACACCTGGACACGCCCCTCACCATATAATGATTCCCCAGTGTGTGCAGTCTGTGTGTAGCCCAGGACTTACTCAGCGGCTGTGATACAATCAGGCTGATCGGGGGGCGGAGCTGATGTCACATAACTTCCCCTCACACACCTGGCCATGCCCCTTAGCATATAATGGTTCCCCAGTGTGTGCAGTCTGTGTGTAGCCCATGACTTACTCAGCGGCTGTGATACAATCAGGCTGATCGGGGGCGGAGCTGACGTCACATGACTTCCCCTGACACACCTGGACACGCCCCTCACCATATAATGATTCCCCAGTGTGTGCAGTCTGTGTGTAGCCCAGGACTTACTCAGCGGCTGTGATAGAATCAGGCTGATCGGGGGCGGAGCTGACGTCACATGACTTTCCCTCACACACCTAGGCACGCCCCTCACCATGTAATGATTCCCCAGTGTGTGCAGTCTGTGTGTAGCCCAGGACTTACTCAACGGCTGTGATAGAATCAGGCTGATCGGGGACGGAGCTGATGTCACATGACTTCCCCTCACACACCTGGGCACGCCGCTCACCATATAATGATTCCCCAGTGTGTGCAGTCTGTGTGTAGCCCAGGACTTACTCGGCGGCTGTGATAGAATCAGGCTGATCGGGGGCGGAGCTGATGTCACATGACTTCCCCTCACATACCTGGGCACGCCGCTCACCATATAATGATTCACCAGTGTGTGCAGTCTGTGTGTAGCCCAGGACTTACTCAGCGGCTGTGATAGATACAGGCTGATCGGGGGCGGAGCTTATGTCACATGACTTCCCCTCACACACCTGGGCACGCCCCTCACCATATAATGATTCCCCAGTGTGTGCAGTCAGTGTGTAGCCCAGGACTTACTCAGCGGCTGTGATAGAATCAGGCTGATAGGGGGTGGAGCTGATGTCACATGACTTCACCTCACACACCTGGACACGCCCCTCACCATATAATGGTTCCCCAGTGTGTGCAGTCTGTGTGTAGCCCAGGACTTACTCAGCGGCTGTGATACAATCAGGCTGATCGGGGGGCGGAGCTGACGTCACATGACTTCCCCTCACACACCTGACCACGCCCCTCACCATATAATGGTTCCCCAGTGTGTGCAGTCTGTGTGTAGCCCAGGACTTACTCAGCGGCTGTGATACAATCAGGCTAATCGGGGGCGGAGCTGACGTCACATGACTTCCCCTGACACACCTGGACACGCCCCTCACCATATAATGATTCCCCAGTGTGTGCAGTCTGTGTGTAGCCCAGGACTTACTCAGCGGCTGTGATAGAATCAGGCTGATCGGGGGCGGAGCTGACGTCACATGACTTTCCCTCACACACCTAGGCACGCCCCTCACCATGTAATGATTCCCCAGTGTGTGCAGTCTGTGTGTAGCCCATGACCTACTCAGCGGCTGTGATACAATCAGGCTGATCGGGGGCGGAGCTGACGTTACATGACTTCCCCTGACACACCTGGACATGCCCCTCAGCATATAATGATTCCCCAGTGTGTGCAGTCTGTGTGTAGCCCAGGACTTACTCAGCGGCTGTGATAGAATCGGGCTGATCGGGGCGGAGCTGATGTCACATGACTTCCCCTCACACACCTAGACACGCCCCTCACCATGTAATGATTCCCCAGTGTGTGCAGTCTGTGTGTGGCCCAGGACTTACTCAGCGGCTGTGATAGAATCAGGCTGATCGGGGGCGGAGCTGATGTCACATGACTTCCCCTCACACACCTGGGCATGTCGCTCACCAAATAATGGTTCCCCAGTGTGTGCAGTCTGTGTGTAGCCCAGGTTTTACTCAGCGGCTGTGATAGAATCAGGCTGATCGGGGGTGGAGCTGATGTCACATGACTTCCCCTGACACACCTGGACACGCCCCTCACCATATAATGATTCCCCAGTGTGTGCAGTCTGTGTGTAGCCCAGGACTTACTCAGCGGCTGTGATAGAATCAGGCTGATCGGGGGCGGAGCTGACGTCACATGACTTCCCCTCACACACCTGGACACGCCCCTCACTATATAATGATTCCCCAGTGTGTGCATTCTGTGCGTAGCCCAGGACTTACTCAGCGGCTGTGATAGAATCAGGCTGATCGGGGGCGGAGCTGATGTCACATGACTTCCCCTCACACACCTGGGCATGTCGCTCACCATATAATGGTTCCCCAGTGTGTGCAGTCTGTGTGTAGCCCAGGACTTACTCAGCGGCTGTGATAGAATCAGGCTGATCGGGGGGCGGAACTGACGTCACATGACTTCCCCTCACACACCTGGCCACGCCCCTTACCATATAATGGTTCCCCAGTGTGTGCAGTTTGTGTGTAGCCCAGGACTTACTCAGCGGCTGTGATACAATCAGGCTGATCGGGGGGCGGAGCTGACGTCACATGACTTCCCCTGACACACCTGGACACGCCTCTCACCATATAATGATTCCCCAGTGTGTGCAGTCTGTGTGTAGCCCAGGACTTACTCAGCGGCTGTGATAGAATCAGGCTGATCGGGGGCGGAGCTGACGTCACATGACTTCCCCTCACACACCTGGGCACGCCCCTCACCATATAATGATTCCCCAGTGTGTGCAGTCTGTGTGTAGCCCAGGACTTATTCAGTGGCTGCCATAGAATCAGGCTGATCGGGGGCGGAGCTGACTACACATGACTTCCCCTCACACACCTGGCCACGCCCCTCACCATGTAATGATTCCCCAGTGTGTGCAGTCTGTGTGTAGCCCAGGACTTACTCAGCGGCTGCGATAGAATCAGGCTGATCGGGGGCGGAGCTGACGTCACATGACTTCCCCTCACACACCTGGCCACACCTGCATATTACCTGACACTACCAGATAACAGCCCCTCACCATATAATGGTTCCCCAGTGTGTGCAGTCTGTGTGTAGCCCAGGACTTACTCAGCGGCTGTGATAGAATCAGGCTGATCGGGGGCGGAGCTGACGTCACATGACTTTCTCTCACACACCTGGACACGCCCCTCACTATATAATGATTCCCCAGTGTGTGCATTCTGTGCGTAGCCCAGGACTTACTCAGCGGCTGTGATAGAATCAGGCTGATCGGGGGCGGAGCTGATGTCACATGACTTCCCCTCACACACCTGGGCATGTCGCTCACCATATAATGGTTCCCCAGTGTGTGCAGTATGTGTGTAGCCCAGGACTTACTCAGCGGCTGTGATAGAATCAGGCTGATCGGGGGGCGGAACTGACGTCACATGACTTCCCCTCACACACCTGGCCACGCCCCTTACCATATAATGGTTCCCCAGTGTGTGCAGTCTGTGTGTAGCCCAGGACTTACTCAGCGGCTGTGATACAATCAGGCTGATCGGGGGGGCGGAGCTGACGTCACATGACTTCCCCTGACACACCTGGACACTCCCCCCACCATATAATGATTCCCCAGTGTGTGCAGTCTGTGTGTAGCCCAGGACTTACTCAGCGGCTGTGATAGAATCAGGCTGATCGTGGGCGGAGCTGATGTCACATGACTTCCCCTCACACACCTGGCCACGCCCCTTACCATATAATGGTTCCCCAGTGTGTGCAGTCTGTGTGTAGCCCAGGACTTACTCAGCGGCTGTGATACAATCAGGCTGATCGGGGGGGCGGAGCTGACGTCACATGACTTCCCCTGACACACCTGGACACTCCCCCCACCATATAATGGTTCCCCAGTGTGTGCAGTCTGTGTGTAGCCCAGGACTTACTCAGCGGCTGTGATAGAATCAGGCTGATTGGGGGCGGAGCTGACATCACATGACTTCCCCTCGCACACCTGGGCACGCCCCTCACCATATAATGATTCCCCAGTGTGTGCAGTCTGTGTGTAGCCCAGGACTTACTCAGTGGCTGCCATAGAATCAGGCTGATCGGGGGCGGAGCTGATGTCACATGACTTCCCCTCATACACCTGGGCACGCCCCTCACCATATAATGATTCCCCAGTGTGTGCAGTCTGTGTGTAGCCTAGGACTTACTCAGTGGCTGCCATAGAATCAGGCTGATCGGGGGCAGAACTGACATCACATGACTTCCCCTCACACACCTGGCCACGCCCCTCACCATGTAATGATTCCCCAGTGTGTGCAGTCTGTGTGTAGCCCAGGACTTATTCAGCGGCTGTAATAGAATCAGGCTGATCGGGGGCGGAGCTGACGTCACATGAATTTCCCTCACACACCTGGCCACACCTGCATATTACCTGACACTCCCATATAAAAGCCCCTCACCATATAATGGTTCCCCAGTGTGTGCAGTGTGTGTGTAGCCCAGGACTTACTCAGCGGCTGTGATAGAATCAGGCTGATCGGGGGCGAAGCTGACATCACATGACTTCCCCTCACACACCTGGGCACGCCCCTCACCATATAATGATTCCCCAGTGTGCGCAGTCTGTGTGTGGCCTAGGACTTACTCAGCGGCTGTGATGGAATCAGGCTGATCGGGGGCGGAGCTGACATCACATGACTTTCCCTCACACTCCTGGACACGCCCCTCACCATATAATGATTATCCATTTTGTGGAGTTTGTGTGTAATCCAGGACTTACTCAGCGGCTGTGATAAGATTAGATGAGATGGTAGTGAGCACCGCTGCTAAGGAAGCCACCGGTTCACTGCCTGGGGACAGAGCTGCTGCCTGGGGACCCCCTCCTGTATTAGCCACCATTCGGGGAATCTGCTCTGTCTTTCCAACAAGCCCATCCCCGCATCGCTAGCCTCCCTGGGACTGGAGATATCGCCGGGCAAAGCCAGAACATCTTCCCCATAGGATAACATGGGACCCGCTAATTCCAGCCCCCACCCGGTTTACCTAATTTGAATCCAAATTGTCGGCTTTCGATCCTATACCAGGCTGATAACCCTGACACGCTTATTCAGAAGTAGGCGGGTACAGTATGGTTACACTGCATAGCATCACATTTATTATAATGTATATCACGCTGAGTGAGATGGAAATAAATAGCAAATCGCAAGTCCAATATTGGAGGCAGCAATGTCAATCAATACTCGCTACATTTCCCAAAATATATAGTTATTAATGTTATCTAGAAATATCTTGCAAAAGGCATTTAAGCATAGACACGCTCATATATGGAGCTAGACACACCCTATGGGTGGAGAATGACACACCCATATATGGAGCTAGACACGCCCTTTGGCCAAGACATCTGTAGGGGGGGGGGGGGGTATTCTGCTTGATTTGCTCGGATGTAAATTTGCATCCTTGGGAGTCAACCAGATCCCGCCTTGCAATTGGTGGTATACCGGCCCACCATTCGCAGGGCGCAAATGTACACATGGCATGCGAATGGTGGTATACCGGCCCACCATTCGCAGGGCGCAAATGTACACATGGCATGCGATTGGTGGTATACCCGCCCACTATTCACAGGGTGCATATGTACACATGGCATGCGATTGGTGGTATACCCGCCCACTATTCACAGGGTGCGAATGGTGGTATACCGGCCCACCATTCGCAGGGCGCGTATGTACACATGGCATGCGAATGGTGGTATACCGGCCCACTATTCGCAGGGTGCATATGTACAAATGGCATGCGATTGGTGGTATACCCGCCCACTATTCACAGGGTGCGAATGGTGGTATACCGGCCCACTATTGGTGGTATACCGGCCCACTATTCGCAGGACGCATATGTACACATGGCATGCGAATGGTGGTATACCGGCCCACCATTCGCAGGGCGCATATGTACACATGGAATGCGATTGGTGGTATACCTGCCTACTATTAGTGGTATACTGGCCCACCATTCGCAGGGTGCGTATGTACACATGGCATGCGATTGGTGGTATACCGGCCCACTATTGGTGGTATACCGGCCCACTATTCGCAGTGCGCATATGTACACATGGAATGCGAATGGTGGTATACCGGCCCACCATTCGCAGGACGCATATGTACACATGGCATGCGAATGGTGGTATACCGGCCCACCATTCGCAGGACGCATATGTACACATGGCATGCGAATGGTGGTATACCGGCCCACTATTGGTGGTATACCGGCCCACTATTCGCAGGGTGCATATGTACACATGGAATGCGATTGGTGGTATACCTGCCTACTATTAGTGGTATACTGGCCCACCATTCGCAGGGTGCGTATGTACACATGGCATGCGATTGGTGGTATACCGGCCCACTATTGGTGGTATACCGGCCCACTATTCGCAGGGTGCATATGTACACATGGAATGCGATTGGTGGTATACCGGCCCACTATTGGTGGTATACCGGCCCACCATTCGCAGGGTGCGTATGTACACATGGAATGCGATTGGTGGTATACCGGCCCACTATTCGCAGGGCGCATATGTACACATGGAATGCGATTGGTGGTATACCGGCCCACCATTCGCAGGGTGCGTATGGACACATGGAATGCGATTGGTGGTATACCGGCCCACTATTGGTGGTATACCGGCCCACCATTCGCAGGGTGCGTATGTACACATGGAATGCGATTGGTGGTATACCGGCCCACTATTGCTGGTATACCGGCCCACCCTTCGCAGGGTGCGTATGTACACATGGAATGCGATTGGTGGTATACCGGCCCACTATTGGTGGTATACCGGCCCACCCTTCGCAGGGCGCATATGTACACATGGAATGCGATTGGTGGTATACCGGCCCACTATTCGCAGGGTGCATATGTACACATGGAATGCGATTGGTTGTATACCGGCCCACTATTGGTGGTATACCGGCCCACCCTTCGCAGGGTGCGTATGTACACATGGAATGCGAATTGATGTTTCACATAAACATCCATTTGCATGTCAGTGGGAATCTCCTACAACTTTCTTTGGACGCCGACCATCGAAAGAAGGAATGCCCAGCTTGAAATGATGGGCTGTCCCATATGCTAATGAGCCGGCCCGCCACCCCACAAACCCCTCCTCCTGCCAAGCACCCATCATATGCATATGCACAGAAAAAATATTGCCCCCGTGCAAACGCATAAGCCCTTGCCAACGGATCTGAATAAGCCCCCTATAGCAGACTGTGGAAATAATAGAAAATAGAGAGGGAGGGAATCAGGGGCCAAATGTGATAGGATATGAAATGGAATTTAAGAATCAGAAAGTGAGAGATTTTCAGTGAGTTTTCCTATTTTTTTTTTAAGCGCCAATCATTTATACTACAAAACCAGGTTGATTTTTGATTTTGCTTTTTAGAATAAAAAAAAAAAGTTAAATCCCCCCAAAATCTCACTCATGATTCTCATGTACGAGTGTACCCGATCCTGGGACCTCCCTACTCCTCGCACAGGAGCAGCAGCAGGGAAAGGAGAGCTGTCCCCAGCAGGATCCCAGCACTAGAACTGCGGCCAGAGAAATCACCAGGGAGGTACTAGGGGTACAAGTGTCCCGGGCACTGGTGCTCTGAAGAGAGGGGAGGGATCGGGCCGCTGTACCTGAAACACTGCCCGCAGGAGACGCGGCCTCCTTCCCTTATGAGCCTCTGGCCGGATGCCGCACAATGAAGTGTTGTATCACTGTCTCCTATTGTAAAGCGCAACGGAATCTGCTGCGCTACATAAGAAACTTAATAAATAATAATAAACAAGCTACATTACTTACAAAAAAGGGGGAAGATGATACCCGCACCAGTCTTTTTACTGACAAGACTTTCTTTTCTCCTCTAATACTGATATTTATATGGGATGGTGTTCCCATTATTTGACAGTTGGAGGTGCTACCTGCTACTTATGTAGGGTACACACCAGGACGACCTGCTCACGATGCACATCGTGAGCGGGTCGTCAGTGTCTCGTCCGACCCGCTCACGATGACGCGGGAGGGCACGACCCGCTCACGATGTGCACCGTGAGCGGGTCCGATCCGATGGCGACCCGCACCCGGTTGTATGGTCGTCATTGAGATCCTACCTGCAGCAGGTAGGATCTCAATAACGACCGACCGACCCGCGGGACCGCGCATCGGATCGGAATCGCTCCACACCAGCTCAGAAAAGGGCCCAATCAGCACACAATCTGCATCCAATTGATCGGAATCGGATCTAGATTGTGCTGATCGGGCCCTAGTCGTCCTGGTGTGTACCCAGCATTAGTTACAGACACATTACATAAACAAGAAAAGGAAGAATAATGTAGGTGCACTGAAAGTCAATAAATGGAACATAAAATTTAACCTTTAATAGTTATTCAATAAAATTGGTGAAATATTAAAATATATTAGAAGGAAATAAAGAGCAGAATTGAGATTTCAAACAAAAATGACCACTGCTCAACTCTGTCCTATATTTGCAGGGTTTACTTTTCCCTGTATGTGCTCTCTGGTGTCCTGTGTGGATATTTTGTCTCCGATTCTCTTCTCAGAGATGTTGGTTACTTTTCTATGTTTGTAGCAATAGAAAGTGTCTTTTATTTGTGACTCATGTCACTTAGGCTAAATAGCCTTCCTTTAGGTTTTTAATATCACACTTTTTTGTATTAAAATTCCATGTGTTTCTAATATTCTGTATTACTGTGATTTCTTATGCATGAATGATTTTTCAATTGATTTTTAATTTTTTTTTTAAGGGTAGTAGAGCAGCGTGTACTGTCACATAGAAATGTCGTGTTATCTACTAGTTGGACCGTGTGTAAAAGAATTATGAGACATCCAATTCCTGCTGTTTATTTGTACAGCTTTTTATCACAGTCTTTAATTTATGCCACAGAGCCACAGTTATTAGCTGTCACATAACTGTGTTAGCTGGGGGATACATGATTTATTAGCCGCTTTCTTGTATGGCTTTTATCCCTTATCAAGCAGTATCTCTATGTGTTAGTCACTGCCAGCCTGCGCTTCTTCCTTCTTGCTGGTAAAAGAAATGTCCTTATTTACAATATCATATTATGCATTTATGAGTATCTTGCGCATTTATGAAGCAGTGTCAATTATCACATAGGGATGTTATGTCATCCAGTAATTGGATAGTGTGTACAGATAGTGCCAATCTTCCAATCTCTGCTTTTTTATATACAGCTTTTAATCGTACACTGAGTCTGGGATTTTAATAATAGCAGCCCGCTAATGAGGTTTCATAAGTAACTGTACTCCGGGAGCTGCGGGATATATGTTTGCATAGCCGCTTAATGTTTGCCGGCTAGTTATCCCGCTCGACTAGTTCCTCTCAGTGTCGGCCAGTGTTGGTTCTAACTGCTGTTTGTCCGCCAACACGGAACTTTGGCAGTTGTTACTATCTGCTTTGATAGCTGTATTCAGCGGCTGTGCTGTGTGCCTTACAAGTGCTCAGGGCATGCAGGAAGCTTAGGTGAAACGGTCGTTGGCTAGCAATGACCACAGCTCCTTTGTTCATGTTCTCCCATACCTCCCAACAGTCCCGATTTCAGCGGGACAGTCCCGATTATCAGGGCCTGTCCCGCTGTCCCTCCCGCGGCCAGTAGTGTCCCACATTGAGGGGGGGCTGTTGTAAGTCCCCCCTGTCGGCTTTCTAAGCAGCGGGGAATAAACGCGTCTATTCCCACAGCCAGCGGGCTGGGGGCATGGCTAGAGGCTCACAGAGCCTCTGGGTCATGCCCCCATAGCGGCAAAATGGGGGCGTGGCCTCGCGGGAGAGCCGCGAGTATAGGCCATGCCCCCAGAATTAGGCCATGCCCCCCGAAATTTTCGGCGCGCAGCAGCTTTGTCCCGGCTCCTGGACATGAAAAGTTGGGAGGTATGTTCTCCAAAGGTGTAGATGTATGTTAAATATCCATTGTTATTAACATGTGTTTGTAGACAGTGACTATGCATACAGGTAGAAAGTAGAAGCATTGTGTAAGTGTCACTCTTCCGATCCGCAGCCAGCTAGTGCCCGGGGTGCAGACACGCTGCATGCCCTGAGCACTTGTAAGGCACACAGCACAGCCGCTGTATACAGCTATCAAAGCAGATAGTAACAACTGCCAAAGCTCCGTACTGACGGACAAACAGCAGTTAGAACCAACACTGGCCGACACTGAGAGGAACTACTCGAGCGGGGATAACTAGCCGGCAAACATTAAGCGGCTATGCAAACATATATCACGCAGCTCCCGGAGTACAGTTACTTATGAAACCTCATTAGTGGGCTGCTATTATTAAAATCCCAGACTCTGTGTACGATTAAAAGCTGTATATAAAAAAGCAGAAATTGGAAGATTGGCACTATCTGTACACACTATCCAATTACTGGATGACATAACAGGGGAAATTTACTAAAGGAAATTTGTAAAAAAAATAGGTGTATTTGTATCCAGAAATACACTTATTTTTGACATTTACTATCCCGAAAATACGGCAATTTGTATTCGTATTGATGTGCTATCAATACGAATACAAATTGCCGTATTTTCAGGATAGTGAGGGGGAAATTTACTAAAGTAAATTTGTAAAAAATAGGTGTATTTGTATTTAGGAATACACTTATTTTTGATATTTACTATCCCGAAAATACAGCAATTCGTATTTGTATTGATGTACTATCAATACGAATACGAATTGCCGAATTTTCGGGATAGTAAATGTCAAAAATAAGTGTATTCCTAAATACAAATACACCTATTTTTTACAAATTTCCTTTAGCAAATTTCCCCCCAACATCCCTATGTGATAATTGACACTGCTTCATAAATGCGCAAGATACTCATAAATGCATAATATGATACTGTAAATAAGGACATTTCTTTTACCAGCAAGAAGGAAGCAGCGCAGGCTGGCAGTGACTAACACATAGAGATACTGCTTGATAAGGGATAAAAGCCATACAAGAAAGCAGCTAATAAATCATGTATCCCCCAGCTAACACAGTTATGTAAAAAGCTAATAACTGTGGCTCTGTGGCATAAATTAAAGACTGTGATAAAAAGCTGTACAAATAAACAGCAGGAATTGGATGTCTCATAATTCTTTTACACACGGTCCAACTAGTAGATAACACGACATTTATATGTGACAGTACACGCTGCTCTACTACCCTTGAAAAAAATAAAAAAATCAATTGAAAAATCATTCATGCATAAGAAATCACAGTAATACAGAATATTAGAAACGCATGGAATTTTAATACAAAAACCTAAAGGAAGGCTAGTTAGCCTAAGTGACATGAGTCACAAATAAAAGACACTTTCTATTGCTACAAACATAGAAAAGTAACCAATATCTCTGAGAAGAGAATCAGAGGAAAGAGTGAGATTTAATAGGATGAGAGATTCAGAAAGTGAGAGATTTTGTGGGAAATCTCCTGGTTTTTTTTTTAAAGCGGCAATCATTTACACTGCAAAACCAGTTTGATTTTGCAGTATAAATGATTGCCGCTTTAAGAAAAAAAACAGGAGATTTCCCACAAAATCTCTCACTTTCTGAATCTCTCATCCTATTAAATCTCACCCAAAATATCCACACAGGGCACCAGAGAGCACATACAGGGAAAAGTAAACCCTGCAAATATAGGACAGAGTTGAGCAGTGGTCATTTTTGTTTGAAATCTCAATTCTGCTCTTTATTTCCTTCTAATATATTTTAATATTTCACCAATTTTATTGAAAAACTATTAAAGGTTAAATTTTATGTTCCATTTATTGACTTTCAGTGCACCTACATTATACTTCCTTTTCTTGCTTATGTAAAGCTACATTACTTGTCAGCGGCAGGCAGCATCCGACCAGCGGCTCACAGGGGAAGGAGGCTGCTTCTCCAGCGGACGGGGCTGCAGCTCAATAGGGAGGGAGGCTGTGGCACCAGTGGTTGCCTGCTGCAAGGCTCTACGCGCACTCATGGGCAATGAGTTTAAAACTCCCCCTTGCCCTCGTGGCAATGAGCATGAAACCCCTGGCAAGGAGCATGTAGCCCACAGGCACCTGGCAACCTGCATGTAAGCAAGAAAACCTGTCATTGAGCAAGAAGTCTCTGGCACCAATCATGTAAATAACTCCTAGCAATGAGCATGTAGGTAAGCCGTAGTTATGTGGCATAATATGTTATAAGCACTATGATGTGAAGGCTGCCGACATATGACACACAGATGGTACACCAGCCAGTTCTACATTAAGCTGCGTACCCACGGTAAGATATAGTGCACAATCTAGCACACTATCTAGCCAGTTTCGAATAGCATGCTAGATAGTGCACTATATCTTACCGTGTGTATGCACTATCCGACGTACGATGCGCGCTCCCGCAGGTCGTATGGGAGGGAGCTGATCGGGTGAACATGCAACCCAATTCTGTCTAGAAAGCATAAGATAGTATAGTGTAGTATAGCTGTGACGTCAGATCGTTTGCTATATCTTATGCACATCGTACCTTATTTTAAGCACAAATCTTATGCTTTTTAACCACCAGTACTTTTCTGGGGAATTGTATATGATATCTTACGGAACATAAATCGTACCGTGGGTATGCACCTTAACTGTCACCTGATGAAGGCAGCACAGTCTGGGATTTGGGCCATGTAATGTACTCACCTGTAGATGGCAGCCTTGTGCAGGAAGAAGATAACTGATAACAGGGACTGAGGACACTGCTGCCGACATATGACACACAGATGGTACACCAGCCAGTGCTACATTACTGTCACCTGATGTAGGCAGCACAGGCTGGGATTTGGGCCATGTAATGTACTCACCTGTAGATGGCAGCATTGTGCAGGAAGAAGATAACTGATAACAGGGACTGAGGACACTGCTAACATCTGACACACAGACGTTACACCAGCCAGTGCTACATTACTGTCACCTGATGTAGGCAGCACAGGCTGGGATTTGGGCCATGTAATGTACTCACCTGTAGATGGCAGCCTTGTGCAGGAAGCAGATAACTGATAACAGTTACTGAGGACACTGCTGACATCTGACACACAGACGTTACACCAGCCAGTGCTACATTACTGTCACCTGATGAAGGCAGCACAGTCTGGGATTTGGGCCATGTAATATACTCACCTGTAGATGGTAGCATTGTGCAGGAAGCAGATAACTGATAGCAGGGACTGAGGACACTGCTGACATCTGACACAAAGACGTTACACCAGCCAGTGCTACATTACTGTCCCCTGATGAAGGCAGCACAGTCTGGGATTTGGGCCATGTAATATACTCACCTGTAGATGGCAGCATTGTGCAGGAAGCAGATAACTGATAGCAGGGACTGAGGACACTGCTGACATCTGACACACAGACGTTACACCAGCCAGTGCTACATTACTGTCACCTGATGTAGGCAGCACAGTCTGGGATTTGGGCCATGTAATATACTCACCTGTAGATGGCAGCCTTGTGCAGGAAGCAGATAACTGATAACAGTTACTGAGGACACTGCTGACATCTGACACACAGACGTTACACCAGCCAGTGCTACATTACGGTCACCTGATGTAGGCAGCACAGGCTGGGATTTGGGCCATGTAATATACTCACCTGTAGATGGCAGCATTGTGCAGGAAGCAGATAACTGATAACAGGGACTGAGGACACCGAAACCCACATCTGACACACAGACATTACACCGGCCAGTGCTACATTACTGTCCCCTGATGAAGGCAGCACAGTCTGGGATTTGTAGAATAATATTTATTAAGCTTTCACAAGGTGCGCATGATTAATTTAGATATATATATAAAAAATACATTTCTCTCCTCCTGCTTAATGACAGAAGGCAGCCTGGGGTGAGGAGCAGATCCTCGGAGATATAATACGTTACAGTGATATTACATATTTATACATTGGCAGAGCATTGCTATATAGAGGTGTGGCAGCAAGGTACACTATAAGGGGGTAATTAGTACAGTACACTGCCCTAGGCACAAGGCAAAGCACCAACCACAGTACAGAGTATGTGAGACTAGCAGAGCACATATGCAGCATACAGGGGTATGATCACACCTCCCCCAGTCCACTATACAGCACCGCTATTTGGAGACTGTCCCGCTGTAACTTCTGCGGATGGGAGGCAGTTGGGGAGTCCTGGGAGATTATCGCTGCTCTGCTCTACAGAGCAGCCAGTGATTGTTGAAGAGATGTCTGCATCTATTTGGTGCAGACAGGGCAAAGAGGGCAACGGGAGCTTGCCTGTTACTACTAGTGCACTGGGCACACCCCGAAAAATTATGTATAATGGGGTCATGCCACTAGACCCTACTACCTTTAGTCAGTATATGTTCCTGTGGAAGCCACCTCCCTCTCACATGTACGGTATATGATCCATTGGCAGCCACCTCCCTGTCACACATACGGTATATGATCCTGTGGCAGCCACCTCCCTCTCACACATACGGTATATGATCCTGTGGCAGCCACCTCCCTGTCACACATACGGTATATAATCCTGTGGCAGCCACCTCCCTCTCACATATGCAGGGCTATTTTTCAGCAGGCTCCAGCAGGAACTGAGGCCCTTATTCTAGTTCACTCTGACAAAATCTTTCTTAGATGGACAAAACCATGTGCACTGCAGGTTGGGCAAATGTAACATGTGCAGAGAGAGTTATATTTGGATAAGTTATTTTGTTTCTGTGCAGGGTAAATACTGGCTGCTTTATTTTTACACTGCAATATAGATCTCACTTTGAAGTAAAACCCCACCCAAATCTAATTCTCTCTGCACAAGTAACATCTGCCCCACCTGCAGTGCACATGGTTTTGTCCATCTAAGAAGGATTTTGTCAGAAAGAGTGAACTAGAATAAGGGCCACAGTTCCTGCTGGAACCTGCTGAAAAATAGCCCTGTATATACGGTATATGTTCCTGTGGCAGCCACCTCCCTCTAACACATACGGTATATGATACTGTGGCAGCCCCCTCCCTGTCACACATACGGTATATGATCCTGTGGCAGCCACCTCCCTCTCACACATACGGTATATGTTCCTGTGGCAGCCACCTCCCTCTCACATGTATGTTATATGATCCTGTGGCAGCCACCTCCCTCTCACATGTATGTTATATGATCCTGTGGCAGCCACCTCCCTCTCACACATACGGCATATGTTCCTGTGGCAGCCCCCTCCTTCTCACATGTATGTTATATGATCCTGTGGCAGCCACCTCCCTCTCACACATACGGTATATGTTCCTGTGGCAGCCCCCTCCCTGTCACACATACGGTATATGTTCCTGTGGCAGCCCCCTCCCTGTCACACATATGGTATATGTTCCTGTGGCAGCCCCCTCCCTGTCACACATACGGTATATGTTCCTGTGGCAGCCACCTCCCTCTAACACATACGGTGTATGTTCCTGTGGCAGCCACCTCCCTCTCACACATACGGTATATGTTCCTGTGGCAGCCCCCTCCCTCTCACACATACGGTATATGTTCCTGTGGCAGCCCCCTCCCTGTCACACATACGGTATATGTTCCTGTGGCAGCCACCTCCCTCTCACACATACGGTATATGTTCCTGTGGCAGCCACCTCCCTCTCACATGTATGTTATATGATCCTGTGGCAGCCACCTCCCTCTCACACATACGGTATATGTTCCTGTGGCAGCCCCCTCCTTCTCACATGTATGTTATATGATCCTGTGGCAGCCGCCTCCCTCTCACACATACGGTATATGTTCCTGTGGCAGCCCCCTCCCTGTCACACATACGGTATATGTTCCTGTGGCAGCCACCTCCCTCTCACACATACGGTATATGTTCCTGTGGCAGCCCCCTCCCTGTCACACATACGGTATATGTTCCTGTGGCAGCCCCCTCCCTCTAACACATACGGTATATGTTCCTGTGGCATCCCCCTCCCTCTAACACATATGGTATATGTTCCTGTGGCAGCCCCCTCCCTCTAACACATACGGTATATGATACTGTGGCAGCCACCTCCCTCTAACACATACGGTATATGTTCCTGTGGCAGCCACCTCCCTCTCACACATACGGTATATGATACTGTGGCAGCCCCCTCCCTCTAACACATACAGTATATGTTCCTGTGGCAGCCCCCTCCCTCTAACACATACGGTATATGATACTGTGGCAGCCCCCTCCCTCTAACACATACGGTATATGATACTGTGGCAGCCCCCTCCCTCTCACACATACGGTATATGTTCCTGTGGCAGCCACCTCCCTCTCACACATACGGTATATGATACTGTGGCAGCCCCCTCCCTGTCACACATACGGTATATGTTCCTGTGGCAGCCCCCTCCCTCTAACACATACGGTATATGTTCCTGTGGCAGCCCCCTCCCTGTCACACTTACGGTATATGTTCCTGTGGCAGCCCCCTCCCTCTAACACATACGGTATATGTTCCTGTGGCAGCCACCTCCCTCTCACACATACGGTATATGATACTGTGGCAGCCCCCTCCCTCTAACACATACGGTATATGATACTGTGGCAGCCACCTCCCTCTAACACATACGGTATATGTTCCTGTGGCAGCCACCTCCCTCTCACACATACGGTATATGTTCCTGTGGCAGCCCCCTCCCTGTCACACATACGGTATATGTTCCTGTGGCAGCCACCTCCCTCTCACACATGCGGTATATGTTCCTGTGGCAGCCACCTCCCTCTCACACATACGGTATATGATACTGTGGCAGCCCCCTCCCTCTAACACATACGGTATATGTTCCTGTGGCAGCCCCCTCCCTCTCACACATGCGGTATATGTTCCTGTGGCAGCCACCTCCCTCTCACACATACGGTATATGATCCTGTGGCAGCCACCTCCCTCTCACACATGCGGTATATGTTCCTGTGGCAGCCACCTCCCTCTCACACATACGGTATATGTTCCTGTGGCAGCCACCTCCCTCTCACACATACGGTATATGTTCCTGTGGCAGCCCCCTCCCTCTCACACATGCGGTATATGTTCCTGTGGCAGCCACCTCCCTCTCACACATACGGTATATGATACTGTGGCAGCCCCCTCCCTCTAACACATACGGTATATGTTCCTGTGGCAGCCCCCTCCCTCTAACACATACGGTATATGTTCCTGTGGCAGCCACCTCCCTCTCACACATACGGTATATGATACTGTGGCAGCCCCCTCCCTCTAACACATACGTTATATGATACTGTGGCAGCCACCTCCCTCTAACACATACGGTATATGTTCCTGTGGCAGCCCCCTCCCTCTCACACATGCGGTATATGTTCCTGTGGCAGCCACCTCCCTCTAACACATACGGTATATGATACTGTGGCAGCCCCCTCCCTGTCACACATACGGTATATGATACTGTGGCAGCCCCCTCCCTCTAACACATACGGTATATGATACTGTGGCAGCCACCTCCCTCTAACACATACGGTATATGTTCCTGTGGCAGCCACCTCCCTCTAACACATACGGTATATGTTCCTGTGGCAGCCACCTCCCTCTCACACATACGGTATATGATACTGTGGCAGCCACCTCCCTCTAACACATACGGTATATGTTCCTGTGGCAGCCCCCTCCCTGTCACACATACGGTATATGATACTGTGGCATCCCCCTCCCTGTCACACAAACGGTATATGATACTGTGGCAGCCACCTCCCTCTAACACATACGGTATATGTTCCTGTGGCAGCCCCCTCCCTGTCACACATACGGTATATGATACTGTGGCAGCCCCCTCCCTGTCACACATACGGTATATGATACTGTGGAAGCCCCCTCCCTGTCACACATACGGTATATGTTCCTGTGGCAGCCACCTCCCTCTAACACATACGGTATATGTTCCTGTGGCAGCCCCCTCCCTGTCACACATACGGTATATGATACTGTGGCATCCCCCTCCCTGTCACACATACGGTATATGATCCTGTGGCAGCCACCTCCCTCTCACTCATGCAGTATATGATCCTGTGGCAGCCACCTCCCTGTCACACATACGGTATATGTTCCTGTGGCAGCCACCTCCCTCTCACACATACGGTATATGTTCCTGTGGCAGCCCCCTCCCTGTCACACATACGGTATATGATACTGTGGCATCCCCCTCCCTGTCACACATACGGTATATGATCCTGTGGCAGCCACCTCCCTCTCACTCATGCAGTATATGATCCTGTGGCAGCCACCTCCCTGTCACACATACGGTATATGTTCCTGTGGCAGCCACCTCCCTCTCACACATACGGTATATGTTCCTGTGGCAGCCCCCTCCCTGTCACACATACGGTATATGATACTGTGGCATCCCCCTCCCTGTCACACATACAGTATATGATCCTGTGGCAGCCACCTCCCTGTCACACATACGATATATGATACTGTGGCAGCCACCTCCCTCTCACACATACGGTATATGTTCCTGTGGCAGCCCCCTCCCTGTCACACATACGGTATATGTTCCTGTGGCAGCCCCCTCCCTGTCACACATACGGTATATGATACTGTGGCATCCCCCTCCCTGTCACACATACGGTATATGATACTGTGGCAGCCACCTCCCTCTAACACATACGGTATATGATACTGTGGCAGCCCCCTGATGCTGCAGATGTAATGTTGCTTCTCTCTGACTAATTCTAAATGTGATGATTCCTTCTGTTTCTATGTATTTCATCGTCCATTATGTCATTTTCGTGACTCCATCATGGCTGTGGCCATTTTGTTGAGGAAAGTTCTATACAGATGTCCCCGTTGGCAGCTGCAGAGGCATGTCCCCTCTCTGTCATGGCCCGATATTGCAGTCCCCTCATGATGGTGGCGCTGTCCATGGATCTGGTCAGGTTCTGCGAGACAGAATATTCCTTTATAAAGTGCAAACATGTAACATTAATGTGCTGCAAATCTCCGGCCTCCCCTGTATATGGTACCACGTAATACCACTGCCACATCTCACATTGCTGCCAGTTCTTACAGCGGTACAGGAGGTGATACAGTAAATGGCTCTAGGGTTAGATGAGCAGGAAGTGGCTGCCATAGCATGCTGATACTTATAGTTCCTAAGAACCACTTAATGATATTACACTGTACACCATGCGAGATACTCACATTAGCCAATTATACAAAGCTGTTTGTGAGTGTTACCATACAAACATAATAATCCCTCATATATGTATCCTATTGTACAGTACAGCTTTATATCATGTGGTGTGATTCTCATATATATGTATCCTATTGTACAGTACAGCTTTATATCATGTGGTGTGATTCTCATATACTGTATATGTAACCTATTGTACAGTACAGCTTTATATCATGTGGTGTGATTCTCATATACTGTATACCGTATTTGCCGGCGTATAAGACGACTGGGCGTACAAGACGACCCCCCAACATTTCCACTCTAAATATAGAGTTTGTTATGTCTTACTAATATGTCTATCCCAACTGAAGTGCACCCGGCGTATAAGATGACCCTCCCACTTGGAGGCATGCTTTTCAGGGGAAAAAAGTAGTCTTATACGCCAGCAAAAACAGTATCTATCCTAAGGTACAGTACAGCTTTACATTATGTTGTGTGATTCTCATATATATGTATCCTATTGTACAGTACAGTTTTATATCATGTGGTGTGATTCTCATATATATCTATCCTATTGTACAGTACAGCTTTATATCATGTGGTGTGATTTTAATATATATATGTATCCTACTGTACAGTACAGCTTTATATCACGTGGTGTGAATCTCATATATATATATGTGTATCATATTATACAGTACAGCTTTATATCATGTGGTGTGATTCTCATATATATCTATCCTATTGTACAGTACAGTTTATATCATGTGGTGTGATTCTCATATATATGTATCCTATTGTACAGTACAGTTTATATCATGTGGTGTGAATCTCATATATATATATATATATATATATATATATATATATATATATATATGTATCCTACTGTACAGTACAGCTTTATATCATGTGGTGTGAATCTCATATATATATATATATCCTATTATACAGTACAGCTTTATATCATGTGGTGTGATTCTCATATATATCTATCCTATTGTACAGTACAGCTTTATATCACGTGGTGTGATTCTCATATATATGTATCCTACTGTACAGTACAGCTTTATATCATGTGGTGTGATTCTCATATATATATGTATCCTAATGTACAGTACAGCTTTATATTATGTAGTGTGATTCTCATATATATGTATCCTATTGTACAGTACAGCTTTATATCACGTGGTGTGATTCTCATATATATGTATCCTACTGTACAGTACAGCTTTATATCATGTGGTGTGATTCTCATATATATATATGTATCCTATTGTATATTACAGCTTTATATCATGTGGTGTGATTCTCATATATATCTATCCTATTGTACAGTACAGCTTTATATAATGTGGTGTGATTCTCATATATATGTATCCTATTGTACAGTACAGCTTTATATCATGTGGTGTGATTCTCATATATATCTATCCTATTGTACAGTACAGTTTATATCATGTGGTGTGAATCTCATATATATATATATATATATATATATATATATATATATATATATATATATATGTATCCTACTGTACAGTACAGCTTTATATCATGTGGTGTGAATCTCATATATATATATATATATATATGTATCCTATTATACAGTACAGCTTTATATCATGTGGTGTGATTCTCATATATATCTATCCTATTGTACAGTACAGCTTTATATCATGTGGTGTGATTTTAATATATATATGTATCCTAATGTACAGTACAGCTTTATATTATGTAGTGTGATTCTTATATATATGTATCCTATTGTACAGTACAGCTTTATATCATGTGGTGTGATTCTCATATATTTGTATCCTATTGTACAGTACAGCTTTGTATCATGTGGTGTGAGTCTCATATATATATATATATATATATATCCTATTGTACAGTGCAGCTTTATATCATGTGGTGTGATTCTCATATATATGTAACCTATTGTACAGTACAGCTTTATTTCATGTGGTGTGATTTTAATATATATGTATCCTATTGTACAGTACAGCTTTATATCATGTGGTGTGATTCTCATATATATCTATCATATTGTACAGTACAGCATTATATCCTGTGGTGTGATTCTCATATATATCTATCCTATTGTACAGTACAGCTTTATATCATGTGGTGTGATTCTCATATATATGTAACCTATTGTACAGTACAGCTTTATATCATATGGTGTGATTTTCATATATATGTAACCTATTGTACATTACAGCTTTATATCATGTGGTGTGATTCTCATATATGTATCCTTTTGTACAGTACAGCTTCATATCATGTGGTGTAATTCTCACATATATCTATCCTATTGTACAGTACAGCTTTATATCATGTGGTGTGATTCTCATATATATGTATCATATTGTACATTACAGCTTTATATCATGTGGTGTGATTCTCATATATATATATATATATATATATGTATCCTATTGTACAGTACAGCTTTATATCATGCAGTGTGATTCCCACATATATGTATCCTATTGTACAGTACAGCATTATATCATGTGGTGTGATTCTCATATATATGTAACCTAGTGTACAGTACAGCTTTATATCATATGGTGTGATTCTCATATATATGTATCCTATTGTACAGTACAGTTTATAACGTGGTGTGATTCTCATATATATGTAACCTATTGTACAGTACAGCATTATATCATGTGGTGTGATTCTCATATATATGTATCCTATTGTACAGTACAGCATTATATCCTCTGGTGTGATTCTCATATATATCCATCCTATTGTACAGTACAGCTTTATATCATGTGGTGTGATTCTCATATATATGTATCCTATTGTACAGTACAGCATTATATCCTGTGGTGTGATTCTCATATATATCCATCCTATTGTACAGTACAGCTTTATATCATGTGGTGTGATTCTCATATATATGTAACCTATTGTACAGTACAGCATTATATCATGTGGTGTGATTCTCATATATATGTATCCTATTGTACAGTACAGCATTATATCCTCTGGTGTGATTCTCATATATATCCATCCTATTGTACAGTACAGCTTTATATCATGTGGTGTGATTCTCATATATATGTATCCTATTGTACAGTACAGCATTATATCCTGTGGTGTGATTCTCATATATATCCATCCTATTGTACAGTACAGCTTTATATCATGTGGTGTGATTCTCATATATATGTAACCTATTGTACAGTACAGCTTTATATCATGTGGTGTTATTCTCATATATATGTATTCTATTGTACAGTACAGCTTTATATCATGTGGTGTAATTCTCATATATATGTATCCTATTGTACAGTACAGCATTATATCCTGTGGTGTGATTCTCATATATATGTAACCTATTGTACAGTACAGCTTTATTTCATGTGGTGTGATTATCATATATACTGTATGTATCCTATTGTACATTACAGCTTTGTATCATGTGGTGTGATTCTCATATATATATCTATCGTATTGTACAGTTCATCTTTATATTATGTGGTGTGATTCTCATATATATGTATCCTATTGTACAGTACAGCTTTATATCATGTGGTGTGCCATATGCACTGCAGGGGGGCAGATGTACCATGTGCAGAGAGAATCAGATTTGGGTGAGTTATTTTGTTTCTGTGCAGGGTAAATAGTGGCTGCTTTATTTTTACACTGCAATATAGATCTCACACTCTCCTTACACTACGTATTATACACCCCGCCTGTCTCTCCTTACACTATGTATTATACACCCGCCTGTCTCTCCTTACACTATATATTATACACCCGCCCGTCTCTCCTTACACTACATATTATACACCCGCCCGTCTCTCCTTACACTACGTATTATACACCCGCCTGTGTCTCTTTACACTATATATTATACACCCGCCTGTCTCTCCTTACACTACATATTATACACCCGCCCGTCTCTCCTTACACTACGTATTATACACCCGCCTGTCTCTCCTTACACTACGTATTATACACCCGCCCGTCTCTCCTTACACTACGTATTATACACCCGCCCGTCTCTCCTTACACTACGTATTATACACCCGCCCGTCTCTCCTTACACTACGTATTATACACCCGCCCATCTCTCCTTACACTACGTATTATACACCCGCCCATCTCTCCTTACACTACGTATTATACACCCGCCCGTCTCTCCTTACACTACGTATTATACACCCGCCCGTCTCTCCTAACACTACATATTATACACCCGCCCGTCTCTCCTTACACTACGTATTATACACCCGCCCGTCTCTCCTTACACTACATATTATACACCCGCCCATCTCTCTTTACACTATGTATTATACACCCGCCCATCTCTCCTTACACTACGTATTATACACCCGCCCGTCTCTCCTTACACTACGTATTATACACCCGCCCGTCTCTCCTTACACTACGTATTATACACCCGCCTGTGTCTCCTTACACTATATATTATACACCCGCCTGTCTCTCCTTACACTACATATTATACACCCGCCCGTCTCTCCTTACACTACGTATTATACACCCGCCTGTCTCTCCTTACACTACGTATTATACACCCGCCCTTCTCTCCTTACACTACGTATTATACACCCGCCCGTCTCTCCTTACACTACGTATTATACACCCGCCCGTCTCTCCTTACACTACGTATTATACACCCGCCCGTCTCTCCTTACACTACGTATTATACACCCGCCCATCTCTCCTTACACTACGTATTATACACCTGCCCATCTCTCCTTACACTACGTATTATACACCCGCCCATCTCTCCTTACACTACGTATTATACACCCGCCCGTCTCTCCTAACACTACGTATTATACACCCGCCCGTCTCTCCTTACACTACATATTATACACCCGCCCGTCTCTCCTTACACTACATATTATACACCCGCCCGTCTCTCCTTACACTACATATTATACACCCGCCCGTCTCTCCTTACACTACGTATTATACACCCGCCCATCTCTCCTTACACTACGTATTATACACCTGCCCCTCTCTCCTTACACTACGTATTATACACCTGCCCCTCTCTCCTTACACTACGTATTATACACCCGCCCGTCTCTCCTTACACTACGTATTATACACCCGCCTGTCTCTCCTTACACTACGTATTATACACCCGCCCGTCTCTCCTTACACTACGTATTATACACCCGCCCGTCTCTCCTTACACTACGTATTATGCGAAAAAAGGGGAAAAGGGGAAATGGGATAAGGCCAAGGGCACTGGGCTAATTTGATTATTGGTTAGAAGGTTTTCTCCAATCAACACAGTAAATAAATAAATAACGTTATACAGTTGTGGAGGTGCTCCCAGGGAGTAGGATAAATGCAATAGAAAAAAGGTGATATCCAAGAGAGGATATCGAAAAAGTCTCCCGGGTGGGGCACAGCCTTCTTTAATAATGTAGTATCAGTTAAGATTAAACTTTATTTATGCTAAAATGATCCAGTAAGTGGATCAAAAATAACAGACATGAGACAAAGACATACAGATAACATATATAAATATTTTCAATGAGAAAAGTAGTGAAATATAATGTTTGTAAACGTCTGAAAATAGAAGCTGGAAGGCCTCTGTGTTTTAAATATAGGGGTAAATTTCAATGTATTCCCAAATTTTTCAGACAAAAAACACACACGCCTTCAATGACCAGAAGAGGTCTTCACGTAGATAAATATCAATAAATAATTATATCAGAAAAAGTGCTCCCTGTCAAACAACACAATATTTCCTGTATTAGTCAAAAATAAAGGGTATGGCTATTAGTAGGCACTATTCGGTCATAGTACAATGTTAGGACGATAGGTTTAGAATAGAAATGAAGTATCTGAGCTGTTAGTACTCGCAAAGTGGCTGCTGCCTGTGCATATGGCGGGTGACAGATAAGTGCACAGTTGAGCGGACCCTGCGAGCGTCACAGGTACAAGATTTTAGGAAAAGAGGGTTTCTGCTGTTTCCAGGGGTGACCAAACTGGCTCTGTTATACAAAGACAGCGCAGAGTCAGATGTTGGGTCCCCAGGGAATGAGAGAACCCTGATTCAAAAGATAACAAGTAAAGAGAGCACATTCACTTTAATCCTTGGTCTATGCTGCTATCCACTGTGTACGTGAATAAACGTAGTGAACAGTGGATGAGCGATACACCCTGGTGATGAAGTGCAGAAGGAAGTGTAGATAGCACTATGGTATTTGGGGTCCACTGGCTTGTGACAATACCGTGCAAAGGTGGTAGTCTCAGAAGAAAATAGAAGGTCAAAATAACAATACCTATTATGAGGATAAGTTGCCTAGATTTTATAATACCCTAGAGAGAGGCAGGGTGGTAGTCTCAACACAGGGTAGAGGCTGAGAAACAATATCTATCGTCCAATCTTATAGGGATAACTTGCCTAGGTTCAATAATCCCCTAAAGAGAGATGGAGCTGGTATCTAGTACTATGATGTATACTATAAAGTATATATATATAAATCCCAATTCTGACAGGAGAAAAACATCAAACAGGATTTCACCTATAGGATGGAGGATCAGGTTTTAGTAATGCAATTAGTAATCACCAATTATTTAGGATGTTTGCATATCCTTATACTTTGTAAGGTAGATAAAATCACATTAGCCCTCCATAACTTTAGATAGCAATGAATATACAATAGTGTTACAGCAATATCAGTGCCCTTGAGGGCTGTTTGAACTCACGGACACCACCTCCAAGGTGTGTTGCTCGGGAGATCGTCCTGAATCCCACAGTGTGTGTGCTCTGGTGCAGCGACGGCTAGTCACTATGTTGGCGATAGCGGAGGTCCGCAGTCAGAGTCTGTGGACTGGCTTGTAGATAGGGAGAGGTGACCTGTGCGCTGGAAGATATATTTGCCGGCTATGCGGTGTTCAGCAAGCCGGCGATGTCTTCTAAACCTAAGCGGGTCCAGTCCATAAAATCACACACAGGTTGTTCTGTTCCTGGGTAAAATTCAATTCGTTAGGTGGAATATCTAACACTCGCAGCAAGATGCTGCCGGCAAAAGAGAAAACCTGTCTGTTAAGAGGATAGGTGCAGTCGGTCTCAGACCGCTGTGCGCTGGAGGATGTAGTGACCGGCTGTGTGATATTAACAAGCCAGCTGTGGCTCTTGAAGCCTCGATGGGTCCAGTCCGTGGGCTCACAGAGAGGTAATGCCGTTCATAGATAGGAAGCAGTAAATGGGTGATACGTCTGTAGTTAGCAGCCGGGTGCTGCCTGCAGTGACAAATCCTGTCAGTTAAGGGATAGCTGTAGCGGGTCTCAGACCATGGTAGCCGGTTGTAAATTGTGGGAATGCTTCTGAGAGTCCGCTATGCATGCGTTCCATAGGCTGACAGGCTAGCAGGATAGTTGTGCCGTTTGAGTAGTGGAGCACAGTTAAGAAGACGTGAGGCGTGCAGGGTCCCGCTTGTGCACAGCGGAGACCTGACATCCGAGACGTACGTTTCACTTAGAAGCTTTCTCAATCGGAGTACAGGTGTGCTCTGCCGCTCATTATTTGAATGATATTTGACCAATCCCTAATGGGGGCAGGTAGAGTGGGAGGGATTATGTAATGATTGACATATGATACGCAATGGGACTGACAACGTGTTAAAGGATAAAATAAAGGAATGAAGAGGTGGAAAGACTCATAAAATAAAATGAAATGGGAGATATCACAGCAATGATATAAACTATTATTTTTATTGTTATTATTATTATTATTGGAAATCTGTGGTCCAGAACAATAAAAATAAGTTAATATTACTTATAATTATGTATGATTAGATATGTGATTAAGAAACTTAAGAAATAATGTAATTGCTCTGAAGGAGATAAAAGAAGTAGGAATGAAAAAATATCTAAGAAGGATACAGTTATGAAAAAGAGGGGATAATGAGAAAAAGGGGAGAGATAATATTATGAAGCAAATTATTTTAAAATAGATAATGAAGGTAGTAACTGAAATGAAACTATAATATGGGATTACTGATCCAGAAAGACTCCATAATTTATAAATTCATTTAAACCCATGGGGGTCACTGAGTTGAGTCTGAACGTCCAGTTACTTTCTTTTTTCAGCAATTCCCTGGTGACGTCACCACCTCGGATGCCCAGATGGAGTTGTTCTAATCCAAAAGCCTTCAAATTTTTGGGGGATCCTCCATGATATTTATGGAAGTGGCGTGCCACTGAAGTTAGCTTTTTGAATTTTTTGAGATCAGAGGCCGCATTGCGAATGTTGCCCACATGTTCAAGTACTCTCTGTTTAAAGGGGCGTGTGGTCATGCCCACGTACCTCAGGCTACATTGGCATTCCAGGCAGTAAACTAAGTTCTTGGTCTCGCAGTTAAAGTAACCAGAGATTTGGATCTGTTTGTTGGACCTATCCATCACCTGTGATCTCCTATCCAGGAAGTCACAGGCCTTACAGTGGCCACAAGGGTAGGTACCAGTGGCCTTTGAAGGTGTGGATTTTCTTGTTTTCGAAAAATGACTTTGTACGAGTGTGTCGCGGAGATTCGGTGCTCTACGCCAACTACAATCCGGTCGTTCTCCTAGCGCTTCTCTAAGGGTGTTATCATTTCGGAGAATGGGCCAATGTTTGGAGAGAATATTTTGAAGTTCCCTCCATTCATTGCAAAAATTGCTGATGAAACGTATCGGCTGTTGGAGTGTCTTGGTCCTGTTCTGTGGAAAGATTAGAGTTTGTCTGTCCAGCATACGGGCATGGTGTCTGGCATTTTTAATGCATCTCTTACTGTACCCCCTATTGAGCAAGCGATTAGTCAATTCTTGACTCATACTGTCATAAGTCTGAATGTCAGTGCAATTCCTGCGAAGTCGCAGGAATTCTCCCTTCGGTAGATTTTTAATAGTGGGAGGGAAGTGGGAGCTCTGATGATGGAGCAGACTGTTGGTAGAAGTCTGTTTTCTGTACAGTTCGGTCTTGAGTGCTCCATCCTCATCCTTATACAGAGTGAGATCCAGAAAAGTCGCTTTCTGTTGGCTATATTCATAGGTAAGTTTGATGTTAAGGGTGTTTGTATTGAGTATATCAATAAAAGCTCTTAAATCATCCAAACCACCATGCCAAAGCATGAGGATGTCGTCAATGTATCTATACCAGCCTATAATGAGGTCGGTATAGATATCATTGGCATCACAGAAAACACACTCCCTTTCCCAAGACCCGAGGAACAAATTGGCATATGTGGGCGCACAGGCCGCGCCCATCGCCGTTCCCCGGGTCTGAAGGAAAAATGAGTCATTGAAGGTGAAATAGTTCTTGCCAAGAACAAAGCCAAGAAGGTCCAACAAAAAAGTGTGGAAGTCATCCTGGCCCTCTGTTTCCAAGAAGGTTTGTACTGCACGTAGCCCGTCCTGGTGTCGGATACTAGTGTATAAGGACTCGACGTCCATGGTGACAATGTAGTCTTCTGCAGCCAGAAAAACTCCATCAATTTTCCGAAGTACGTCAGCTGTATCCTGGAGGTATGACGGTAAGCTGTAGACATGATGTCTGAGATATTTATCAATAAATTTACTGGCAGGTTCCAGGAGGCCACCAATGCCCGAGACTATAGGTCTCCCCGGAGGTTTGGTAAGGTGTTTGTGTACCTTGGGCAGAAGGTAAAAGGTGGGTACTTTGGGGTGGTGGATCTGCAGAAAGGTAGTTTCTTTGTCCGTGATGGTGCCCAGTTGATTGTATTGGCGTAAGATTCTATTATATATTTCAAGGAAATCATTGGTGGGGTTGCAGAATAGCCTCTTATAGCAGGTTTTGTCCAGGAGTTGTTTATTGGCCTCTTCAAGATATAACTCCATAGGCCAGATGACGATATTACCGCCCTTATCCGAGGGCTTCAGGATAACATCCTCCCATCCATTGATCTCCTTTAGGGCTATCCTTTCATCACGGTTAAGATTGTCTTTCATTATTGGACAATGCAAATTTTTGGATTTCTCCAAATTATCCATATCCCTTCCCACCATGTCCATGAAGACTTTGACGTTTGGACTAATATTGTCCTGAGGCATGAAGTTGGATTTCTTTTTGCATAGGTCTTGTCGTCTGGTCTTCGGGGGACAGGTGGTGGAACTACCTGATGCCATTTCCTGTAGTGTCTCAATAGCTTCCAGTTCCTCAGTTGACAGTGTCGTCTCTGTTGATTCTGTAGTGATTGTGTCAATAGGATTGTTATACAGTTTGTGCAGTAAAAGTTTCCTTCCAAACATCTTAAGGTCTTTTTCCCATTGAAATCGATTGAAAGAATTTATGGGAGAGAAAGATAGTCCCTTTGCAAGTAGGGATTTATGAGCATCGTTTAGATGATGTTCTGAAAGGTTGATAATTCTCAGACTATCTTCGGCCGAATTTATGGGCGTTGAAAGCGTGGCGATTGGCGAGATGGCATCTCTGTTCTCCACTGACGTGGGTCCCGTCCTCTTCTTCTTCCCCCTCCGCGTTCGTTTGTAGGTTTTCGATATCTGCCTCTGGTTGTCCCAGGGCCTATCTCTAAAAAAGACATTGCGTTTCTGATGGATACATTCTGTGTATCCTCTATATCGGACATTTCAGCCTCTGAGGAGCTGTATTGTGAATTATAGGTTTTTTCTTTAGTTCTGTCCGTACGTCTCCATTTAAAGATCTGACCCGTGGCGTAGTCGCGTTTGTCCCTGAGAAATTTGGAGCGTTTACGCTCAATAATCATTTTCTCATAGTTGAAAAGGTCTTCCTTATTTTTGGCGAAAGTTTTTTGAAAATTTTCGTCCTTCTCCCAGGGTTCTAGGGTTTTACTCAATTTGGAGATTTCTTTGTCACATTCTTCTAACATTAGTAAATTGTGTTTAGAAAGAATGGACATGAGGTCTGAGGAACACTTTAATAAACATGCTTCCCATTCAGTTTTTAAATTCGGTGTTATGAACTCAAAAGTGGGGAATATCTTTGGTCGTAGTCCTCTAGGGACTAATTTTTGTTTTAAATAATTTTCTGTAGTTGTCAGATCCCAATTGGTGCGTATCTGTTTCTGTAGTATCAAATTGAGTTTGCGAAGATCTTCCTCCCACGAGGTTTGATGAGTATAATCCTCGATGGAGGTTGGGAAAATGTTGTTCATGTCATCTGTAGGTCTTTTTAAGGAGATTAATTCATCTTTTAGGTTGAATGCCATGTTTGATGAGTCTAGAATATGAAAAAATTGAGGCGTCCAATGCGTGAGTAACAAATTAGATTGGTCCGTGCAACCTTAGGTGGCCTGGAAAACCGGAATAAAGACACCGGTGTGAAATAGTTGCGAAAAAAGGGGAAAAGGGGAAATGGGATAAGGCCAAGGGCACTGGGCTAATTTGATTATTGGTTAGAAGGTTTTCTCCAATCAACACAGTAAATAAATAAATAACGTTATACAGTTGTGGAGGTGCTCCCAGGGAGTAGGATAAATGCAATAGAAAAAAGGTGATATCCAAGAGAGGATATCGAAAAAGTCTCCCGGGTGGGGCACAGCCTTCTTTAATAATGTAGTATCAGTTAAGATTAAACTTTATTTATGCTAAAATGATCCAGTAAGTGGATCAAAAATAACAGACATGAGACAAAGACATACAGATAACATATATAAATATTTTCAATGAGAAAAGTAGTGAAATATAATGTTTGTAAACGTCTGAAAATAGAAGCTGGAAGGCCTCTGTGTTTTAAATATAGGGGTAAATTTCAATGTATTCCCAAATTTTTCAGACAAAAAACACACACGCCTTCAATGACCAGAAGAGGTCTTCACGTAGATAAATATCAATAAATAATTATATCAGAAAAAGTGCTCCCTGTCAAACAACACAATATTTCCTGTATTAGTCAAAAATAAAGGGTATGGCTATTAGTAGGCACTATTCGGTCATAGTACAATGTTAGGACGATAGGTTTAGAATAGAAATGAAGTATCTGAGCTGTTAGTACTCGCAAAGTGGCTGCTGCCTGTGCATATGGCGGGTGACAGATAAGTGCACAGTTGAGCGGACCCTGCGAGCGTCACAGGTACAAGATTTTAGGAAAAGAGGGTTTCTGCTGTTTCCAGGGGTGACCAAACTGGCTCTGTTATACAAAGACAGCGCAGAGTCAGATGTTGGGTCCCCAGGGAATGAGAGAACCCTGATTCAAAAGATAACAAGTAAAGAGAGCACATTCACTTTAATCCTTGGTCTATGCTGCTATCCACTGTGTACGTGAATAAACGTAGTGAACAGTGGATGAGCGATACACCCTGGTGATGAAGTGCAGAAGGAAGTGTAGATAGCACTATGGTATTTGGGGTCCACTGGCTTGTGACAATACCGTGCAAAGGTGGTAGTCTCAGAAGAAAATAGAAGGTCAAAATAACAATACCTATTATGAGGATAAGTTGCCTAGATTTTATAATACCCTAGAGAGAGGCAGGGTGGTAGTCTCAACACAGGGTAGAGGCTGAGAAACAATATCTATCGTCCAATCTTATAGGGATAACTTGCCTAGGTTCAATAATCCCCTAAAGAGAGATGGAGCTGGTATCTAGTACTATGATGTATACTATAAAGTATATATATATAAATCCCAATTCTGACAGGAGAAAAACATCAAACAGGATTTCACCTATAGGATGGAGGATCAGGTTTTAGTAATGCAATTAGTAATCACCAATTATTTAGGATGTTTGCATATCCTTATACTTTGTAAGGTAGATAAAATCACATTAGCCCTCCATAACTTTAGATAGCAATGAATATACAATAGTGTTACAGCAATATCAGTGCCCTTGAGGGCTGTTTGAACTCACGGACACCACCTCCAAGGTGTGTTGCTCGGGAGATCGTCCTGAATCCCACAGTGTGTGTGCTCTGGTGCAGCGACGGCTAGTCACTATGTTGGCGATAGCGGAGGTCCGCAGTCAGAGTCTGTGGACTGGCTTGTAGATAGGGAGAGGTGACCTGTGCGCTGGAAGATATATTTGCCGGCTATGCGGTGTTCAGCAAGCCGGCGATGTCTTCTAAACCTAAGCGGGTCCAGTCCATAAAATCACACACAGGTTGTTCTGTTCCTGGGTAAAATTCAATTCGTTAGGTGGAATATCTAACACTCGCAGCAAGATGCTGCCGGCAAAAGAGAAAACCTGTCTGTTAAGAGGATAGGTGCAGTCGGTCTCAGACCGCTGTGCGCTGGAGGATGTAGTGACCGGCTGTGTGATATTAACAAGCCAGCTGTGGCTCTTGAAGCCTCGATGGGTCCAGTCCGTGGGCTCACAGAGAGGTAATGCCGTTCATAGATAGGAAGCAGTAAATGGGTGATACGTCTGTAGTTAGCAGCCGGGTGCTGCCTGCAGTGACAAATCCTGTCAGTTAAGGGATAGCTGTAGCGGGTCTCAGACCATGGTAGCCGGTTGTAAATTGTGGGAATGCTTCTGAGAGTCCGCTATGCATGCGTTCCATAGGCTGACAGGCTAGCAGGATAGTTGTGCCGTTTGAGTAGTGGAGCACAGTTAAGAAGACGTGAGGCGTGCAGGGTCCCGCTTGTGCACAGCGGAGACCTGACATCCGAGACGTACGTTTCACTTAGAAGCTTTCTCAATCGGAGTACAGGTGTGCTCTGCCGCTCATTATTTGAATGATATTTGACCAATCCCTAATGGGGGCAGGTAGAGTGGGAGGGATTATGTAATGATTGACATATGATACGCAATGGGACTGACAACGTGTTAAAGGATAAAATAAAGGAATGAAGAGGTGGAAAGACTCATAAAATAAAATGAAATGGGAGATATCACAGCAATGATATAAACTATTATTTTTATTGTTATTATTATTATTATTGGAAATCTGTGGTCCAGAACAATAAAAATAAGTTAATATTACTTATAATTATGTATGATTAGATATGTGATTAAGAAACTTAAGAAATAATGTAATTGCTCTGAAGGAGATAAAAGAAGTAGGAATGAAAAAATATCTAAGAAGGATACAGTTATGAAAAAAAAATATCTAAAGTTATGGAGGGCTAATGTGATTTTATCTACCTTACAAAGTATAAGGATATGCAAACATCCTAAATAATTGGTGATTACTAATTGCATTACTAAAACCTGATCCTCCATCCTATAGGTGAAATCCTGTTTGATGTTTTTCTCCTGTCAGAATTGGGATTTATATATATATACTTTATAGTATACATCATAGTACTAGATACCAGCTCCATCTCTCTTTAGGGGATTATTGAACCTAGGCAAGTTATCCCTATAAGATTGGACGATAGATATTGTTTCTCAGCCTCTACCCTGTGTTGAGACTACCACCCTGCCTCTCTCTAGGGTATTATAAAATCTAGGCAACTTATCCTCATAATAGGTATTGTTATTTTGACCTTCTATTTTCTTCTGAGACTACCACCTTTGCACGGTATTGTCACAAGCCAGTGGACCCCAAATACCATAGTGCTATCTACACTTCCTTCTGCACTTCATCACCAGGGTGTATCGCTCATCCACTGTTCACTACGTTTATTCACGTACACAGTGGATAGCAGCATAGACCAAGGATTAAAGTGAATGTGCTCTCTTTACTTGTTATCTTTTGAATCAGGGTTCTCTCATTCCCTGGGGACCCAACATCTGACTCTGCGCTGTCTTTGTATAACAGAGCCAGTTTGGTCACCCCTGGAAACAGCAGAAACCCTCTTTTCCTAAAATCTTGTACCTGTGACGCTCGCAGGGTCCGCTCAACTGTGCACTTATCTGTCACCCGCCATATGCACAGGCAGCAGCCACTTTGCGAGTACTAACAGCTCAGATACTTCATTTCTATTCTAAACCTATCGTCCTAACATTGTACTATGACCGAATAGTGCCTACTAATAGCCATACCCTTTATTTTTGACTAATACAGGAAATATTGTGTTGTTTGACAGGGAGCACTTTTTCTGATATAATTATTTATTGATATTTATCTACGTGAAGACCTCTTCTGGTCATTGAAGGCGTGTGTGTTTTTTGTCTGAAAAATTTGGGAATACATTGAAATTTACCCCTATATTTAAAACACAGAGGCCTTCCAGCTTCTATTTTCAGACGTTTACAAACATTATATTTCACTACTTTTCTCATTGAAAATATTTATATATGTTATCTGTATGTCTTTGTCTCATGTCTGTTATTTTTGATCCACTTACTGGATCATTTTAGCATAAATAAAGTTTAATCTTAACTGATACTACATTATTAAAGAAGGCTGTGCCCCACCCGGGAGACTTTTTCGATATCCTCTCTTGGATATCACCTTTTTTCTATTGCATTTATCCTACTCCCTGGGAGCACCTCCACAACTGTATAACGTTATTTATTTATTTACTGTGTTGATTGGAGAAAACCTTCTAACCAATAATCAAATTAGCCCAGTGCCCTTGGCCTTATCCCATTTCCCCTTTTCCCCTTTTTTCGCAACTATTTCACACCGGTGTCTTTATTCCGGTTTTCCAGGCCACCTAAGGTTGCACGGACCAATCTAATTTGTTACTCACGCATTGGACGCCTCAATTTTTTCATATTCTAGACTCATCAAACATGGCATTCAACCTAAAAGATGAATTAATCTCCTTAAAAAGACCTACAGATGACATGAACAACATTTTCCCAACCTCCATCGAGGATTATACTCATCAAACCTCGTGGGAGGAAGATCTTCGCAAACTCAATTTGATACTACAGAAACAGATACGCACCAATTGGGATCTGACAACTACAGAAAATTATTTAAAACAAAAATTAGTCCCTAGAGGACTACGACCAAAGATATTCCCCACTTTTGAGTTCATAACACCGAATTTAAAAACTGAATGGGAAGCATGTTTATTAAAGTGTTCCTCAGACCTCATGTCCATTCTTTCTAAACACAATTTACTAATGTTAGAAGAATGTGACAAAGAAATCTCCAAATTGAGTAAAACCCTAGAACCCTGGGAGAAGGACGAAAATTTTCAAAAAACTTTCGCCAAAAATAAGGAAGACCTTTTCAACTATGAGAAAATGATTATTGAGCGTAAACGCTCCAAATTTCTCAGGGACAAACGCGACTACGCCACGGGTCAGATCTTTAAATGGAGACGTACGGACAGAACTAAAGAAAAAACCTATAATTCACAATACAGCTCCTCAGAGGCTGAAATGTCCGATATAGAGGATACACAGAATGTATCCATCAGAAACGCAATGTCTTTTTTAGAGATAGGCCCTGGGACAACCAGAGGCAGATATCGAAAACCTACAAACGAACGCGGAGGGGGAAGAAGAAGAGGACGGGACCCACGTCAGTGGAGAACAGAGATGCCATCTCGCCAATCGCCACGCTTTCAACGCCCATAAATTCGGCCGAAGATAGTCTGAGAATTATCAACCTTTCAGAACATCATCTAAACGATGCTCATAAATCCCTACTTGCAAAGGGACTATCTTTCTCTCCCATAAATTCTTTCAATCGATTTCAATGGGAAAAAGACCTTAAGATGTTTGGAAGGAAACTTTTACTGCACAAACTGTATAACAATCCTATTGACACAATCACTACAGAATCAACAGAGACGACACTGTCAACTGAGGAACTGGAAGCTATTGAGACACTACAGGAACTGGCATCAGGTAGTTCCACCACCTGTCCCCCGAAGACCAGACGACAAGACCTATGCAAAAAGAAATCCAACTTCATGCCTCAGGACAATATTAGTCCAAACGTCAAAGTCTTCATGGACATGGTGGGAAGGGATATGGATAATTTGGAGAAATCCAAAAATTTGCATTGTCCAATAATGAAAGACAATCTTAACCGTGATGAAAGGATAGCCCTAAAGGAGATCAATGGATGGGAGGATGTTATCCTGAAGCCCTCGGATAAGGGCGGTAATATCGTCATCTGGCCTATGGAGTTATATCTTGAAGAGGCCAATAAACAACTCCTGGACAAAACCTGCTATAAGAGGCTATTCTGCAACCCCACCAATGATTTCCTTGAAATATATAATAGAATCTTACGCCAATACAATCAACTGGGCACCATCACGGACAAAGAAACTACCTTTCTGCAGATCCACCACCCCAAAGTACCCACCTTTTACCTTCTGCCCAAGGTACACAAACACCTTACCAAACCTCCGGGGAGACCTATAGTCTCGGGCATTGGTGGCCTCCTGGAACCTGCCAGTAAATTTATTGATAAATATCTCAGACATCATGTCTACAGCTTACCGTCATACCTCCAGGATACAGCTGACGTACTTCGGAAAATTGATGGAGTTTTTCTGGCTGCAGAAGACTACATTGTCACCATGGACGTCGAGTCCTTATACACTAGTATCCGACACCAGGACGGGCTACGTGCAGTACAAACCTTCTTGGAAACAGAGGGCCAGGATGACTTCCACACTTTTTTGTTGGACCTTCTTGGCTTTGTTCTTGGCAAGAACTATTTCACCTTCAATGACTCATTTTTCCTTCAGACCCGGGGAACGGCGATGGGCGCGGCCTGTGCGCCCACATATGCCAATTTGTTCCTCGGGTCTTGGGAAAGGGAGTGTGTTTTCTGTGATGCCAATGATATCTATACCGACCTCATTATAGGCTGGTATAGATACATTGACGACATCCTCATGCTTTGGCATGGTGGTTTGGATGATTTAAGAGCTTTTATTGATATACTCAATACAAACACCCTTAACATCAAACTTACCTATGAATATAGCCAACAGAAAGCGACTTTTCTGGATCTCACTCTGTATAAGGATGAGGATGGAGCACTCAAGACCGAACTGTACAGAAAACAGACTTCTACCAACAGTCTGCTCCATCATCAGAGCTCCCACTTCCCTCCCACTATTAAAAATCTACCGAAGGGAGAATTCCTGCGACTTCGCAGGAATTGCACTGACATTCAGACTTATGACAGTATGAGTCAAGAATTGACTAATCGCTTGCTCAATAGGGGGTACAGTAAGAGATGCATTAAAAATGCCAGACACCATGCCCGTATGCTGGACAGACAAACTCTAATCTTTCCACAGAACAGGACCAAGACACTCCAACAGCCGATACGTTTCATCAGCAATTTTTGCAATGAATGGAGGGAACTTCAAAATATTCTCTCCAAACATTGGCCCATTCTCCGAAATGATAACACCCTTAGAGAAGCGCTAGGAGAACGACCGGATTGTAGTTGGCGTAGAGCACCGAATCTCCGCGACACACTCGTACAAAGTCATTTTTCGAAAACAAGAAAATCCACACCTTCAAAGGCCACTGGTACCTACCCTTGTGGCCACTGTAAGGCCTGTGACTTCCTGGATAGGAGATCACAGGTGATGGATAGGTCCAACAAACAGATCCAAATCTCTGGTTACTTTAACTGCGAGACCAAGAACTTAGTTTACTGCCTGGAATGCCAATGTAGCCTGAGGTACGTGGGCATGACCACACGCCCCTTTAAACAGAGAGTACTTGAACATGTGGGCAACATTCGCAATGCGGCCTCTGATCTCAAAAAATTCAAAAAGCTAACTTCAGTGGCACGCCACTTCCATAAATATCATGGAGGATCCCCCAAAAATTTGAAGGCTTTTGGATTAGAACAACTCCATCTGGGCATCCGAGGTGGTGACGTCACCAGGGAATTGCTGAAAAAAGAAAGTAACTGGACGTTCAGACTCAACTCAGTGACCCCCATGGGTTTAAATGAATTTATAAATTATGGAGTCTTTCTGGATCAGTAATCCCATATTATAGTTTCATTTCAGTTACTACCTTCATTATCTATTTTAAAATAATTTGCTTCATAATATTATCTCTCCCCTTTTTCTCATTATCCCCTCTTTTTCATAACTGTATCCTTCTTAGATATTTTTTCATTCCTACTTCTTTTATCTCCTTCAGAGCAATTACATTATTTCTTAAGTTTCTTAATCACATATCTAATCATACATAATTATAAGTAATATTAACTTATTTTTATTGTTCTGGACCACAGATTTCCAATAATAATAATAATAACAATAAAAATAATAGTTTATATCATTGCTGTGATATCTCCCATTTCATTTTATTTTATGAGTCTTTCCACCTCTTCATTCCTTTATTTTATCCTTTAACACGTTGTCAGTCCCATTGCGTATCATATGTCAATCATTACATAATCCCTCCCACTCTACCTGCCCCCATTAGGGATTGGTCAAATATCATTCAAATAATGAGCGGCAGAGCACACCTGTACTCCGATTGAGAAAGCTTCTAAGTGAAACGTACGTCTCGGATGTCAGGTCTCCGCTGTGCACAAGCGGGACCCTGCACGCCTCACGTCTTCTTAACTGTGCTCCACTACTCAAACGGCACAACTATCCTGCTAGCCTGTCAGCCTATGGAACGCATGCATAGCGGACTCTCAGAAGCATTCCCACAATTTACAACCGGCTACCATGGTCTGAGACCCGCTACAGCTATCCCTTAACTGACAGGATTTGTCACTGCAGGCAGCACCCGGCTGCTAACTACAGACGTATCACCCATTTACTGCTTCCTATCTATGAACGGCATTACCTCTCTGTGAGCCCACGGACTGGACCCATCGAGGCTTCAAGAGCCACAGCTGGCTTGTTAATATCACACAGCCGGTCACTACATCCTCCAGCGCACAGCGGTCTGAGACCGACTGCACCTATCCTCTTAACAGACAGGTTTTCTCTTTTGCCGGCAGCATCTTGCTGCGAGTGTTAGATATTCCACCTAACGAATTGAATTTTACCCAGGAACAGAACAACCTGTGTGTGATTTTATGGACTGGACCCGCTTAGGTTTAGAAGACATCGCCGGCTTGCTGAACACCGCATAGCCGGCAAATATATCTTCCAGCGCACAGGTCACCTCTCCCTATCTACAAGCCAGTCCACAGACTCTGACTGCGGACCTCCGCTATCGCCAACATAGTGACTAGCCGTCGCTGCACCAGAGCACACACACTGTGGGATTCAGGACGATCTCCCGAGCAACACACCTTGGAGGTGGTGTCCGTGAGTTCAAACAGCCCTCAAGGGCACTGATATTGCTGTAACACTATTGTATATTCATTGCTATCTAAAGTTATGGAGGGCTAATGTGATTTTATCTACCTTACAAAGTATAAGGATATGCAAACATCCTAAATAATTGGTGATTACTAATTGCATTACTAAAACCTGATCCTCCATCCTATAGGTGAAATCCTGTTTGATGTTTTTCTCCTGTCAGAATTGGGATTTATATATATATACTTTATAGTATACATCATAGTACTAGATACCAGCTCCATCTCTCTTTAGGGGATTATTGAACCTAGGCAAGTTATCCCTATAAGATTGGACGATAGATATTGTTTCTCAGCCTCTACCCTGTGTTGAGACTACCACCCTGCCTCTCTCTAGGGTATTATAAAATCTAGGCAACTTATCCTCATAATAGGTATTGTTATTTTGACCTTCTATTTTCTTCTGAGACTACCACCTTTGCACGGTATTGTCACAAGCCAGTGGACCCCAAATACCATAGTGCTATCTACACTTCCTTCTGCACTTCATCACCAGGGTGTATCGCTCATCCACTGTTCACTACGTTTATTCACGTACACAGTGGATAGCAGCATAGACCAAGGATTAAAGTGAATGTGCTCTCTTTACTTGTTATCTTTTGAATCAGGGTTCTCTCATTCCCTGGGGACCCAACATCTGACTCTGCGCTGTCTTTGTATAACAGAGCCAGTTTGGTCACCCCTGGAAACAGCAGAAACCCTCTTTTCCTAAAATCTTGTACCTGTGACGCTCGCAGGGTCCGCTCAACTGTGCACTTATCTGTCACCCGCCATATGCACAGGCAGCAGCCACTTTGCGAGTACTAACAGCTCAGATACTTCATTTCTATTCTAAACCTATCGTCCTAACATTGTACTATGACCGAATAGTGCCTACTAATAGCCATACCCTTTATTTTTGACTAATACAGGAAATATTGTGTTGTTTGACAGGGAGCACTTTTTCTGATATAATTATTTATTGATATTTATCTACGTGAAGACCTCTTCTGGTCATTGAAGGCGTGTGTGTTTTTTGTCTGAAAAATTTGGGAATACATTGAAATTTACCCCTATATTTAAAACACAGAGGCCTTCCAGCTTCTATTTTCAGACGTTTACAAACATTATATTTCACTACTTTTCTCATTGAAAATATTTATATATGTTATCTGTATGTCTTTGTCTCATGTCTGTTATTTTTGATCCACTTACTGGATCATTTTAGCATAAATAAAGTTTAATCTTAACTGATACTACATTATTAAAGAAGGCTGTGCCCCACCCGGGAGACTTTTTCGATATCCTCTCTTGGATATCACCTTTTTTCTACTACGTATTATGCACCTGCCTGTCTCTCCTTACACTACGTATTATGCACCCGCCCGTCTCTCCTTACACTACGTATTATACACCCGCCCGTCTCTCCTTACACTACGTATTATACACCCGCCCGTCTCTCCTTACACTACATATTATACAACCGCCCGTCTCTCCTTACACTACGTATTATACACCCGCCCGTCTCTCCTTACACTACATATTATACACCCGCCCGTCTCTCCTTACACTATGTATTATACACCCGCCCGTCTCTCCTTACACTACATATTATACACCCGCCCGTCTCTCCTTACACTACGTATTATACACCCGCCTGTCTCTCCTTACACTACGTATTATACACCCGCCCGTCTCTCCTTACACTACGTATTATACACCCGCCCGTCTCTCCTTACACTACGTATTATACACCCGCCCGTCTCTCCTTACACTACATATTATACACCCGCCCGTCTCTCCTTACACTACGTATTATACACCCTCCTGTCTCTCCTTACACTACGTATTATACACCCGCCCGTCTCTCCTTACACTACATATTATACACCCGCCCGTCTCTCCTAACACTACATATTATACACCCACCCGTCTCTCCTTAATCTATGTATTATACACCCGCCCGTCTCTCCTTACACTACGTATTATACACCCGCCCATCTCTCCTTACACTACGTATTATACACCCGCCTGTCTCTCCTTACACTACGTATTATACACCCGCCCGTCTCTCCTTACACTACGTATTATACACCCCGCCTGTCTCTCCTTACACTACGTATTATGCACCCGCCCGTCTCTCCTTACACTACGTATTATACACCCGCCCATCTCTCCTTACACTACGTATTATTCACCCGCCTGTCTCTCCTTACACTACGTATTATACACCCGCCCGTATCTCCTTACACTACGTATTATACACCCCGCCTGTCTCTCCTTACACTACGTATTATGCACCCGCCCGTCTCTCCTTACACTACGTATTATACACCCGCCCATCTCTCCTTACACTACGTATTATGCACCCGCCCGTCTCTCCTTACACTACGTATTATACACCCGCCCATCTCTCCTTACACTACGTATTATGCACCCGCCCGTCTCTCCTTACACTACGTATTATACACCCGCCCATCTCTCCTTACACTACGTATTATACACCCGCCCGTCTCTCCTTACACTACGTATTATACACCCACCCGTCTCTCCTTACACTACGTATTATACACCCGCCCGTCTCTCCTTACACTACGTATTATACACCCGCCCATCTCTCCTTACACTACGTATTATACACCTGCCCATCTCTCCTTACACTACGTATTATACACCCGCCCGTCTCTCCTTACACTACGTATTATACACCCGCCCGTCTCTCCTTACACTACGTATTATACACCCGCCCGTCTCTCCTTACACTACATATTATACACCCGCCCATCTCTCTTTACACTATGTATTATACACCCGCCCGTCTCTCCTTACACTACATATTATACACCCGCCCGTCTCTCCTTACACTACGTATTATACACCCGCCCGTCTCTCCTTACACTACGTATTATACACCTTTCTTACCTGAAGTTTTGTTGCTGTCACCATTCTCAGAAAGCACAGACATATTCCAGGAGACATGTTCCATCTGTCATAGAGAACACAAAGTCATTATTAGGCAGGAGACCGGGATATACTACCAGAGCTGTTGCGTCCTGTTGTAGATGGAACTACACCAACTCCAAAGACCTTATATCTGTGACTTTATTATATACTGTAGATTTATGTAGGAATTGCTATCATGTTCTGTAGCACAGTACAAATCATAGAATATTGAGTCTCTAATCCCAAACCCTGTACTATGGATCTAACAGTCTAGATTATTTGATTGTAGAGAGATTGGGGGTCTCTGTTGCTTGAGATTCAGATTGGATTGAGATCCAGGATGGAGGATCACCCAGAGATTTTGGGTGTCTATTGCTTGGGATCCATTTTGGAGGATCACCAAGAGGTTCGGGGTCTCTCTTGCTTGGGATCCAGGCTGAAGGAGTACCCAGAGATTGGAGGTCTCTATTGCTTGGGATCCAGATTGAAGGATCACCGAGAGGTTGGGTGTCTCTCTTGCTTGGGATCCAGGTTGGAGGTCTCTATTGCTTGGGATCCAGGTTGGAGGATCACAGAGAGGTTGGGGGTCTCTATTGCTTGGGATCCAGTTTGGAGGATCACAGAGAGGTTAGAGGTCTCTACTGCTTGGGGTCCAGGTTGGAGTTCTCTATTGCTTAGGATCAAGGTTGGAGGATCACAGAGAGATTGGGGGTCTCTTTTGCTTGGGATCGAGGTTGGCAGATCACAGAAAGGTTGGGGGTCTCTATTGCTTGAGATCCAGTTTGGAGGATCACAGAGAGGTTAGAGGTCTCTACTGCTTGGGGTCCAGGTTGGAGTTCTCTATTGCTTAGGATCAAGGTTGGAGGATCACAGAGAGATTGGGTGCCTCTTTTGCTTGGGATCGAGGTTGAAGGATCACAGAGAGTTTAGAGTTCTCTATTGCTTGGGATCCAGGTTGGAGTTCTCTACTGCTTGCGATCAAGGTTGGAGGATCACAGAGAGATTGGGGGTCTCTTTTTTGCTTGGGATCGAGGTTGGAGGATTACCCAGAGATTTGGGGTCTCTTTCGTTGGGATCCAGACTGGAGGATCACCCAGAGATTTGGGGTCTCTATTGCTTTCTCATTTTCTTGGAGGGGCTGCAAGTTTCAACACATTTGCAGCTCCTCAGTCCACTGCAGCCGGGTATTCAGTTTGTTTTCTTGGATCCATGTATGCTATATGGACCAAAGAGGATGCAATCTTCACCGGATGGGATGGTGAGTATGATTTTTATTCACAGGTACTGATATGGATTCTACTCTACAAGAGGACGGCCCTGCTGGGGACCTATAGGTAATCAATGTATGCAGTATGTATTTAAGTTTTATTGTTGTAGGTGTGTGTATGTTTGTGGGGTATTGGTTCTCCAGTAGGACTTCAAGTCCCAGTGGGCCCATTAATGCCCTGTATGCTGGGTCTCCAAGTCACAAAATATGGGGGAGGCTTGTTGGCCTTGTGGTTTGACTACAGAACCCAATATCTATTTTAACATTTTATTTATTTTGATCAGTCCGGCATCCACAGCCCAAGGATGCCAGGGACAGATTCTTTTATTGGGGGGTCACCATTACCCCAGCGACCCAGCCCATGCTGACCAGCCAGAGTGATCATGCTTTGGCCGGGAGACCTTATGTAAAAAGTGTCCCCTGGCTGTGCCATGACATCGCTAGTTGTTTGAGCCCAGTGCTTTTTTCCAAAACAAAGGGGGACCCCTACTCCTTTTGTCAAATGTATTTTTGGAAACAAGGACCGGGCCAAGAGTCTGGTGCTAATTATAGAAATAAAGGGGTATTCCATTTGACCCCCCCCCTGTATTGATGCAATCAAGATTGGCTCAATGAGCCCGGGCTGGTTATGCAAGTGGGGAAACCCCATGCCATTTTTTACTTATTTTTCTATTTTTTTTCACAGAGAAGCCTGCACTGATCTGACTGATATGACTGATCTGAATGACCTGACATGACTGATCTGACTAATATGACTGATCTGAATGATCTGACATGACTGATCTGACTGATATGACTGATCTGAATGATCTGACATGACTGATCTGACTGAATTGACTGATCTGACATGACTGACATGACTGATCTGACTGATCTGACATGACTGATCTGAAATGACTGATCTGACTGAAATGACTGATCTGTGCATACTTCAGCCAAATATGCCTGGAAAATGAGGATCATTTTCCAGTCGTCTTTTCTGCTGAATTACCGGCAGAATTCAGGAGTACGAATAATTGTAAATGAGCCGATCACCATAGAACTTATGGTCGAGATCTATCGTTGGTGTATTGATTTATACACCAGATTTCAGCAGAGCTTGCCATACTGTATATACAGTAAATAGGGCAAATCAGCCAAATTTGGTTGATAGTAAACTAGCTAATTACATCAAAGGGGTATGAATACGTGTAAATTTACCCCTGTGAGTTGGATTGGGGGGTAGGAGAATGAGGTCATGGTTTTAAGGTTACTCTAGGAAACCAGTTTGGGCACAGTGTAGGGTTACAGGGATCCAGAGTCCTGGGCAGGGCAGCCGTCTCAATGTGAACCCACTGCTATGAAGAGGGTTTGGTCACCCAAGGTACAGTACTATGCAAACGAAGTGAGCGGCATAATCATTGTGCATAAAAATCTTAGTCTCAGATTTGGGCCATCAGATAACTTTGTGGATATGAATAAGGAGATAAAACACCTTCAGGAAAGTACAGGATTCATCTTTATAATGTTGAACTAGACCTTAAAGCCCTCTGCTCCTTAAGATCACACCTGAAGCATTGGGAGGATTTTTAGATGAAAAGATCAGTGATAGTCAGTGGTAGTGATAGGCATCGACCATCGATGTTTTTCAATCATCAATGGTTTATGTCCTATGTAGAATGATTTTCCCATCAATGGGAGAGAACCAAATTATTCCCCTTCATCGCTGGCACAGAATAAAGGATTTTTTTTTTTTGCAAGGTGCCAGGAAATGGAGCATAGCTCCGCCCCTGGCATCCATGAATCCCCATCCCCAGCCTGTGATTGGCCCGAAATAACAAGGGTCTCCATAAATAAAGACAAAGATGAGGGGAGAGAGAAGACAGTCCTGATTTTAAAGGGGTCAGAAGAATCCCATTTGTCCTCACCCAAGCCGAGTGGCTAGCACAATGTGGTACACTGCAGACATAACACACATCACAAAAGGCCACTTGCTTCTACAGCGCCACAATAAAGCTCCAACCCAAACAGCCAATGCCCTTTGGCTTCATTGGACTGGAAGATCATATAAGACTTCAAAGCTAAGATAGGATGAATGAGTTCAGCGATCCAGACGTTAAGTCACTTCGCAATCAGCTTCATTATCATTTTATACCCGGATTGAGAATAGACTTTGGAAGTCACAGTAGTTTGAACACGGGGCTGGATCCTGCCTTTCTGGGTAGAACATTGATATTGACCTCCATGGCCCCTGGGTGAAAGTAATGAGTCAGGTGTGTTGTTAAAGGCCTGGGTCCACATGAGTAACAACTTGTTAGACCTCATTATTTTCACTCCCTAGGATTTTGTAAAAGGATTTTCCTTGGAGTCAATCACGAATCTCCAAAGGTCTGAGGAAATCAATTTCTGTAAGTTATATGTTTTTTTGTGTGGAATGGTGGGACCCATTGAGAGATATGGAAACAGGATTGGGTAAAGGGGTCAGGATGCCGGTGGCCAGAATACTGACACCCCAACTGGCTAAGATAACCCTAAAAAACTCCCACCCATAGCCTGACTCTAACCCTCCCCTCTCACAGATTTATCACATTGTTGGTACAAAAAGTGTGTGGGGGGGGGGATAATAGCAGTTAGAATAGGAGGTAAAAAAGCACAGGGACCCCAGGGACTGTAAGCGCTTCTCAGGGTTGGGACGTCTGTTGGAACTGGAAGGGACAGCATAACCCCAACAGCAGAAGAGCCCCGATAACTGGACAGTGTTGGTGGAGGCCGGGATCACTGCATATGATCTAACATTCTTACCCACCCGAGGCCAGCCGCATCCAGATTTGGTGCGGCAGGTTCCGATTGTTGGGAGGTTTGGGAGAGGAATGAGAACAGAAAGGAAACATTGATAACAGATGACCCCAGGTGGGTCTTGGATTTGCCCCATTCAGTCGGCTCATGCTGAGGTTTATCGGGGATTTGTTTTACCTTCCTCTGTGGACAGGTGGCTGCAGTCAGAGAATACACACAGGCTTTATATTGGGCGATCCAATGGGACAGCATGATAAAAACATTGACAAAACTTCTGGAAACCCCCCAAAAATCCCTTTTTCACTCCCCATGTTTTTACAGGGAGTAATTGGATACCCCCTCAGTTTTTAGGTTTTTAGGACCCATATGCGCGATTTTGCATCTTATGGCATCAAACTGCTGTTGTCTCATTGCTGATGGTATTGTCTCTAGATGGAACACTCAGATACTCTTATATTAACCTCAGGAAAGCACCAGAGAAGAACAGGCTATGAAAGGCAGGAGCGTTGTCTCACCTGAGCCTCCAGCACGGCCAGACGCCCCTCCAGATGGTGGCCCTCAGCGCCTTTCTCTAACAGATGCAGCATTGCAGACACTCTGCAGGGGGGGGGGAGAAATGGAAACATTGTATCCTAAGAAATCAGCATAAGGAAAAGAGCAACAGAATAACAGTATGAGCAGATCACTACTTCTAGCGTTGGCATGGGCAGCCCCTGGCCACAAGATGTCATGCAAAAAATGTTTTCACCGGCACCCTCGGGGTCCACAGGATCTGCTCCATCTCCTTCCCCCACAGAGAGCCTCTCTTATCAATTTCATAGGCCAAGAACCCAAGCGAGGCCCAGCTGGGACCTCTAGTGACTGACCACCCATCACAGTCATAGTGCTGCTTCCAGACGCAGAACAGTACAACGTTCTGAGGAATGTCTTTATATGAAGCCTCCAAGTTATCAACCTAACCTAGAACAGAAAATCCACCCGCAGTCTAATTACCCATCTATTCCTTCTGTACATGGCTGTGTAGGTTCTAATGGTGGTGGAACTGTGGCTGCCACAAGCAAAACCCCAAATTCCAAAGAAAAACAAAACCAGTACCGCCCCTATCCTAGAGTAAGGTGAGAAACCCATAATAAATTAATTCTAGGTCTGGGAATATAAGTGGGTTGGTGCAGGTGTCATAGGGCCTTATTCTAGTTCACTCTGACAGATTCCTTCTTAGATGGACAAAACCATGTGCACTGCAGGGGGGGCAGATTGGGGGCCAATTCATTGATGAAAATCCCCATGTTATTTACAGGAGGGCTAATAATTTAAAAAATCTATTGGTAACAAGTGCCATCAACACACCGTCCCCCTTAAACCCCATAAAATCTAAAGGTTTTTTTAGGTGTGGCACCTGCTCAATGTGCAGAGTATGCAAAAGTGACAGCAGGGTTATAAACCAGTACAAATCGGTGCAAACTAATGAATGGCACACCATTGACGATTTTATTACTTGCCACAGTAAATTCTGTATTTACATTATAGAGTGCACATGCCATAAACAATACATTGGTAAGACCATAAGAATGTTAAAAACTCGTATGGCTGAGCATGTGAGAAACATCAAGAAAGGCACAGAGACGCATAATGTTTCCATGCATTTCAAAAATGTACACAATTGCAATACAGAGCATTTATTATCGTTTTGTGGTATAAATATCATTAAGGAGAATTGGAGGGTTAATGATAGAGAAAAACGCCTTGCCTGCACTGAGATGAGGAAAATCTATTCTCATAAAACTATTGAACCTAATGGGCTTAATGTAGGATTCGAAATTAAGTGTTTTTTATGAGGTGCTGTATATTAATATCTCCTTTTATGTTGTTTTGTCCTGTCTTACTGGTGAGATTCTTCGCATGAGGCTACAGTATGGTAGTACTGAATGAGAGGACAAAAAACGTTAACATTGATTCCTATGGAAATCCCTCACACAAAATGGCGGCCGCAATACACTAAATGAATAGAGCCAGCAGCTGCGTTCCAAGAACAGGAAGCCAGCGGTTCAACATGCGGAAGCAGGATGTGTGCGTCCACTAAGGCAGCATGGAACCATATGACCAAGCAAGTTGTTGCTCCCGAATACCGGAAGTAGCGATCGCGGTACCGGAAGTGACGCGACGCCAGCACTAATGACTATACAGGTGCATTACAAGTGCTCCGGAAAAAACGGAGTTAACCCCGGAAGGGGAGTTTATGTATTGGAGATTGTTTTATGCGTGTCTGCTATTTATATGTGTCTTTTTTTCAGGATCATATGCATGTTTTATTTTTAGAAGCGTAGTGAGTATGAAACACTGTATTAGAAAGGTATTTAGGTGTTGTGATGTAATGGTACCATCCCCTCACTCCACCCCAGCTTTTAATTTGGACTATGTCATGATTATTTGGGAGACTGGTATAAATACCACTCCACATTAGAGACCCCTCACACCTTGAAAAAGGGCTGCAGCTTGAGCCCGAAACGCGTTGGTGAGGAGAAGGGGGCACATTTGATGGTGAGACCTTTTTGCTTAATTTCCACCTAGCAACTCATCTCACCCTGTTCCGGATGCAGGGAGAGAGTGTAGTGTGGTCTCACACATCAATGTGTGTATTTGTTTTTTAATCTATTTTTTATTCGTCTGTTTTACCTGTATATCGTGTGGAATAAAATACTTTTTATACGGAGCATCCTGGATGTGAGAAATTTCCTTATCAGGACCGATTTAAAGAAACTGCTCTATGCATATAGGGCCTCACATTGAGGTGAGTGTTGTTCCACCAGACGAGTGATGTTTTATGATTGAATACGGGGTGTCGAACCATTGTTGAAGATTGTGATCCTGTTTTAAAGATACCGTTACACGCACATAGGGTCTGTAACACAGGTCAGTAATTTGTATATTCTGCTTGTGAGTGACGGGCGGTCACAAGATATCTAGAGGAGACTACCGTGGAGTGTGAACATAAAAGATACCTTTATGGGCATATAGGGACCCCTACGGAGGTCAGTAGAAGGCCCCAATTACTCTACAGCACACATTTATGATACAAACAGACCCAATAATTCTGCAAGCAAGTCTGGTGTTGTGCTGAAGAGCTATATATTTTCTTTTGGGATAGCGCTGAAGTGTGTTCTCAAATTGTGTTTTTGGTGTATTGTAGTAGTGGGGTGTAGTGACCCACGGAGAACATGCATAGCAGCAGTCCAGGGCGCATTTATCTGCCTGTCGAAATTTGTTTTTTGTGTACATTAATCTGCTATCACGGCTGTGTGGAATACGTGATAGGGTTGCGAGGGGGATCCCTGTGGAATTCGGAGGACTAATCTGCTATCACGGCTGTGTGGAATACGTGATAGGGTTGCGAGGGGGATCCCTGTGGTATTCGGAGGACTAATCTGCTATCACTGCTGTGTGGAATACGTGATAGGGTTGCGAGGGGGATCCCTGTGGTATTCGGAGGACTAATCTGCTATCACGGCTGTGTGGAATACGTGATAGGGTTGCGAGGGGGATCCCTGTGGAATTCGGAGGACTAATCTGCTATCACGGCTGTGTGGAATACGTGATAGGGTTGCGAGGGGGATCCCTGTGGAATTCGGAGGACTAATCTGCTATCACGGCTGTGTGGAATAAGTGATAGGGTTGCGGTGGGGATCCCTGTGGTATTCGGAGGACTAATCTGCTATCACTGCTGTGTGGATAAGCGATAGTTTGCTCTGTGGAATTGGTTTGGAACTGTGACACTACAAGGACGGCCTGTTTGGACTGCTAAGAGATAGGGGAAAGAATACAGTTTGTCACATGAGTGGGGCACCTAACAAGAAAAGAATTGATTCACGATAAAATATACCTTTTAATTGGTTTACTTTAAAACTGCGAAATATGACAAACTACATAAAACATTAAACAGGGTGAAGACAGTGCGTATTAAAAGATGCATGTGCGGTTTTTAATACGCACTGTCTTCACCCTGTTTAATGTTTTATGTAGTTCGTCATATTTCACAGTTTTATATTTTATCGTGTATCAATTCTTTTCTTGTCAGGTGCCCCACTCATGTGACAAACTGTATTCTTTCCCCAATCTCCTTACGATTTGCTTGTCCGTGGTAGCACAACCCTGAATGTTTATGAATGATATCCTAAACATTATTATCTGTACTCACAGGGGGCCAGATATACTTATTTGTAATTCAACTCTTAAGGCCTAGTGCGATTGAACCCCCCCCCCCAAGAAAAAAATAAAACCTACCTGTTTGGACTTCTACCTGGATGTTTCTACGCTACTTTTGCCTCTTGTTCCTGTTTTTATCTATTTGTGTGCGCTGTGGAAAAAAATCCCGTTATTTTGGTTTCATCTGCTCAGTGTCTGAATGATTGGGGAACCCGGTGTCCTCATAGAGTGAACTAGAATAAGGCCCATAGTCCCATAATGTAAGCACTGATGTGCTCAGTAGAATCTGGGACCTTATAGACCTAAGACCAGCACTGCAGCCAGGTGAGCCTCCGCACATGTTGGCCCTTATTCAGATCTGATTGCAGTACAAATTTGTTTGGAAAATGGGCAAAACCATATGCACTGCAGGTGGGGCAGATGTAACGTGCAGAGAGAGTTAGATTTGTGTGAGTTATATTGTTTCTGTGCAGGGTAAATAGTGGCTGCATTATTTTTACACTGCAATTTAGATTTCAGTTTCAACACAAGTTTAACTCTCTCTGCACAGGTTACATCTGCCCCACCTGCAGTGCACAGCGTTTTGCCCATTTTCCAATCAAATTTGTACTGCGATCAGATCTGATTAAGGGCCGTGATGTGTTTGCTTCTGGTATTCTATATTCCTGTATAGACCCAGCTCTCAGCCTCTGTGCTGGGGATATTTCCTGCTCCCTGGAAGATATCTGCCTGGCACACCTTGCTTCTGCCTGATACCTTGACCATGTTTGATTGTCTATTGCTCATGGTCCTGTATAGCTTCCTGCTGCCACCTTCCCAGAACGTGGACTGTTACTCTGCGTGCTGCCGTCCCCAACTCATTTGTCTGCTACCTCGCACCTATTGACTCCTGTTCACGTGCCAGTACCCAACCCAAACCTTCCTAGTCACATCCCGTAATTCCCCGGGAGGGAGTGACCTGTGGGAAACCAGCAGCGTGGTCATGACGCCTTGTGAGGGTCTACAGTAAAGACCTGGGTCCTACTAGACTCCAAAGTCCATGGCTAATTGGTCTGGCTTCTAGAGGTTCTTCATTGTGAGCTCTTGCAAATATCCGTTAGGAAAACCTAAGACTTGTCTACAGTGTTTTACCTCTCGGACGTTCCCTTCACCAGATTTTCCTGGCTCTGCTGCTGTCGCTGCTGTTGTATTAGCTGGTAGTTGTCCTTCACGTAAGATTCCCAGGACAGCAGCGATGACTCCTGGCATTTATCTAGCACGCGTCCTGCAAGGACAATGTGTGACAATTATTACACAGCGTACACACCTAACCCCGCGGTAATGGTGGTGTCACACTCACGCAGTACTCCGTAGCCCCATGGCGGCTGTCTGCAGATGACGCATTGCAGGATGAGGTACAGATGGCTAAACACGATGAATGGTGGCGGGAGGGCCGGGCGTTCATTGTATTCGCTTATGAGGCCAAAGCGATAGAACTTCCAGAGCTGATCCGAGCGGCGATCGATGTCATTAAATACAAAACTGGGACAGAAAGAAAGAAACAAGAACAAACATTGAAAATCTGCCATGTTCTTCTCATTATATGCTCTGTATATGGAGATAGTGAGTACACACATTGGAAATCTGCCATGTTCTTCTCATTATATATACTCTGTATATGGAGAGAGTGAGTACACACATTGACAATCTGCCATGTTCTTCTCATTATATATACTCTGTATATGGAGATAGTGAGTACACACATTGGAAATCTGCCATGTTCTTCTCATTGTATACTCTGTATATGGAGATAGTGAGGCCACACATTGACAATCTGCCATGTTCTTCTCATTATATGCTCTGTATATGGAGATAGTGAGTACACACATTGACAATCTGCCATGTTCTTCTCATTATATGCTCTGTATATGGAGATAGTGAGTACACACATTGGAAATCTGCCATGTTCTTCTCATTATATATACTCTGTATATGGAGATAGTGAGTACACACATTGACAATCTGCCATGTTCTTCTCATTATATATACTTAGAAAACCAAAATGAGAAAAATATGATGTTCAGTTTTTATAAGAAATAATTTGTTATCCTTCCTGCTGGCACAATAAATAAATTATTAATATTCGCAGGCTACAAATATATTTTCATACACTAATTAAGGGTTTCACCTATATTTACTTATATAAAAAACTAAAAATGAAGGTACTTGTTTAGTTTCATGGCGGCAGCATGGCCGCGCGCTACTTCCAGGTCGGCATCCCCTCGTGCTCGCCACACTTTCTAAAATAAACTCCATGCCAAGGTGGATAGTTCATACCCCCACTATCCACATTGGCATGTAGTTGATTTTGGATAGTGTGGCGAGCGTAGTGAGCCCCGCAAGGGGACACAGACCCGGTAGTAGTGCGCGGCCATGCTGCCGCCATGAAACTACACAAGTACCAAACTGAATATTAGATTGGAGTATTAGCGTGCACCCCACCCGCGTTTCTTTGTTCCTTTTTTGGTCAATACTTAGGTATTGACGTTTATAACACGGGGGGCACCACTGACCATCGTTGGATAGCTTAAGGACCCAGTGGTCAGTAGTGATGCAAGTGATGATAGTCAGTTATGACCCCATCTTTCCATAAATAAATGGACAATAGATTAGTAGTGCGGATTCGTCCCCCCACCCCCCACTTCTCATTATATACTCTGTACAAGGTGTAGTAAGGCCTTATATGTAGGACACGCTACCGGCCACTATTCTGTATGATGATCACACATAGCCCATGACTAGATGATATCGAATGCAGTGGAGTGAGGTGTTGTACTGCACATGCCCACTGATTTTAGGCCCAGATAAAGTGAAATCCCGCCCTGTGAAGCCTGCGCAAATTACGCCAATCAGCGATTATCTGCAAATCCATTCACAGGCCGCTCACCATATAATGATTCCCCGGTGTGCGCAGTCTGTGTGTAGCCCAGGACTTACTCAGCGGCTGTGATAGAATCAGGCTGATCGGGGGTGGAGCTGACGTCACATGACTTCCCCTCACACACCTGGGCACGCCCCTCACCATATAATGATTCCCCGGTGTGCGCAGTCTGTGTGTAGCCCAGGACTTACTCAGCGGCTGTGATAGAATCAGGCTGATCGGGGGCGGAGCTGACGTCACATGACTTCCCCTCACACACCTGGCCACGCCCCTCACCATATAATGGTTCCCCAGTGTGTGCAGTCTGTGTGTAGCCCAGGACTTACTCAGCGGCTGTGATAGAATCAGGCTGATCGGGGGCGGAGCTGATGTCACATGACTTCCCCTCACACACCTGGACACGCCCCTCACCATATAATGGTTCCCCAGTGTGTGCAGTCTGTGTGTAGCCCAGGACTTACTCAGCGGCTGTGATAGAATCAGGCTGATCGGGGGCGGAGCTGATGTCACATGACTTCCCCTCACACACCTGGACACGCCCCTCACCATATAATGGTTCCCCAGTGTGTGCAGTCTGTGTGTAGCCCAGGACTTACTCAGCGGCTGTGATAGAATCAGGCTGATCGGGGGCGGAGCTGATGTCACATGACTTCCCCTCACACACCTGGGCATGCCCCTCACCATATAATGATTCCCCAGTGTGTGCAGTCTGTGTGTAGCCCAGGACTTACTCAGCGGCTGTGATAGAATCAGGCTGATCGGGGGCGGAGCTGATGTCACATGACTTCCCCTCACACACCTGGGCACGCCACTCACCATATTATGATTCCCCAGTGTGTGCAGTCTGTGTGTAGCCCAGGACTTACTCAGCGGCTGTGATAGCATCAGGCTGATTGGGGGCGGAGCTGATGTCACATGACTTCCCCTCACACACCTGGGCACGCCCCTCACCATATAATGATTCTTCAGTGTGTGCAGTCTGTGTGTAGCCCAATACTTACTCAGAGGCTGTGATAGAATCAGGCTGGTCAGGGGCGGAGCTGATGTCACATGACTTTCCCTCACACACCTGGCCACGCCTCTCACCATATAATGATTCCCCAGTGTGTGCAGTCTATGTGCAGCCCAGGACTTACTCAGAGGCTGCGATAGAATCAGGCTGATTGGGGGCGGAGCTGATGTCACATGACTTCCCCTCACACACCTGGGCACGCCCCTCACCATATAATGATTCCCCAGTGTGTGCAGTCTGTGTGTAGCCCAGGACTTACTCAGCGGCTGTGATACAATCAGGCTGATCTAGGGCGGAGCTGATGTCACATGACTTCCCCTCACACACCTGGACACGCCCCTCACCATATAATGGTTCCCCAGTGTGTGCAGTCTGTGTGTAGCCCAGGACTTACTCAGCGGCTGTGATAGAATCAGGCTGATCGGGGGCGGAGCTGATGTCACATGACTTCCCCTCACACACCTGGGCATGCCCCTCACCATATAATGATTCCCCAGTGTGTGCAGTCTGTGTGTAGCCCAGGACTAACTCAGCGGCTGTGATAGAATCAGGCTGATCGGGGGCGGAGCTGATGTCACATGACTTCCCCTCACACACCTGGGCACGCCACTCACCATATTATGATTCCCCAGTGTGTGCAGTCTGTGTGTAGCCCAGGACTTACTCAGCGGCTGTGATAGAATCAGGCTGATTGGGGGCGGAGCTGATGTCACATGACTTCCCCTCACACACCTGGGCACGCCCCTCACCATATAATGATTCTTCAGTGTGTGCAGTCTGTGTGTAGCCCAGGACTTACTCAGAGGCTGTGATAGAATCAGGCTGGTCAGGGGCGGAGCTGATGTCACATGACTTTCCCTCACACACCTGGCCACGCCTCTCACCATATAATGATTCCCCAGTGTGTGCAGTCTATGTGCAGCCCAGGACTTACTCAGAGGCTGCGATAGAATCAGGCTGATTGGGGGCGGAGCTGATGTCACATGACTTCCCCTCACACACCTGGGCACGCCCCTCACCATATAATGATTCCCCAGTGTGTGCAGCCCAGGACTTACTCAGAGGCTGCGATAGAATCAGGCTGATGGGGGCGGAGCTGACATCACATGATTTCCCCTGACACACCTGGCCACGCCGCTCACCATATAATGATTCCCCAGTGTGCGCAGTCTGTGTGTAGCCCAGGACTTACTCAGCGGCTGTGATAGAATCAGGCTGATCGGGGGCGGAGCTGACGTCACATGACTTCCCCTCAGGCCTGCGTATTCCCTGACACTACCAATTACCACCCCTAAACTTCAAATTCCTGTCAATCAAACTACGATACACATGCGCAGTCTATCGCTAATCGCCAGGTTTGCAAATTTGCAGCCATGTGATCAGATCTGCATTAGGCCTTGGTGCATAGTTTGTGATGAGTTACAGTACAGATCGGGATGCACAGTATCCTAAATATATTTGATGTCCCTGTGTGATGATTGGGAGGGAACAGGGGTGTCACAGGAAGTGGCTATGTACAAAGACCCGGAACTCTATCATGCTATTAGAGACTCCGCGGTGCAGCAGAAATAACGGAGACACATGGAAATGTTATACGATCTGGATAGGTTATAGGATGAGGAGATGTTATACGATACAGAGATGTTATACAATATGGATAGGTTATATGATGAGGAGATGTTATATGATGAGGAGATGTTATACAATATGGATATGTTATATGATATGGATATGTTATACGATACAGAGATGTTATATGATGAGGAGATGTTATATGATAAGGAGATGTTATACAATATGGATAGGTTATATGATGAGGAGATGTTATACGATAAGGAGATGTTATACGATATGGATATGTTATATGATATAGATATGTTATACGATACAGAGATGTTATACAATATGGATAGGTTATATGATGAGGAGATGTTATATGATAAGGAGATGTTATACAATATGGATAGGTTATATGATGAGGAGATGTTATATGATGAGGAGATGTTATACGATAAGGAGATGTTATACGATATGGATATGTTATATGATATAGATATGTTATACGATACAGAGATGTTATATGATGAGGAGATGTTATATGATAAGGAGATGTTATACAATATGGATAGGTTATATGATGAGGAGATGTTATATGATGAGGAGATGTTATACGATAAGGAGATGTTATACGATATGGATATGTTATATGATATGGATATGTTATACGATACAGAGATGTTATACAATATGGATAGGTTATATGATGAGGAGATGTTATATGATGAGGAGATGTTATACAATATGGATATGTTATATGATATGGATATGTTATACGACACAGAGATGTTATATGATGAGGAGATGTTATATGATAAGGAGATGTTATACGATAAGGAGATGTTATACGATATGGATATGTTATACGATATGGATATGTTATACGATACAAAGATGTTATACGATCTGGATAGGTTATATGATGAGGAGATGTTATACGATATAGATATGTTATATAATAAGTAGATGTTATACGATAAGGAGATGTTATACAATATGGATATGTTATACAATATGGATATGTTATACGATATGGATAGGTTATATGATAAGGAGATGTTATACGATAAGGAGATGTTATACAATATGGATATGTTATACAATATGGATATGTTATACGATATGGATAGGTTATATGATAAGGAGATGTTATACGATACAGAGATGTTATACAATATGGATAGGTTATATGATGAGGAGATGTTATATGATGAGGAGATGTTATACAATATGGATATGTTATATGATATGGATATGTTATACGACACAGAGATGTTATATGATGAGGAGATGTTATATGATAAGGAGATGTTATACGATAAGGAGATGTTATACGATATGGATATGTTATACGATATGGATATGTTATACGATACAAAGATGTTATACGATCTGGATAGGTTATATGATGAGGAGATGTTATACGATATAGATATGTTATATAATAAGTAGATGTTATACGATAAGGAGATGTTATACAATATGGATATGTTATACAATATGGATATGTTATACGATATGGATAGGTTATATGATAAGGAGATGTTATACGATAAGGAGATGTTATACAATATGGATATGTTATACAATATGGATATGTTATACGATATGGATAGGTTATATGATAAGGAGATGTTATACGATACAGAGATGTTATACAATATGGATAGTTTATATGATAAGGAGATGTTATACGATATGGATATGTCATACGATATGGATATGTTATACGATATGGATATGTTATACGATACAGAGATGTTATACAATATGGATAGGTTATATAATAAGGAGATGTTATACGATATGGATAGGTTATATGATAAGGAGATGTTATACAATATGGATATGTTATACGATATGGATATGTTATACGATATGGATATGTTATACGATACAGAGATGTTATACAATATGGATAGGTTATATGATAAGGAGATGTTATACGATATGGATATGTCATACGATATGGATAGGTTATATGATACGGAGATGTTATACAATATGGATAGGTTATATGATAAGGAGATGTTATAGGATATGGATAGGTTATATAATAATAGATGTTATACGATATGGATAGGTTATATGATAAGGAGATGTTATACGATATGGATATGTTATACGATATGGATATGTTATACGACATGGATATGTTATACAATATGGATAGGTTATATGATAAGGAGATGTTATACGATATGGATATGTTATAGGATATGGATAGGTTATATGATAATAGATGTTATAAGATAAGGAGATTTTATGCGATATGGATATGTTATGCGATATGGATATGTTATGCGATATGGATATGTTATGCAATATGGATATGTTATATGATAAGTAGATGTTATAAGATATGGATATGTTATACGATAAGGAGATGTTATACAATATGGATATGTTATACGATATGGATATGTTTTACGACATGGATATGTTATACGACATGGATATGTTATACGATATGGATATGTTATACGATATGGATATGTTATACGATAAGTAGATGTTATAAGATATGAATATGTTATAAGATATGGGTATGTTATACGATAAGGAGATGTTATACAATATGGATATGTTATACAATATGGATATGTTATATGGGTACTCTTTACCTAGCACGGCGCCCGCGAGGGGACGCAGATACCTTCACAGGTAAACGCGTCCCTTCGCGGGCTTCACAGGTATCCTCGTCCCCTTGCGGGGCTCGCTGCGCTCACCACGCTTCGGGCTCGGTGGCTCGCTGCGCTCGCCACACTATTCTATTCTCAACTCCACGCCGACGAGGATAGTGGGGGTATGAAAAGGTCGTAGGACGCAGACCCCTGCCCCTCGCGGGCTCGCTGCGCTCGCCACGCTTCGGGTTCACATTGATCGTGGGGTGGCGGTAACAATTGTGGGGGCCATTTCACACTTCAGGGTGGCTATTTGGCCTCTGTGGGCCATTTAACATTGATTCCTATGGAAAAATCGTGTCAATTGAGGCATTGAACAGAAAAATCGGGTCAATTGAGAAATTTAACATTGGTCCCTATGGGAAATCGCGGGCATCGCGTCGGTCGCGTCGCACCCGATTTTTTAGTGCTTTCAATGCCCGCGATGACCGCGATGGGCGCCGTGCTAGGTAAAGAGTACCGTTATATGTTATACGACATGGATATGTTATACGACATGGATATGTTATACGATATGGATATGTTATACGATAAGGAGATGTTATACGATAAGTAGATGTTATACGATAAGGAGATGTTATACAATATGGATAGGTTATATGATAAGGATATAGTGGATTGGTTCTTACCTAATTACAGAAAACAAGACGTGCATGATAAGAACTGTGGCGAGAAGGAGGAACAGGCAGAGTAATATAATGGTCAGCCATTGTGGGAACAGGATGTTGCCGTGGCCATCGTTGTACACACACAGAGGAAGGTTCGGATTGCTGCCATTCTGGGAGCATTGTGAGGGAACAAAGCTCAAACCTGGGGAAGAAAGATGGATAGAACTCTGTTATTGTGCTATAAATACTGTATATACAGCCGTGACCTCACATCACATTACATACATAGCACCGGGGAACTTACTGTCAGTCATATCACAGACATAGCACCGGGGAACTTACCGTGTCACTCATATCACAAATATATAGCACCGGGGAACTTACCGCCACTCACCCTCATAATACATATATATATATATAGCGTCACAGGATTTCCAAGACCCGGCGGGCAGAAAATCAGCACGGCACTGCAGCAGCTTTTCAAATGCTTTTATTTCCCTCTACGTTTCGAAGCTATACGCTCCGTCTTCAGGAGGATATGTGTAACAAAATACCATAGACAGTGCCACTGTCTATGGGAAATAAAAGCATTTGAAAAGTTGCTGCAGTGCCGTGCTGATTTTCTGCCCGCCGGGTCTTGGAAATCCTGTGACGCTATTACATTGTGCAGGGGCACGCAGCTCATTATCCCTATCGGAGAGTGCCGGGCCGTGAGCTGACTATATTTATATATATATATATATATATATATATATATATATATATATATATATATATATATATATATATATATATATATATATATATATATATATATATATATATATATATATATATATAGCACCGGGGAACTTACCCTCATCATATCACAGACATAGCACCGGGGAACTTACCGTCACCCTCATATCACATACATAGCACCGGGGAACTTACCGTCACCCTCATCATATCACAGACATAGCACCGGGGAACTTACCGTCACCCTCACATCACATACATAGCACCGGGGAACTTACCGTCACCCTCATCACATCACAGACATAGCACCGGGGAACTTACCGTCACCCTCATCACATCACAGACATAGCACCGGGGAACTTACCGTCACCCTCATCACATCACAGACATAGCACCGGGGAACTTACCGTCACCCTCATCATATCACAGACATAGCACCGGGGAACTTACCGTCACCCTCATCATATCACATACATAGCACCAGGGAACTTACCGTCACCCTCATCATATCACATACATAGCACCGGGGAACTTACCGTCACCCTCACATCACATACATAGCACCGGGGAACTTACCGTCACCCTCATCATATCACATACATAGCACCGGGGAACTTACCGTCACCCTCACATCACATACATAGCACCGGGGAACTTACCGTCACCCTCATCACATCACATACATAGCACCGGGGAACTTACCGTCACCCTCATCATATCACATACATAGCACCGGGGAACTTACCGTCACCCTCATCATACTACAGACATAGCACCGGGGAACTTACCATCTACATCTGTTGGAAACTTGTTATAGAGCGTCGTGAATGGGTAGTAGATAACGTTCCGGAATATCCAGTCCAGTCTCGTCTCATTGATATACAGAATGGCCTGCTTTGGGACTCCGTAGGCTATAATCAGAATAGCCAGAAAGAAGATGAAGAAGTATATTTCCTTCAGCTGGAGATTGATAGAAGAAATGCCGATCACTTACACTGGGACTCACAACACAATAACTTCTGGGCTGTGTTCAAAGCTGTGCTAGGTTCTGAGTGAGTGTCAATGCAGTACTGCCCACTGTGCATAGGTGTGACTCTCCAGAGATACATACATCAATGCATTACTACACTGTGCATAGGTGTGACTCTCCAGAGATACAGTACATACATCAATGCAGTACTACACTGTGCATAGGTGTGACTCTCCAGAGATACATACATCAATGCAGTACTACACTGTGCATAGGTGTGACTCTCCAGTGATACATACATCAATGCAGTACTGCACATTGCACAAAGGTGTGAGTCTCCAGAGATACATACATCAATGCATTACTACACTGTGCATAGGTGTGACTCTCCAGAGATACAGTACATACATCAATGCAGTACTACACTGTGCATAGGTGTGACTCTCCAGAGATACATACATCAATGCATTACTACACTGTGCATAGGTGTGACTCTCCAGAGATACAGTACATACATCAATGCAGTACTACACTGTGCATAGGTGTGACTCTCCAGAGATACATACATCAATGCAGTACTACACTGTGCATAGGTGTGACTCTCCAGTGATACATACATCAATGCAGTACTGCACATTGCACAAAGGTGTGAGTCTCCAGAGATACATACATCAATGCATTACTACACTGTGCATAGGTGTGACTCTCCAGAGATACAGTACATACATCAATGCAGTACTACACTGTGCATAGGTGTGACTCTCCAGAGATACATACATCAATGCATTACTACACTGTGCATAGGTGTGACTCTCCAGAGATACAGTACATACATCAATGCAGTACTACACTGTGCATAGGTGTGACTCTCCAGAGATACATACATCAATGCAGTACTACACTGTGCATAGGTGTGACTCTCCAGTGATACATACATCAATGCAGTACTGCACATTGCACAAAGGTGTGAGTCTCCAGAGATACATACATCAATGCATTACTACACTGTGCATAGGTGTGACTCTCCAGAGATACAGTACATACATCAATGCAGTACTACACTGTGCATAGGTGTGACTCTCCAGAGATACATACATCAATGCATTACTACACTGTGCATAGGTGTGACTCTCCAGAGATACAGTACATACATCAATGCAGTACTACACTGTGCATAGGTGTGACTCTCCAGAGATACATACATCAATGCATTACTACACTGTGCATAGGTGTGACTCTCCAGAGATACAGTACATACATCAATGCAGTACTACACTGTGCATAGGTGTGACTCTCCAGAGATACATACATCAATGCATTACTACACTGTGCTTAGGTGTGACTCTCCAGAGATACAGTACATACATCAATGCAGTACTACACTGTGCATAGGTGTGACTCTCCAGAGATACATACATCAATGCATTACTACACTGTGCATAGGTGTGACTCTCCAGAGATACAGTACATACATCAATGCAGTACTACACTGTGCATAGGTGTGACTCTCCAGAGATACATACATCAATGCAGTACTACACTGTGCATAGGTGTGACTCTCCAGTGATACATACATCAATGCAGTACTGCACATTGCACATAGGTGTGACTCTCCAGAGATACATACATCAATGCATTACTACACTGTGCATAGGTGTGACTCTCCAGAGATACAGTACATACATCAATGCAGTACTACACTGTGCATAGGTGTGACTCTCCAGAGATACATACATCAATGCATTACTACACTGTGCATAGGTGTGACTCTCCAGAGATACAGTACATACATCAATGCAGTACTACACTGTGCATAGGTGTGACTCTCCAGAGATACATACATCAATGCATTACTACACTGTGCATAGGTGTGACTCTCCAGAGATACAGTACATACATCAATGCAGTACTACACTGTGCATAGGTGTGACTCTCCAGAGATACATACATCGATGCATTACTACACTGTGCATAGGTGTGACTCTCCAGAGATACAGTACATACATCAATGCAGTACTACACTGTGCATAGGTGTGACTCTCCAGAGATACATACATCAATGCAGTACTACACTGTGCATAGGTGTGACTCTCCAGTGATACATACATCAATGCAGTACTGCACATTGCACATAGGTGTGACTCTCCAGAGATATATCCATCACTGCAGTACTCCCCACTGTGCATATGTGTGACTCTCCAGAGATACATACATCAATGCAGTACTACACTGTGCATAGGTGTTACTCTCCAGTGATACATACATCAATGCAGTACTGCACATTGCACATAGGTGTGACTCTCCAGAGATATATCCATCACTGCAGTACTCCCCAATGTGCATATGTGTGATTCTCCAGAGATACATACATCAATGCAGTACTACACTGTGCATATGTGTGATTCTCCAGAGATACATACATCAATGCAGTACTACACTGTGCATATGTGTGATTCTCCAGAGATACATGCATCAATGCAGTTCTACACTGTGCATATGTGTGATTCTCCAGAGATATATCCATCACTGCAGTACTCCCCACTCTTCATAGGTGTGACTCTCCAGAGATATATCCATTACTGCAGTGCTACACTGTGCATAGGTATGACTCTCCACAGATACGGATATGTTATACGATATACAGTACTACCCACTCTGCATAGGTGTGACAACGCTTCATTAATACTTACATCAATTCAGTACTGCCCACTGTGCATAGGTGTGACTCTCCAGAGATATATCCATCACTGCAGTACTGCCCACTGTGCATAGGTGTTACTCTCCAGTGATACATACATCAATGCAGTACTACACTGTGCATAGGTGTGACTCTCCAGAGATATATCCATAACTGTATAATCCCCACTATGCATAGGTGTGACTCTCCAGAGATACATACATCAATACAGTTCTACACTGTGCATATGTGTGATTCTCCAGAGATATATCCATTACTGCAGTGCTACACTGTGCATAGGTATGACTCTACACAGATACGGATATGTTATACGATATACAGTACTACCCACTTTGCATTTGTGTGACTCTCCAGAGATAAATACATCGATGCAGTACTGCCCACTGTGAATATGTGTGACTCTCCAGAGATACATACATCAATGCAGTACTACACTGTGCATATGTGTGAATCTCCAGAGATATATCCATCACTGCAGTACTACACTGTGCATAGGTGTGACTCTCTAGAGATACATACATCGATGCAGTACTGCCCACTGTGAATATGTGTGACTCTCCAGAGATACATACATCGATGCAGTACTGCCCACTGTGAATATGTGTGACTCTCCAGAGATACATACATCGATGCAGTACTGCCTACTGTGCATAGGTGTGACCCTCCAGATATACACACATCAATGCAGTACTGTCCTCTGTGCATAGGTGTGACTCTCCAGAGATATATCCATCACAGCAGTACTCCCCACTATGCATAGGTGTGACTCTCCAGAGATACATACACCAATGCAGTATTCCCCACTGTGCATATGTGTGACTCTCCAGAGATACATACATCGATGCAGTACTGCCTACTGTGCATAGGTGTGACCCTCCAGATATACACACATCAATGCAGTACTGTCCTCTGTGCATAGGTGTGACTCTCCAGAGATATATCCATCACAGCAGTACTCCCCACTATGCATAGGTGTGACTCTCCAGAGATACATACACAAATGCAGTATTCCCCACTGTGCATATGTGTGACTCTCCAGAGATACATACATTGATGCAGTACTGCCTACTGTGCATAGGTGTGACCCTCCAGAGATACATACATCAATGCAGTGCTGCCCACTGTGCATAGGTGTGACTCTCCAGAGATATATCCATCAATGCAGTACTGCCCACTGTGCATATGTGTGACTCTCCAGAGATACATACATCGATGCAGTACTGCCTACTGTGCATAGGTGTGACCCTCCAGATATAAACACATCAATGCAGTACTGCCCACTGTGCATAGGTGTGACTCTCCAGAGATATAACTATCACTGCAGTACTCCTCACTCTTCATAGGTGTGACTCTCCAGAGACACATGCATCAATGCAGTACTACCCACAATGCATGTGTGACTCTCCAGAGATACATACATCAATGCAGTACTACCCACTGTGCATAGGTGTGACTCTCCACAGATACATACAGCAAGGCAATACTGCCCAATGTGAATATGTGTGCCTCTCCAAAAATAGATACATTAATGCAGTACTGCCCAATGTGCATATGTGTGACTCTCCAGGGATACATACATCGATGCAGTACTGCCTATTGTGCATCGGTGTGACTTTCCATATATACATACAGAACATCAATGCAGTACTGCCAATTGTGTATAGGTGTGATACTCCAGAGATACATACATCAATGCAGTACTGCTCACTCTGCATAGCTGTTACTCTCCAGAGATAAATACAGCAAGGCAATACTGCCCAATGTGAATATGTGTGCCTCTCCAAAATGACATACATTAATGCAGTGCTGCCCACTGTGCATATGTTTGATTCTCCAGAGAAACATACATCAATGCGGTACTGCCTATTGTGCATAGGTGTGACTATCCACAGATACAAACATCAATGCATATTTGCCCACTGTGCATAGGTGTGATTCTCAAGAGATACATACATCAATGCAGTACTGCTCACTCTGCATATGTGTGACTCTCCAGAGATACATACAGCAAAGCAATAGTGCCCAATGTGCATATGTGTCACTCTCCAGAGATACGTCCATCAATGCGGTACTGCCTATTGTGCATAGGTGTGCTCTCCAGAGATACAAACAGTGCCTCAATGCAGTACTTCCGATTGTGTATAGGTGCGACTATCCACAGATACATAATCAATGCGGTACTGCCTACTGTGTATAGGTGTGACTATCCACAGATACATACATCAATGCAGTACTTCAGATTGTGTATAGGTGTGACTACAAGAGATTCATACATCAATGCATAACTGCCCAGCGTGCCTAGGTGTGATTCTCCTGAGATACATACATCAATGCAGTACTGCCCAGCGTGCCTAGGTGTGATTCTCCTGAGATACATACATCAATGCAGTACTGCCCAGCGTGCCTAGGTGTGATTCTCCTGAGATACATACATCAATGCAGTACTGTCCAAAGTGCATAGGTGTGACTCTTAAGAGATAGTGTGGGACGTCAGTCCTTTAGGACATTTAGGGGTCTAGTGTCTGAATGGTCTAGTTATAAAGGGTCAGCTTTAAATTAATAGCAGCGTTATACCGGCGGTCTATTCATTACAACTTATAACTTCATTGGACATCGATTGTAAATTGACTCCTCTCTCATTTCATCAACAGGTAATTACACTGCACAATATCACAGCTGCTTGCACTGATTTAAAACTGGGTAATTACACTGCACAATATCACAGCTGCTTGCACGGATTTAAAACTGGGTAATTACACTGCACAATATTTCAGCTGCTTACACTGATTTAAAACTGGGTAATTACACTGCACAATATCACAGCTGCTTACACTGATTTAAAACTGGGTAATTACACTGCACAATATCACAGCTGCTTACACTGATTTAAAACTGGGTAATTACACTGCACAATATCACAGCTGCTTACACTGATTTAAAACTGGGTAATTATACTGCACAATATCACAGCTGCTTGCACTGATTTACAACTGGGTAATTATACTGCACAATATCACAGCTGCTTGCACTGATTTACAACTGGGTAATTATACTGCACAATATCACAGCTGCTTGCACTGATTTAAAACTGGGTAATTACACTGCACAATATCGCAGCTGCTTGCACTGATTTAAAACTGGGTATTTACACTAAACAATATCGCAGTAAAGCTGTAAAAAGCTGTTATTGGGGTTTTACAGTCTCTGTGCTATTTCAATAACTTATGCTGTGTACACACGGGGGAGATATATTGCTAGCAATATATTGCTTGCAATATATTGCTGAGTAATATATTGCTCAGTGTACTTGCAATATATCTCCGCAATATATTTCTCAGCAATATATTGCTCAGTGTCCAGTTTTTCATAGGGACCAGCAATTTTGACTAGATTTTTTTTAACCTCTATTTAAATTCATTTATGATTGACATGGGTTGTGGGAAGTCCTTCTGGAAGGGAATAAAAGTGTATATGGTGTATATACAGATGTAGCAGGGGTCATCTTTGTAGGGGCAGGATAATCTAGCGGCAGCAGCCGCTAGTGCCCCGCACCTGCCAGGGGTGTGGGGGCACAAGACGGCCGTGCGGCCCCTGCCACCCCGACACCAATGCCCCCTTCATTTATATTGAGCCCACATACTATTGGTGTGGGGCAGCATGGTAATGCTCATGCTGCCCACCGATGGTGCAAATCACCATCGATGGGCAGCATGAACATAATCATGCTGCCCGACACCAATGGCCTCTACTACAGCCTATGCACTTACTGGATAGTGCGGCTGTGCAGGACTAGCGTGCTGATGGGGGGAGCTGCTGCTGTGAGCGCGGGCAGAGAAACGGAGGTAGAAGCAGGGGCTGGCTCCGTGACAAGGCGGGTGGGCGGTGACACGGCGGGTGGGCGGTGAAACGGCGCTGGACGTAGTAAGTGTCGCTTGTCGCTGGTGCACAGTGCTTTGTGCACCAGCGACCAGCAATTTTTAGGGAGAATCGGAGGAGCAAGCTCCTGCGACCAGCGACCATGAAGGGCTGGCCGCGGGAGCACGCTCCCAGCCATTTATCGCTGGCTGCACATTAAATCACTGGCAATATGGTCGTGAAACTACAAATCCCAGCATGCCTTGCCACAGTTTTAACACTCCCTTATAGCAAAACTGTTGCAAGGCATGCTGGGATTTGTAGTTTCACAACATCTGGAGGGCCACAGTTTGAAAACCCATAGTCTAAAGGGTCTAGTTATAAAGGGTCAGCTTTAAATTAATAGCAGGGTTATACTGGCGTTAAACCGAAGGAAACCAGAAGGCAAACAACACACCAACATTATTTCTGAAGAACTGCATTATAACCACCAGGGTTGCCGACTTAAACCCCAATGCACGGATCTCCGTGGAGGGGGCAGGGCTAAAATGATGGGATTGTGCACATTTTAGCTCTGCCCCCTCCTCAGAGATCCACGGATTGCCGCATTTAAATCCAGAGGTATGGAGGAAGACGCCAAAATTGGGGGGTGGCGTTGGGGTCCCCCAGAATCCGGGAGGGTTGCCCACCTTTCCGGGAGGAGGACCCGATTTTCGGGATCCTCCCGGCCATTCCGGGAGGGTAGGCAACCCTGTATAACCACATAACTCCGGAACATCATGTGGCCTCAACTTACCTTTGCCATGAGAACACCTGGACCAGGCCCAGTCACCCCAGCCAGGACAGGAGGCGCATTGGCCATGGGGCCCCGGTACTACACCCAGAGGCCGGTAGGTGCCCCCCCCCCCCGCCCCTGGAAGGCCAGACCAGCTCGGGTCGAACTCTGCAGCAGCCGCACCCACCCCCCACCAACTCTCCCCCAGCCTCACTGACTGACTCCCCCAGCCCCCCCCCCCCCCGCGCACCACCCACGCTGGCTCTCCCTACAGGATGATGGCCTGTTGAGCCTTTTATGATGGTGCCGCAAATGGCTGCCTAGGAACTGTGCACTCAGCCATATGTAACCCAGTGTCTCCCGTGTGATAACTGTACTGTCTCTGCTGTAACTGTGTTGTCTGCTCAAACTATTCCTCATACCGTGCTCATACTGTCACCTACCTGGCTGCTGCAATGACCAGTGGTGCTGCTGATGGCTGCCTAGGTGCTGTACAGCTCGGCAGGTATGGGTTCCCTGTGTGATAATTGTACTGTCCCTGCTTATATTGTTACCTACCTGGCTGCTGCAATGACCAGTGGTGCCGCTGATGGCTGCCTAGGTGCTGTGCAGCTTATCAGGTATGTGTTCCCTGTGTGATAACTGTACTGTCCCTGCTTATATTGTTACCTACCTGGCTGCTGTAATGACCAGTGGTGCCGCTGATGGCTGCCTAGGCGCTGTGCAGCTCGGCAGGTATGTGTTCCCTGTGTGATAACTGTACTGTCCCTGCTTATATTGTCACCTACCTGGCTGCTGCAATGACCAGTGGTGCTGCTGATGGCTACCTAGGTGCTGTGCAGCTCGGCAGGTATGTGTTCCCTGTTTGATAACTGTACTGTCTCTGCTTATATTGTTACCTACCTGGCTGCTGCAATGACCAGTGGTGCCGATGATGGCTGCCTAGGCGCTGTGCAGCTCGGCAGGTATGTGTTCCCTGTGTGATAACTGTACTGTCCCTGCTTATATTGTCACCTACCTGGCTGCTGCAATGACCAGTGGTGCCGCTGATGGCTGCCTAGGTGCTGTGCAGCTTATCAGGTATGTGTTCCCTGTGTGATAACTGTACTGTCCCTGCTTATATTGTTACCTACCTGGCTGCTGTAATGACCAGTGGTGCCGCTGATGGCTGCCTAGGCGCTGTGCAGCTCGGCAGGTATGTGTTCCCTTTGTGATAACTGTACTGTCCCTGCTTATATTGTCACCTACCTGGCTGCTGCAATGACCAGTGGTGCCGCTGATGGCTGCCTAGGTGCTGTGCAGCTCAGCAGGTATGTGTTCCCTGTGTGATAACTGTACTGTCTCTGCTTATATTGTTACCTACCTGGCTGCTGCAATGACCAGTGGTGCCGCTGATGGCTGCCTAGGTGCTGTGCTGCTCGGCAGGTATGTGTTCCCTGTGTGATAACTGTACTGTCCCTGCTTATATTGTTACCTACCTGGCTGCTGCAATGACCAGTGGTGCCGCTGATGGCTGCCTAGGCGCTGTGCAGCTCTGCAGGTATGTGTTCCCTGTGTGATACTGTACTGTCTCTGCTTATATTGTTACCTACCTGGCTGCTGCAATGACCAGTGGTGCCGCTGATGGCTGCCTAGGTGCTGTGCAGCTCGGGGGTATGTGTGTTACCTGTGTGATAACTGTACTGTCCCTGCTTATACTGTTACCTACCTGGCTGCTGCAATGACCAGTGGTGCCGCTGATGGCTGCCTAGGTGCTGTGCAGCTTGGCGGGTATGTGTTCCCTGTGTGATAACTGTACTGTCCCTGCTTATATTGTTACCTCCCTGGCTGCTGCAATGACAAGTGGTGCCGCTGATGGATGCCTAGGTGCTGTGCAGCTCGGCAGGTATGTGTTCCCTGTGTGATACTGTACTGTCTCTGCTTATATTGTTACCTACCTGGCTGCTGCAATGACCAGTGGTGCCGCTGATGGCTGCCTAGGTGCTGTGCAGCTCGGGGGTATGTGTGTTACCTGTGTGATAACTGTACTGTCCCTGCTTATACTGTTACCTACCTGGCTGCTGCAATGACCAGTGATGCCGCTGATGGCTGCCTAGGTGCTGTGCAGCTCGGCGGGTATGTGTTCCCTGTGTGATAACTGTACTGTCCCTGCTTATATTGTTACCTCCCTGGCTGCTGCAATGACAAGTGGTGCCGCTGATGGATGCCTAGGTGCTGTGCAGCTCGGCAGGTATGTGTTCCCTGTGTGATACTGTACTTTCCCTGCTTATATTGTTACCTACCTGGCTGCTGCAATGACCAGTGGTGCCGCTGATGGCTGCCTAGGTGCTGTGCAGCTCGGGGGTATGTGTGTTTCCTGTGTGATAACTGTACTGTCCCTGCTTATACTGTTACCTACCTGGCTGCTGCAATGACCAGTGGCACCGCTGATGGCTGCCTAGGCGCTGTGCAGCTCGGCAGGTACGTGTTCCCGGTGTGATAACTGTACTGTCCCTGCTTATATTGTTACCTACCTGGCTGCTGCAATGACCACTGGTGCCGCTGATGGCTGCCTAGGTGCTGTGCTGCTCGGCAGGTATGTGTTCCCTATGTGATAACTGTACTGTCCCTGCTTATATTGTCACCTACCTGGCTGCTGCAATGACCAGTGGTGCCGCTGATGGCTGCCTAGGTGCTGTGCTGCTCGGCAGGTATGTGTTCCCTGTGTGATAACTTTACTGTCTCTGCTGTAACTGTGCTGTCTTTGTTCATACTATTCCTCATACCGTGCTCTTACTGTTACCTACCTGGCTGCTGCAATGACCAGTGGTGCCGCTGATGGCTGCCTAGACGCTGTGCAGCTCGGCAGGTATGTGTTACCTGTGTGATAACTGTACTGTCCCTGCTTATATTGTTACCTACCTGGCTGCTGCAATGACCAGTGGTGCCGCTGATGGCTGCCTAGGTGCTGTGCTGCTCGGCAGGTATGTGTTCCCTGTGTGATAACTGTACTGTCTCTGCTTATATTGTTACCTACCTGGCTGCTGCAATGACAAGTGGTGCCGCTGATGGATGCCTAGGTGCTGTGCAGCCCGGCAGGTATGTGTTCCCTGTGTGATACTGTACTGTCCCTGCTTATATTGTTACCTACCTGGCTGCTGCAATGACCAGTGGTGCCGCTGATGGCTGCCTAGGTGCTGTGCAGCTCGGCAGGTATGTGTTCCCTGTGTGATAACTGTACTGTCCCTGCTTATATTGTTACCTACCTGGCTGCTGCAATGACCAGTGGTGCCGCTGATGGCTGCCTAGGTGCTGTGCTGCTCGGCAGGTATGTGTTCCCTGTGTGATAACTGTACTGTACCTGCTTATATTGTTACCTACCTGGCTGCTGCAATGACCAGTGGTGCCGCTGATGGCTGCCTAGGCACTGTGCAGCTCGGCAGGTATGTGTTACCTGTGTGATAACTGTACTGTCCCTGCTTATATTGTTACCTACCTGGCTGCTGCAATGACCAGTGGTGCCGCTGATGGCTGCCTAGGTGCTGTGCTGTTTGGCAGGTATGTGTTCCCTGTGTGATAACTGTACTGTACCTGCTTATATTGTTACCTACCTGGCTGCTGCAATGACCAGTGGTGCCGCTGATGGCTGCCTAGGTGCTGTGCAGCTCGGCGGGTATGTGTTCCCTGTGTGATAACTGTACTGTCCCTGCTTATATTGTCACCACCTGGCTGCTGCAGTGACCAGTGGTGCCGCAGATGGCTGCCTAGGTGCTGTGCAGCTTGGCAGGTATGTGTTCCCTGTGTGATAACTGTACTGTCCCTGCTTATATTGTTACCTACCTGGCTGCTGCAATGACCAGTGGTGCCGCAGATGGCTGCCTAGGTGCTGTGCAGCTTATCAGGTATGTGTTCCCTGTGTGATAACTGTACTGTCCCTGCTTATATTGTTACCTACCTGGCTGCTGTAATGACCAGTGGCACCGCTGATGCTGCCTAGGCGCTGTGCAGCTCGGCAGGTATGTGTTCCCTGTGTGATAACTGTACTGTCCCTGCTTATATTGTTACCTACTTGGCTGCTGCAATGACCAGTGGTGCCGCTGATGGCTGCCTAGGCGCTGTACAGCTCGGCAGGTATGTGTTCCCTGTGTGATAACTGTACTGTCCCTGCTTATATTGTTACCTACCTGGCTGCTGCAATGACCACTGGTGCCGCTGATGGCTGCCTAGGTGCTGTGCAGCTCGGCAGGTATGTGTTCCCTGTGTGATACTGTACTGTCTCTTCTTATATTGTCACCTACCTGGCTGCTGCAATGACCAGTGGTGCCGCTGATGGCTGCCTAGGCGCTGTGCAGCTCGGTGGGTATGTGTTCCCTGTGTGATAACTGTACTGTCCCTGCTTATACTGTTACCTACCCGGCTGCTGCAATGACCAGTGGTGCCGCTGATGGCTGCCTAGGTGCTGTGCAGCTCGGCAGGTATGTGTTCCCTGTGTGATACTGTACTGTCTCTTCTTATATTGTCACCTACCTGGCTGCTGCAATGACCAGTGGTGCCGCTGATGGCTGCCTAGGCGCTGTGCAGCTCGGCAGGTATGTGTTCCCTGTGTGATAACTGTACTGTCCCTGCTTATATTGTCACCTACCTGGCTGCTGCAATGACCAGTGGTGCCGCTGATGGCTGCCTAGGTGCTGTGCAGCTTATCAGGTATGTGTTCCCTGTGTGATAACTGTACTGTCTCTGCTTATAGTGTTACCTGCCTGGCTGCTGCAATGACCAGTGGTGCCGCTGATGGCTGTCTAGGCGCTGTGCAGCTCGGCAGGTATGTGTTCCCTGTGTGATAACTGTACTGTCCCTGCTTATATTGTTACCTACCTGGCTGCTGCAATGACCAGTGGTGCCGCTGATGGCTGCCTAGGCGCTGTGCAGCTCGGCAGGTATGTGTTCCCTGTGTGATCCTGTACTGTCTCTGCTTATATTGTTACCTACCTGGCTGCTGCAATGAGCAGTGGTGCCGCTGATAGCTGCCTAGGCGCTGTGCAGCTCGGCAGGTATGTGTTCCCTGTGTGATACTGTACTGTCCCTGCTTATATTGTTACCTACCTGGCTGCTGCAATGACCAGTGGTGCCGCTGATGGCTGCCTAGGCACTGTGCAGCTCGGCGGGTATGTGTTCCCTGTGTGATAACTGTACTGTCCCTGCATATATTGTTACCTACCTGGCTGCTGCAATGACCAGTGGCGCCGCTGATGGCTGCCTAGGTGCTGTGCAGCTCGGCGGGTATGTGTTCCCTATGTGATAACTGTACTGTCCCTGCTTATATTGTTACCTACCTGGCTGCTGCAATGACCAGTGGTGCCGCTGATGGCTGCCTAGGCACTGTGCAGCTCGGCGGGTATGTGTTCCCTGTGTGATAACTGTACTGTCTCTGCTTATATTGTTACCTACCTGGCTGCTGCAATGACCAGTGGTGCCGCTGATGGCTGCCTAGGCGCTGTGCAGCTCGGCAGGTATGTGTTCCCTGTGTGATAACTGTACTGTCTCTGCTTATACTGGCACCTGCCACAGGCACGGTGCTGCTTGGCAGGTATGTGTTCCCTGCGTCTATATCCCCCAGGGTACTTCTAGCCTATACCTGTATGTGTTCTCATATCTGTCACTGTTTAACTGTACCTAACTGGCTGTTGCAAAACAATCCAAGTCAAATTCCTAGTATGTGCAAGTATACCTGGCCAATAAAGTTGATTCTGATTCATATATAAATGCATTACTGCCCATTGTACATAGGTGTGACTCTCCATAGACACATACTGTACATCAATGCAGTCCTGCCCATTGTGTACAGGTGTGACTCTCCATAGAAACATTCATAAATGCAGTACTGCCCATTGTGCATAGGTGTGACTCTCCATAGAAACATTCATCAATGCAGTACTGCCCAGTTTGCATTGATGTTGTGACTCTCTAGAGATGCATACATCAATGCAATACTGCCCACTGTTCATAGGTGTGATTCTCCAGAGATACAGTACATACATCAATGCAGTACTGCACATTGCGCATAGGTGTGATTCTCCAGAGATACATACATCAATGCAATACTGCACATTGCACATAGGTGTGATTCTCCAGAGATACATACATCAATGCAATACTGCACATTGCACATAGGTGTGATTCTCCAGAGATACATACATCAATGCAATACTGCACATTGCACATAGGTGTGATTCTCCAGAGATACATACATCAATGCAATACTGCCCACTGTTCATAGGTGTAATTCTCCAGATATACATACATCAATGCAGTACTGCACATTGCGCATAGGTGTGATTCTCTAGAGATGCATACATCAATGCAGTACTACCCATTGTGCATAGGTGTGACTCTCCAGAGATACATACATCAATGCAGTACTACCCATTGTGCATAGGTGTGATTCTCTAGAGATGCATACATCAATGCAGTACTACCCATTGTGAATAGGTGTGACTCTCCAGAGATGCATACATCAATGCAATACTGCCCACTGTTCATAGGTGTGATTCTCCAGAGATACATACATCAATGCAGTACTGCCCACTGTTCATAGGTGTGACTCTCCAGAGATGCATACATCAATGCAATACTGCCCATTGTGCATAGGTGTGACTCTCCATAGAAACATTCATCAATGCAGTACTGCCCAATATGCATAGATGCACAATGTGGGGTGGGTGGCCCCAGAGGTATGGGTGAGGTGTTTCCACTTTGGCTCTTTTTGGAGTCACTGTTCTTTTCTTCTATGTTGTTACACCTTCTGGGTGACATTTATGAAGAATACGAATATGACTCATGCATAGTGCTTCCAGCAGTCTGTGCCATCCGGTGTCCTATGTTCCAGGCTTGCTTCCATTATTCTGCCTCCTGTCTGCTCCACTCAGTACCATTACGTGATTGACAATGAGACTCCTGTTCTGCTACAGGACATGAATCTGACGAATGATGGCTAGTTGGGTCATCTATGTCCGTCCCAAGATCCCGTCATTCATTATAATACAGCATGCACATATTCCACTTTATCTTCAGCATATGAATTACACCACCCTTATAGTCTGTGATAGTGGCTGTGACATAGCAGCCAATTGCCTTTAGCCTATGTGTATTAATGTTATTTTGTCCCAGGTAGTGAAGAATGGTGTCACTCACTGCCTGGAGATAACACACTGCACTCACATCAGCAGCCTCTTCACCAGTGCCTGCCATGGTGAGTCCCCACATCCAGCAGCTACCTACAGTAGTGGGCATAGTATGGATGTTGCTTGGTGCTCCACCCCTAGCCATGCCCTAATCCCGCCCTCTGCCGCCCGACAAATCTCCTATAAATTGTTTTGATGTGATGGTTTTCACAATTCCATCAAAAGTTTCAACATTTGTTGGTGGGCTTCCGATGTCCATTCCTACTCCCTACCCCTAGAATATAATATTTTATAAATCGGTGCCAGTGGGTATCAGGAGCACACGTGGCAAAGATGTCATTTCATGGATAATGTGGACATTTATTCATGGGATCATGGACCCTCTCTTCAATGTTTACCCCAAAGGTCTGTATCAACTTTATTGCCAAAATATGTGCCTCAAAGCCGCGCCTTCACCTGATCACAAAATGTATGTAAAATTTTCAAAAATACAAGAACCCGCTGGGGATAGTAAAACTCATCCGACTGAGCTGAACCTTTCTACACAAGTTACTGCTATGGACCCGCAACTTTTGGAATTTCTAACTTGCAATTTTTTGTTGATCCTTACTAATGTGGGAGAGATGACCAATGTCCTGCAGCCGGGTGCCGGACGGGTTCCCAACAGTCGGGATCCCGACAGTCATTTACACGATGTCGGGATCCCGACTGTCGGAGTCCCATACCACACCCCTGCAGCCAGCGTGGGATAGGTGTATAACACAATACAAATTATGATGCATACACAGGAAGCGCCACAAATACTGGGCAGAGACCGCATTAGAATAAAGAAGGATATCAGGCAGCTGCCCTGTTGCACATTCAGAACCAGGCCTAAACCATATAAATGTATACAGTCGGTTTCCATATGCAGAGAGAGCATTTATCTGGAAGAATTAGTACATTGTGCTAATAACAAAACATAACAACAGTTCACAGGAGACGTCTTACCAGTCGGATGAAAATGAAAACCTGGGTCCCTATAACATTGCTGACGGCAAAGATTTCCACAAAACGAGAGCAGAATAATATGTAGGCCATAGACAGGAAAACTCGGCCCAGGTATACGGTATCAGCACGGACCAGCCTAGGGGAGTAATACAGCCACAGGTCAGAGTCATGCGTTATCTATTTACAGTGTCTTATGTAGCGCAGCAGATTCCGTTACAGTGTCTTATGTAGCGCAGCAGGTTCCGTTACAGTGTCTTATATAGCGCAGCAGGTTCCGTTACAGCGTCTTATATAGCGCAGCAGATTCCGTTACAGTGTCTTATATAGCGCAGCAGATTCCGTTACAGTGTCTTATATAGTGCAGCAGATTCCGTTACAGTGTCTTATATAGTGCAGCAGATTCCGCTACAGCGTCTTATATAGCGCAGCAGATTCCGTTACAGTGTCTTATATAGCGCAGCAGATTCCGTTACAGTGTCTTATATAGTGCAGCAGATTCCGCTACAGCGTCTTATATAGCGCAGCAGATTCCGTTACAGTGTCTTATATAGCGCAGCAGATTCCGTTACAGTGTCTTATATAGTGCAGCAGGTTCCGTTACAGTGTATTATATAGTGCAGCAGGTTCCGTTACAGTGTTTTATATAGTGCAGCAGATTCCGCTAAGTGTCTTATATAGCGCAGCAGATTCCGTTAGTGTCATATATATCGCAGCAGATTCCGTTACAGTGTCAATGCTTTTTTATTAAAAAGATTGCAACATTTAAATACAAATATATACATCATATATACATACTTTTCTTTTCCAATATTTACAAATATAGAAACAATCAATTAAAAATAAACAGAAAATCCCCTTTTCACCCCACCCCAAACCCCTCCCCCCCCCCAAAAAAAAATAAAATAAAACGACATCACTTCGCCTACAATTTTTTTTCCTATTTACAATAATTCCATATCCTAGTTTTTACTTTATCGTGATCCTGAGTTTCTCTTATCTGTTTTACCACAACTTTCACACTGATTCATACCCTTTCTTACCCAAACCTCCCCATATATCCTTTCTTACATTCCTCTTTATAACCTACCACCATTCTCTCATTATCCTCCCATCCTTCCATTTTCAAACATTCTCTCGTCATCCATCCCCACCACCATCACCCCTAAATCAGCCACCTTTTAATACAAAAAATACATTCATAACCCTTACCCACAAGACTACTTTCATTTCTTCATCCATTCCCCCCCCCCTCCATTTTCACCACCCACACTTATAATTAAACAAAGAATCCAGTATTAGCTAAAAAATGTATGTAAACCAGTCTTTTACTGTTTATATTCTCATTCACTCCTAACTGTGAAATAAAGAAGAAAAGTAACTCAGTATGTTCCAGGTTCCATTGTATGCCACCTACTAAGGAGGTTTCAACTGGCCCCATAGTTGAGACCAGCTGATGGCATCCAATTTCTCCTTTTCCATTTCCATCATTACCTTCACCTCATGTAGAATAAGACCCACCACCGTCCTAACAGGGAGGATCTTTTGTCTCAATATAAAATGACACCGTGCATTCCACGTGTGATACCTGACTGCTAAACTAATCATATAAATTGTGCATAAATCAAAATTCCGATAACCTTTGAATGCCCCATAGACCCACTCCGGGTAACTTAGCCCCGAAAGACAAGGGATCCCTAGAGCAACTGAGATATCTTGATACATTTTTACATTGAAGGGACACTTAAGAAAGAAATGGTCCATTGTCTACTCCTCCCCAGGACACTCCTCACGTGGACAATCACGGGTATTGGCACCTCGAAACTTAACATTCCCTTTAACGTAAAGTCTCCCTTGGAAAGAAAGCCAGGCAATGTCTCTAAACTTCAGTGGGATCCTCTGCTCATTAAGCAGTTTCAACCCAGCTGAACAGACATCCCCTGGGCAATCTCTCGAAGCCAGTGGAGCATAAAAGTAGGTCTGCAAGACTCTCTTCCCCATCTCCTTTCTCGAGAGATCTCTCACATCACCCACCCTCCTACTCCACTTGGTAATCATCTTTATGGATTGTATCACGTAAATCGGAAGGTAACCCTGCCTGGTCCAGGGTCTTCTCATCCGACCTCCATCTATCCATGTTCTAGAGTAGGGAGACATCCATTCCATGAATCCATATACCCATCGAGGGGGGTTGTCTAAAAACAGACTTCCCACATTCAACTTTAAAAAAGCTGTTATAAAAAAAAACTACGGGATTAACCATTTCCTGGCCCCCTTCTGCCCTCGATCTGTATGTGATTCCTCTCTTGACTAGGTTCATCTTGTTTCCCCAGAACATCTGGAAAAACACGGAACACAGTTTAGACCACAGAGACTGAGGCAAAAAACAGACATAGCTGATATACAAAAACATTGGAATCAAGTATGTTTTGCAAATATCAACCCTTTCTCTCCGGGAGAACTTGCACCCTTTCCAGAAATTTACTTTCTTGGCAGCATCATCCAGCTTTCTTCCCTAATTTAGTAAGCAGTAATCTCCATAATCAAATTGGATGACTAATATTTTGATACTATCTTTAGGCCTGGGGAGGGTGTCCGGGAGAGAAAATTCTTTCCCTCTCTCCCCCATCCAGAAAACGTCACACTTGTCCTGATTTATCTTAGAACCAGACGCCTCAGAAAAATCAGTCACTAGTTGGTTGATGTCACTTGCCTTCTCCTCTGCTGACAAGACCACCGTAACATCATCTGCATAGGCTACCACCTTTAGAGTACACTCCGGTGACAGCTGCACCCCTTCCAACCTGCTGCTCTCAATCCTCCTCACGAAAGGATCAATTGCAAACACATATAAAAGAGGAATCAGGGGGCAACCCTGACGCACACCTGAGCTTACCCCGAATTTGGGCCCTACCCAACCATTCACAAGTGGGAAGCTCTCGGCCTCTTTATAAAGGATCTTTAACCAATTGACCATTTTTGACGGAAAGCCATACCTTTCAAGTAATTTCCAAAGATATTCATGATTGACACGGTCAAAAGCTTTAGATTGATCCAAGGCCAGCAGGAATTTTCCTTCCCCCCCAGCCCTGCACCGCTCCATGGCTTCCCGGACACCAAGGACTGCACTAAAAGTGCTACGCCCCTTCACCGTACAGTGCTGGGAGGGGGAGAGAAGCCTCTCAGAAAACTCCATTATTCTGTTAAAGAAAACTTTTGCCAAAATCTTCCTGTCCGTATTAAGAAGAGCGATGGGGCGCCAATTCTCAATACGGGCTCTGTCTTTTCCTTTGGACAACAAGATTAGAGCCGACCGTCTCATGGAAGGAGGCAGATTTCCTTCTTCCAAACTTGCATTGAACACATCCGTGAGACGTGGAGCTAATACATCAGAGAATTCCTTATAGAACTCCGATGTTAGACCATCCGGTCCAGGTGACTTTTTTGATGTCAAACCATTAATTGCTTCCCTAACTTCCTCTACACCAATCTTGTTGTCCAAACACTCAAGAGAGCCATCTGGCTCCATCAGACCTGGTGTCTCCCTCAGAAAAGTCTCCATCCTCTCTCTGATATGTGCTTGCTCAGATAAAAGACCAGAATAATATACTCTAATGACTTCCAGGATGCCTTCCCGCATCTCCTGAAGCACAACCCTTTCATCATATAGGCCTCTGACTTCTCTTAACTCAACGGCTTTTCTACAATTCTGGTAGGGATCAGGCGAGTGGTATGTACCATAATCCCTCTCCAGAATCAAAGATGCCAATCGGTTATACTGATATTCCTTCATCTGTGCCTTCACCTGGGAGATTTCCCCACCATCTCCACCCTCAGAGATCAAGAAATCCAATTTCTTTTTAAGAACATAGTAGGTACTACTTTTTTTCAAGCTTTTTTTTAATCAGTCTTTTGAAAAAACTCTGGACCTTCTTTTTCATTACCTCCCACCACTCCGATTTACTCCATCCTGCCTCCAACAGTGATTCATGATCCTCAAAGAGACCTCTGAGACATTGCTTCACACTCTCTTCCTTTAGGAGCTCTGGGTTCAGTCTCCACAGACCCCTCCCTTTCTGGATGGACTGTGAGGCATTTAATGAAAAACTAAGAAAACAGTGATCTGAAAATTCTACTGGCTCCACCTTGAAAGGTAAAGTTTTCGAATTTGTCTTAACAAAAAACCTATCTATTCTACTTCTATTCTGACCACAATGATATGTGAAACCAGTGAGGTCTGGGTTATGCCTAATATGGACATCCACCAGACCAGCCTCTCTAACCATTTTAACTAAATAATTTGCATCATAGCCCAAGGCCCTACTGCTTCTGGCACCTCCTCTGTCTTTGGGTCTTACGACGGCATTAAAATCGCCACCAAAAACGACCTGTTGGGCTGTGAATAAGAATGGTTTGTCACCTCAAAAAGACATCTCCTATCCCAAGCTTTTTGGGGACCATAGATATTAATAAGTCTCAGGTCATGTCCTTTAAAGGTGACATCCAAAACCATACATCATCCTACTTCAACCTCTATGATTCTGTGCACGGTTACCATGCCGGAAAAAAGTACCGCCACCCCAGTATACGGTTTGGCCGCAAGAGACCAGAATGAGGGCCCCCTACTCCATTCCCTTTTAGCCTTATGCAAGGCTTCTAGGGTCCTCAGTCTGGTCTCCTGGAGGAAAAAGATGTCTACCTCTACTGTTCTAAAAAATCAAAAGCCATGAACCGAGCTCGCTCAGAGTATATAGAAGCCACATTAATAGTGGCACATCTTATGGGGTGAGGATCCATGCAAAAAATCATAGCGTAGGGCCATATCAAATTCTTTACTTATTTACACCAGACCCACCACCATCCTTACATTCACCACCACCCAACACATCCAGACCCTCAGTCATCCCTCCAGACAAACCTCCGACCCCTTCCCCAGGATCAGGGGGTTCTTCTGAAAAAACTGAAATACTGCTACCATCCTTTCCAGGGTTACCGTCTTCCCTCTCTATCCTTACCCTGGTTTCTCTCTGATCTACTTCCTTCTCCTTTTCTCCCCTCACTTCTGTATGTTTTACAATTTGGACTACTTTCTCAGTGACTAGGGGCCTTCTCTCTATTTTCTCCCCTTCCTCCTCCCCTCTTCTACTTTTTTTCTCTGATTTTTTTCCTTCCACTCCTCACTTTTTTTTAAGTATTAACTTCTCTCCTTCCTTGTAAATCTCACCCTTTTCCTCACTTTCCTCATCCTTTTCTGAAAAGGCCAAAAATCTGTTTGTTAAGTTTACCACTTCCTCTTCCCCTTTTCTTTTTGTTGCACTTTTCTTCTTTTCAACTACCTGAAACTGTTCTTCTGGCTCCTTTTCTTCTTCCCAAATGAACATGGACTTTCCTTCTTCAAACGTGGCTTTTTAAAATTTTCCTTTTGCTATTCCCCCTCCAGGCACTCTATCCGTATTCCTTATTGACTTTGGGCACCTACTGTAGGGAGGCCCTTTAAGGCCACACAAATTACATTTGACTGTGTACATGACCTTGAGGGGTGACCTGTCTCGTTGCAGAGGGAACACTTCATAGTACCACATTCGCTGCTCATGTGTCCCTCTTCCCCACAACGAAAGCAGGTCCTTGGCTGGCCCGGATAGAATACCTGGATTCGGTCCCTGCCAATGTATGCTGCTGAGGGGAGGTGCTTTTTCCTTTCCTCTATCTGATGTAGTTGAACTTGGATTGACCATGCACCTCCCCACACACCTAAAGTATGGCCGATTTTCTGTAAATCCCCTTGCATTTTACATTGCCTGCTCAGCCAGAACATAATGTCATTTCCCGGGATTGTTTCATCCCTTGTTTCATCCCTTACCAGGATTTTCACCTTTATATTCTCTGGCTTTGTTACTGAGGATATCTGGTATCCCCTGTATCTTTCTTCAATTTTTTTTATTTCCCACTCTTCCACTATTTCACTCATTTTTTTCGCATAGCAGAAACTGAAATCAAACATCTGGGATCTCTCTGGGTGGATGCATGCAGTCAGATCACGAGCACAACAATTTAACGTGAAAATCATATTAAGGAATCTTTCCTTAGGGGGAACTATATCAGCTCCAACCCATTTAAATTGTATCACATTCCTTTTCCTCTGAGTGACCCCTTGGCCCGTGACCTGACTCTGCCTGACTTCCCCACTTTTATTCGACTGCTTGCAGTTTCTGCAATCAATTTAAAAGCAACTTTAGCTCTCTCCGGTACCAGCATATCACCATATACAGTCTCCATAACTTGCTTTTCAGCAACATTTAAATTATCTTTCCTTAGACATTTCTGTCCTTGAGTCATTTCATTTACCACAGCTGTCTTTACATTTACCACTGTAGCAGATTTACCCAGTGGTACTTTACCCCTCTCCTCCAACACTTCCAAACTGATACCTGTGCTCAGTCCGGGTCTTTGCTCATCATCCTTCATTGCACCAGTCTCTTGACAATCCATATTCTCCCCCCCACCAGTCTCTGCCAGCGGACCTGGAGTACTGTCAGTTACTGCCTGCACAGTTTCCTCCCGGCTGTCCAAAGCCACTAGCAAGTTCTGGTCACCCCGGGGCATAATCTCAGCATTTCTCATACTTACTACACCCCGGGGATCCCTCTGCATCTGGGGGGTAGATTCTTCCTCCATCCTCTCCGACTGCACCGGCCTCTGCTGTCCTTCTCCCTCTGGATTGGATTGCCAGGCTTTCCTTTCCACAAACGGCATTCTGTCACTCTGCACTCTGACCTCACTCTCCATGAGGCTGGTTTTTTCCACTCTGTGCTGGATCAGCCTGGAGCAGTACACCTCCCCCATGGATGACGTCATCACTGCCTTCTGCTGCTGCAGGGGAAACCTGCATCACCTGGACTGCCATTAACCCTTCTCCTGCTGGTAAGGATTTAATTTTTTCCTTTTCTTCTTTCACTTTGATCGATATTTGATTTTTAACTTTGGAACAGGAGTTAGTGTGTAACATTATTCGATCTCTCCATGTCTGGCGCTCCCACATACGACAGGTATTTCTTTTCTTTTTTGCCTGATATAACCTGCTGTGGATCCTTTTCGATTCACTCAGTAATTCTTGTAGGCTCATTTTAGCAAAAGCCTCTGCTTCACTTTCCACCTCACTGGCAGCTTCCTCTTCCGACACCAGGAGATCATCCTCCTCCTCCTCTGATGTTAGCTCTCCTTCACTTTGTCCCCCTGCAGCCTCTACTTTGCTGCCACCGGCGTTTGGTTCACCGCCGGGTTCATCCATCATTTCCCCCCGCAGCTGGCTTGCTACTGGGGTACCTCCGAAATCATCCGGGGGGACATTCTCCATACCTTGCACATTTTTCTCTGAGGTTCCCGCTGCTGATGTACTAACAGCAGGGATGTTTTTCCTCCTGGACGGGCACACAGCCCCACGTCTTCTGCCTTTCACCATGATATAGCAGGCCCTCCGGCACCAGGACCTGCCTGCACTCTACCCCCACAGAGGTCCCCTGGCTTGGGGAGGCCTGAGGGGGGAGCTCTCACTGTGCACTGGGATTCTACCTTCTCAGGAGCTTCTGCAAAACACATCCACTCCCTTGAAAGTTACAGTGTCTTATATAGCGCAGCAGATTCCGTTACAGTGTCTTATATAGCGCAGATTCCGTTACAGCGTCTTATATAGCGCAGCACATTCCGTTACAGTGTCTTATATAGCGCAGCAGATTCCGTTACAGTTTCTTATATAGCGCAGCAGATTCCGTTACAGTGTCTTATGTAGCGCAGCAGATTCCGTTACAGCGTCTTATATAGCGCAGCAGATTCCGTTACAGCGTCTTATACAGCGCAGCAGGTTCCGTTACAGCGTCTTATATAGCGCAGCAGATTCCGTTACAGTGTCTTATATAGCGCAGCAGTTCCGTTACAGCGTCTTATATAGCGCAGCAGATTCCGTTACAGTTTCTTATATAGCGCAGCAGATTCCGTTACAGCGTCTTATATAGCGCAGCAGATTCCGTTACAGTGTCTTATATAGGGCAGCAGATTCCGTTACAGTGTCTTATATAGCGCAGCAGATTCCGTTACAGCGTCTTATATAGCGCAGCAGATTCCGTTACAGCGTCTTATATAACGCAGCAGATTCCGTTACAGTGTCTTATATAACGCAGCAGATTCCGTTACAGCGTCTTATATAGCACAGCAGATTCCGTTACAGTGTCTTATATATCGCAGCAGATTCTGTTACAGGTTCTTATATAGCGCAGCAGATTCCGTTACTGTCTTATATAGCGCAGCAGATTCCGTTACAGTGTCTTATATAACGCAGCAGATTCCGTTACAGCGTCTTATATAGCACAGCAGATTCCGTTACAGTGTCTTATATATCGCAGCAGATTCTGTTACAGGTTCTTATATAACACAGCAGATTCCGTTACTGTCTTATATAGCGCAGCAGATTCCGTTACAGCGTCTTATATAGCGCAGCAGATTCCGTTACAGCGTCTTATAAAGCGCAGCAGATTCCGTTACAGCGTCTTATATAGCGCAGCAGATTCCGTTACAGTGTCTTATATAGGGCAGCAGATTCCGTTACAGTGTCTTATATAGCGCAGCAGATTCCGTTACAGTGTCTTATATAGCGCAGCAGATTCCGTTACAGGGTCTTATATAGTGCAGCAGATTCCGTTACAGTGTCTTATATAGCACAGCAGATTCCGTTACAGTGTCTTATATAGCGCAGCAGATTCCGTTACAGGGTCTTATATAGTGCAGCAGATTCCGTTACAGCGACTTATATAGCGCAGCAGATTCCATTACAGTATCTTATATAGCGCAGCAGATTCCGTTACAGCGTCTTATATAGCGCAGCAGATTCCGTTACAGTGTCTTATATAGCGCAGCAGATTCCATTACAGTATCTTATATAGCGCAGCAGATTCCGTTACAATGAAAAAGAGGTATACAGCACTGGGTTTGACTGAATGAAGAATTACACAATTAATCAATAACAATATAAAAAGACAAATAGATTATTATCTATAGAGAATTCTCATGGTAGGCCAAAAAATAGGGAATATTAAAAAACAATCTGGATAGGTATTGCATCAGTGTGGTTAAAAAAATACCAGATGTGCGGTTGGATGATCTGTTTCCTATATTTTGGAGGAGAATTTGTAAAGGTCCAGGAGAATTGTCCAGCATTGTGGATCCGGATGAACTCTGTGAGAAAGCTCACTGAGAACTGAGACTGTGGAATCCTGTAGGATTTTCAACCCGGTCCGGGTGGTCTGGTAGCAGGTGCAATTGGAGCTAAAACAGATGGTGGCTCCATATCTTATGCTCAGACCATCTGTGCCTATGCCCTGACAACCCAGACCATCTCTGGCAACACACAGACCATCCATGCTTACTCCCAGGTCATCAGAATCATCTTTATTGGCCAGGTATACTTGCGTATGCTTGGAAATTTTTGTGGTAACAGTGCAGCATCAAGCAGGGAATACAAAGGGGGTGGGAAGAGAGGCATAAACATACATCACATACATTTCACATATATCTAGAAAAGTTCGAGTTAGTATTTAGTATTTGGTACGTTCAATACTGTTTTAGTTGGTGGACAGCTATTGGGAAGAAGCCTTTTGTAGTTCTTGTCATCTTTGCTGGGATGGACCTAAAACGTCTGCCTGACGGAAGGGGTTCAAACAGGTTGTGGCCAGGGTGTAGCTTGTCCGCCAAGATCTTTCCTGCACGCTTATTGACCCTGGCTAGGTATAGTTCTTGGACAGTGGGGAGCTTCGCCCCAATGATCTTTTCTGCCATCCTCACCACTCTTTGCAACTTTCGTCTGTCATTCTCGTTTGCTTCTCCGAACCAGATTGTGATCAAGGAGCAAAGGACAGACTCTACTATGGCAGTGTAGAAGATGAGCAGCAGCTCCTGCGGGATGTTGGATTTCTTGAGTTGCCTCAGGAAGAACAACCGCTGCTGGGCCTTCTTGACAGTTGTAATGATGTTGGGACCCCATTTGAGGTCGCAGGAAATCTTTGTTCCTAGGAATTTGAAGGAGTCGACCCTCGACACTACTCTGTCAGATATTATGAGTGGGTGCATGGCATTTGGTTTTCTTCTGAAGTCCACCACCATCTCTACCGTTTTGAGGGTGTTGAGGTCAAGGTTGTTTTTGCTACACCATTTAGTTAGCCGATCCACCTCCCGTCTGTATGCCGACTCGTTTCCATCCATGATTAGGCCGATAAAAAATGTGTCATCTGCAAATTTTATAATTTTTACTGACTGTTCTGCTGAGGTGCAGTCGTTTGTGTAGAGGGAGTAGAGTAGGGGGGGAAGGGAAACATCCTTGAGGGGCACCGGTACTAATTTTGCATGTGTTTGACATGAATGCGCCTGCTTTCACCGCCTGTTTCCTTTCAGTTAGGAAGTCAGTGATCCAGGAGCATGTAGGTTCTGGGACTCCTAGTGAACGGAGTTTTGGCTCCAGGATATGAGGGATGATAGTGTTGAATGCCGAGCTGAAATCAACAAATAGTATCCTTGCATAGGTGCCTGGACTGTCCAGGTGCTGTAGAATGTGGTGCAGCCCTAGGTTGACTGCATCCTCGACACTTCTGTTTGCTCGGTAGGCAAACTGCAGGGGGTCGAGGTGAGCATTTGTCACAACTCTCAGGTGGTTCAGCACCATACGTTCAAGCACTTTCATGACCACCGGTGTTAGTGCCATCGGCCTGTAGTCATTGAGGTCTTTCGCAGTTGAGCTCTTGGGAATCGGGATGATAATTGAGCCTTTGAAGCAGGTGGGGACCTTGCACATTTCTAGTGAAGTGTTGAAAATCCTGGTAAAGATAGGGGTGAGCTGTGTTGCACAGGTCTTGAGGGCAGATGGAGACACTCCATCTGGGCCTCCAGCTTTCCTAGGGTTTACCCTATTGAACATTCCTTCTACCTCTGTTTGGTCTGGGGGTGGCAGTTTTAGAAGGAGGGTGGGCAAGCCATTTTGCCCCGGTCAGGGGTAGAACTGATGCAGGTAGCTTCCTTCTCGAAACTGCAGTAGAAATCGTTCAACTTGTTCACTAGTTTCTGGTGCATGGTGGAGGGGGTTCGAGAGATCACGTAGTTGGTTATAGCTTGCATGCCTCTCCAAGCTGACGCGGGGTCGTTGGTTGACAGGTTGTTCGCCAGCTTGTCTGAGAATCTTTTTTTTGCCAGCTTGATTTCCCGGGTTATGGAGTTCCTGGCCTGTTTGTACAGGACAATATCACCACTGCGATAGGCTTCTTCCTTTGCCCGACGGAGCTTCCTGAGTTGACCGCTGAACCATGGCTTGTTGTTGTTGAAGGTGCGTGCTGTTTTGATTGGCACGCACAGGTCCTCGCAGAAGCTGATGTAGGCTGTCACTGTGTCGGTCAGATCGTCTAGGTTTGTAGCGGAGGATTCAAAGACTCCCCAGTCGGTGCATTCGAGACAGGCCTGAAGCTTCATTTTTGCCTCGTTTGTCCAGCTTTTGACTGATCTGACCACTTGTTTAGCTGACCTTAGCTTCTGGGTGTAAGTTGGTAGAAGGTGGACTATGCAATGGTCAGAGAGGCCCAGAGCTGCCCGGGGGATAGCCCGGTAAGTAGACTTGATAGTGGTGTAGCAGTGGTCTAAGGTACGTCCTTCCCTGGTGTGGCATCTGACTTGCTGTCTGTACTTAGGGACAGGTTGGCACTGTTGAAGTCACCCATCACTATAAGCAGTGCTTCCGGATGTTTGAGTTCTGTGTCTGTTATCCTGGTGGCCAGTTGGAGTTGGGCTTCTTTCGCATTTCCTTGGGGAGGTATATACACCCCCACCAGGACTATTGAGGCAAATTCCCGGGGGGAGTAGAATGGGTTGCATTTAATGATGAGTGTCTCCAGTTGAGGGCTGCTTAATTTACTCAGAGTTTTTACGTTGGTGCACCACCCTTCATTTATGAAGAAGCAGATACCTCCTCCCTTGGTTTTTCCGGTGAGCTCCTTGTCACGGTCAGCCCTGAGGAGACTGTAGCCCAGCAGCATCACAGAGGAGTCGGCAATAAGTTCATCTAGCCATGTCTCAGTGAAGCATAGGATAGATGAGCCAGCAGTGCCTGATCTTGCATTATTTATGAGCAGGGACAGCTCATCCATCTTGTTTACAAGGGATCGGGTGTTCGAGAGTAGGATAGCTGGGAGTGCAGATCTGTGACCTCTGCGTCTCCACTTAACTAGGGCCCCAGCACGGCGTCCCCTCTTGCGAATCCTGAGCCTCACATATCTTACTGTCAGCCTAGCAGTTAGGTGGGGGGCCCCTCCAGGCCACTTGGCCCCTCCAGGCCACTTGGCGGTGGTAGGGGCATGTCTGTTCCTACTGGAGGGAGCCAGCGACCTGGCTGGGATTGCCCTCATTGTTGTCGTGGGCTCAGTTCTGGCTATCTTCTCAGGTGGGCACTGTGTCACACCACTTCTATTTTGGGCCCCCATAAGTAAGCCCTGGGGGTTTACTTTTCTGCTACCTCTGTGAATGGTTCTCCATGGTCGCCAGTCCACTCTCCAACAGCTGCCATTCAACTTTGCTGCATCCTTTCTGGACAGGGCAGCAAGGGCAGTGTGGACTGTGAGGGCTGCCGATCTGCCCACGTCCCGCTCCGTCAGGCTCATACGGGTGGTCTGCTCCAGGGGTGAGCTCCATTACAGAAGGGCTTCTCTGCTGTGCTTGGTTACCACACTTGGCAGGGTCATCACACTCGAGGGGGTGATGAACGAGGACAAGGACAGGGGGAGACAAGGGGAGACATGTAGTTTAGTTGAGCTGCACAGCTCCGAGGCAGCCTTCTGCGGCGCCATATTTGTGGTATCCAGTAGGATGAAAACACTTTTCCTCAAGTCTGTGAGTGCTCCAGGTTATTGCTGTGTTTGGTTGCTTCTTTCTTGTACAAATATGTATTTTGGACAGATATTCATTAAATAAACTACAAGTAACTTTCCTTTTCAGTTGCTAATTTAGTGATTTAGTCACACAAGTTATTCAGAAACAAAGCAGGCTTGTGGAGAGGTGTTAGAAGCCATTCCCCATGTAGGTGTGAAATCCCAGTGTGAGGCTTTTAAAGTGTATATTCTTTGTATAGATAACATGTCTCTTGGGAATAAACTGGGGCCCTGTGTGGTTGTGGAATCAGATTCTTTTAAGGGAATCTAAGGGAATCTTTTCTGAACAGAGAAACATATGTAACTGGACGGAAAGCATAGGTAACTGATGTCAATGGGGACCTTGATAGAGATAGTTAGTTTTTCCAGTACCTTGTTCTGTGATGTTCCCTGAAGATGTAAAGCCAGTCCTAGTAGAAGGGGCAGGGTTTTAAATACAATCCAGCGTGCATCTCAGTGCAGGAGTGCAATCCGTTTGTTCTGGCGAGACATCCATGTAGTGAAGTACAAGTTAAAGGTAAGTCCTTGGATATTTTTGGTGATTCTGGTCAGCTGTGTAGAATTTAAGCTGTTTTGTAGAGATGTTCAGGAGCATGTAAAATGTGAGTCAGCCATCTTGGAGGCCTTGGATTGGGGCCTCTGGCTACATCCATACCATCTCTTTTGACACACAGACAATTTGTACCTAGGCCCAAACAACTATCTTCCTCTCTGCCTATCCTACAGATACCATCTCCACCTATGTCTAGACCATTCTTGTTAGTGCCCAGACAACAAAGACTATCTCTGCCCACAACCAGATCACCCCTGCCTCCACCAAGACCATCCCTGCCTCCACTCAGACAATCCCTGCTTCCACTCACACCATCCCTGCCTCCACTCAGACCATCCCTGCCTCCACTCACACCATCCCTGCCTCCACCTAGATCATCCCTACATCCACCCAGACCATCCCTACCTCCACCCAGACCATCCCTACCTTCACCCACACCATCCCTACCTTCACCCACACCATCCTTACCTCCACCCACACCATCCCTGCCTTCACCCAGACCCTCCCTACCTCCACCCAGACCCTCCCTTCCTCCACCCAGACCATCCCTACCTCCACCCACACTATTCCTACCTCCACCCAGACCATCCCTACCTCCACCCAGACCATCCCTACCTCCACCCAGATCATCCCTACCTCCACCCAGACCCTCCCTACCTCCTCCCTGAGTCTATACTGATTATCTCTAACTCAACCCAAAGACCGTACACTTTCATGTGGTAGATTAAGTATTGAGCAGTTTCTCAAAGTGATGGATTTGATAATGATAGATGGATTTGACCAATCATAGACGGATTTGACCACTGGTAGATGGATTTGACCAATGATAGATGGATTTGACAATGGTAGATGGATTTGACCACTGATAGATAGATTTGACCACTGATAGATAGATTTGACCAATCATAGACGGATTTGACCAATCATAGACGGATTTGACCAATCATAGATGGATTTGACCAATCATTGACGGATTTCACCACTGATAGATGGATTTGACCAATCATAGACGGATTTGACCAATCATAGACGGATTTGACAAATCATAGATGGATTTGACCAATCATTGACGGATTTCACCACTGATAGATGGATTTGACCAATCATAGACGGATTTGACCACTGATAGACGGATTTGACCACTGGTAGATGGATTTGACCAATCATAGATGGATTTGACCAATCATTGACGGATTTCACCACTGATAGATGGATTTGACCAATGATAGACGGATTTGACCACTAAGACGGATTTGACCAATGATTGAAAGCAGGAACAGAAATAAAAGGAACACCATTATATTAAGCATTTTATTTCCTGTTGCTTTTTTCCATTCAATAGCAAAAGCCACCAATCATTGACAGGTTGACAAACTGTGTGTCAATACATTTAAGGCCTGATTCAGACATGTGTGCAGCCTAGCGAACAAGTAAAGGCTACCCAGACTAACACATCCCCTCACATGTGGCCGCAAGGAGGATAAACCATTCCATGGTCGTCATCTATCATATGATTCTCCTGCCTTCACCAGGACTGACAATTCTAGCACCTGCTGTCCTGCGGATTGGGCGCTGACACCATGTGACGTCAGCCGCCACCACACCTGGGGATTCCCATAAAACACTGGATGTTCCCCTGCTCCAGCCCCTGCCCGGCACTGCCCCTCCCCGCCCGGCACTGGCACTCCCCGCCCGGCACTGGCCCTCCCCGCCCGGCACTGGCCCTCCCTTACCGGCACTGCCCCTCCCTTACCGGCACTGCCCCTCCCCGCCCGGCACTGGCACTCCCCGCCCGGCACTGGCCCTCCCCGCCCGGCACTGGCCCTCCCTTACCGGCACTGGCACTCCCCGCCCGGCACTGGCACTCCCCGCCCGGCACTGGCCCTCCCCGCCCGGCACTGGCCCTCCCTTACCGGCACTGGCCCTCCCTGCCCGGCACTGGCCCTCCCTGCCCGGCACTGGCCCTTCCTACCCAGAACGAACGGCCCGGAGAGTGGGCATGCGCAAACCCAAAACATCAGGGACGGGGATGAATTTGGTGCATAACAAACAGGTCTGAATAGGCCCCTGAAACCAAACTCTATTTCTGCCTGGGGCAGTTCATCCACTATGATCACCATCTCACCTGCAGATGACCCCCACAGCAAACAAACACAACGCCAGTGTGTCCACCCGGTTCCAGAAACCAGAGATGTAACGGAAAGCCTTTGTCAGGAACCCGTATCCGACCGGATCATAAAATAACTGCAAAGAGATAAACCCAGAACGTCAGAGGAAAAGTCTCAGCATGAAGAGGAATGTGAGGAAGGGCGGTCAGTGAGAAGGAGTTACTAGGCAGAACCCTATACCATGACTATGTATAGGGTAACAATGCAAAGAGCGAGCCTAGGACCCATTGCCGTTCCCACAAACTGAAAAAAGAAACATTCTTCAAAATGGAAAGAATTGTGTATAGAATAAAGGGTGGAATATAAAATAAATCATCACTGTCTGTATCCTCTGCACTATAACTAGTTGCAGCGTCAACTTCCAAGTCCCCTGATGTGCAGTATAATGTGCTGTGCCGCATCTGATGTATGGTATAATATGCTGTGCCACATCTCCTGTGCGGTATAATGTGCTGTGCCACATCTGATGTGCAGTATAATGCGCTGTGCCACATCTGAGGTGCGGTATAATGTGCTGTGCCACATCTGATGTGCGGTATAATGTGCTGTGCCACATCTGATGTGCGGTATAATGTGCTGTGCCACATCTGATGTGCGGTATAATGTGCTGTGCCACATCTGATGTGCGGTATAATGTGCTGTGCCACATCTGATGTACGGTATAATGTGCTGTGCCACATCTGATCTACAATAAAATGTGCTATGCCACATCTGATGTATGGTATAATGTGCTATGCCACATCTGATGTACGGTATAATGTGCTGTGCCACATCTGATGTACAATATAATGTGCTGTGCCACATCTGATGTACGGTATAATGTGCTGTGCCATATCTGATGTACGTATAGTGTGCTGTGCCACATCTGATGTATGGTATAATGTGCTATGCCACATCTGATGTACGGTATAATGTGCTGTGCCACATCTGATGTACGGTTTAATGTGCTGTGCCACATCTGATGTACGGTATAATGTGCTGTGCCGCATCTGATGTACGGTATAATGTACTATGCCGCATCTGATGTACGGTATAATGTGCTGTGCCGCATCTGATGTACGGTATAATGTGCTGTGTCGCATCTGATGTACGGTATAATGTGCTGTGCCGCATCTGATGTTCGGTAAAATATGCTGTGCCGCATCTGATGTACAGTATAATGTGCTGTGCCGCATCTGATGTTTGGTATAATGTGCTGTGCCGCATCTGATGTACGGTATAATGTGCTGTGCCGCATCTGATGTACAGTATAATGTGCTGTGCCGCATCTGATGTACGGTATAATGTGCTGTGCCGCATCTAATGTACGGTATAATGTGCTGTGCCGCATCTGATGTACGGTATAATGTGCTGTGCCGCATCTGATGTACGGTATAATGTGCTGTGCCGCATCTGATGTACGGTATAATGTGCTGTGCCGCATCTGATGTTCGGTATAATGTGCTGTGCCGCATCTGATGTACGGTATAATGTGCTGTGCCGCATCTGATGTACGGTATAATGTGCTGTGCCGCATCTGATGTACGGTATAATGTGCTGTACCACATCTGATGTGCAGTATAATGTGCTGTGCCACATCTGATGTATGGTATAATGTGCTATGCCATATCTAGTGTGCGGTATAATGTGCTGTGCCACCTCTGATGTGCAGTATAATGTGCTGTGCCACCTCTGATGTATGGTATAATGTGCTTTGCCACATCTGATGTATGTGCCACATCTGATGTATGGTATAATGTGTTGTGCCACATCTGATGTATGGTATAATGTGCTGTGCCACCTCTGATGTACGGTATAATGTGCTGTGCCACATCTGATGTGCAGTATAATATGCTGTGCCACTTCTGATGTACAGTATAATGTGCTGTGCCACCTCTGATGTTAGGTATAATGTGCTGTGCCACATCTGATGTACGGTATAATGTGCTGTGCCACATCTGATGTACGGTATAATGTGCTGTGCCACATCTGATGTGCAGTATAATGTGCTGTGCCACATCTGATGTACGGTATAATGTGCTGTGCCACCTCTGATGTACGGTATAATGTGCTGTGCCACCTCTGATGTATGTTATAATGTGCTGTGCCACCTCTGATGTACGGTATAATGTGATGTGCCACCTCTGATGTACGGTAAAATGTGCTGTGCCACATCTGATGTACGGTATAATGTGCTGTGCCACCTCTGATGTACGGTATAATGTGCTGTGCCACATCTGATGTACGGTAGAATGTGCTGTGCCACATCTGATGTACGGTATAATGTGCTGTGCCACATCTGATGTACGGTATAATGTGATGTGCCACCTCTGATGTACGGTATAATGTGATGTGCCACCTCTGATGTACGGTATAATGTGATGTGCCACATCTGATGTACGGTATAATGTGATGTGCCACATCTGATGTACGGTATAATGTGCTGTGCCACCTCTGATGTACGGTATAATGTGATGTGCCACATCTGATGTACGGTATAATTTGCTGTGCCACCTCTGATGTACGGTATAATGTGATGTGCCACATCTGATGTACGGTATAATGTGATGTGCCACATCTGATGTACGGTATAATGTGATGTGCCACCTCTGATGTACGGTATAATGTGATGTGCCACATCTGATGTACGGTATAATGTGCTGTGCCACCTCTGATGTACGGTATAATGTGATGTGCCACATCTGATGTACGGTATAATGTGATGTGCCACATCTGATGTACGGTATAATTTACTGTGCCACCTCTGATGTACGGTAGAATGTGCTGTGCCACATCTGATGTACGGTAGAATGTGCTGTGCCACATCTGATGTACGGTATAATGTGCTGTGCCACATCTGATGTACGGTATAATGTGATGTGCCACCTCTGATGTACGGTATAATGTGATGTGCCACCTCTGATGTACGGTATAATGTGCTGTGCCACCTCTGATGTACGGTATTATGTGATGTGCCACATCTGATGTACGGTATAATGTGCTGTGCCACATCTGATGTACGGTATAATGTGATGTGCCACCTCTGATGTACGGTATAATTTGCTGTGCCACCTCTGATGTACGGTATAATGTGCTGTGCCACCTCTGATGTATGTTATAATGTGCTGTGCCACCTCTGATGTACGGTATAATGTGATGTGCCACATCTGATGTACGGTATAATGTGCTGTGCCACCTCTGATGTACGGTATAATGTGATGTGCCACATCTGATGTACGGTATAATGTGCTGTGCCACCTCTGATGTACGGTATAATGTGCTGTGCCACCTCTGATGTACGGTACTGTTCTGCCCTTTGTATTATTATCTATGTGACTACTTTGTGAACTATGATGAGGTTGCAGTGTGACCCCTAGGGCTGCATATTGGCCCACAACCTCTGTATACACGGTGTATTGCAATGCATAGAGTATAATATATATATATTGTATGGTACCTGTCGCAGCTCTTCGCACAGGAGGGTGATGACCCAGGCGTACAGGAGATATTCTCTCCAAGTCGGGTATCTCTGGAAATCAACTATTATGACATAAGCATAGAGCCACAGGAAGCCGGCGTATGATGCAACATTATAATAGAACTTGATCATTGGGGCGTTGAAGAAGGCCAGGAACTTCCATAGGCAGCTGTAGGGTTTAGGTCTGTGGGAGAGAAGGAGACATTTCCCATTAGTACATACAGTATAACAGTATCCAACATCATTCAGCCGCAGAGAAGAACAGACGTGTCCATGAGGACTGAGATGTATGATACCCGTATTGTATGATCACTACTTGCTGTAAGGGTTCTGGGAGTGTCCCCGCCGACCTACCTCCGTTGCCTCAGACTGGAGTTGGCGGGCGCGTGCAGAACTAGGCTTCGCCAATAATAGCCGCGTTCGAAGGAGACAGTTAGTCTGTCTCCAACCCCGATGCCACCTGGTCTTAAGAGTGACAACGCGCCCACCAAGACCAGGAGAGAGCAAGGGGACAAGCTAACTAATACCCTATGTCGGGGAACTCCCAGAAACCCAAAAGAAATACGGGCTGAGCAGGTGACACTGACTGGTAACAATGCAAGTGGGATGATATACAATGAAATGGCAACAATGCTAATGAGATGTTATATAATGAAATGACTATCATGCCCAGTGACACCGTGTGTCAAAACTGCGTAAGGAGAAAGACAGGGTAACCCCTGACTTATCTGAGAAGATGACGGAGTCCCAGACCACCACTTGCAGATCTCTTGGGCAGATGAGTGTACAGCCGGGCAGACAAGCTGAATCCCAGACACCGCAGGACCAAACCAGGCAGGGCAGGACAGGCGTGGAGCAATAGGAAGGCTCCCAACAGGAACCAGGACCAGGAACACACTCTGACATAGGCTGACAGAACGCTGACTGAAGCAGGACAGAGTGGACTACAACGAACTAAACAATGCAACTGAATACTATAACTGGCACCGGAGTGTGTGAGCAGAGAGTCTTTATAGTGAGCACAAAGTGGTGCTGATTACACATTGCCTAAAGGTGTGCACTGCAGGCTAGGAGCCTAATCAAGACACCTGAGTCCAGAACACACAGCACTGAAAGTGAGCTGCAATGGCCCAGGCTGACCACTGGATGCCACCAGCGAGTAAACACACACACACAGGCTGGGATAAACCCAGGGAGCAGAATCCAGGGAGAACATGAAACTACACACAGAATATGGGAATCTGCGCATAACACAGATCCGCTGGAGGCGAATCCTAACACTTGCAGTGTGTAGGTGTAGCTTGGACATGCAGTGATGACATTGAGAGGGTTATTTATTTATTAACAGTTTCTTATATAGCGCACACAGGTTCCGCAGCACTTTACAGAGTATAGTTGAACATTTACATCAGTCCCTGCCCCAGTGGAGCTTACAATCTATATTCCCCACCACATGTACAGGCACACACAGACATTCTAGGGTTAATTTGTTAGGAGCCAATTAGCCTACCAGTATATTTTTGGATTGTGAGAGAAAACCGGAGTACCCGGAGGAAACCCACCCAAGCACGGGGAGAATATACAAACTCCGCACAGTTAGGTTCATGGTGGGAATCGAACCCATGACCTCAGCGCTGCGAGGCAGTAATGCTAACCATTACACCATCCGTACTGCCCCGTATATAACGCATGGTGGGGATAGAACCCATGACAATGCTTCTTTATTGAAGATTGCACCCTTTTTTACAAAAATATATATACCATTTCATATACAATATAAAATATAATTTCACATAAATTTACAAACATCAATTTGATCCATATCCCAAATGGTAATGGAGTCCACACAGCGTCTTAGTCCTGTGATGTTGTGTGAGGGAATCCTTTAAAATGGTTTGTTTGGGACTACAACCTCTTAACACTTAGTATCCACTTAAGCCAGGTGTAATTCAGCCAAAGACATCCAAACTTGCGGGGACCAGGTGGTCAGCGAAATCAGCAGGTGGGTCCAACTTTACTGGGTGGTTTAACAATACTGGATCTGGAAAGCACCAACGCGTTTCAATGGGCTCAACGCCAGCTTTATCAAGGTGCCTCACGAAAGAATCAATTGCAAAAGGGTATAAAAGAGGGCTCAGGGGGCAACCCTGACGCACACCCGAGCTTACCCCAAATTTAGGCCCTACCCAACCATTCACAAGTGGGAAGCTCTCGGCCTCTTTATAAAGGACCTTTAACCAATTGACCATTTTTGACGGAAAGCCATACCTTTCAAGTAATTTCCAAAGATACCCCAGCCCTGCACTGCTCCACGGCTTCCCAGACACCAAGACCGCACTAAAAGTGCTACGCCCCTTCACCGTACAGTGCTGGGAGGGGGAGAGAAGCCTCTCAGAAAACTCCATTATTCTGTTAAAGAAAACTTTTGCCAAAATCTTACTGTCCGTATTAAGAAGAGCGATGGGGCACCAATTCTCAATACGGGCTGGGTCTTTCCCTTTGGACAATAAGATTAGAGCCGACCGTATCATGGAAGGAGGCAGATTTCCTTCCTCCAAACTTGCATTGAACACATCCGTGAGACAGGGAGCTAGAACATCAGAGAATTCCTTATAGAACTCCGATGTTAGACCATTCGGTCCAGGTGACTTTTTTGATGTCAAACCATCAATTGCTTCCCTAATTTCCTCTACTCCAATCTTATTGTCCAAACACTCAAGAGAGCCATCTGGCTCCATCAGACCTGGTGTCTCCCTCAGAAAAGTCTCCATCCGCTCTCTGATAGGTGCTTGCTCAGACAAAAGATCAGAATAATAGGCTCTAATGACTTCCAGGATGCCTTCCCTCCTCTCCTGAATCACACCCCTTCCATCATATAGGCCACTGACTTCTCTTGCCTCGACGGCTTTTCTACAACTCTGGTAGGGATCCGATGAGTGGTATGTACCATAATCCCTCTCCAGAATCAAAGATGCCAATCGGTTATACTGAAATTCCTTCATCTGAGCCTTCACCTGGGAGATTTACCCACCATCTCCACCCTCAGAGATCAAGAAATCCAATTTCCTTTTAAGAACATAGTAGGCACTCTTTTTTCAATTCTCTGTTTTTAATTAGAAAAAACCTTGGACCTTCTTTTTAATTTCCTCCCACCACTCTGATTTACTCCATCCTGCCTCCAACAGTGATTCATGATCCTCAAAGAGACCTCTGAGAGATTGCTTCACACTCTCTTTCTTTAGGAGCTCTGAGTTCAGCCTCCACAGACCCCTCCCTTTCTGGATGGTCTGTGAAGCATTCAATGAAAAACTAAGAAAGCAGTGATCTGAAAATCATACTGGCTCTAGGAAGTTTTTGAATTTGTTTTACCAAAAAATCTATCTATTCTACTTCTATTCTGACCATTATAAAAAGTGTAACCAGTGAGGTCCGGAGTATGCCTAATATGAACATCCACCAGACCAGCCTCTCTAACCATTCTAACTAATTAATTTGCATCATAGCCCAAGGCCCTACTGCTTTTGGCACCTCCTCTGTCTTTGGGTCTTACGACGGCATTAAAATCGCCACCAAAAATGACCTTTTGGGCTGTGAATAAGAATGGTTTTATCAACTCAAAAAGACATTTCCTATCCCAAGCTTTTTGGGGACCATAGATATTGATCAGCCTCAGGTCATGTCCTCTAAAGGTGACATCCAAAACCATACATCTTCCTACTTCAATTTCTATGATTCTGTGCATGGTTACCATGCCGGAAAAAAGTACCGCCACCCCAGTGTACGACTCGGCCGCAAGAGACCAGAATGAGGGCCCCATACTCCACTCCCTTTTAGCCTTATGCAAAGCTTCTAGGGTCCACAGTCTGGTCTCCTGGAGGAAAAACATGTCTACCTCTGCTGTTCTAAAAAAATCAAAAGCCATGAACCGAGCTCGCTCAGAATGTATAGAAGCCACATTAATGGTGGCACATCTTATGGGGTGAGGATCCATGCAAAAAACCATAGTGTAGGGCCATACCAAATCTTTCCATACATTTACCACCACCCAACGCATCCATATCCTCAGCCATACCCTCAGACAAACCAATATTAACTTTTACAGGATCAGGAGGCCTTTAGCAAGTCTACTCCGTTTCTTTTCGGGTCACCTTGCTCTCCTTCATCCCTTGTCACCACCTCTCTTTGTATTGTTTCCTGTTCTCCTTCTCCCTTTTTCTCTTTTGAACTACTTAATTTTACCACTTTCCCTGTCTCCCTTGCGTTTTCCCTTTCCCATCCTTATTTGCTTTTTTCTTCTTTCTCTTCCCTACTTCTTTCTCAACTTTCCTCAGAGCTAAAGTCTCCCCTTCCTTATAGACTTCCTCCTCCTCCTCACTATCTTCATCTTCTTCAGAAAAAACTAGAAACCTGTTGGATATGCTCACTATCTTTTCATCCCATTTCCTTTTTCTGGCACTTTTTCTCTTCCTCACTTCCTGAAACTGTTCCTCCCTTTCTGATTCTTTGTCTCTTTCCCAAACTACGAGTCTCCTCTTCTACTGTAGCCTTTTTGAATTTCCCCTTTGTTCCCGCTCCAGGTGTTCTATCCATATGGCGCATAGATTCTGGGCATCTACTGTAGGGATGCCCCTCAAGGCCGCACAAGTTACATTTTACTATGTTACACGACCTCGAGGGGTGACCTGCCTCGTTGCAGAGGAAGCATTTTACGTTTCCACATTCACTGCTCATATGCCCCTCTTCCCCACAACGAAAACAGGTCCTTGGCTGGCCTGGATAGAACACCTGTATACGGTCTCTCCCGATATAAGCAGCCGAAGGGAAATGTTTTTTCCTTCCTTCAACTTGATTTATTTATTTATTTTATTTATTAACAGTTTCTTATATAGCGCAGCATATTCCGTTGCGCTTTACAATAGCAGACAGTGATACAACAAAACAGGGTATTTACAGACAGTCAAAATGTAGGAGGGCCCTGCTCGCAAGCTTACAATCTATAGGGAAATAGGCATTGATACATAAGGATAGATACTGTATTCTTTATTGCATTGATTCCACCAGAACGCAAGGTTCTATGACTGGTTTTGGAATTTGATAAGCTTGCCTGAAGAGATGAGTCTTCAGGGAACGCTGATAGGTTTGGAGACTGAAGGAGAGTCTTATTGTGCTTGGGAGGGCATTCCACAGAGTGGGTGCAGCCCGAAGAAAGTCCTGCAGTCGGGAATGGGAGCGGGTAATGAGTGTGGATGAGAGACGCAGATCTTGGGAGGAGCGTAGAGGTCGTGTTGGATGATATTTTGAGATAAGATAAGATATGTATGTTGGTGTAGTTTGGTTTATGGCTTTGTGTGTAAGTAAAATAATTTTGTATTGAATACGGTAGAATACAGGTAACCAATGAAGTGACTGACAGAGTAGCTTTGCAGACGATGAACATCTGGCTAGGAAGATTAGCCTTGCAGCTGCATTCATAATGGACTGTAGTGGTGAGAGTCTGTATTGGGGAAGGCCAATAAGGAGACTATTGCAATAATCAATGCGTGAGATGATGAGAGCATGGATTAGAGTTTTTGCAGTGTCTTGTGTAAGGTAAGGGCGAATTTTAAATATGTTTTTTAGGTGCATGTGGCATGATTTTGAGACAGATTGAATGTGGGGTACAAAGGAAAGTTCTGAGTCAAGGATAACACCTAGGCAGCGAGCTTGAGAGGTAGGAGTGATTGTCATCTTCTCAACAGCATTAGAGATATCAGGTTGGTAACTACTATTTATTGGCGGAAATATAATTAATTCTGTTTTTGAGATATTAAGTTTGAGGTGGCGAGATGACATCTAGGATGAAACAGCAGAAAGGCATTCAGAGACACGGATCAATACAGATGGGGACAGGTCCGGGGAGGATAGGTAGAGCTGAGTATCATCCGCATACAGATGATACTGAAATCCAAAGGAGCTGATTAGTTTGCCAAGAGATGAGGTATAGATTGAGAAAAGCAGGGGACCTAAAACTGAACCCTGAGGTACTCCAACTGAAAGAGGTAGCGAAGAGGAGGTAGAATCAGAGAAACGAACACTAAAGGAGCGGTTAGATAGGTAGGATGAGAATCAAGAGAGGGCTGTGTCTTTAAGACCTATGGATTGTAGTGTTTGTATGAGAAGTGTGTGGTCAACAGTGTCAAAAGCAGCAGAGAGATCTAGAAGAATTAGTAGTGAGTAGTGGCCTTTAGACTTAGCAGTGACCAGATCATTCACAACTTTAGTCAGTGCTGTCTCTGTGGAGTGTTGGGCACGAAAGCCTGACTGATGCGGGTCCATTAAGTTGATGTAATCTTATCTGCACAGACCATGCACCTCCCCAGACTCTTTTTTTTTTTTTTTTTTTTAATCTCATTTTATTGTTTTCCATTTTACAAAACATAACAATAAATTCATTCTGCAATGTACAGAGATTGCGGGAGATCGACCACTTTTCTACTTAATCCATTCCATTATATACTGAGGGATGGGCGTATGGACCTGGGATCGCGATGTTCTTTGAGTTTTAGATATAATATAGCTACTCCTCTTTATCTTAACTGACTGATATTTTCATAAATCTTAGTCTCTGCTTTTCTAAGTATCGTAGACCTCATTCCCTTGTTCCCTTTTTTTCCGCGATCCCTGGTCGACTCCGCCCACCCCTGTACAAACCACAGCTGTGTTTGATACATAATGTTATTCTATCAATTTTATTGTTGCGATATAGCTTTTTCCTTTTACGTTTTCTGGTTATTGACCTTCTGAATGGAGGGTCATTACTCTCCTACCTACTTCTTTTATCTTCTTTAGTTGCAGATAGAACTAACAAACAAAACAGTACACAGACAGACATACTGGGGGAGACTAAGGGAATTGTTTTAGGGCGGGGGCAGACTCTTTTATTGGCAAGCTGCTCAATCAGAGGTAATGTCATTCAGGTGCCAACAGGGAGGGGTAAATCTGGTTAGGAAAAAAAAGTTTGTATCCCAATTGCACACTGAATGAGAAATATACATATAATAATCAGATAATACAGAGATCTTGGTTGCATATATCTGCAGATATAGGGCTAAGCCCCCAGGCCGTACGTCAAGGCATCTCTGTCACTGGGGGTCCCTAACACTGGGTATGGGTCTGGGGTGTGGGCCCCCAATATGCCGGCACAGGCTGACTACTCCAGGGCAGCACACAAATGAAAATTAGTAGGGGTTAATAAGAAGCACATAAGTGCTATGTAAGGAGGTGAAGGTGTGGTTAAAATAATACATACAATGTGATAGGGAAAAACATAAATGTTAATAAAGTGTTAGGGTGTGCTACCCTGGAGCAGACCAGCCATACCAACAAAGAGGGAATCACACTCCCAAACCCATCCCATGCACAATAACAAATTATTAGGCCTAATAGCCCAGTGTAAGGCCACATTATAATGGCTTACAACATCTGAGAGCCAGCTTACCTGGAGATACCCCTGGCTTCTCCAATGGCACTCAGGTGTCAGCAATCCCTCCTAATGCTGACCCATCTATGTTATTGTGCATGGGATGGGTTTGGGAGTGTGATTCCCTCTTTGTTGGTATGGCTGGTCTGCTCCAGGGTAGCACACCCTAACACTTTATTAACATTTATGTTTTTCCCTATCACATTGTATGTATTATTTTAATCACACCTTCACCTCCGTACATAGCAATTATGTGCTTCTTATTAACACCTACTAATTTTCATTTGTGTGCTGCCCTGGAGTAGTCAGCCTGTGCCGGCATATTGGGGGCCCACACCCCAGACCCATACCCAGTGTTAGGGACCCCCAGTGACAGAGATGCCTTGACGTACGGCCTGGGGCCTTAGCCCTATATCTGCAGATATATGCAACCAAGATCTCTGTATTATCTGATTATTATATTTCTCATTCAGTGTGCAATTGGGATACAAACTGTTTTTTTTCCTAACCTTCCCAGACTCCTAAGGTGTGTCCAACCTTAACCATGTCCCCTATCCAGATGCATTGTCTACTCAACCAGTACTTTATTTCATCAGCTGGGATAGTTTCATCTCTCACCAATATCCTCTGATATTCTCTGGTTTTAACACTGATAAAATTTTATAACCTTTATAAGCTTCTTCAAATTTTCTTACTTGCCATTGGTCTACAACCTCGTTCATTTTCCTCATAAAAACAAAACTGAGATCAAAAATTTGAGACCTTTCTGGATGGATACATGCCGTTAGGTCATGAGCACTGCAACCCAGAGTAAAGATTAAATTAAGAAATTTTTCTTTTGTGGGGACCGGATCTGACTTAACCCACTTAAACTGTATCACATTTCTCCTTCTCTGAATGACACTCTGGCTCATGACCTGACTTTGTCTGTCTTCATTTCTTTTATTTGTTTGTTTTATCATATTGGCATAAGATATAGGTGCTGGCATTTGAATTGGGTCTGGAGTTCGAAGCTTAGAAACTCCACTACCCTCACCGGCTTTTACCTGCACTTCCTTTGTACGGATGTTTTCTGCAATCAACTTGAAAGCAGCCCCAGCTCTTTCAGGTACTAGTACATCCCCATATACAGTTTGCATTATTTGTGCCTCATCCACCTTTAAATTTGCCTTATTTAAACATTTTTTGGCCCTGTGCCAACTTTTTAGCTTCACACAATTTTACATTTATGGAAGAAACATTATCATTACTCTCAGCCGTTTCTTTAACACCTTTAAAAAAAAATTTGACAGTAGCAGTAACATTGCTCCGTCCGGGCATCTGCCTATCATCCGTCATCGCACAATTTGTATCCATTTTTTCACTGTCCATATTTCCCCCTCCCCCAGCTGCCCTGCAAGGTTAGGAGTACTGTCTGCAATGTAGACAAAACTTTCCCCTTTACCTGCACCCACAGCCTGAGTTAGAGCACTGTCCTGTATCATACAGTTTTTGTCATTGGTTTCAGACTTGTCACCCGGGTCTCCCCGGGACACAACATTTGCAACTCTCATACTTACTGCGTCCCGGGGGACCTGCGTCATTTTTTCGGTGCCTTTTCCCTCTGTATCGACTGGTCCAGCTGCAAGCTGCACTCTCTTTTCCTCTGAATCCATTTGCCAGGGCTTCTCACTCTGCAGCAGCATCTTGCTTGCCTGTCTGATAGTGTTTTTCTCCATGCCGCTAGTTTTTTCCATCAGCTGATCTGGACTTGCAGGGAATGGGCCACCTCCTCTGCAACTGCTCTCCATGACCTCATCTGCATCAGCTGGAGCAAGGGAATCCTAAAGCTCCTGGCTTGCAATTAACCCTTTCTCCGCCTGAGGTAAATCTTTGATTTTTCTTTCACCTTTCATTTTTTTTGCAATATGAGTCTTTAACTTTGACAAGATTTTTGAATTTGTAACAATCTTATCTCTCCATACTTGGGGCTCCCATGAATGGCCAGAATTTCTCTTTTTCTTTGCTTTATAGACTCTTTAATAAACTTTTTTTGCCTCTTTACTTAATTCCTCCAGACCCATTTTCTCAAAAGCATTATCTTCTTCTGCACTTAAGTCTTCATCCTCAGACTGCATTTCTTCCTCAGACTCTTCTGACATCATTTTACTAGGTCCCCCCACAGCGACTGCTATGTCACCACCGGCGTTTGCATCCCCGCCGGGTTCTTCCATCATTTCCCCCCGTGGCTGGCTTGCCACAGGGGTACCTCCGGATTCATCCGGGGGGACATTTTCCATTGTACTCACTGTATCTTTGTCTGAGGCTCCTGCTGCAGGTGTTGCAACAGCAGGGATATTCTTCCTCTTGGATTGGCTCTCAACTGCATGGCCTCCTCCACGTACCATAGAAAGGTACAGCAGGCCCATGCCTGCAAACTTCCCCCACCAGGGTCCCCTGGCTTGGGGATTCCCAGAGGAGGAGCTACTGCAAAAGTCTGAGTCTCTACCTTCTCAGGAGCACCTGCAACACACACCCTCCTTGCAGATCACCTCAGTGCTGTGAGGCAGTAATGCTAACCATTACACCGTCCGTGCTGCACTGTATATATAACACATGATGGGAATGGAACCCATGACCTCAGTGCTGTGAGGCAGTAATGCTAACCATTACACCGTCCGTGCTGCACTGTATATATAACACATGGTGGGGATAGAACCCATGACCTCAGTGCTGTGAGGCAGTAATGCTAACCATTACACCAACCGTACTGCCTGTATATATAACACATGGTGGGGATAGAACCCATGACCTCAGCGCTGTGAGGCAGTAATGCTAACCATTACACCATCCATACTGCCCCGTATATATAACACATGGTGGGGATAGAACCCATGACCTCAATGCTGTGAGGCAGTAATACTAACCATTACACCATCTATACTGCCCCCTATATATAACACATGGAGGGAATAGAACCCATGACCTCAGTGCTGTGATGCAGTAATGTAACTATTACACCGTCCGTACTGCTCCGTATATATAACACATGGTGGGAATAGAACCCATGACCTCAGTGCTGTGAGGCAGTAATGTAACCATTTCACCGTCCGTACTGACCAGTACAGTATATATAACACATGGTGGGAATAGAACCCATGACCTCAGTGCTGTGAGGCAGTAATGATAACCATTACACCATCCGTGCTGCTCCGTATATATAACACATGGGGGGAATAGAACCCATGACCTCAGTGCTGTGAGGCAGTAATGCTAACCATTACACTATCCGTATTGCCCCGTATATATAACACATGGTGGGAATAGAACCCATGACCTCAGCGCTGTGAGGCAGTAATGCTAACCATTACACCATCCATACTGCCCCGTATATATAACACATGGTGGGGATAGAACCCATGACCTCAGCGTTGTGAGGCAGTAATGTAACCATTACACCGTCTGTACTGCCCAGTATATATAACATATGGTGGGAATAGAACCCATGACCTTAGTGCTGTGAGGCAGTAATGTAACCATTACACCATCCGTACTGCCCTGTATATATAACACATGGTGGGAATAGAACCCATTACCTCAGTGCTGTGAGGCAGTAATGCTAACCATTACACCGTCCATACTGCCCCGTATATATAACACATGGTAAGAATAGAACCCATGACCTCTACGCTGTGAGGCAGTAATGTAACCATTTCACCATCCATACTGCCCCGAATATATAACACATGGTGGGAATAGAACCCATGACCTCAGTGCTGTGAGGCAGTAATGCTAACCATTACACCATCCCTACTGCCCCAAATATATAACCCATGGTGGGAATAGAACCCATGACCTCAGCGCTGTGAGGCAGTAATGCTATAACCATTACACCGTCCGTACTGCCCCGTATATATAACACATGGTGGGGATAGAACCCATGACCTCAGTGCTGTGAGGCAGTAATGTAACCATTACACCATCCGTACTGCTCCGTATATATAACACATGGTGGGAATAGAACCCATGACCTCAGTGCTGTGAGGCAGTAATGCTATAACCATTTCACCATCCGTACTGCCCCGTATATATAACACATGGTTGGGATAGAACCCATGACCTCAGTGCTGTGAGGCAGTAATGTAACCATTACACCATCCGTACTGCCCCGTATATATAACACATGATAGGGGTAGAACCCATGACCTCAGCGCTGTGAGGCAGTAATGCTATAACCATTTCACCATCCGTACTGCCCCAGGGTTGAGGACAGAGACGTTTAGTAATGTCCCACTGCCCCATGTGCAGGCCGCACTATACTGAAGAAGGCCGGAAGGCTGGGGAACACTTGATTGCAATGACGGTAAAATTGGTGCATGGAGGGGAAGGGGGTGAGCAGCATGCTTTTTGGGTGCTGGGCTCACCTCTAGGGAGGCAATGATAAATGGGGATGTGACACACAGTCAAGCATGCACACATCATAGAGAATGCACTAGGGCACACACAAGTGTGAGGGAGAAAAGTTCTGAATGAACAGGCTAAAGCCACTGCATACATTTGCAATGGCCCTGTACAGCAAATGGTATAAATCTGGGCCAGGTGAATGCACAATTTACAGGAGCCAGGCAAAATCTGGGGCCAGAGGGCTACAAAGGCAGTGATCAGGCTGATTGAGAGAGGGAGAGAGGAGGTAGAGAGGGTGAGCGAGTGATCTTTATTATATTTCTTTCTTTTAAAAAAAAAGCATGCATTCTAACAAACCCAGCACTTCAGGCAGAGTAACTGACACTTTTGTGACTGAAGTGCCTGATTTGTTTGGGCCACCACAGTCCAAACTACTAATGGGTTTAAGGAGGCTAATGGTGTTATTTATTGGCAAAATTGAAACAAGCCAACTCAACATCATCCTTATCATTACCCTCCTCAATGTTGCTAATACAGGTTGAGTATCCCTTACCCCAAATGCTCGGGACCACAAGCATTCCAGATACAGATACAGTAAACTTCCGTATACTATGCAGTCCCCACTTACTTAAAAAATCATTTTTATTTAATTTATATAAACGGAAGTATGTCACCTCCCACTGCCCTATAAAAGCAGCGACCCAGCTCCCAGTCATTCACTATCAGCCAGTGGAGGAGCCATACACAGTGTTCACATGTTAGGTGTACGTGTTTCTTTCATCTGTAACCCCTAAAAATATAAAAGTTCAACTTTGTTTTGTTTACTTTGTTCATACTTAATCAAAAGACCTTATATACACATTTTATGTTTGTTGCATCCGTCCTATGCCCTGTTCGGGAATATGTATCCAGCCTTTTAGCTGTATCTTTTCAGTAGAATAAACGGACAATTTCCAAAATTATATAGAAAAATACAATACTTCATATTGTGTGACTACTGAAAATAAGGTCTTTGCCTGGGGAGCCAACTCCAGTCCTCGAGAGCTACCAACAGTTAATGTTTTCCAGGTCTCCTCACAGAATCACAGGTGACGTAATTGGCTCCACCTGTGGATCACTTATAATGTGTCAGACAGTAATGAGTGCACCTGTGCAGCAGCTACTGTAGGTTGTCTGGGAAATGTGAACTGTTGGATGCTCTCGAGGACTGGAGTTGGCTCCCCCTGATCTATGCGATCATCCCCCTTTTTAGGTGTATTACCCTTCCTGGGAGATTGCTACATTACTATGGAGGAAAAACCATTCTTTAGAAAACTCTAATGGTGTGTACACACGGGGGCGATTTGCCGTGCTATGCGAGTCCCGATACGATCGGATCGCATCGGGACTCGCATCTTATGGCATGCATGGAGGGGCACAATTTAGACTATATAGTGCAGATTTGCACTATATAGTCTTGGCTGCCCTCTCTATCTGGCTGCCGATTTGCGGTCACACGGGAGCGCGCATCGGCAGCGCATCGGGCTCGCAAGCCCTAAAAACACATGCGATTTGCATGCAATGTGGCTTCCGATGTTCACTATATCGGCAACATCGGAAACATATCTCACCGTGTGTACACACCATAAGTTAGGACTTACCGTATTTAAAAAAATTAGGCATGTGCCTACCTATATATATATTTTTCTTATTTATATTGTTATGTTAAAGGACTATATCAAAAATACTAGTCGTAGGAATTCTAGTGAATCTTGTTTTGTTATAGGCCCCTCTTTGGCCGAATAAAGATTCTATTTCTCCAAAATTCACTTCACTTTCTCTACTAAATTGATAGGTGAGAAATTGTATATTAATTTCATCACATACAATTTTCCGAATACTGGATTTTCATTTATTATTGCTTGCTCATCCTCGGATCACAGCAATCTTATATTTTTATAGGTCCGTTCCGTTTTTAAATCAGTATAAGTGTCCATCGCTGTACAGACCTTACTGTGGGTATATATCATTTATTTTATTTATTTATATAAAAACGTATTTTTTGATGCTCAATAGCAAATGCCCTTTGTTTTTATGTATCACCTCTAGCCACGCCCCTGATTAAGTTATTTTGACGAAATGCGTTTGGTTGGTTGTGAAATAAAGAACTATCTGTTTTGAACGAAGTCTAGGTCTTATTTTGGAAATTGACAAAATAACTTGTATACAAAGGGGGGAAATTTACTAAAAAAAATGAGTGGAAAAAAAATTGTATTTTCATACGAAAATACAATTTTTTGGGGTGTATACGTATTTTTGGCATTTACTATGCCAAAAAAACATATTTTTGTATTCTTAATGATGGGACATTCGTATTTGTATTTACAAATACGAATGTCTACACCATCGAAAGAATACGGCAGAAATCACCATTCAAAAGATTAGTGGTTCCTGATTTACTAAGCGGCCGTATTGATAATACAGCCGCAAATTAGTGTAAAACTGCCACGAAAATACGGCAGAAGCCTGCACGGATCAGTCAGATCCGTGCAGGCTGCAGTGTAAAAAAATAGAGAAATAAATAAATAAAAACAGCGTGGGGTCCCCCCCACAGCTGTAACCAGCACCAGGCTGAAAGAGCCGGGGCCGGTAAATAAAAATCAGGAAATCCGACAAATAGGGGTTACCCGATTTTTTAAAACCAGTCCCAGGCTCCAGGTCCGGGGCTGGTTTCCAAAATACGGGGGACAAAATGACTAGGGGTCCCCCCCCACAGCTGAAACCAGCACCAGGCTGAAAGAGCCGGGGCCGGTAATAAAAAATCAGGAAATCCGACAAATAGGGGTTACCCGATTTTTTAAAACCAGTCCCAGGCTCCAGGTCCGGGGCTGGTTTCCAAAATACGGGGGACAAAATGACTAGGGGTTCCTCGTATTTTAAGAACCAGTTTTAGGCCAAACCAGCCAGCAGGGTAATGCCACAGCCGGGGGGAGACTTTTTACACAAGCCCCCCCGGCCAAAGCATTCAGCCCCTGACCGGTCAGCCTGACCAGGGGCCCTGGGGGAGTTGGGACCCCCCCAATAAAGGGGTTCCCCCCCTCCAGGACTTACCTGACCAGGCTGAAGCCTGGTGCTGTCCTCGATGCCCCTGGGCGGTGGACACCGGGCTGATTCGGTGTAAAAAAATAGATGTAAAAACTATTGTTTTAAACTGTGGAACTATGAGTCCCAGCAAGCCTCCCCCGCAAGCTGGGACTTGGAGAACCACAAGTCCCAGCCTGCGGGGCATTAAAGGGCCCGCTGGGTCTTGTAGTTCCACAGTAAAAAAAATAGTTAAATAAATACACATTACACAAATACATACTGATACTTATCTTGAGCCCGTAGGTAGGTCCCAGGGTCTTGATCCGATGCCTTGTCCTGCTCCATGTCGGCGGTCGGCTCCATCTGTGTCGGCGGCGTCTGTGTCGGCGGCGTCTATCCGGGTCCGAAGAAATCCATGGGGGACCTGTGGAAGGAAATCCTACTCACCCAGGTCCTCCATGGAAGATCTGAAGTCTTGATCCGCCGTAGTCCTGGGCTTCTGTCATCTTCTGTGACACGCCGGCAACTCCATCGGCTCCCCGCATCGGACTGTCAGAGAGGCGCAGAGATCCTTCATCCTCCGCGCCTCTCATCAGAATGATTCTATTGGCCACTTAGCGGCCAATCAGAAGCCGCGCTAAGCGGCCAATAGAATCATTCTGATGAGAGGCGCGGAGGATGAAGGATCTCTGCGCCTCTCTGACAGTCCGATGCGGGGAGCCGATGGAGTCGCTGGCTTGTCACAGAAGGTGACAGAAGTCCAGGACTACGGCGGATCAAGACTTCAGATCTTCCACGGAGGACCTGGATGAGTAGGATTTCCTTCCACAGGTCCCCCATGGATTTCTTCGGACCCGGATGGACGCCGCCGACACAGATGGAGCCGACCGCTGACATGGAGCAGGACAAGGCACTGGATCAAGACCCTGGGACCTACCTACAGGCTCAAGATAAGTATCAGTATGTGTGGGCTTTGGATGTCTTAAAGTTTTATTGTGTGTCAATGTGTATTTACAGTATTTCACTATTTTTTTTAGTGTAGAACTACAAGTGCCAGTGGGCCCTTTAATGCCCCACAGGCTGGGACTTGTGGTTCTCCAAGTCCCAGCTTGCGGGGGAGGCTTGCTGGGACTCATAGTGCCCCAGTTTAAAGCAATAGTTTTTACATCTATTTTTTTACACTGAATCAGCTCGATGCCCACCGCCCAGGGGCATCGAGGACAGCACCAGGCTTCAGCCTGGTCAGGTAACTCCTGGAGGGGGGGGACGCCTTTATTGGGGGGGTCCCCACTCCCCCAGGGCCCCTGCCCATGCTGACTGGTCAGTAGGGATGAATGTTTTGGCCGGGGGGACTTGTGTAAAAAGTCTCCCCCTGGCTGTGGCATTACCCTGCTGGCTGGTTGTGCCTGGGGCTGGTTCTTAAAATACGGGGGACCCCTACTCATGTTGTCCCCTTTATTTTAGGAACCAGCCCCTGACCTGGAGCATGGGGCTGGTTTTAAAAAATCTGGGAACCCCTATTTGTCGGGTTCCCTGATTTTTAATTACCGGCCCCGGCTCTTTCAGCCTGGTGCTGGTTACAGCTGTTGGGGGGACCCACCGCTGTTTTTTTTTATTATTATTATTTATTTTACAATTTCTTTTTACACCTTGCAGCCTGCACGGATCTGACTGATATGATGGATCTGACTGATCCGTGCAGACTGCCTACACCCCCTGCAGTTTGCCTACCGAGCAAACAGAAGTGTCGAGGATGCAGTCAACCTAGGGCTGCACCACATTCTACAGCACCTGGACAGTTCAGGCACCTATGCAAGGATACTATTTGTTGATTTCAGCTCGGCATTCAACACTATCATCCCTCACATCCTGGAGCCAAAACTCCGTTCACTAGGAGTCCCAGAACCTACATGCTCCTGGATCACTGACTTCCTGACTGAAAGGAAACAGGCGGTGAAAGCAGGCGCATTTATTTCAAACACATGCACAATTAGCACCGGTGCCCCTCAAGGATGTGTCCTCTCCCCCCTGCTCTTCTCCCTCTACACAAACGACTGCACCTCAGCAGAACAGTCAGTAAAAAATATAAAATTTGCAGACGACACAACGGTTATCGGCCTAATCATAGATGGAAACGAGTCGGCATACAGACGGGAGGTGGATCGGCTAACTAGATGGTGTAGCGAAAACAACCTTGACCTCAACCCCCTCAAAACGGTGGAGATGGTGGTGGACTTCAGAAGGAAACCAAATGCCATGCACCCACTCATAATATCTGACAGAGTAGTGTCGAGGGTCGACTCCTTCAAATTCCTAGGAACAAAGATTTCATGCGACCTCAAATGGGGTCCCAACATCATTACAACTGTCAAGAAGGCCCAGCAGCGGTTGTTCTTCCTGAGGCAACTCAAGAAATCCAACATCCCGCAGGAGCTGCTGCTCATCTTCTACACTGCCATAGTAGAGTCTGTCCTTTGCTCCTTGATCACAATCTGGTTCGGAGGAGCAAACGAGAATGACAGACGAAGGTTGCAAAGAGTGGTGAGGATGGCAGAAAAGATCATTGGGTCGGAGCTCCCCACTGTCCAAGAACTATACCTAGCCAGGGTCAATAAGCGTGCAGGAAAGATCTTGGCGGACAAGCTACACCCTGGCCACAACCTGTTTGAACCCCTTCCGTCAGGCAGACGTTTTAGGTCCATCCCAGCAAAGACGACAAGAACTACAAAAGGCTTCTTCCCAATAGCTGTCCACCAACTAAACCGGTATTGAACATACCAAATACCAAATACTAACTCGAACTTTTCTAGATACATGTGAAATGTATGTGATGTATGTTTATGCCTCTCTTCCCACCCCTTTGTGTTCCCTGCTTGATGCTGCACTGTTACCACAAAAAATTCCAAGCATACGCAAGTATACCTGGCCAATAAAGATGATTCTGATTCTAATTCGTATTAGCGGCCGTATATACGGCCGCTAATACGAATTAATACACCATCGGAGGGTTACAAAGCAGTCGTATATGACTGCTTTGTAAATCCCCCTCCAGAACATGACTTTGCATACGATGTAAGCAGTCGTATTAATTCGTAGCAAGAATACGAATACAATTTTTTGTATTCGTATTCTTAGTAAATTTCCCCCAAAGTGTGGTCATTGCATCTTGTGAATTGAATAATCATAGTAATTGGCTAGGTGATCTCACCAAAAGGAGAGCCTTATCGTATAATAGAATTAGCGCATAAACGGTGGTCACATTGTTCTATTAAAAAATGTTTGTTGTGTTCTATTAAAAAATGCTGTTAAGATTTCAGGTGCACCATCATACCAAGTCACACTGCGTTCACACATTGGGGTACGTTTTCTGAGTCCCCATGATCCAGACAAGTTGTAACGATCTGTGTGTTCTATAGTTACTATATTATTTGTTTTACCTGTGGAACTACATGTACCAGTGAGCCGTGTAGTGCCACACATGTGGTTCTCCAAGTACCAGAATGTGGGAAAAGCTTGCTGGGACCTGTAGTTCCACAGGCAAACTATGAACTTCTATTTTTACACTTGAATGATTTCAACTCGGCACATACTGCCCAGGGGTGCTGAAGATAGCCCTGTGCTTCAGCCTTGGGTGTCCTAGAGGGGGGACCCCTTTACTGGGGGCGCCCACACCCCCAGGGACCCTAGTTGGGTGTAATGCCACAGCGGCAGGGACCGATATAAACATGTTTTCCTGGATTTACCTTACTCACTAGTGCAGCACAGTACTGGTCTAAATAATATGGGGGACATCATCAATCTTTTCTTCCATGTCTTTGGTACCGGGACCAAGAGTCTGGCGCTGGTAATATAAATGCAGGGCTGGTTATACTGAGGAGGGGGGACCCCAAGCCCTTTTTGCTTTTCATTTTAACTGTTTCTGTACATTGTATACACAGAAGCATTGCACGGATCTGACTGATGCGTCTGCAAACCCACAGCCAAAAGCTGCTGTTTCTGAGAAGTTCTTTATCAGCTAAATTTACAGACGAGTTTGCAAATACAAATGATAGTAAATTCCCGTGTGGTCCTTGTCCCTGAGGAACGTCCTGCCGAGTTTGGCCGATGGTCTATTGATTTGACTATTGATTCTGTCTGTATTTTCTGTCATATCTGAGGATACTCTGCCGGGTTTTGCGTTAGTAATTCCCCTTTTCCACTAGCAAAAATAACCCGGGTCGATGCGCGGGGGCAGTGCATGGCCGGATTAACAATGGGCCTGATGGAGCTACAGCTCCAGGCCCAATCTCCAAATAGGCCCGTTTTGTAGACGAGGACTGGGGCTTTCCAACGAGTGAAGCCCCATGTTGCTAGCCCCCCAGGAACCCCGAAGATACCGCCAGGCAAAGCTGGAACGTTTTCCCCATAGAATAACACGGGACCCTCTAATTCCGACCCCCACCTGGTTCTAACGGCTGCCAGTTCCCCCTCCGGCATCACAAAAGCTCGAGGTTGATCTTAGTCAAACCCTAATCGCTGGGCCTTCAATCCGATACCAGGCTGGTCCATATGGGTTCATTGGTTCTAGAGATATTGCGGGTAAACCGATTTTTTTTTTTTCTGAAATGTAATTTCATGGATGTTCATGTTGTTTGAGGACAGATTTCTCTGGAACCAAACGGCCCAGTTTCATGGGACCAAAATCAGGATCATGATCATTCGGAGCCCACTTAAAAGTTCTTCAATATGATAGTGGTCTCATGTAAATGGGTCAGTTGGTTCCGAAGATATAGCCGGTTAACGGGGGGGAGGGGTGGTTTTCTCTCCCCTTCACACTAGAAAATGCAGGGACTACGCTGGTGTAAAAGGGCCCAACCTAATTTAATACAGTGATGTCATCTCAATAAGCCGACATTTCAGGATGATCATTGAGATGACATCACTGTATTAAATAAATTATTTTGGATACTTGAGGAGACTCCTGAGTGCCACTGCATACTACCCAATCTATATAGATATAGATAAAGAGAGATAAGCCGGGAGTTTGTCCAGCACTCTCGTTGAGAATAACGCCGCGGTGCCTTCCTCACATTAATGTAGAAGAAATCGTTTTTTGGGAGTTTGGTGCAGTGACTCCAAAGAAACAGGCGGCACTCAATCAGCTGGAGGGTATCCAATTTTTATGTCATTAAAGTAGAGATACAGGGGGAGATTCTGTAAAGCAGAAATGCGGTAAAAACCCTGTTTTCGGGGTTTCTACCGCATTTCTATATGCTATATGCCCCCTCCGCAGTGCCAGCGCTGCGGAGGGAATCGTCAGCTAAAGCTGGCGAATCCCTGCAGAAGCCTATGGGCTTCTTACCGCAGCGCTGTTTGAGGGATCCGTCACGGATCCCTCCCAGCGTGCCCTGCGGCCGGCGCCGGGGTCTGCGCATGCGCAGATGGACTCCCGGGTCACAGACCCGGAAGTCCAGTGCCGGCACCGCATCGCAAGGGACAGCTCTTACCGCAAGAGCTGTCCCTTGCGTTAATAACGGCATATGTTACAGCATATGCCGTTATTAATAATGCGGTAGCCGGCGATAATGGGCGCGGATGTTACAACATCCCGCCCACAAGCATTTGCGGCTTTATCATCAGGACTTGTGCTCTGTAAAAGTGCATAAAGTGCTGTGCAGAAAAGGTAGAGCTCAAAAACTAGGTGACCACCGCACGACGCCGGCGCCAGCCCACTGCGCCTTTAGACTGAATACTTTGTCACCTATGGGGCTCAATGCGCAGATTGCGTGGAATGCATATAATATCTTATACTAATTGCTATGGCGATATCTATAGTAACCTATGCCTTCTATATAGATTTCATAGCACTAGAAAGAGTACTGTGTATTGTCCACATAACTGTAAAAAGTGTGTTTATGTCCCGGCATGGAAATATGAAATATGAATGTTCCGTCGTTGTGTTATTTAACGGCTATAATTCCCCTCGCTCACATTGGCATTTCTAGCAGCCATACCTTTCACATGCGTTTGTATAATACGCCACTTTGTTTACATCCAGCAGGTTTGCATGCTGGTCTTATTTTCAAGTCCCCCCCCCACAGAGCTGATGATGCCGGCCAGTAGCGTTCCTGGTCCCTTAACAATGGCCCGGTGACATCACAGGGCGGGGCTGGAATCCCAGAAGCGCAGTGGGCTGGCGCCGGCGTCTGTGCAGTGGTTACTAGGGGGGTTATTCTAGTTCATTCTTTCTGACAAAATCCTTCTTAGATGGACAAAACCATGTGCACTGCGGGTGGGGCAGATGTAACTTGTGCAGAGAGAATTAGATTTGGGTGGGGTTTTTCTTCAAAGTGAGATATATATTGCAGTGTAAAATCATGCAGTCAGTATTTTCCCTGCACAGAAACAAAATAACTCACCCAAATCTAATTCTATCTGCACATGTTACATCTGCCCCCCTGCAGTGCACATGGTTTTGTCCATCTAAGAAGGATTTTGTCAGAAAGAATGAACTAGAATAAACCCCCTAGTTTTTGAGCTGCTAAGAGAGTGCACAGCTCTACCTTTTCTGCACAGCACTTTATGCACTTTTACAGAGCACAAGTCCTGATGATAAAGCCGCAAATGCTTGTATCTCTACTTTAATTACATAAAAATTGGATACCCTCCAGCTGATTGAGTGCCGCCTGTTTCTTTGGGGTCCCTGCACCAAACTCCCAAAAACCTATTTCATATAGATAGATAGATAGATAGATAGATAGATAGATAGATAGATAGATAGATAGATAGATAGATAGATAGTTGAAAGTATTTACACAAATAGAGACACACCCATGAGCAGACCACCAACCAGAACACTGGTCACGCCCCCACATTATTAGGTCCTGGTCACAACCCCTATTATTGTGCATAATAGGCCCTTGATCATTTTCAGCTCCAGGCCCATTTATACCTTAATCTGGCAATGGGGCAGTGGTGTAAGTTCTTCCCAGTTGCCCGGAGGCAAATAAATATTGGTGCCCCCAACCCCCCCCCCCCACACACACACACACACATACACACACACACACACAGCACCTTAAATAAATATATGTATGCATGCATGTGTGTATTTTATGTATATTATGTTTAAAATAAAGAAAGTGTGACGTCTATGGGCAGAATTCAATGTGAATACTGGCGACGTGCAGCGAATCCTGTTTAGGATTCGCTGCACATTCGCCACTGCTCGCTGCGTTCCGGAGCCTCGCCAGCTCCGGTATTCAACAAGTCAGGGGCTCGCTGCCCCTGACCGGCGAATTTGAGCTCCTGCGGCGGACGCCGCAGGGAGCCTTAGGACGGTGGCAGGCAGGGAGATGGAAGTCTCCCTGCCTGCCCCAGAACGTTTGTGGGGGGGAGGTGGGCTCCCCGGGTGCCAGGCAGCACAGGCTGCCCCCTGGGGGTGCCAGCAGGGGACCGGGTATATTCACTACACCCGATCATGCATATGTAATGATCAGGTGAAGTGAATATATGAATATCTAATGAGCGGCTCGGCTCCGGCCCCCTGCTGGCTGGTCTGTGTAAAAAAAATATATATATATTTTTTTTTAAATTAAATATATATTCATGTGCTTACAGCACATGAATAAAAATAGCATGCCCCTCTTAAGAACAAAATTCCTGATTTTTTTGACACCAAATGTAAAAAACAAAACACTTTATTTTAAAAGTTCACATTCCACTTCACCATAAAAAGATAGCGATTGCTACTCGGTGAATCATGGCGAAAAAAAACCTTGAAATGTATTCGCCATCTGCTCATTGAATAGGGTGATTCACCGTTTTAGTCAGAAATTCGCCTTACAGCACAAATTCGCCATAAAAACCTGGCGAATCAGCCTCATTGAATACCGCCCTATGAGGTGAAGTCAGCCACAAAAGCGATATTGATGTCTTTCAATTAACTGCTTTAAACTTGCAGGGGAGGAGAGGTGCCCCCTGGAAGCGGAAGCCCGGTGGCAGATGACTCCATTGCTGTTCTGCCTCCGCGGGGGTGTTACTTTCATTTTTACTAACAGCAGCAAGAACATTATACTGCGTATAAAAGGGCTTTACCTTGTTTCTCATTCCTTACCTACAGAGCGCAGACCTATCACTGTACATGTTGTTCCTCTGGTCGCACTGCACCGCCGTATGTTCCTGCTCGCACTGCGCGTCCCCGGTGCGGGAATCAGCATTTCCAGCTCCTCTTCTATAAAGACAACAGAGGCAATGAGCAGCGCGGTGATTGGCTGCACTGTAACCAATCACTGTACAACTACTGTAACTTCATGCGGAATGTGTCAGTTACCAGCGGACGCCGGAGCTGCTCCAAATGTGTCTCTCAGGGCCCCCTTCCTCACCATCCCCGCCAATGCTCACCCTAACCCACCGTTCCATGCTCACTGCCTCTCCTGTCTGTCTGCCCCTCCCTCTCAGAATGTAAGATGTTCCGAGCAGGACCCTCTCTCCTCATGTGCTTTTACTTTGATGATCATCTTCATATTCCCTATAACAGCACCTACAGTAGCCCTCAGTGCTGGTGGCGCATTGCTGCTTATACAGTATCAGTGCTATAATCTCTGATGCATCTACACCATCTACTACATGTAATGACTTCACAGAGGGCCTTATTCTAGTTCACTCTTTCTGACAAAATCCTTCTTAGAAGGACAAAACCATGTGCACTGCAGGTGGGGCAGATGTTACTTGTGCAGAGAGAATTAGATTTGGGTGGCAATTTTTACACTGCAATATAGATCTCACTTTAAAGTAAAACCCCACCCAAATCTAATTCTCTCTGCACGAGTAACATCTGCCCCACCTGCAGTGCACATGGTTTTGTCCATCTTAGAAGGATTTTGTCAGAAAGAGTGAACTAGAATAAGGCCCATAATGACCCCACGTCTGTCACACTGACCTGTAGCTGATGAGACCACTGTAGATGAGCGGAAACAGTAACATACACAGAAATATCTGTATGAAGCCATTATCTGCAGACAGCCACCCCCACCAGGTCTTCGTGAGGAATATCTGTGGGGACAGAGAACACATACACTTAGTATATATACAGTATCTGTAGGGACAGAGAACACATACACATTGTATATAAAGTATCTGTGGGGACAGAGAACACATAGTATATACAGTATCTGTGGGGACAGAGAACACATACAGTATCTGTGGGGACAGAGAACACATACACACAGTATATATACAGTATCTGTGGGGACAGAACACATACACATTGTATATACAGTATCTGTGGGGACAGAGAACACATACACATTGTATATACAGTATCTGTGGGGACAGAGAACACATACACACAGTATATATACAGTATCTGTGGGGACAGACAACACATATACATTGTATATACAGTATCTGTGGGGACAGAGAACACATACACATTGTATATACAGTATCTGTGAGGACAGAGAACACATACACATTGTATATACAGTATCTGTGGGGACAGAGAACACATACACATTGTATATACAGTATCTGTGGGGACAGAGAGCACATACACATTGTATATACAGTATCTGTGGGGACAGAGTACACATACACACAGTATATATACAGTATCTGTGGGGACAGAGAACACATACACACAGTATATATACAGTATCTGTGGGGACAGAGAACACATACACACAGTATATATACAGTATCTGTGGGGACAGAGAACACATACACATTGTATATACAGTATATGTGGGGACAGAGAACACATACACAGTATATACAGTATCTGTGGGGACAGAGAACACATACACAGTATATACAGTATCTGTGGGGACAGAGAACACATACACAGTATATATACAGTATCTGTGGGGACAGACAACACATATACATTGTATATACAGTATCTGTGGGGACAGAGAACACATACACATTGTATATATACAGTATCTGTGGGGACAGAGAACACATACACAGTATATACAGTATCTGTGGGGACAGAGAACACATACACAGTATATACAGTATCTGTGGGGACAGAGAACACATACACATTGTATATACAGTATCTGTGGGGACAGAGAGCACATACACACAGTATATATACAGTATCTGTGGGGACAGAACACATACACATTGTATATATACAGTATCTGTGGGGACAGAGACCACATACACATTGTATATACAGTATCTGTGGGGACAGAGACCACATACACATTGTATATACAGTATCTGTGGGGACAGACAACACATACACAGTATATATACAGTATCTGTGGGGACAGAGAACACATACACAGTATATATACAGTATCTGTGGGGACAGAGAACACATACACATTGTATATACAGTATATGTGGGGACAGAGAACACATACACAGTATATACAGTATATGTGAGGACAGAACACATACACATTGTATATATACAGTATCTGTGGGGACAGACAACACATATACATTGTATATACAGTATCTGTGGGGACAGAGAGCACATACACATTGTATATACAGTATCTGTGGGGACAGAGAGCACATACACATTGTATATACAGTATATGTGGGGACAGAGAACACATACACACAGTATATATACAGTATCTGTAGGGACAGAGAACACATACACATTGTATATACAGTATCTGTGGGGACAGAGAACACATACACATTGTATATACAGTATCTGTGGGGACAGAGAGCACATACACATTGTATATACAGTATCTGTGGGGACAGAGAACACATACACACAGTATATATACAGTATCTGTGGGGACAGAGAACACATACACATTGTATATACAGTATCTGTGGGAACAGAGAACACATACACACAGTATATATACAGTATCTGTGGGGACAGAGAACACATACACATTGTATATACAGTATCTGTGGGGACAGAACACATACACATTGTATATACAGTATCTGTGGGGACAGAGAACACATACACATTGTATATACAGTATCTGTGGGGACAGAGAGCACATACACAGTATATATACAGTATCTGTGGGGACAGAGAACACATACAGATTGTATATACAGTATCTGTGGGAACAGAGAACACATACACACAGTATATATACAGTATCTGTGGGGACAGAGAACACATACAGATTGTATATACAGTATCTGTGGGGACAGACAACACATACACACAGTATATATACAGTATCTGTGAGGACAGAACACATACACATTGTATATACAGTATCTGTGGGGACAGACAACACATATACATTGTATATACAGTATCTGTGGGGACAGAGAACACATACACAGTATATATACAGTATCTGTGGGGACAGAGAACACATACACATTGTATATACAGTATCTGTGGGGACAGACAACACATATACATTGTATATACAGTATCTGTGGGGACAGACAACACATATACATTGTATATATACAGTATCTGTGGGGACAGAGAACACATACACAGTATATACAGTATCTGTGGGGACAGAGAACACATACACACAGTATATATACAGTATCTGTGGGGACAGAGAACACATATACATTGTATATACAGTATCTGTGGGGACAGAGAACACATACACACAGTATATATACAGTATCTGTGAGGACAGAACACATATACATTGTATATACAGTATCTGTGGGGACAGACAACACATATACATTGTATATATACAGTATCTGTGGGGACAGAGAACACATACACAGTATATACAGTATCTGTGAGGACAGAACACATATACATTGTATATACAGTATCTGTGAGGACAGAACACATACACAGTATATATATATATATATATATACAGTATCTGTGGGGACAGACAACACATATACATTGTATATATACAGTATCTGTGGGGACAGACAACACATATACATTGTATATATACAGTATCTGTGGGGACAGACAACACATATACATTGTATATACAGTATCTGTGGGGACAGACAACACATACACACAGTATATATACAGTATCTGTGAGGACAGAACACATACACATTGTATATACAGTATCTGTGGGGACAGAGAACACATATGTCAGGATATCAGACTTAGAGTAAAACTGTAATTATGGTATTTTATTATGTGTAGTGATTAATGTACTATTTAGTCCGTCTGTACCCTGTGTACATCATGCTTATGTGACTAGTCCCCATTTGTGTGTATGTTCCCAGGACTTCATTCATATAATATCCTTATATGGTCACACAGGAAGCATCCTGTAACATGTTTAAAAAAAGGGGCAGACTAGATGGGCCAAGTGGTTCTTATCTGCCGTCAAATTCTATGTTTCTATCCCAGGAGAAACTACTGTATGTGATAGGGTCGCGGTGGGGATCCCTGTGGAATTCGGAGGACTAATCTCCTATCACTGCTGTGTGGATAAACAATAGTTTTGCTCTGTGGAATTGGTTTGGAACGGTGATGCTACAAGGACGGCCTGTGTGCACTGCTACCTGGATGTTTCTATACTACATTTGCCTCTTGTTCCTGTATATTATCTATTTGTATGCGGTGGAAAATAAACCGTTATTTTGGTATCATCTGCTCGGTGTCTGAATGATTGGGGAACCCGTATCCTCACAACATACGCAGTATATATACAGTACATATATATGAGATATATCTATGGGGACAGAGAACACACACACACTATATATATACAGTACATATATATGAGGAAAATCTGTGGGGACAGAGAACACATACACACAGGGTGTTGGTGGCCCACTGGGAAACCGGGCCATTTCCCGGTGGGCTGGTCCAGATTTGTCCACTTTTCTCCCTGGCTGGGTCGCCGACCATGCTACCAGGGCCGGCCGGAGCTGGAGAGATGACATCATCCTATGGGGAAGATACTTGCAGCCATATTTGTTTTGGGCAATGCCGCTGCCCATCTTTACAATCAGGCTGCAGATGGTAGCTTTTGGGTGACGTCACAACGTCACCCGCAACTGAGCTGCCTCCGTGTAACCAGGCTGTGTATGGGGCTGGTAGCTCATGGACCAATGGCGGTGCAGGGAGCGGCCTGGACAGTACAATCCCATCCCCCCCCCCGGTCAGTAGCATTACCACCACCGCCACCCCCCCCCCCTCCACCCCTCCAGTCAGTAGCATTAGCCCCCCCCCCCCCGGTCAGTAGCGCCACCACCGCCGTAGAAAGCCGCCCGTCCCCCCCACCCCGGTCAGTAGCGGTAGACCCTTACCTCCCCCCCCCCGGTCAGTAGCATGTGGGGACAGAGAACACATATACAGAGTATATACAGTACATGTATTTGAGGAATATCTTTGGTGACAGAGAACACATACTGTACACACAGTATATATATATATATATATATATATATATATATATATATATATATATATATGCAGGGCTATTTTTGTGCCGGAACGGTCCAGAACGCCGTTCCTGAAGCTGACCTGAAAAATTAGGTCACCAGGAACGGCATTCCGGAACCTCCTGGCCTAGCCCTCGCAGCCTCCGCGGCGGTACCAGTAGCACACACATGGGGGGGGGTTTCTGAGTACCCAGAAACCCCCCCAGGAGTCTAAATGTCATAGGCTGAAAGCTGAGGGTCCACTCTTTTCATGGGTACAAGAATTTTAAAAATCGGCCCTTGGGAACCGGAGATATCTGACTTCCAGCAGCTGGTTACTGCTCCAGCTCCACACACCTGGTAAAGCATGGCGAGCACAGCGGGCCCCGCGAGGGGATGCGGATTACTTTACATGTATTCCGCGTCCCCAGACACTGCGCTCACCATCTTTATAATATCAACTTTATAATATCAACTATGTGGATAGTGGGGGTATGAAAAGGTCGGGAGGACGCGTAACGCGTCCCCTGGTGGGGCTCACTGCGCTTGCCGTATTTCAGGCTGGTGTGGATTGTGGGGGTTTCAAATGGAGGCATTTGTCAGTATGTAACATGGAGCACTGGCAAATGCCTTCTTTATTGTGCATGAGATGCACTTGCGTCCGCATAACCCCCTTTGTGCAGGAGATGGACGTGCTACCGAACCCCCTAACCCCGTCTCCCTGAAGCAGAAACAGGGGATCTGTGTTAAAGGCGCTCACTAGGCTTGCCATGGATGCCGGAGACAGAGCCGGGCTGCCGCGGAGTCACTACGCTAACTATGCTAGGCAGCTGTTGGGCTACGCTGGCTGAGTAGATTAGCCTACTCTGAAAACGTAGCGTAGCCGGGTGCTGTGGTATTACACAAGTACCTCTATATCAACCAAACCCCTTCTTTTTCGCGCTAAATTCTGAGAGATTATTAGTTTGCTGCCTGTTTCCACAATACCCCTGTTGGCTAAGGGGAATTAGAAAAGATACGAGAACAAGTGTGGAATGGAGCACTTCTCAATTTCAGTCCATAATAAATTAAACAATGTCCATAACTTGGTGTTATTTACTTTATTAAAAGTCTTTTTAGAAAAAACGTGCTGTTTTCACCCGACGCGTTTCGCCCAACAAGGGGCTTCCTCAGGGGTATCAGCTTTATAGAATAACGTTGTGGTGAAACTACAAACAGGGTGGAAAGTGTGCGATTCTTTTCTCTAAGCCGAAAAGAATGCATTCTTGCTGAGCCAGACAAGTGAACACTTATCCAGGTGATCAATTGTATGGGCGATCCACTTGAATACCCGCATTTATTACCCCAAAACAACTCTCACTACCAGAGGCAGGGCCATTTCGGGCCAGTTATCAACCGATTGAGACAGTAGCATAGGCTGGGTGCCCTTCTCTTTCGGCTTAGAGGAAAGAATCGCACACTTTCTACCCTGTTTGTAGTTTCACCACAACGTTATTCTATAAAGCTAATACCCCTGAGGAAGCCCCTTGTTGGGGGGAAACGCGTCGGGTGAAAACAGCACGTTTTGTCTAAAAGACTTTTAATAAAGAGAATAACACCAAGGGACGTTTCTACAGGCGGACAAGCTGTGCAGCAGCCCGGGGTGCCGCACGGCTTGTCCACCTCTGTCACATAGCCGGGGCGCCCGGGCGGCAGCTGAGCTCCTCACAACGCCGCCGCCACCGCCTCCAAGTCTCCCCCGCCGCCTCCAAGTCTCCCCCGCCGCCGCCGCCTTGCGCATCTCTCCTTCCCCTCGCTCACTGTGTCATTGGGCTGGCAGCCAATCAGAGGACCTCGCGGGCTGGCAGCCAATCAGGAGCCAGCCTGCGAGGTATGAATGGCTGCCGGCTCAGGGACACATCGAAAGCAGCAGCAACATGCAGCGGTGGGGGACTGGAGGGGGGAGACCCAGAGAGAGAGTGAGTTGTGCTGCTGGCACTTTGGGAGAATGTGTGGCACTGTGGGGGCATATATGTGGCACTTTGGGGGCATATCTGTGGCACTGTAGGGGCATATCTGTGGCACTGTGGGGGCATATGTGTGGCACTGGGGACATATCTGTGGCACTAGGGGCATATTTGGCACTGTGCGGGCATATATATGTGGCATTGTGGGGGCATGTGTGTCACTGTGGGAGCATATCTGGCACTGGGGACATATCTGGCACTAGGGGCATACTGTATTTGGCACTATGGGGGCATATATATGTGGCACTGTCGGGGCATATATATGTGACACTGTGGGGGCATATATATGTGGCACTGTGGAGGCATAGCTGTGGCACTGTGGGGGCATATGTGTGGCACTGTGGGGGCATATTAGTAAACGGCATGAGTTGTGCGGCAGCGGCGTGTGGGGCATATTGTGTAATAGGCATTACGGTGTGGGGAGTATTGTGTAATTGCCATCACAGTGTGGGGTGTAACGGGCATCATAATGTGTAATTGTCATCATGGTGTGCGGCGTAATGTGTAATTGTCATCACGGTGTGCGACATAATGTGTAATTGTCATCACGGTGTGCGACAATGTGTAATTGTCATCACGGTGTGCGGCATCATGGATAAATAGTGTATAATGATTCAAGTAACCTGTCATTGTTTGGCCTTGATCTGTGAGGCGTACTAGGTCACTGTGTGGGCCTTTATATTTTTATGTCACTGTGTGGCCTTCAGCCCGCCAACTAAAGTGCGGGAGTACAATGACAATTCCTGCGGTAACCAATGTCTGGACATGCAGGTTGCAAAGGTGAGTTGTAAGGTAATTGTTTTCGGGCTAGACCACGCCCTTATATTAAGCCACACCCATTTGAAAAATAAACCACGCCCCCTATTTCGACAAATTTCTTCTATGTCGTGTTACCTTTTTTTTTGGGGGGGGGGGGGGGATTTTTATTCCTTTGCCCTGGGAGCTAAATTGTCTAGAAACGGCCCTGACACCAAGTTGTGGACATTGTTTAATTTATTATGGACTGAAGTTGAGAAGTGCCATTCCACACTTGTTCTCGTCACATATATATATATATATATATATATATACAGATGGGTCAGGTCCCATCTTTGCAGGGGACGGCGCTGGCGTCGCCAGCCGCCATCCCCCGCCAGCGCCATGGCGATGGTGAGAAGGGGACGCACGCGCACGAGAGGGCGCGCGCGTCCCCTTCCGACGGCGCTTCCATCAGTTCCCCGGGTCCCCGCCGGCTTGCCGGCGGTAACCCGGGGTCCCCGCCGCCTGCCCGCACCCCCCACTAACCCCCCCTAACCCTGTCCGTCTCCCTGAGGCGGAGACGGACAGGGTTTCCGTCGCGCTAGCGACGGACACTGAGACGCGCGTGCGCGTGAGACGCACGTGCGTCTCAGTCTCCTCGCTGGCGAGGCTGCTGGCGGGTCGCCAGCGCGTACGTTCTGGCGACCCGCCAGCAAGGATGGGTACAGTAACATACTGTATATATGAGGAATATTGGTGGGGACAGAGCACATACACACTATATATATACAGTACATATATATGAGGAATATCGGTGGGGACAGAGCACATACACACAGTATATATATATATATATATATATATATATATATATATATATATATATATACAGTACATATATATGAGGAATATCGGTGGGGATAGAGCACATACACACAGTATATATACAGTACATATATATGAGGAATATCAATGGGGACAGAGCACATACACACTGTATATATACAGTACATTTATATGAGGAATATCTGTGGGGACAGAGCACATACACACAGTATATATACAGTACATGTACAGTATATGAGGAATATCTGTGGGGACAGAGCACATACACACAGTATATATACAGTACATGTACAGTATATGAGGAATATCTGTGGGGACAGAGAACACACACACACTATATATATATACAGTACATATATATGAGGAATATCTGTGGGGACAGAGAACACACACACACTATATATATATATATACAGTACATATATATGAGGAATATCTGTGGGGACAGAGCACATACACACAGTATATATACAGTACATATATATGAGGAATATCTGTGGGGACAGAGCACATACACACAGTATATATACAGTACATATATATGAGGAATATCAATGGGGACAGAGCACATACACACAGTATATATACAGTACATATATATGAGGAATATCTGTGGGGACAGAGCACATACACACAGTATATATACAGTACATATATATGAGGAATATCTGTGGGGACAGCGCACATACACACAGTATATATACAGTACATATATATGAGGAATATCTGTGGGGACAGAGCACATACACACAGTTTATATATACAGTACATATATACAGGGCCGGACTGGCCATCTGGCACTTCTGGCAAATGCCAGAAGGGCCGATGGCCTTGTGGGCCGATTTTGTGCAGAAAGTGAGAACTTTCTGCAGCAGCATCGAGCCCAGTCCTGGCTTCACTCACTGTGCGCCGCTGACCGCGTCATTTGCATACGCGGCCGTACCTGGCCATCCAGTGACAGTCTGCAGCCAGCGTGGGTGGAGGGAGCTGGGAGGGCCCTCTCCCCACTTAAAGCACTGTAGCGGCAGTGCCGCACTATGACCTGGCCGCGACATCCCCCGCCAGGCGACATCCCCCCCCTCGTTGTTGCAGTGACGGACCTGGGAGCCTGACAGCCACCGGGAGCCGCACACATGATGGAGGAGCTGCACTCACAGTCCGCGGCCGCCCGACAGTTTACAGCTGCCTGCAGGTTAGACAGGGGAAATGGATGGGGAGAGGTATCGGGAAACAACTCCAGGACCAGTGAGAGCAATGTGTGCGTGTGTGTGTGACTTCTATGTGTAACAGTGTGTGTGTGTGACAGACTGTGTGTGCGTGCTGTGTGTTACAGTGGGTGCATGTTGTGTGTACAGTGTTTGCGTACTGTGTGTGACAGTGGGACGGTGTTTGAAGTTGAACATTGTGTAATGCAGTGTGCATCTGTCCTCAGAAAGGAAGGTGTCAGGCCAGTTCAGCAGCCTTGTGGTCTCCATAAAGCATTAATAAGTTTACTCCAGGGTGGATTGAACTACTTCAAGTTTATATGTGACCGCTGCAAACCAATCCATCCATGACAGGAGTTCCCTGTGTGTGTCATAATGTGTAATATGCATAATGGATTGTGTCGTAGTCTGTAATGAACATCATGGTGTGTTCCATACTGTGTAATGGGCACTACGGTGTGTTCCACAATGTGTAATGCCTCCTTTTTGTGATGCCACGCCTCATTTCCATGAGGCCACGCCCCCTTTTCGGTGCGCGGCTTCACCGCGAAAGGGTCCCGCCTACTGCGGGTGGGCCTGTGTGCTCAAAATGCCAGGGCCGATTTCTGGTCCCAGTCCGGCCCTGCATATACTGTATATGAGGAATATCTGTGGGGACAGAGCACATACACACAGTATATATACAGTACTTTTATATGAGGAATATCTGTGGGGACAGAGCACATACACACAGTTTATATACAGTACATATATATAAGGAATATCTGTGGGGACAGAGCACATACACACAGTATATATACAGTACATATATATGAGGAATATCTGTGGGGACAGAGCACATACACACAGTATATATACAGTACATATATATGAGGAATATCTGTGGGGACAGAGCACATACACACAGTATATATATATACAGTACATATATATGAGGAATATCTGTGGGGACAGAGCACATACACACAGTATATATACAGTACACATATATGAGTAATATCTGTGGGGACAGAGCACATACACACAGTATATATACAGTACACATATATGAGGAATATCGGTGGGGACAGAGCACATACACACAGTATATATATATATATATATATATATATATATATATATATATATATATATATATATATATATATATATACAGTACATATATATGAGGAATATCTGTGGGGACAGAGCACATACACACAGTATATATATATATATACAGTACATATATATGAGGAATATCTGTGGGGACAGAGCACATACACACAGTATATATATATATATATATATACAGTACATATATATGAGGAATATCTGTGGGGACAGAGCACATACACACAGTATATATACAGTGCACACACACACAGGAACTGAAGTGCGGGATGGATTGAAGGTAGTGGTGCAGATGGAGACTCTCTCATCCAGTGCCAGCGCTCGCCAGCACCTCCCCTCCGCCCCCCGAGCGCTGGTGGAGAGGGACTCCATTAAAACCTGGACGCTTGTGTGTCTCAGTCTTCGATGGCAGGGCAGCGGCATCCTGCCTGCCTCCGCTTCAGGGAGACGGGCAGGGTTAGGGGGGGGGGGCAGCGAGGGGGACCGGCGGCGGTGGGGACCTGGAGCAAGCTCCGTTGCCACAGAGCAGGCGGGCGTCTCGTGTGCACACGCCCCCTGGCGGGAGCTGGCGGCTGGCGGGGGCTGGTGAAAGCCCCTGCAAAGATGAAGCTGGCTTCATCTGTATATAGAGTGTTTGTAGGAGATAGGGGGAGTAGGGTATGTTGGGGGTACAGGGGTATGGGGTGCATGTGGGAAAACATGGGAAGTAGTAGTGTGTGGGTGGGTGGCCAGGGGGAGTAGTGTAAAGGTATAGCGGTATGGTGATAGCTGTTAGGGGGCGTATGTGGGCTGTGCAGCGGTGACAAAGGAGACGGAGAAGTGCAGGGGTAACGGACGTGGAGATGCAGTGGGACAGAGAGGTTCAATAGTGACAGAGAAGTGATGAGGTCGAAGAGGTAGAGGGAGTCAGACATTCAGGGGTGATGGGGGTGGAGAGGTGGAGGGAGTCAGAGATGCAGGGGTGATGGGGGTGGAGAGGTAGAGGGAGTGAGAGATGCAGGGGTGATGGGGGTGCAGAGGTGGAGGGAGTGAGAGATGCAGGGGTGATGGGGGTGGAGAGGTGGAGGGAGTGAGAGATGCAGGGGTGATGGGGGTGGAGAGGTGGGGGGAGTGAGAGATGCAGGGGTGATGGGGGTGGAGAGGTGGAGGGAGTGAGAGATGCAGGGGTGATGGGGGTGGAGAGGTGGAGGGAGTCAGAGATGCAGGGGTGATGGGGGTGGAGAGGTGGGGGGAGTGAGAGATGCAGGGGTGATGGGGTGGAGAGGTGGAGGGAGTGAGAGATGCAGGGGTGATGGGGGTGGAGAGTTGGAGGGAGTGAGAGATGCAGGGGTGATGGGGGTGGAGAGGTGGAGGGAGTGAGAGATGCAGAGGTGATGGGGGTGGAGAGGTGGAGGGAGTCAGAGATGCAGGGGTGATGGGGGTGGAGAGGTGGGGGGAGTGAGAGATGCAGGGGTGATGGGGGTGGAGAGGTGGAGGGAGTGAGAGATGCAGGGGTGATGGGGGTGGAGAGGTGGAGAGAGTCAGAGATGCAGGGGTGATGGGGGTGGAGAGGTGGAGGGAGTCAGAGATGCAGGGGTGATGGGGTGGAGAGGTGGAGGGAGTGAGAGATGCAGGGGTGATGGGGGTGGAGAGTTGGAGGGAGTGAGAGATGCAGGGGTGATGGGGGTGGAGAGGTGGAGGGAGTCAGAGATGCAGGGGTGATGGGGGTGGAGAGGTGGGGGGAGTGAGAGATGCAGGGGTGATGGGGGTGGAGAGGTGGAGGGAGTCAGAGATGCAGGGGTGATGGGGGTGGAGAGGTGGAGGGAGTCAGAGATGCAGGGGTGATGGGGGTGGAGAGGTGGAGGGAGTGAGAGATGCAGGGGTGATGGGGGTGGAGAGGTGGAGGGAGTCAGAGATGCAGGGGTGATGGGGGTGGAGAGGTGGGGGGAGTGAGAGATGCAGGGGTGATGGGGTGGAGAGGTAGAGGGAGTGAGAGATGCAGGGGTGATGGGGGTGGAGAGTTGGAGGGAGTGAGAGATGCAGGGGTGATGGGGGTGGAGAGGTGGAGGGAGTGAGAGATGCAGAGGTGATGGGGGTGGAGAGGTGGAGGGAGTCAGAGATGCAGGGGTGATGGGGGTGGAGAGGTGGGGGGAGTGAGAGATGCAGGGGTGATGGGGTGGAGAGGTGGAGGGAGTGAGAGATGCAGGGGTGATGGGGGTGGAGAGTTGGAGGGAGTGAGAGATGCAGGGGTGATGGGGGTGGAGAGGTGGAGGGAGTCAGAGATGCAGGGGTGATGTGGGTGGAGAGGTGGGGGGAGTGAGAGATGCAGGGGTGATGGGGGTGGAGAGGTGGAGGGAGTCAGAGATGCAGGGGTGATGTGGGTGGAGAGGTGGAGGGAGTCAGAGATGCAGGGGTGATGGGGGTGGAGAGGTGGAGGGAGTCAGAGATGCAGGGGTGATGTGGGTGGAGAGGTGGAGGGAGTCAGAGATGCAGGGGTGATGGGGGTGGAGAGGTGGAGGGAGTCAGAGATGCAGGGGTGATGGGGGTGGAGAGGTGGAGGGAGTCAGAGATGCAGGGGTGATGGGGGTGGAGAGGTGGAGGGAGTCAGAGATGCAGGGGTGATGGGGGTGGAGAGGTGGAGGGAGTGAGAGATGCAGGGGTGATGGGGTGGAGAGGTGGAGGGAGTGAGAGATGCAGGGGTGATGGGGGGTGGAGAGGTGGAGGGAGTGAGAGATGCAGGGGTGATGGGGGTGGAGAGGATGAGGGAGTCAGAGATGCAGGGGTGATGGGGGTGCAGAGGTGGGGGTGTGAGAGATGCAGGGGTGATGGGGGTGGAGAGGTGGAGGGAGTCAGAGATGCAGGGGTGATGGGGGTGGAGAGGTGGGGGGAGTGAGAGATGCAGGGGTGATGGGGGTGAAGAGATGGAGGGAGTGAGAGATGCAGGGGTGAGAGGGGTGGAGAGGTGGAGGGAGTCAGAGATGCAGGGGTGATGGGGGTGGAGAGGTGGAGGGAGTCAGACATTCAGGGGTGATGGGGGTGGAGAGGTGGAGGGAGTGAGAGATGCAGGGGTGATGGGGGTGGAGAGGTAGAGGGAGTGAGAGATGCAGGGGTGAGAGGGGTGGAGAGGTGGAGGGAGTCAAAGATGCAGGTGTGATGGGGGTGGAGAGGTGGAGGGAGTCAGAGATGCAGGGGTGATGGGGGTGGAGAGGTGGAGGGAGTCAGAGATGCAGGGGTGATGGGGGTGGAGAGGTGGAGGGAGTAAGAGATGCAGGGGTGATGTGGGTGGAGAGGTGGAGGGAGTCAGAGATGCAGGGGTGATGGGGGTGGAGAGGTGGAGGGAGTCAGAGATGCAGGGGTGATGGGGGTTGAGAGGTGGAGGGAGTCAGAGATGCAGGGGTTATGGGGGTGGAGAGGTGGAGAGAGTCAGAGATGCAGGGGTGATGGGGGTGGAGAGGTGGAGGGAGTGAGAGATGCAGGGGTGATGGGGGTGGAGAGGTGGAGGGAGTGAGAGATGCAGGGGTGATGAGGGTGAAGAGATGGAGGGAGTGAGAGATGCAGGGGTGAGAAGGGTGGAGAGGTGGAGGGAGTCAGAGATGCAGGGGTGATGGGGGTGGAGAGGTGGAGGGAGTCAGAGATGCAGGGGTGATGTGGGTGGAGAGGTGGAGGGAGTCAGAGATGCAGGGGTGATGGGGGTGGAGAGGTGGAGGGAGTCAGAGATGCAGGGGTGATGGGGGTGGAGAGGTGGAGGGAGTCAGAGATGCAGGGGTGATGGGGGTGGAGAGGTGGAGGGAGTCAGAGATGCAGGGGTGATGTGGGTGGAGAGGTGGAGGGAGTCAGAGATGCAGGGGTGATGGGGGTGGAGAGGTGGAGGGAGTCAGAGATGCAGGGGTGATGGGGGTGGAGAGGTGGAGGGAGTCAGAGATGCAGGGGTGATGGGGGTGGAGAGGTGGAGGGAGTCAGAGATGCAGGGGTGATGGGGGTGGAGAGGTGGAGGGAGTGAGAGATGCAGGGGTGATGGGGTGGAGAGGTGGAGGGAGTGAGAGATGCAGGGGTGATGGGGGTGGAGAGGTGGAGGGAGTGAGAGATGCAGGGGTGATGGGGGTGGAGAGGATGAGGGAGTCAGAGATGCAGGGGTGATGGGGGTGCAGAGGTGGGGGGAGTGAGAGATGCAGGGGTGATGGGGGTGGAGAGGTGGAGGGAGTCAGAGATGCAGGGGTGATGGGGGTGGAGAGGTGGGGGGAGTGAGAGATGCAGGGGTGATGGGGGTGAAGAGATGGAGGGAGTGAGAGATGCAGGGGTGAGAGGGGTGGAGAGGTGGAGGGAGTCAGAGATGCAGGGGTGATGTAGGTGGAGAGGTGGAGGGAGTCAGACATTCAGGGGTGATGGGGGTGGAGAGGTGGAGGGAGTGAGAGATGCAGGGGTGATGGGGGTGGAGAGGTAGAGGGAGTGAGAGATGCAGGGGTGAGAGGGGTGGAGAGGTGGAGGGAGTCAAAGATGCAGGTGTGATGGGGGTGGAGAGGTGGAGGGAGTCAGAGATGCAGGGGTGATGGGGGTGGAGAGGTGGAGGGAGTCAGAGATGCAGGGGTGATGGGGGTGGAGAGGTGGAGGGAGTCAGAGATGCAGGGGTGATGTGGGTGGAGAGGTGGAGGGAGTCAGAGATGCAGGGGTGATGGGGGTGGAGAGGTGGAGGGAGTCAGAGATGCAGGGGTGATGGGGGTTGAGAGGTGGAGGGAGTCAGAGATGCAGGGGTTATGGGGGTGGAGAGGTGGAGGGAGTCAGAGATGCAGGGGTGATGGGGGTGGAGAGGTGGAGGGAGTGAGAGATGCAGGGGTGATGGGGGTGGAGAGGTGGAGGGAGTGAGAGATGCAGGGGTGATGGGGGTGGAGAGGTGGAGGGAGTGAGAGATGCAGGGGTAATGGGGGTGGAGAGGATGAGGGAGTCAGAGATGCAGGGGTGATGCGGGGGCAGAGGTGGGGGGAGTGAGAGATGCAGGGGTGATGGGGGTGGAGAGGTGGAGGGAGTCAGAGATGCAGGGGTGATGGGGGTGGAGAGGTGGGGGGAGTGAGAGATGCAGGGGTGATGAGGGTGAAGAGATGGAGGGAGTGAGAGATGCAGGGGCGAGAAGGGTGGAGAGGTGGAGGGAGTCAGAGATGCAGGGGTGATGGGGGTGGAGAGGTGGAGGGAGTCAGACATTCAGGGGTGATGGGGGTGGAGAGGTGGAGGGAGTGAGAGATGCAGGGGTGATGGGGGTGGAGAGGTAGAGGGAGTGAGAGATGCAGGGGTGAGAGGGGTGGAGAGGTGGAGGGAGTCAAAGATGCAGGTGTGATGGGGGTGGAGAGGTGGAGGGAGTCAGAGATGCAGGGCTGATGGGGGTGGAGAGGTGGAGGGAGTCAGAGATGCAGGGGTGATGGGGGTGGAGAGGTGGAGGGAGTCAGAGAGGCAGGGGTGATGGGGGTGGAGAGGTGGGGGGAGTGAGAGATGCAGGGGTGATGGGGGTGGAGAGGTGGAGGGAGTGAGAGATGCAGGGGTGATGGGGGTGGAGAGGTGGAGGGAGTCAGAGATGCAGGGGTGATGGGGGTGGAGAGGTGGAGGGAGTGAGAGATGCCAGGGTGATGGAGGTGCAGAGGTGGAGGGAGTGAGAGATGCAGGGGTGATGGGGGTGGAGTGGTGGAGGGAGTCAGAGATGCATGGGTGATGGGGGTGGAGAGGTGGGGGGAGTGAGAGATGCAGGGGTGATGGGGGTGGAGAGGTGGAGGGAGTGAGAGATGCAGGGGTGATGGGGTGGAGAGGTGGAGGGAGTCAGAGATGCAGGGGTGATGGGGGTGGAGAGGTGGAGGGAGTGAGAGATGCAGGGGTGATGGGGTGGAGAGGTGGAGGGAGTGAGAGATGCAGGGGTGGTGGGGTGGGGTGGAGAGGTGGAGGGAGTGAGAGATGCAGGGGGGATGGGGGTGAAAAGGATGAGGGAGTCAGAGATGCAGGGGTTATGGGGGTGCAGAGGTGGAGGGAGTCAGAGATGCATGGGTGATGGGGGTGGAGAGGTGGAGGGAGTGAGAGATGCAGGGGTGATGGGGGTGGAGTGGTGGAGGGAGTCAGAGATGCATGGGTGATGGGGGTAGAGAGGTGGAGGGAGTCAGAGATGCAGGGGTGATGGGGGTGGAGAGGTGGAGGGAGTCAGAGATGCAGGGATGATGGGGGTGGAGAGGTGGAGGGAGTCAGAGATGCAGGGGTGATGGGGGTGCAGAGGTGGGGGGAGTCAGAGATGCATGGGTGATGGGGGTGGAGAGGTGGGGGGAGTGAGAGATGCAGGGGTGATGGGGGTGGAGAGGTGGAGAGAGTGAGAGATGCAGGGGTGATGGGGGTGGAGAGGTGGAGGGAGTGAGAGATGCAGGGGTGATGGGGGTGGAGAGGTGGAGGGAGTCAGAGATGCAGGGATGATGGGGGTGGAGAGGTGGAGGGAGTCAGAGATGCAGGGGTGATGGGGGTGAAGAGGTGGAGGGAGTCAGAGATGCATTGGAGATGGGGGTGGAGAGGTGGAGGGAGTGAGAGATGCAGAGGTGATGGGGGTGGAGAGGTGGAGGGAGTGAGAGATGCAGGGGTGATGGGGGTGGAGAGGTGGAGGGAGTGAGAGATGCAGGGGTGATGGGGGTGGAGAGGTGGAGGGAGTGAGAGATGCAGGGGTGATGGGGGTGGAGAGATGGAGAGAGTGAGAGATGCAGGGGTAATGGGGGTGGAGAGGTGGAGGGAGTCAGAGATGCAGGGGTGATGGGGTGGAGAGGTGGAGGGAGTGAGAGATGCAGGGGTGATGGGGGTGGAGAGGTGGAGGGAGTGAGAGATGCAGGGGTGATGGGGGTGTAGAGGTGGAGGGAGTCAGAGATGCATGGGTGATGGGGGTGGAGAGGTGGAGGGAGTCAGAGATGCATGGGTGATGGGGGTGGAGAGGTGGAGGGAGTGAGAGATGCAGGGGTGATGGGGGTGGAGAGGTGGAGGGAGTCAGAGATGCAGGGGTGATGGGGGTGGAGAGGTGGAGGGAGTCAGAGATGCATGGGTGATGGGGGTGGAGAGGTGGAGGGAGTCAGAGATGCAGGGGTGATGGGGGTGCAGAGGTGGAGGGAGTCAGAGATGCAGGGGTGATGGGGGTGGAGAGGTGGAGGGAGTCAGAGATGCATGGGTGATGGGGGTGGAGAGGTGGAGGGAGTTAGAGGTGCAGGGGTGATGGGGGTGGAGAGGTGGAGGGAGTCAGAGATGCAGGGGTGATGGGGGTGGAGAGGTGGAGGGAGTCAGAGATGCATGGGTGATGGGGGTGCAGAGGTGGAGGGAGTCAGAGATGCAGGGGTGATGGGGTTGGAGAGGTGGAGGGAGTGAGAGATGCATGGGTGATGGGGGTGGAGAGGTGGAGGGAGTGAGAGATGCAGGGGTGATGGGGGTGGAGAGGTGGAGCTAGTCAGAGATGCAGGGGTGATGGGGGTGGAGAGATGGAGGGAGTCAGAGATGCAGGGGTGATGGGGGTGGAGAGGTGGGGGGAGTAAGAGATGCATGGGTGATGGGGGTGGAGAGGTGAAGGGAGTGAGAGATGCAGGGGTGATGGGGTGGAGAGGTGGGGGAAGTGAGAGATGCAGGGGTGATGGTGATGGAGAGATGCAGGGGTGATGGGGGTGGAGAGGTGGAGGGAGTGAGAGATGCAGGGGTGATGGGGGTGGAGAGGTGGAGGGAGTCAGAGATGCAGAGGTAATGGGGGTGGAGAGGTGGAGGGAGTCAGAGATGCAGGGGTGATGGGGGTGGAGAGGTGGAGGGAGTCAGAGATGCAGGGGTGATGTGGGTGGAGAGGTGGAGGGAGTCAGAGATGCAGGGGTGATGGGGGTAGAGAGGTGGAGGGAGTGAGAGATGCAGGGGTGATGGGGGTGGAGAGGTGGAGGGAGTGAGAGATGCAGGGGTGATGGGGGTGGAGAGGTGGAGGGAGTCAGAGATGCAGGGGTGATGGGGGTGGAGAGGTGAAGGGAGTGAGAGATGCAGGGGTGATGGGGGTGGAGAGGATGAGGGAGTCAGAGATGCAGGGGTGATGGGGGTGCAGAGGTGGAGGGAGTGAGAGATGCATGGGTGATGGGGGTGGAGAGGTGGAGGGAGTGAGAGATGCAGGGGTGATGGGGGTGGAGAGGTGGAGGGAGTAAAAGATGAAGGGGTGATGGGGTGGAGAGATGGAGGGAGTGAGAGATGCAGGGGTGATGGGGGTGGAGAGGTGGAGGGAGTCAGAGATGCAGGGGTGATGGGGGTGGAGAGGTGGAGGGAGTCAGAGATGCAGGGGTGATGGGGGTGGAGAGGTGGAGGGAGTCAGAGATGCAGGGGTGATGGGGGTGGAGAGGTGGAGGGAGTGAGAGATGCAGGGGTGATGGGGTGGAGAGGTGGAGGGAGTCAGAGATGCAGGGGTGATGGGGGTGGAGAGGTGGAGGGAGTCAGAGATGCAGGGGTGATGGGGGTGGAGAGGTGGAGGAAGTGAGAGATGCAGGGGTGATGGGGTGGAGAGGTGGAGGGAGTCAGAGATGCAGAGGTGATGGGGGTGGAGAGGTGGGGGGAGTGAGAGATGCAGGGGTGATGGGGGTGGAGAGGTGGAGGGAGTCAGAGATGCAGAGGTGATGGGGGTGGAGAGGTGGAGGGAGTCAGAGATGCAGGGGTGATGGGGGTGGAGAGGTGGAGGGAGTCAGAGATGCAGGGGTGATGGGGGTGGAGAGGTGGAGGGAGTCAGAGATGCAAGGGTGATGGGGGTGGAGAGGTGGGGGGAGTGAGAGATGCAGGGGTGATGGGGGTGGAGAGGTGGGGGGAGTGAGAGATGCAGGGGTGATGGTGATGGAGAGGTGGAGGGAGTGAGAGATGCAGGGGTGATGGGGGTGGAGAGGTGGGGGGAGTGAGAGATGCAGGGGTGATGGGGGTGGGGAGGTGGAGGGAGTGAGAGATGCAGGGGTGATGGGGTGGAGAGGTGGAGGGAGTCAGAGATGCAGGGGTGATGGGGGTGGAGAGGTGGAGGGAGTCAGAGATGCAGGGGTGATGGGGGTGGAGAGGTGGAGGGAGTCAGAGATGCAGGGGTGATGGGGGTGGAGAGGTGGAGGGAGTCAGAGATGCAGGGGTGATGGGGGTGGAGAGGTGGAGGGAGTCAGAGATGCAGGGGTGATGGGGGTGTAGAGGTGGAGGGAGTGAGAGATGCAGGGGTGATGGGGGTGGAGAGGATGAGGGAGTCAGAGATGCAGGGGTGATGGGGGTGCAGAGGTGGAGGGAGTCAGAGATGCATGGGTGATGGGGGTGGAGAGGTGGAGGGAGTGAGAGATGCAGGGGTGATGGGGGTGCAGAGGTGGAGGGAGTGAGAGATGCAGGGGTGATGGGGGTGGAGAGGTGGAGGGAGTGAGAGATGCAGGGGTGATGGGGGTGGAGAGGTGGAGGGAGTGAGAGATGCAGGGGTGATGGGGGTGGAGAGGTGGAGGGAGTCAGAGATGCAGGGGTGATGGGGGTGGAGAGGTGGAGGGAGTGAGATGCAGGGGTGATGGGGGTGGAGAGGTGGGGGGAGTCAGAGATGCAGGGGTGATGGGGGTGGAGAGGTGGAGGGAGTCAGAGATGCAGGGGTGATGGGGGTGGAGAGGTGGAGGGAGTCAGAGATGCAGGGGTGATGGGGGTGGAGAGGTGGAGGGAGTAAAAGATGAAGGGGTGATGGGGTGGAGAGATGGAGGGAGTGAGAGATGCAGGGGTGATGGGGGTGGAGAGGTGGAGGGAGTCAGAGATGCAGGGGTGATGGGGTGAAGAGGTGGAGGGAGTCAGAGATGCAGGGGTGATGGGGGTGGAGAGGTGGAGGAAGTGAGAGATGCAGGGGTGATGGGGTGGAGAGGTGGAGGGAGTCAGAGATGCAGAGGTGATGGGGGTGGAGAGGTGGGGGGAGTGAGAGATGCAGGGGTGATGGGGGTGGAGAGGTGGAGGGAGTCAGAGATGCAGGGGTGATGGGGGTGGAGAGGTGGAGGGAGTCAGAGATGCAGGGGTGATGGGGGTGGAGAGGTGGAGGGAGTCAGAGATGCAAGGGTGATGGGGGTGGAGAGGTGGAGGGAGTGAGAGATGCAGGGGTGATGGGGGTAGAGATGTAGAGGGAGTGAGAGATGCAGGGGTGATGGGGGTGGAGAGGTGGAGGGAGTCAGAGATGCAGAGGTGATGGGGGTGGAGAGGTGGAGGGAGTCAGAGATGCAGGGGTGATGGGGGTGGAGAGGTGGAGGGAGTCAGAGATGCAGGGGTGATGGGGGTGGAGAGGTGGAGGGAGTCAGAGATGCAAGGGTGATGGGGGTGGAGAGGTGGGGGGAGTGAGAGATGCAGGGGTGATGGGGGTGGAGAGGTGGGGGGAGTGAGAGATGCAGGGGTGATGGTGATGGAGAGGTGGAGGGAGTGAGAGATGCAGGGGTGATGGGGGTGGAGAGGTGGGGGGAGTGAGAGATGCAGGGGTGATGGGGGTGGGGAGGTGGAGGGAGTGAGAGATGCAGGGGTGATGGGGTGGAGAGGTGGAGGGAGTCAGAGATGCAGGGGTGATGGGGGTGGAGAGGTGGAGGGAGTCAGAGATGCAGGGGTGATGGGGGTGGAGAGGTGGAGGGAGTCAGAGATGCAGGGGTGATGGGGGTGGAGAGGTGGAGGGAGTCAGAGATGCAGGGGTGATGGGGGTGGAGAGGTGGAGGGAGTCAGAGATGCAGGGGTGATGGGGGTGGAGAGGTGGAGGGAGTGAGAGATGCAGGGGTGATGGGGGTGGAGAGGTGGAGGGAGTGAGAGATGCAGGGGTGATGGGGGTGGAGAGGTGAAGGGAGTGAGAGATGCAGGGGTGATGGGGTGAAGAGGTGGAGGGAGTCAAAGATGCAGGTGTGATGGGGGTGGAGAGGTGGAGGGAGTCAGAGATGCAGGGGTGATGGGGGTGGAGAGGTGGAGGGAGTGAGATGCAGGGGTGATGGGGGTGGAGAGGTGGGGGGAGTCAGAGATGCAGGGGTGATGGGGGTGGAGAGGTGGAGGGAGTCAGAGATGCAGGGGTGATGGGGGTGGAGAGGTGGAGGGAGTCAGAGATGCAGGGGTGATGGGGGTGGAGAGGTGGAGGGAGTAAAAGATGAAGGGGTGATGGGGTGGAGAGATGGAGGGAGTGAGAGATGCAGGGGTGATGGGGGTGGAGAGGTGGAGGGAGTCAGAGATGCAGGGGTGATGGGGTGAAGAGGTGGAGGGAGTCAGAGATGCAGGGGTGATGGGGGTGGAGAGGTGGAGGAAGTGAGAGATGCAGGGGTGATGGGGTGGAGAGGTGGAGGGAGTCAGAGATGCAGAGGTGATGGGGGTGGAGAGGTGGGGGGAGTGAGAGATGCAGGGGTGATGGGGGTGGAGAGGTGGAGGGAGTCAGAGATGCAGGGGTGATGGGGGTGGAGAGGTGGAGGGAGTCAGAGATGCAGGGGTGATGGGGGTGGAGAGGTGGAGGGAGTCAGAGATGCAAGGGTGATGGGGGTGGAGAGGTGGAGGGAGTGAGAGATGCAGGGGTGATGGGGGTAGAGATGTAGAGGGAGTGAGAGATGCAGGGGTGATGGGGGTGGAGAGGTGGAGGGAGTCAGAGATGCAGAGGTGATGGGGGTGGAGAGGTGGAGGGAGTCAGAGATGCAGGGGTGATGGGGGTGGAGAGGTGGAGGGAGTCAGAGATGCAGGGGTGATGGGGGTGGAGAGGTGGAGGGAGTCAGAGATGCAAGGGTGATGGGGGTGGAGAGGTGGGGGGAGTGAGAGATGCAGGGGTGATGGGGGTGGAGAGGTGGGGGGAGTGAGAGATGCAGGGGTGATGGTGATGGAGAGGTGGAGGGAGTGAGAGATGCAGGGGTGATGGGGGTGGAGAGGTGGGGGGAGTGAGAGATGCAGGGGTGATGGGGGTGGGGAGGTGGAGGGAGTGAGAGATGCAGGGGTGATGGGGTGGAGAGGTGGAGGGAGTCAGAGATGCAGGGGTGATGGGGGTGGAGAGGTGGAGGGAGTCAGAGATGCAGGGGTGATGGGGGTGGAGAGGTGGAGGGAGTCAGAGATGCAGGGGTGATGGGGGTGGAGAGGTGGAGGGAGTCAGAGATGCAGGGGTGATGGGGGTGGAGAGGTGGAGGGAGTCAGAGATGCAGGGGTGATGGGGGTGGAGAGGTGGAGGGAGTGAGAGATGCAGGGGTGATGGGGGTGGAGAGGTGGAGGGAGTGAGAGATGCAGGGGTGATGGGGGTGGAGAGGTGAAGGGAGTGAGAGATGCAGGGGTGATGGGGTGAAGAGGTGGAGGGAGTCAAAGATGCAGGTGTGATGGGGGTGGAGAGGTGGAGGGAGTGAGAGATGCAGGGGTGATGGGGATGGAGAGGTGGAGGGAGTCAGAGATGCAGGGGTGATGGGGGTGGAGAGGTGGAGGGAGTCAGAGATGCAGGGGTGATGGGGGTGGAGAGGTGGAGGGAGTCAGAGATGCAGGGGTGATGGGGGTGGAGAGGTGGAGGGAGTGAGAGATGCAGGGGTGATGGGGTGGAGAGGTGGAGGGAGTCAGAGATGCAGGGGTGATGGGGGTGGAGAGGTGGAGGGAGTCAGAGATGCAGGGGTGATGGGGGTGGAGAGGTGGAGGGAGTGAGAGATGCAGGGGTGATGGGGGTGGAGAGGTGGGGGGAGTAAGAGATGCAGGGGTTATGGGGGTGGAGAGGTGGAGGGAGTCAGAGATGCAGGGGTGATGGGGGTGGAGAGGTGGAGGGAGTCAGAGATGCAGGGGTGATGGGGGTGGAGAGGTGGAGGGAGTCAAAGATGCAGGGGTGATGGGGGTGGAGAGGTGGAGGGAGTGAGAGATGCAGGGGTGATGGGGGTGGAGAGGTGGAGGGAGTGAGAGATGCAGGGGTGATGGGGGTGGAGAGGTGGAGGGAGTGAGAGATGCAGGGGTGATGGGGTGGAGAGGTGGAGGGAGTCAGAGATGCAGGGGTGATGGGGTAGAGAGGTGGAGGGAGTCAGAGATGCAAGGGTGATGGGGGTGGAGAGGTGGGGGGAGTGAGAGATGCAGGGGTGATGGGGGTGGAGAGGTGGAGGGAGTGAGAGATGCAGGGGTGATGGGGGTGGAGAGGTGGAGGGAGTGAGAGATGCAGGGGTTATGGGGTGGAGAGGTGGAGGGAGTCAGAGATGCAGGGGTGATGGGGGTGGAGAGGTGGAGGGAGTCAGAGATGCAGAGGTGATGGGGGTGGAGAGGTGGAGGGAGTCAGAGATGCAGGGGTGATGGGGGTGGAGAGGTGGAGGGAGTCAGAGATGCAGGGGTGATGGGGGTGGAGAGGTGGAGGGAGTCAGAGATGCAGGGGTGATGGGGGTGGAGAGGTGGAGGGAGTCAGAGATGCAGGGGTGATGGGGGTGGAGAGGTGGAGGGAGTCAGAGATGCAGGGGTGATGGGGGTGGAGAGGTGGAGGGAGTGAGAGATGCAGGGGTGATGGGGGTGGAGAGGTGGAGGGAGTGAGAGATGCAGGGGTGATGGGGGTGGAGAGGTGGAGGGAGTGAGAGATGCAGGGGTGATGGGGTGGAGAGGTGGAGGGAGTCAGAGATGCAGGGGTGATGGGGGTAGAGAGGTGGAGGGAGTCAGAGATGCAAGGGTGATGGGGGTGGAGAGGTGGGGGGAGTGAGAGATGCAGGGGTGATGGGGGTGGAGAGGTGGAGGGAGTGAGAGATGCAGGGGTGATGGGGGTGGAGAGGTGGAGGGAGTGAGAGATGCAGGGGTGATGGGGTGGAGAGGTGGAGGGAGTCAGAGATGCAGGGGTGATGGGGGTGGAGAGGTGGAGGGAGTCAGAGATGCAGAGGTGATGGGGGTGGAGAGGTGGAGGGAGTCAGAGATGCAGGGGTGATGGGGGTGGAGAGGTGGAGGGAGTCAGAGATGCATGGGTGATGGGGGTGGAGAGGTGGAGGGAGTCAGAGATGCAGGGGTGATGGGGGTGGAGAGGTGAAGGGAGTGAGAGATGCAGGGGTGATGGGGGTGGAGAGGATGAGGGAGTCAGAGATGCAGAGGTGATGGGGGTGCAGAGGTGGAGGGAGTCAGAGATGCATAGGTGATTGGGGGTGGAGAGGTGGAGGGAGTGAGAGATGCAGGGGTGATGGGGGTGCAGAGGTGGAGGGAGTGAGAGATGCAGGGGTGATGGGGGTGGAGAGGTGGAGGGAGTGAGAGATGCAGGGGTGATGGGGGTGGAGAGGTGGAGGGAGTGAGAGATGCAGGGGTGATGGTGATGGAGAGGTGGAGGGAGTGAGAGATGCAGGGGTGATGGGGGTGGAGAGGTGGAGGGAGTGAGAGATGCAGGGGTGATGGGGGTGGAGAGGTGGAGGGAGTCAGAGATGCAGGGGTGATGGGGGTGGAGAGGTGGGGGGAGTGAGAGATGCAGGGGTGATGGGGGTGGAGAGGTGGAGGGAGTCAGAGATGCATGGGTGATGGGGGTGGAGAGGTGGAGGGAGTCAGAGATGCAGGCGTGATGGGGGTGGAGAGGTGGAGGGAGTCAGAGATGCAGGGGTGATGGGGGTGGAGAGGTGGAGGGAGTCAGAGATGCAGGGGTGATGGGGGTGGAGAGGTGGGGGGAGTGAGAGATGCAGGGGTGATGGGGATGGAGAGGTGGAGGGAGTCAGAGATGCAGGGGTGATGGGGGTGGAGAGGTGGAGGGAGTCAGAGATGCAGGGGTGATGGGGGTGGAGAGGTGGAGGGAGTCAGAGATGCAGGGGTGATGGGGGTGGAGAGGTGGAGGGAGTCAGAGATGCAGGGGTGATGGGGGTGTAGAGGTGGAGGGAGTGAGAGATGCAGGGGTGATGGGGGTGGAGAGGATGAGGGAGTCAGAGATGCAGGGGTGATGGGGGTGCAGAGGTGGAGGGAGTCAGAGATGCATGGGTGATGGGGGTGCAGAGGTGGAGGGAGTGAGAGATGCAGGGGTGATGGGGGTGGAGAGGTGGAGGGAGTGAGAGATGCAGGGGTGATGGGGGTGGAGAGGTGGAGGGAGTGAGAGATGCAGGGGTGATGGGGGTGGAGAGGTGGAGGGAGTGAGAGATGCAGGGGTGATGGGGGTGGAGAGGTGGAGGGAGTCAGAGATGCAGGTGTGATGGGGGTGGAGAGGTGGAGGGAGTAAGATGCAGGGGTGATGGGGGTGGAGAGGTGGGGGGAGTCAGAGATGCAGGGGTGATGGGGGTGGAGAGGTGGAGGGAGTGAGAGATGCAGGGGTGATGGGGGTGGAGAGGTGAAGGGAGTGAGAGATGCAGGGGTGATGGGGGTGGAGAGGTGGAGGGAGTGAGAGATGCAGGGGTGATGGGGGTGGAGAGGTGGAGGGAGTCAGAGATGCATGGGTGATGGGGGTGGAGAGGTGGAGGGAGTGAGAGATGCAGGGGTGATGGGGGTGGAGAGGTGGGAGGAGTCAGAGATGCAGGGGTGATGGGGGTGGAGAGATGGAGGGAGTGAGAGATGCAGTGGTGATGGGGGTGGAGAGGTGGAGGGAGTGAGAGATGCAGGGGTGATGGGGTGGAGAGGTGGAGGGAGTCAGAGATGCAGGGGTGATGGGGGTGCAGAGGTGGAGGGAGTGAGAGATGCAGGGGTGATGGGGGTGGAGAGGTGGAGGGAGTCAGAGATGCAGGGGTGATGGGGGTGGAGAGGTGGAGGGAGTCAGAGTTTCAGGGGTGATGGGGGTGGAGAGGTGGAGGGAGTCAGAGATGCAGGGGTGATAGGGGTGGAGAGTTGGAGGGAGTGAGAGATGCAGGGGTGATGGGGGTGGAGAGGTGGGGGGAGTGAGAGATGCAGGGGTGATGGGGGTGGAGAGGTGGAGGGAGTCAGAGATGCAGGGGTGATGGGGGTGGAGAGTTGGAGGGAGTGAGAGATGCAGGGGTGATGGGGGTGGAGAGGTGGGGGGAGTGAGAGATGCAGGGGTGATGGGGGTGGAGAGGTGGAGGGAGTCAGAGATGCATGGGTGATGGGGGTGGAGAGGTGGAGGGAGTCAGAGATGCAGGCGTGATGGGGGTGGAGAGGTGGAGGGAGTCAGAGATGCAGGGGTGATGGGGGTGGAGAGGTGGAGGGAGTCAGAGATGCAGGGGTGATGGGGGTGGAGAGGTGGGGGGAGTGAGAGATGCAGGGGTGATGGGGATGGAGAGGTGGAGGGAGTCAGAGATGCAGGGGTGATGGGGGTGGAGAGGTGGAGGGAGTCAGAGATGCAGGGGTGATGGGGGTGGAGAGGTGGAGGGAGTCAGAGATGCAGGGGTGATGGGGGTGGAGAGGTGGAGGGAGTCAGAGATGCAGGGGTGATGGGGGTGTAGAGGTGGAGGGAGTGAGAGATGCAGGGGTGATGGGGGTGGAGAGGTGGGGGGAGTGAGAGATGCAGGGGTGATAGGGGTGGAGAGGTGGGGGGAGTGAGAGATGCAGGGGTGATGGGGGTGGAGAGGTGGAGGGAGTGAGAGATGCAGGGGTGATGGGGGTGGAGAGGTGGAGGGAGTCAGAGATGCAGGGGTGATGGGGGCGGAGAGGTGGGGGGAGTGAGAGATGCAGGGGTGATGGGGGTGGAGAGGTGGAGGGAGTCAGAGATGCAGGGGTGATAGGGGTGGAGAGGTGGAGGGAGTGAGAGATGCATGGGTCATAGGGGTGGAGAGGTGGAGGGAGTCAGAGATGCAGGGGTGATGGGGGTGGAGAGGTGGAGGGAGTGAGATGCAGGGGTGATGGGGTTGGAGAGGTGGGGGGAGTCAGAGATGCAGGGGTGATGGGGGTGGAGAAGTGGGGGGAGTGAGAGATGCAGGGGTGATGGGGGTGCAGAGGTGGAGGGAGTGAGAGATGCAGGGGTGATGGGGGTGGAGAGGTGGAGGGAGTCAGAGATGCAGAGGTGATGGGGGTGGAGAGGTGGAGGGAGTCAGAGATGCAGGGGTGATGGGGGTGGAGAGGTGGAGGGAGTCAGAGATGCAGGGGTGATGGGGGTGGAGAGGTGGAGGGAGTCAGAGATGCAGGGGTGATGGGGGTGGAGAGGTGGAGGGAGTGAGAGAGGCAGGGGTGATGGGGGTGGAGAGGTGGAGGGAGTGAGAGATGCAGGGGTGATGGGGGTGGAGAGGTGGAGGGAGTCAGAGATGCAGGGGTGATGGGGGTGGAGAGGTGAAGGGAGTGAGAGATGCAGGGGTGATGGGGGTGGAGAGGATGAGGGAGTCAGAGATGCAGGGGTGATGGGGGTGCAGAGGTGGAGGGAGTCAGAGATGCATGGGTGATGGGGGTGGAGAGGTGGAGGGAGTGAGAGATGCAGGGGTGATGGGGGTGCAGAGGTGGAGGGAGTGAGAGATGCAGGGGTGATGGGGGTGGAGAGGTGGAGGGAGTGAGAGATGCAGGGGTGATGGGGGTGGAGAGGTGGAGGGAGTGAGAGATGCAGGGGTGATGGGGGTGGAGAGGTGGAGGGAGTCAGAGATGCAGGGGTGATGGGGGTGGAGAGGTGGAGGGAGTGAGATGCAGGGGTGATGGGGGTGGAGAGGTGGGGGGAGTCAGAGATGCAGGGGTGATGGGGGTGGAGAGGTGGAGGGAGTGAGAGATGCAGGGGTGATGGGGGTGGAGAGGTGAAGGGAGTGAGAGATGCAGGGGTGATGGGGGTGGAGAGGTGGAGGGAGTGAGAGATGCAGGGGTGATGGGGTGGAGAGGTGGAGGGAGTCAAAGATGCAGGGGTGATGGGGGTGGAGAGGTGGAGGGAGTGAGAGATGCAGGGGTGATGGGGGTGAAGAGATGGAGGGAGTGAGAGATGCAGGGGTGATGGGGGTGGAGAGGTGGAGGGAGTCAGAGATGCAGGGGTGATGGGGGTGGAGAGGTGGAGGGAGTCAGAGATGCAGGGGTGATGGGGGTGGAGAGGTGGAGGGAGTGAGAGATGCATGGGTGATGGGGGTGGAGAGGTGGAGGGAGTGAGAGATGCAGGGGTGATGGGGGTGGAGAGATGGAGGGAGTCAGAGATGCAGGGGTGATGGGGGTGGAGAGGTGGAGGGAGTGAGAGATGCATGGGTGATGGGGGTGGAGAGGTGGAGGGAGTGAGAGATGCAGGGGTGATGGGGGTGGAGAGGTGGAGGGAGTGAGAGATGCAGGGGTGATGGGGGTGGAGAGGTGGAGGGAGTGAGAGATGCAGGGGTGATGGGGGTGGAGAGGTGGAGGGAGTCAGAGATGCAGGGGTGATGGGGTGGAGAGGTGGAGGGAGTGAGAGATGCAGGGGTGATGGGGGTGGAGAGGTGGAGGGAGTCAGAGATGCAGGGGTGATGGGGGTGGAGAGGTGGGGGGAGTGAGAGATGCAGGGGTGATGTGGGTGGAGAGGTGGAGAGAGTCAGAGATGCAGGGGTGATGTGGGTGGAGAGGTGGAGGGAGTCAGAGATGCAGGGGTGATGGGGGTGGAGAGGTGAAGGGAGTCAGAGATGCAGGGGTGATGGGGGTGGAGAGGTGGAGGGAGTCAGAGATGCAGGGGTGATAGGGGTGGAGAGGTGGAGGGAGTCAGAGATGCATGGGTGATGGGGGTGGAGAGGTGGAGGGAGTGAGAGATGCAGGGGTGATGGGGATGGAGAGGTGGGGGGAGTGAGAGATGCAGGGGTGATGGGGATGGAGAGGTGGAGGGAGTGAGAGATGCATGGGTGATGGGGGTGGAGAGATGGAGGGAGTGAGAGATGCAGGGGTGATGGGGGTGGAGAGGTGGAGGGAGTGAGAGATGCAGGGGTGATGGGGGTGGAGAGGTGGAGGGAGTCAGAGATGCATGGGTGATGGGGGTGGAGAGGTGGAGGGAGTCAGAGATGCAGGGGTGATGGGGGTGGAGAGGTGGAGGGAGTCAGAGATGCAGGGGTGATGGGGGTGGAGAGGTGGAGGGAGTCAGAGATGCATGGGTGATGGGGGTGGAGAGGTGGAGGGAGTCAGAGATGCAGGGGTGATGGGGGTGGAGAGGTGGAGGGAGTGAGAGATGCAGGGGTGATGGGGGTGGAGAGGTGGAGGGAGTGAGAGATGCATGGGTGATGGGGGTGGAGAGGTGGAGGGAGTGAGAGATGCAGGGGTGAGAGGGGTGGAGAGGTGGAGGGAGTGAGAGATGCAGGGGTGATGGGGGTGGAGAGGTGGAGGGAGTCAGAGATGCAGGGGTGATGGGGGTGGAGAGGTGGAGGGAGTGAGAGATGCAGGGGTGATGGGGGTGGAGAGGTGGAGGGAGTGAGAGATGCAGGGGTGAGAGGGGTGGAGAGGTGGAGGGAGTGAGAGATGCAGGGGTGATGGGGGTGGAGAAGTGGAGGGAGTCAGAGATGCAGGGGTGATGGGGGTGGAGAGGTGGAGGGAGTGAGAGATGCAGGGGTGATGGGGGTGGAGAGGTGAAGGGAGTGAGAGATGCAGGGGTGATGGGGGTGGAGAGGTGGAGGGAGTCAGAGATGCAGGGGTGATGGGGGTGGAGAGGTGGAGGGAGTGAGAGATGCAGGGGTGATGGGGGTGGAGAGGTGGAGGGAGTCAGAGATGCAGGGGTGATGGGGTGGAGAGGTGGAGGGAGTGAGAGATGCAGGGGTGATGGGGGTGGAGAGGTGGAGGGAGTCAGAGATGCAGGGGTGATGGGGGTGGAGAGGTGGGGGGAGTGAGAGATGCAGGGGTGATGTGGGTGGAGAGGTGGAGAGAGTCAGAGATGCAGGGGTGATGTGGGTGGAGAGGTGGAGGGAGTCAGAGATGCAGGGGTGATGGGGGTGGAGAGGTGAAGGGAGTCAGAGATGCAGGGGTGATGGGGGTGGAGAGGTGGAGGGAGTCAGAGATGCAGGGGTGATAGGGGTGGAGAGGTGGAGGGAGTCAGAGATGCATGGGTGATGGGGGTGGAGAGGTGGAGGGAGTGAGAGATGCAGGGGTGATGGGGATGGAGAGGTGGGGGGAGTGAGAGATGCAGGGGTGATGGGGATGGAGAGGTGGAGGGAGTGAGAGATGCATGGGTGATGGGGGTGGAGAGATGGAGGGAGTGAGAGATGCAGGGGTGATGGGGGTGGAGAGGTGGAGGGAGTGAGAGATGCAGGGGTGATGGGGGTGGAGAGGTGGAGGGAGTCAGAGATGCATGGGTGATGGGGGTGGAGAGGTGGAGGGAGTCAGAGATGCAGGGGTGATGGGGGTGGAGAGGTGGAGGGAGTCAGAGATGCAGGGGTGATGGGGGTGGAGAGGTGGAGGGAGTCAGAGATGCATGGGTGATGGGGGTGGAGAGGTGGAGGGAGTCAGAGATGCAGGGGTGATGGGGGTGGAGAGGTGGAGGGAGTGAGAGATGCAGGGGTGATGGGGGTGGAGAGGTGGAGGGAGTGAGAGATGCATGGGTGATGGGGGTGGAGAGGTGGAGGGAGTGAGAGATGCAGGGGTGAGAGGGGTGGAGAGGTGGAGGGAGTGAGAGATGCAGGGGTGATGGGGGTGGAGAGGTGGAGGGAGTCAGAGATGCAGGGGTGATGGGGGTGGAGAGGTGGAGGGAGTGAGAGATGCAGGGGTGATGGGGGTGGAGAGGTGGAGGGAGTGAGAGATGCAGGGGTGAGAGGGGTGGAGAGGTGGAGGGAGTGAGAGATGCAGGGGTGATGGGGGTGGAGAAGTGGAGGGAGTCAGAGATGCAGGGGTGATGGGGGTGGAGAGGTGGAGGGAGTGAGAGATGCAGGGGTGATGGGGGTGGAGAGGTGGAGGGAGTGAGAGATGCAGGGGTGAGAGGGGTGGAGAGGTGGAGGGAGTCAGAGATGCATGGGTGATGGGGGTGGAGAGGTGGAGGGAGTCAGAGATGCAGGCGTGATGGGGGTGGAGAGGTGGAGGGAGTCAGAGATGCAGGGGTGATGGGGGTGGAGAGGTGGAGGGAGTCAGAGATGCAGGGGTGATGGGGGTGGAGAGGTGGGGGGAGTGAGAGATGCAGGGGTGATGGGGGTGGAGAGGTGGAGGGAGTGAGAGATGCAGGGGTGAGAGGGGTGGAGAGATGGCCACTCACCGCCCACCACCATGGCTCTGTGTGGTGTGTGGTCAGCTCCTTGTTTGCTTAGTGGCTTAAACCAGTGCTGGCGGACATTTGAAATATGGCTCCTGTCCACCAGCCTATCAGAGCTCACGGACCGGCAACCGCAGTTAGCGATTGGCTGATGACCCGCACTGGCTCACTAGTCTGCACCATATTTAAAATGCCTGTCAGCGATTTTATGAGCCGCTCAGCAGCATAGGAGCTGAGCACACAACAAACAGGGCCGCCACAATGTGTAATGGGCAATACGGTGTGCGACAATGTGTAATGGGCTGTGCGGTGTGCGACAATGTGTATTGGGCAATACGGTGTGCGACAATGTGTATTGGGCAATACGGTGTGCGGCAATGTGTAATGGGCAATACGGTGTGCGGCAATGTGAACGGGGCACTGCGGTGTGCGATAATGTGCAATGGGTTGTGCGGTAATGGCGATTACAGTGGGAAACAATATGTAATAGGCATTATGGTGATTATGGTGTGTGACATAAAGTGTAATAGGTACTGCAGTGTGACAATGTGTAAATGATATTACAGTGTATGACAATGTGTAATGGGCATTAGGGTATACTTAATCCTGGTGCAGTGTGTCTAAGGGGATCTATTAGATTGCTATCCTCGGTCAGACCCAGTATTTTGATCCCGGGTCCGATCCTTTCACACTACACCCGTGTCGCCCATTATACACAGTTGGTCCTTGTTTTGTCCTTTCACATCGCACATTGACAAGGCAATAACCCGGTTATGAAAGGGGTATGAGGGGCTCTACCTGGCGCAAAGTGTACATGTGGCACTACTATGTGGTGTAATGTGAGTGTAATGGGGAAGGGGGGGAAGCATATTTTTGCACCTGGGCCCACAGCTTGCTAGTTCCGCCTCTGAAACTGTATGACATCATAGCAAAGTGAAAATCTGAAAGCTTCCATTAATCTAGAGCTAGATCAGAAGCCTGAGGCCAGTACAGAGAATGCAGGTGGAGTACTGTACGTATGTAATGGAAGGCAGGATTGATGACTTAATCAAACAAGCAATTAAATGAAATTAACTAAGACAATTTAAGATTAAAAGAAATGCTTAGCTCATGGAGAAGCTGGCGGAACAGGGGCTGGAGAGGAAGTACGTGTGTATGGCTGGTATGGATGCATTGATTAGTAAGATCATTCATTGTTTGAGTCTGGAAATATTATTTTATCAATGAGGGCACTGGGGATGGTCTATGTTGTCTTCAGATACTGCAAAACAAGCCTCACATACTGAATCAATTATTCTTGTCTTTTTTTTTTTGGGCCTTATCTAGCCTCAGTTGCTGCAATGTAGTCAAACCAAGCTTAACACAGCCACATGGACTGCAACTTTTTGTGGCTGAAGTGCTTAGTTTGTTTGGGCCCCCCAAAAAACTATTTATTAGAAAGACTACCTCTGATACCTAATGAGGAGGTTAATGATGAGAGTGCTAATTACAATCACTTCCCAAAATGATAGGTTCTCCCATTGGGTGTATTATAGATGTTATCTCTTATATTCTTTCAGCATAGATGTGACCTAAGTGGCTGGGACAAGATGGCCGACAGGCTGTGTCCTGTGCTGGACCTGCATGTATCCAGGCCAGGGGGAAAGGGCAAATCCTGTTTTTCTGATAAGGTGACCAGACCAGGGTTCTGGATTTAATAGGAGTTTGTCATGCACAGAATGGCACGACACCCGGCTCCCTGGTCATCATAAATCCAGTTTAGGGTAACAAGATACAGATCTTTTTGAAGGAGATCTGGGTCATCTGGGCTAAGTTACCCCTATCCTGTCCTTTGCATTCCAGTATGTAATGAGCATTTTTTAATATGTATGTATATCCTTAAGTTACAGATACTTAGGTGAGGGGGCAGGTTCGTTACAGTGTCCATTGTCCAGCAGGGAAATGGTTAAATTTTAAAGGTGGGGGCAGCTGCAGATGAGGTCTATAATTATCTCCCTGTCCAGTCTCTACCTGTGCATTTCTTGTGCTGGAAATGACCTTATCTCATATTGTGTGAAGGTCCCCCAGAGCAGAACTACGGTTTAAGTTAGTTTTTTTTTGTATCTTTTTTCCTTTTATTTTCTTGAGATTGTATTCCTCTGTTGGTGTTCTTAAAAATATATATATATATATATATATATATATATATATATATATATATATATATATATATATATAATTTAAGCATCTTTGTAACCATTGTTGTAACTAAAGCTCGGAAGAAATCTTAGAAATAAATAATTAATATTTCTAGCTCTGATTCTGAGCTTCTTATGATTGAGGCCTAATGTGGCCACGGCAACCAGTTATTCCATGTTGTATTGTGTGTTCAGGTGCGAGCAGTGTGTACCTCGTGCAGAGTGGAAGTGCGGGTGGCAGTATTCCTTATATGTATGACCCCGTGTGATCCCAAGTCACGGCTGGTGCTGCTCAGACTGGCGTATCAGGAGAGGTCTGTGACACATTTAATGATTACTTCTCTACAATTACAGAACAGAAGTGTCAGACTCACACATACTGTAGCGAACATGGATCCCCCTAGACTCTGCTTAGGGATTTGTGAACACACAATTTATTTTATGTTAGGGTTTTTTGCGTTATCAGTTTGTTGGTTTTTAGTTGACACCTCTACTTGGTTACATAGAAACATAGAATGTGACGGCAGATAAGAACCACTTGGCCCATCTAGTCTGCCCCTTTTTTAAACATGTTACCTCAAACCATATTTGATCCTTATTTCTTTGTAAGGATATCAATATGCTTATCCCAAGCATGTTTACATTGTACTACTGTATTTGCGTCTACCACCTCTGATGGGAGGCTATTCCACTTATCTACTACTCTTTCTGTGAAGTAATTCTTCCTCACATTTCCCCTGAATCTTCCTCCCTCTAGTTACCCGAGATATTGCGGGTAAACTATTTTTTTTTTTTTTAATTTTTGAAATGTAATTTCATGGCTGTTCACGTTCTTTGAGGGCAGATTTCTCTGGAATCAAACAGCCCAGTTTCATGGGACCAAAATCATTTGAAGCCCACTCAAAAGTTCTTCAATATAATACTAGTCCAATGTAAATGGGTCAGTTGGTTCTGAAGATATATACCGTTAAACAATATAGCCAGTTAAAGGTGTGGGGGGTGGGGGGTGGCTTTCTCTCCCCCTCACACCAGAAAATGCAGGGGCTAGGCTGGTGAAAAGAGGCCAGCCCGGGAATGTCCCTGCATGATCATGGGACCATATTCCCGGGTAAATCCCTGCAGTTTCTGATGTGAAAGGGGTATTATTTCAAATAGCCAGGACCTGCAGTGCTCTAAATACAGCCAGGCTCTGCCACTGTCAGTGGCTATCACTTCTGCCTGGTGGCGGCTGTCCCCCATTTACCGCGAGCATGTATTCCCCCTTGGCAATGAGCATGTAATCCCACATGGCAACGAGCATGGAACCCCTGACAATGAGCATGTAGGTAAGAAGCACTTATGTAGCATAATTTTTAATAGGCATTATGGTGTTTGGCATAATACGTAATGGACATTATGGTGCAAATTTTTAATGCGTGCCTTTGGTGCACAATGTCCCTATTTATAAAGCATATTGTGAATCTTTGACTTAATCTGTGTGGCATTATGTGAATTTTGGCACAATCCATTTGGCATCATGTGTAAGGGGCAAGTATAATGGGGTCTAGTATTTTGTTGCATAATATGTGAAAGTTATATATGGTGTGGTACACTACACTCAAGGACACACCGCCTCTCAAGTGGCCACACCCCCTTTTCCAGAGCGCGCCTTTGGCACGCGCACTACATCCTTCACTTTTGTCCCCAAGGTGGGCCTGTGTACTGTAAATGTCAGGGCCTATTTTCTGCCCTATCTCTGGTCTACTCTCTCTCTCACTGCTCTCTTAGCATGTATACTGGCACCACTAACACCCCCCCTCCCTCTCCCAAACCCGCTCTTATCATGGTGCCCCCCATGGTGCACAATGCCCAGGATAGTAGGCAGACCCAAACATCTAACTATAATCTGGAGCGGTCCCCAGTAGAGTAGGTGGGAAGGGGAGAGAGCACCCAGTCCTGCTACACATGGGGTGGCATATGTCAGTAATGAGAAGGAATACCTAGCTATTGTGTGAGCACTGCACAAGCTGCAGCCGTATCTTTACATCAACATCACGGTAATTACCGACCATAACCCACTTAGCTGGTTGTACAGGGTTGCCAGGGATAATGGGAAATTACGGAGATTGAGTATCATTCTGCAGAACTGTCATACAATATCTCTAAAAAATGACAGGAAGACAGCTGAAACGTCAACACTTATTTCTCTGTCAAGATTTTGCCTCGATGTGTGTGTGTGTGTGTGTGTGTGTGTGTGTGTGTGTCTGTGTGTGTGTGTATATGTGTGTGTATGTATAGTAACAATATTTTCATTTGCACTTTTGATAACTATGTTGTTTTTAAAAGACTAAGTTACCCCATCAGATAGGGCAGAGGACCCTGCTCACAGGCTTGCACTCTGTACGAGAGTAATCAATACTGATCCAGTCACAGAGGTTGGTGACTGGATGCAGTAGGTGACTTGTCAGGGAACAGGACATCAGTTGATTTTTTATAACACCGGAACAAGCTATTGGTGGATGGACTATGATTCTCACATCTCTTTGTGCTCCAGCTGAGCCGGAAGTGTGCGTTTCAACTGGAGACAACAACCGAATCAGGATTACATGTTAACAAAAGCAATAAATGTTCATGTGGTCCATCTTTTCTTTTAGATTTGCGGAATTGGTCCCATTATAAATTGTTATTAGATTTGAAAATATATACCCAGGAGAATAGAATTTGTACTAGTAATCATATTAAGTCAACGGATTCAAACAGCTATATTGAGCGCAACAGTCAACATCATAGAAATTGGCTGGAGGGAATCCCGTACGGCCAATTCTTACGAGTTAAACGTAACTGTTTTGAAAAAGATGTTTATGAGGAACAGATAAGAGATGTCCAATTGTTTTATGATAAAAGGCTATGAAGGTAAAGCCCTAGAGTTGGCAAAAACCAAAGTAGATCTTGTCGATAGATTTATTAAAGGATAAAAATAAGGAAAAGAACCCGAAAAATAATGAATGGTCTTTTATCACAGATTATAATCCTGAATTCAAAAAGATTGAAAGCATTTTTAAAAGGAACTGGAAAATTTTGAGAAATGACCTAGTTATAGGTCACCAGATTCCAAAATATCCCAGCTTTATATATATAGAAAAGCTGCCTCTCTCAAGGAGAAGTTGGTCAAAAGTTGTCTGGAGGTCATCCCCAGAACCAGTGACCGCACTAAAGGTTTTCACAGATGTGGAATCTCTCTTCTCTGTAGAACTGTAAAAGGACCAAGTAAAGTCAAAGAAATCACCATTAATGGCATTGATTTTAAAATGAATGAATTCATTACATGCAACTCAAAAAATGTGATTTATTTTATAGAGTGCAAGTGTGGATTATTCTATGTGGGTAAAACCACCAGAAATCTTAAACCACGTTTAGCAGAACATGTGTATAACATCAGGAAAGGGTTTTTAACCCATACACTATCTGCCCATTGTAAAGAGATCCACAACTCAAAAGAATGTGAACTACAGTAAAATCTTTTGGAGGTTTAGAACAGGTTGCATCTACCTGGCGAAATACAAATATTGAAACTAAACTTGCACAAACTGAGATGAAATGGATTTTTAAATTAAAAACTTTAGTTCCTAATGGTCTCAATGGTGATTTTGAGGTCAAATGGTTCTTATAGGTGTTTTTATCTGTATTTTATCCCTGAGTATATCATGCTTTTAATTACTATTTTATTTTGTATTCGTTTTATGTATGGACTTTGTGCCTGCTGCTATGGACAATTATTGGGACTATCAAGTGCAATCTAAAAGGTTGTCTTCCAAGCATCTGCACTTTACATTGGGACCAGTTCCACGAATCTAAAAGAAAAGATGGACCACATGAACATTTATTGCATTTGTTAACATGTAATCCTGATTCGGTTGTTGTCTCCAGATGAAACGCACACTTCCGGCTCAGCTGGAGCGCAAATAGAGAGTTGAGCACAGGAAGCTTACCCTTTGCGCTTAGTTCCGCCACATGGAACGCATGCTTCCGGGCCTGCTGAAACGCAAGCTTCCGGAAAGCGGATGCATGACGCACTTCCGGTTCCGGTCAGCGTGACCAAGTGCCGGAATTTGGCGCTGTTTTCTCCTATTTAAACAGCTACAGCCACGGGCTACAGTATTCTCCTGATGAAGGACCAGAAGGTCTGAAATGCATTGAGCAACTGTACCCGTGGCTGGAGGACAGTAACACTACCTTGGGAGGACCATCCAACCTGCTTGTATCCATACAAAGTTTCAGCTAAGAAAGGACCCTTTTTCTGGCATCCTAATTCGGAACCACAGGCAGTGGTTGGTGAGACCCTCCATGTTTTATCACCGGCTGGTGATAATACGCTTGTTTTACCCTACCTTTGTGAGTGAAATCATTGAATAAATTGTTCACCCCTGTTTGCAAAGGTGTTGCACTATTTCATTTCTTTTCTAGAAAGCGCCAAGGAACAAAAGTGAATCATATAATCCTTTGGAAAATTGTGATGCAGACTATCTCCAACCACAGGAGAGGCTTCTCTTTATGATTCACTAAAAGTGTAAGTGTCATTGTCTTATACCTCTCCAACCTTAGCGCCCAGGGACACTGATTTATTTCTTTTGTTGTGGTGTAACTTGTTCAGTGTTCAGAGCAGCTTTGGATTATCCTGCACAATTGTACATATTTCTCTGTTCTGATGATTCTCACATAGACAATGGTGAAACAATTTGAAATTAAGTAAAAAAAAAAAAAAGATTCAACCAACCTGAATACCAAAGTTCGACATAAATCTCTGAGCGTCGGCTTCCTGAGCAAGTTCTAATATGGTGGCATTGCCCCATTCTGCGGACACCTGAGTCAGGAGAGTTTCAGCTCCTTCCTCATCATCAGAATAACATTCAGAAAAAACTCCTAACCAGTAAGGAAAGATAATAAGGAAAAGAAGTTGGACGTCATAAAATGAACCACATATAATACTGTAACTTTATTGGGATATAGAGATTCTCTTACCCACAGCGCGCCCCTCGTACTTATCAGCTAGAGACGTCATCTCCTCAGTGTTGGCTCTGTCCTCTTCGTCCTTAGCCAGAGATCTCAGGATCTTAGTGCAAACAAGGGCACCAGCTACACAGTCCTGAGTCTGTAGGAAGCAGGAGACTACTTACAACACTGGTCACATGGTCACCCCAAAACATGGAGCAGTACAAATGTCTGGTACAGCTACGGGTATAATGGGACACCTACTGGTCTCCACTGTAAGTACTATGAGTGTACGGAGACATCTACTGTTCTATACTGTAAGTACTATGAGTGTAATGAGACATCTACTGGTCTATACTGTAAGTACTATGTGTGTAATGAGACACCTACTGGTCTACACTGTAAGTACTATGAGTGTAATGAGACATCTACTGGTCTACACTGTAAGTACTATGAGTGTAATGAGACACCTACTGGTCTACACTGTAAGTACCATGAGTGTAATGAGACACCTACTGGTCTATACTGTAAGTACTATGTGTGTAATGAGACACCTACTGGTCTATACTGTAAGTACTATGAGTGTAATGAGACATCTACTGGTCTATACTGTAAGTACTATGTGTGTAATGAGACACCTACTGGTCTATACTGTAAGTACTATGAGTGTAATGAGACATCTACTGGTCTACGCTGTAAGTACTATGAGTGTAATGAGACACCTACTGGTCTACACTGTAAGTACTATGTGTGTAATGAGACACCTACTGGTCTACACTGTAAGTACTATGTGTGTAATGAGACTCCTACTGGTCTACACTGTAAGTACTATGTGTGTAATGAGACACCTACTGGTCTATACTGTAAGTACTATGTGTGTAATGAGACACCTACTGGTCTACACTGTAAGTACTATGAGTGTAATGAGACACCTACTGGTCTACACTGTAAGTACTATGTGTGTAATGAGACTCCTACTGGTCTACACTGTAAGTACTATGTGTGTAATGAGACACCTACTGGTCTATACTGTAAGTACTATGTGTGTAATGAGACACCTACTGGTCTACACTGTAAGTACTATGTGTGTAATGAGACTCCTACTGGTCTACACTGTAAGTACTATGAGTGTAATGAGACACCTACTGGTCTATACTGTAAGTACTATGTGTGTAATGAGACACCTACTGGTCTATACTGTAAGTACTATGAGTGTAATGAGACATCTACTGGTGTATACTGTAAGTACTATGAGTGTAATGAGACACCTACTGGTCTACACTGTAAGTACTATGAGTGTAATGAGACACCTACTGGTCTATACTGTAAGTACTATGAGTGTAATGAGACACCTACTGGTCTATACTGTAAGTACTATGTGTGTAATGAGACACCTACTGGTCTATACTGTAAGTACTATGAGTGTAATGAGACAGCTACTGATCTACACTGTAAGTACTATGAGGTAATGAGACATCTACTGGTCTATACTGTAAGTACTATGAGTGTAATGAGACACCTACTGGTCTATACTGTAAGTACTATGAGTGTAATGAGACACCTACTGGTCTATACTGTAAGTACTATGAGTGTAATGAGACACCTACTGGTCTATACTGTAAGTACTATGTGTGTAATGAGACACCTACTGGTATATACTGTAAGTACTATGAGTGTAATGAGACACCTACTGGTCTACACTGTAAGTACTATGTGTGTAATGAGACACCTACTGGTCTATACTGTAAGTACTATGTGTGTAATGAGACACCTACTGGTCTATACTGTAAGTACTATGTGTGTAATGAGACACCTACTGGTCTACTCTGTAAGTACTATGAGTGTAATGAGACACCTACTGGTGTATACTGTAAGTACTATGAGTGTAATGAGACATCTACTGGTCTACGCTGTAAGTACTATGAGTGTAATGAGACACCTACTGGTCTATACTGTAAGTACTATGAGTGTAATGAGACACCTACTGGTCTACTCTGTAAGTACTATGTGTGTAATTAGACATCTACTGGTCTACACTGTAAGAACTATGTGTGTAATGAGACGCCTACTGGTCTACACTGTAAGTACTATGAGTGTAATGAGACACCTACTTTTCTATACTGTAAGTACTATGAGTGTAATGAGACACCTACTGGTCTATACTGTAAGTACTATGAGTGTAATGAGACGCCTACTGGTCTATACTGTAAGTACTATGAGTGTAATGAGACGCCTACTGGTCTATACTGTAAGTACTATGAGTGTAATGAGACACCTACTGGTCTATACTGTAAGTACTATGAGTGTAATGAGACACCTACTGGTCTACACTGTAAGTACTATGAGTGTAATGAGACACCTACTGGTCTACACTGTAAGTACTATCAGTGTAATGAGATACCTACTGGTCTATACTGTAAGTACTATGTGTGTAATGAGACACCTACTGGTCTATACTGTAAGTACTATGAGTGTAATGAGACACCTACTGGTCTATACTGTAAGTACTATGTGTGTAATGATACACCTACTGGTCTATACTGTAAGTACTATCAGTGTAATGAGACACCTACTGGTCTATACTGTAAGTACTATGAGTGTAATGAGACGCCTACTGGTCTATACTGTAAGTACTATGAGTGTAATGAGACGCCTACTGGTCTATACTGTAAGTACTATGAGTGTAATGAGACACCTACTGGTCTATACTGTAAGTACTATGAGTGTAATGAGACACCTACTGGTCTACACTGTAAGTACTATGAGTGTAATGAGACACCTACTGGTCTATACTGTAAGTACTATGTGTGTAATGAGACACCTACTGGTCTACACTGTAAGTACTATGAGTGTAATGAGACACCTACTGGTCTACACTGTAAGTACTATGAGTGTAATGAGACACCTACTGGTCTACACTGTAAGTACTATCAGTGTAATGAGACACCTACTGGTCTATACTGTAAGTACTATGTGTGTAATGAGACACCTACTGGTCTATACTGTAAGTACTATGTGTGTAATGAGACACCTACTGGTCTATACTGTAAGTACTATCAGTGTAATGTGACACCTACTGGTCTATACTGTAAGTACTATGAGTGTAATGAGACATATACTGGTCTATACTGTAAGTACTATGTGTGTAATGAGACACCTACTGGTCTATACTGTAAGTACTATGTGTGTAATGAGACACCTACTGGTCTATACTGTAAGTACTATGTGTGTAATGAGACACCTACTGGTCTATACTGTAAGTACTATGTGTGTAATGAGACACCTACTGGTCTATACTGTAAGTACTATGAGTGTAATGAGACACCTACTGGTCTCTACTGTAAGTACTATCAGTGTAATGAGACATCTACTGGTGTATACTGTAAGTACTATCAGTGTAATGAGACATATACTGTATACTAGTACCAGGTTCCAGAAGATCTCTGACAGCTCTGCCCGATGCTGGACAATGCACCAGATGAGAAGGTCACGTGCTGGGTATTTCAGAAGCTGTTGGTCTCCATCCATCACCTCCACCATCTCGTTCACCTGAGAATGTAATGTAATAGGGGACAATACATGATCCGTGAAGCAGCAATAATGTAAATTAATCTTCTTCCTAATTACTAATCACTAATTAGCATCATGTCTGTGATCAGACGGCAGACATTGTATTACTCTTAGTCTGGCTTCTATACACGTCTGTACAGCTAAGGACAGCAGATAGATCCAATGTATCTGCTCCACATAGGCGTGCGCAGCACATTTTATTAGGGGGTGCACTGTCAAAGCGGTGTGCCTATCACCACCTATTGGGCATGTCTAATGCTGTGTACACACTGATACAATCTGCGTAAGATCCAGATAAGATTTTGACTATATAGTCAAAATCTTATCTGGATCTCATGCAGATTGTATGGGTTTTATCCCAAGCGATCCAGATGTGTTCAAGATGCGCGCTCCCATATCTTAACCAGAAAGTCTTGGCTGCCCTGTCTATATAGTGCAGATCTGCACTATATAGTCTAAATTGTATGCAGATAGTCTAAATTGTAATCGCATCTGGATCTTATGCAGATTGTACTAGTGTGTACACAGCATAACACTGCCAATCAGGCGTGCACTCACTACAATATAAAACGTCTCAGCCACACCATAATCTCCGGCCTATTTCAGTTTTAATCTTCTAATTTCTCTGTGTAACAGTACATGCAAATACAGTCAAAATCATATCTGGATGACGCAGGTACTCTATTTAGAGATATAACAATGGTGTAATACAATTAATAATGCAAAACACTCATAATTGATTGATGGGCGCTTATTTTAATGGAATACAGGTCTAAAAAGCAAAATTATTTGGTAAAAGGTATTGCTGGTATTACTAGCAGCAATAAGTGTTGGGGCACAGCATTAGGAGGTGCCTGTGCACCCTTAGCACTCAATGTGCGCACGCCTATGCTGCTCCATATATCTTCTGTGCATGGTGTAGTAATACAGGGAGGAGACCTTCATGTACCATGATCAAGGAACCCCAGTAATCAAGCACAAGTGTCCTCATGAGAAGATTCTTCTAGCTCTATATATTTGTACACACTCAGGCTATTACATCCAGGGCGAAATGTAATAGGGTGTGATTTTTTAGACATGTGCGATTTTTGGTCAAAAACGGACGAAATCGCACATTTTCCGAAAATCGCACATTTAATAGGTTGAAAATCGCGGTAAAAAATCGCACTTTTTACCGCGAAATCGCACTTTTAGAAGTGCGATTTTTAGTCACATTTCAATTCGCATCCAGATGTTTTCCCATTATAAAGTATACAACTCGCAAATGTAATAGGGTGCGATTTTTGGTCAATGTTACCAAAAATCGCAAAAAAAATAGACCAGGTTCTGACAGGCGAATTTGACAGAACCATGCACAGATCATTGAGATCTGTGCATGGTTCTGTTAATAAAAATGTGTAAAAGTGTTTTTATAAAAAAAAAAACGGCGTGGGGTCCCCCCTCCTAAGCATAACCAGCCCCGGGCTCATTGAGCCGGACCTGGTTCCAAAAATACGGGGGAACAAAAAGCATAGGGGTCCCCCGTATTTCTGAAACCAGCCCCGGACTCTTGGACCGGTCCTGGTTCCAAAAATACGGGGGACAAAAAATCTGGGGGTCCCCCGTATTTTGAAACCAGCACCGGGCTCCAACAGCCCGCGGTGTCATGCCACAGCCGGGGGACACTTTTTATACAAGGTCCCCCGGCCAAAACATGAGCACCGTGGCTGGTCAGCCTTGGACGGGGTACCTGGAGGAGTGGGGACCCCCCCAATAAAGGGGTCCCCCCCCCCCAGGCTTCACCCGTCCAGGGCTGAAGCCCGGGGCTGTCACCGGCGTCCGTGGCCAGTGGACGCCGGCCTGATAGGGTTAAATCCATCATACATATCATTACATTGCTTTTTACCGGCGAACTACAAGTGCCAGCAGACCTCCCCCGCATGCTGGGACTTGGAGAACCACAAGTCCCAGCATGCAGGGCATTAATGGGCCCGCTGGGACTTGTAGTCCACCTGTAAAAAGAATGTTTATAAAAAACACACACACAGAGAAGTACAAGTTTATTACACACACACACCTCAATTTTACACCAGCATACTTACCATTCCTGGATCCAGCGCTGGTCTGGCTGCTTCACAGCCGGCTCCCCCCGCACTGACAGGCAGCGGGGAGAACCGGCTTTCTCCGTTGCCTGTCACCGGCTTTCTCCGTAGCTTCTGTAGCGCTGTCCCAGTGCTACAGAGGCTGAGAGCGTGATTGGCTGAGCTACAGTATGCGTCTCCATGGAGACGCATAGCTCAGTCCTGATTGGCTGAGCTATGCGTCTCCATGGAGACGCATACTGTAGCTCAGCCAATCGCGCTCTCAGCCTCTGTAGCACTGGGACAGCGCTACAGAAGCTACGGAGAAAGCCGGTGACAGGCAACGGAGAAAGCCGGTTCTCCCCGCTGCCTGTCAGTGCGGGGGGAGCCGGCTGTGAAGCAGCCAGACCAGCGCTGGATCCAGGAATGGTAAGTATGCTGGTGTAAAATTGAGGTGTGTGTGTGTAATAAACTTGTACTTCTCTGTGTGTGTGTTTTTTATAAACATTCTTTTTACAGGTGGACTACAAGTCCCAGCGGGCCCATTAATGCCCTGCATGCTGGGACTTGTGGTTCTCCAAGTCCCAGCATGCGGGGGAGGTCTGCTGGCACTTGTAGTTCGCCGGTAAAAAGCAATGTAATGATATGTATGATGGATTTAACCCTATCAGGCCGGCGTCCACTGGCCACGGACGCCGGTGACAGCCCCGGGCTTCAGCCCTGGACGGGTGAAGCCTGGGGGGGGGGGGACCCCTTTATTGGGGGGGTCCCCACTCCTCCAGGTACCCCGTCCAAGGCTGACCAGCCACGGTGCTCATGTTTTGGCCGGGGGACCTTGTATAAAAAGTGTCCCCCGGCTGTGGCATGACACCGCGGGCTGTTGGAGCCCGGTGCTGGTTTCAAAATACGGGGGACCCCCAGATTTTTTGTCCCCCGTATTTTTGGAACCAGGACCGGTCCAAGAGTCCGGGGCTGGTTTCAGAAATACGGGGGACCCCTATGCTTTTTGTCCCCCCGTATTTTTGGAACCAGGTCCGGCTCAATGAGCCCGGGGCTGGTTATGCTTAGGAGGGGGGACCCCACGCCGTTTTTTTTTTAACTTTTTTTTTTTTGCACAAAAGCGCATTTATAAAAATGCGCACATTTTCATGACTGAAAATGCGCACATTTTCATGACTAAAAATCGCGGCAAATCGCGGCAAATCGCATTTTTTTGCCGCTAATTCGCATCTCATTACATATGCGAATTCGCGGCAAAAAATGCGATTTTTAAAGGTGCGATTTGGTGCGATTTTTTTTTAGTCTAAAAATCGCACCCTATTACATTTCGCCCCCAGTCTGTTAAACCTAGCCTGTTCATTCCAGCTTGGTACATCTTGCCTGTTACACACCCTATTACCCCAGACTGTTACATCTAACCCGTTATAAAGCCTATGACAATCAGCCTGTTACACCCAACTAGCTACACTTCAGATTCTTAAACCAGCCATACATCAGGACGACCAGCATCACATCTGATTCATCACACAAGTTCCCCGGCAGCTTCCCAGACACACGATACATCCGAAGTGTGCTACTTCACATAAGATCTATGTAAAGATCTTCAACTCCAGCATACTGGTTATTAGCAGCATCTTCAGATCTTCCATGCAGCATATAAGATCACAGGATCGACCTCACGACTCGCAGGACCGCGCATCACCCCGAAACACCTCCAGATGTGCACTCAAGACACACACAATGCATCACACGACCCATGGAAATCGTGTATTTGGTCGGCTGGAGGGACGCTCCGTAGGAGCGACCATGCTGGGCGCTGATTCCTAAGGGCAGCCTCAGTCAGGGACGGTTACGGGGGAGGCAGGTGGTAACTGGGTTGCATGGGGTCCTGGCAGAATGAAGTGGCAGAGTGGTCAGTTTGCCGTGTCTGGGAAGCGCTGAAGGAGCTGACACTGCTGACATCAGTGGTAGATTGCCAAAGACAAAATGGAAAAGTCTCACATGCGCTCAGAGTCCAAACAGTGGTAGAATCTGAAAATTCTAAAGAATGGCCACTGATTGGCAGAGAGTCCTCTCTATCCCAGCCAATCAGCAGCCGAGGCCAGCCTATCTTTTGAATTTTCAAATTCTGCCGCTGCTGTCTGCAGTGTCCGCTCCTTCATTGTTTCCTGGACACTGCGGACTGGCCACTCCGCCTCTGCACCCACAGCCCCCGGGTGCTTCATGCTGCCCGGACCCCACAATGGCCAGGTACCACCTGCCTCCCCCTGTATCCGTCAAAGGCCGCATCCACAACCAGGGGTGAGGGCTTTGAAACTTCGCTCAGGGCACTAGGAGGCCTGGAGCCGGCCCTGACTATTTATATATATATATATATATATATATATATATATATATATATATATATATACACACACATATACACACACTCTCCAATATTTAGCAACACTCTGAGACTCCATAATGCATAGTAAATTTTATTACATGTCTACGCCGTTTCGAGGCCTAGGCTCTTCTTCAGGACATTACATGAGATATTATATATATATATATTCCCAGCCTTTGACATTTAGCCTATTGCACCTGTTACATCTACCCTGCTATCCTCAGCCTGTTACACTCACCGTGATGTTTTCATTAAGCATGCTTCGTGTGTGACGATATGGGGCACCTGGGTACAATGGCTCAATCAAGCTTCCCAGAAGATGTTGCAGAATCCTGGACACATAATGAAGACCAACAGTGGATTGAGAAATTCCCACTAATCCTCCAGCAGTGGCCAGTCTCTCTAGTTTGATGTAAATCAGAGTGGATGGGTCGGTGTTATTGTACAAGTATATGAGCCTGTCCCTGGTGAGGAACTCCGGAAGACACACTCCATGGTCCAGGAAGAGGTGAACGAAGGCAGGTTTATCTTCAATTAATGCAACCATTAGACTCGGGTATAGATCAGTGGGCTGCAAAACAGAACAATCTATTACATAGTGCTATGAAAACTAGGACATTGTAATATTCATCACTGAACATGGTACTGTAACATGGATGTGCCCGGGACGTTCTGGTAATGGTAATCTGGAGGCAGCAAAAAAGCCTACGCATTATATGATCAAAATACATCCTTACTTTGAAAACGTAGTAATAATAACTACAATAAAAATAATTATAATGATAACAACAACAACACTAGAATATATATAATAAATATTTAAACTAGCTGTGGGGGGTTATTGTAAGAAACTATGGTTAGACAGCCAGAATAGAGGGTCTCTTACCCTCCATTATACAGTATTGGGGGGTCGGAGAGAAAAAGTAGATCAAGTAAGAAGTCAGTAGCACAATTAACCCCTTCCCGACATTTGACGTACATTTACGTCATGGCCGGGATGTACTTCCCGACACATGGCGTAAATGTACGTCATGGCTTTAAACTGTCACCGCGTCTATAGACGCGGTGACAGTTTAAACATGTCTGCTGTCCCTGACAGCAGACATGTCCCTGCATGCCCAGGGGGGCTGCGATGCCGCCCCCCCGTCGGCGATCGCTGTGATTGGCTGTTCAGTGTGAACAGCCATTCACAGCGTTTTCTGTGTCACCGGCGAATAACGTTCGCCGATGACACGGGATCGGAGGTGATTGGTGCTGTAAAGTACAGCACCAATCACCACGGGGTGTAAGGGTGACACTGGTGTCACCCCACCTCACCCAACCCGCCCCCAAAGGCCGTGATTGGTTCGTCGGACCGACGAACCAATCACAGCCATGGAGGGTGATTTAAACTAACGGTGACTGCACTGCAGACGCCATTCCGGTCTGGAATTGCGTGCAGTGCGGTCACCGTGCCTATCTGCCGCGATATACTGACCTGATCCTTGCAAACACTTACCTGATCACTGCTTGTAGCGTTCCTGGATCTTGTTACTTCTTGTGACTTCCTGTGTTGTGCTGTGCTGTGTTGTGCTGCTGTGCTGCTGCAGTGTGTTCGAGTTATAGATAGAGAGAGATAGAGAGAGAGAGATAGAGAGGGCTAGTGACAGAGAGTGCTATATTTTGTGCTGCTGCAGTGTGATAGAGTTATAGATAGAGAGATAGAGAGAGATAGAGAGATAGTGACAGATTGTGCTATATATTTTTTATATATATACAGCTGTACTGCGTGTGCAACTGACTGCTGCCCCCCCCCCCTTTTGTGCTGATCAGTATAAATTAACTGATCAGCAACTTTTTGGGGGCGCAGGGTTTTTTTTTATATATATATACCTGTCAGTGCTGCTGCTGCAGTGTCATAGAGTGATAGATAGTGAGAGATAGAGAGATAGAGAGAGATAGTGATAGAAAGTGCTATATTTTGTGTCTGCTGCCCCCCTTTTGTGCACCCCCAGCAACTTTTTGGGGGTGCAGGGGTTATTTTTTATATATATATAACTGTCAGTGCTGCTGCTGCAGTGTCATAGAGTGATAGATAGAGAGAGATAGAGAGAGATAGTGATAGAGAGTGCTATATTTTGTGTCGGCTGCCCCCCTTTTGTGCACCCCCAGCAACTTTTTGGGGGTGCAGGGGTTATTTTTTATATATATAACTGTCAGTGCTGCTGCTGCTGCAGTGTCATAGAGTGATAGATAGTGAGAGATAGAGAGAGATAGAGAGAAATAGAGAGAGATAGAGAGAGATAGTGACAGAGAGTGCTATATTTTGTGTCTGCTGCCCCCCCCTTTTGTGCTGATCACTATATCTGAGGTGATCAGCAACTTTTTGGGGGTGCAGAGGTTTTTTTTTTTATATATACCTGCCAGTTGCACTGTCAGTTGCACCAAAGGTTGTGCACCTGCTGCCCCTCACTGGTAATCAGTGTCGCATCACTGATCACCTTTTTTTTTTTTTATTGAGGGTGCTGTGGGGTCTTTTTTTAATTTTTTTTGATCAAATTTTTTTGATCAAATTCCTGTTGCCTTTGAGCGCTGTTCAGTGACGGACGTTACTGACCAACATCTGTGCTCAATTTTTGGCGCAGGACCTTTTTTTTTTTTTTTCTGCACTACATACACACTACACACTACATACTACATTGAAATAAAGTTTGTACCCCCCCCTACACTATACACGTGTTGAAACATTTCACTACCAGAAACACAAAAATAAAAATGGCATCCCAAATGTCATCCCAAATGTCATCCCAGTCATCCAGAAGAATGTATTCAGCGGAGGAGGCATATGCCATGCTTGCCTCTGACTCTGACACAGCCAGTGAGGCAAGCGGGGAATTTGAAGGATTCATCTTAAGCTCCTCTTCCTCCTCTAGTGATGAGGGACCCCCTCAAAGACGCCCCCGTAGAGCAGCTGAGACCCCCCCCCCCAATAATTGATCTCGTATGGACCCCACCACCAGACAATTTTGAGCCCCAGGTTCCTGAGTTTTTGGCCATCCCAGGAATCCAATTTGATTCCACAGGTCTCAGAGAAATTGACTTTTTCAAATTATTTTTCTCTGATGATTTTATAAATTTAATGGTGGACCAAACTAATTTATATGCCCAGCAGTTTATTGCTCAAAACCCCACGTCATCATTTGCTAGGTGGAACCCTGTAGATGCAGTAGAGATGATGACATTTTGGGGTCTGGTGTTTCATATGGGCATAGTAAAAAAGCCAGAAATTAGGCAATATTGGAGTACAGATGTTCTGTACAGCACCCCACTTTACCGTATGGCCATGACCCGGACTCGTTTTGAGTTAATCCCTACATTTTTGCATTACAACGATAATGCACAGTGCCCACCCAGAGATGATCCCACCTTTGACCGGCTATTCAAAGTCAGGCCGGTCATTGATCACTTCAGTGCCAAATTTGAAGAGATGTACATCCCAGATAAATTCATTTGCATAGACGAGTCCCTTATACATTTTAAAGGAAGGGTTAAATTCCGCCAGTACCTTCCCAGTAAGAGGGCAAGGTATGGCATACAAATGTATAAGCTGTGTGAAAGCACCTCAGGGTACACCCACAGGTTTAGGGTATATGAAGGGAAGGATTCAAGAATTGAACCGCCAGAATGCCCCCCCTCCCTCGTAGGTGTTAGTGGAAAAATTGTCTGGGATTTAGTGCACCCCTTCCTGGATAAAGGTTATCACCTCTATGTGGATAACTTTTACACCAGCATCCCCCTGTTTAAGGCCTTTGGTTCAAGAGGTACAGCAGCTTGCGGTACTGTGCGCAAGAACCAAAGAGGCCTCCCAAAAACGCACATTGCCCAAGTAATGAGAAGGGGTGAAAGCAGGGGAATATGCACCGAAAATATGTTGTTGGTCAAATATAAGGACAAGAGGGATGTCCTTATACTGACAACAATTCACGGAGACAGTACCACCTCCGTCCCTGTACGAGGTACCAGTACCCACACCTCAAAACCTTATTGTATCCTGGATTACAATAGGTACATGGGCGGAGTGGATCTTTCAGATCAGGTACTGAAGCCGTACAGTGCCCTGCGGAAAACAAAAATCTGGTACAAAAAGCTGGCCGTGTATATCATCCAGATGGCACTGTATAACGCTTACGTGCTATTCCGTTCTACCAGCCAGAGGGGGACATTTATGCACTTTCAAGAGGAAGTCATAAAGGGCCTAATATTTGGGAACCAGCAGGCAGAGGGCCCCAGTACTTCTAGTACTGGCCCCCGTATTGTACCAGGGCAGCATTTTCCTGATGAAATCCCCTCCACTGGAAAAAAGGGCAGGACACAAAAAAGGTGCAAAGTTTGCTATAAAAAGGGAATAAGAAAGCAAACTATTTTCCAGTGTGACACTTGCCCCGACAAACCCGGCCTATGTATAAAGGAGTGTTTTAAAATATACCACACATCTATGGATTATTAGGTTCATAATTTCACCGTGCTTCGGGGGTCTTGCTAATGCCACATAGCACCCACCATTCATTCCACCAGAATCTGAGCCGCAAAATCCAAAAATCACTCCTTCCCTTCTGAGTCCTGCCATGCACCCAACTGGTATTTTTTGGTCACATGTGAGGCATTGCCGTACTCGGGAGAAATTGGGGCACAGATTTTGGGGTGCTTTTTCTCCTTCATACCTTCTGAAAATGAAAAATTTTGAGCCAGAACTGCATTTTTATGTAAAAAAAATGTAATTTTTCATTTTCACTGCCCAGTTGTATCAAAATTGGTGAAACCCCTGGGGGTTTGAAATGTACACTATACCCCTAGATGAATTCCCTGAGGGGTGTAGTTTGCAAAATGGGATCACTTGTGGGGGGTTCCACTGTATTGGTGCTTTGGGGGTCTTGCTAATGCGACATAGCACCCACCAACATTCCACCAGAATCTGTGCTGCAAAATCCAAATATCACTCCTTCCCTTCTGAGTCCTGCCATTTTTTGGTCAAACATGAGGCATTGCCGTACTCGGGAGAAATTGGGGCACAGATTTTGGGGTGCTTTGTCTCCTTCATTCCTTGTGAAAATGAAAAATTTTGAGCCAGAACTGCATTTTTGTGTAAACAATTTAATTTTTCATTTTCACTGCCCAGTTGTACCACAATTGGTGAAACCCCTGGGGGTTTGAAATGTACACTATACCCCTAGTTGAATTCCCTGAGGGGTGTAGTTTGCAAAATGGGGTCACTTGTGGGGGGGTTCTACTGTATTGGTGCTTTGGGGGTCTTGCTAATGCGACATAGCACCCACCAACATTCCACCAGAATCTGTGCTGCAAAATCCAAATATCACTCCTTCCCTTCTGAGTCCTGCCATTTTTTGGTCACACATGAAGCATTGCCGTACTCGGGAGAAATTGGGGCACAGATTTTGGGGTGCTTTGTCTCCTTCATACCTTATGAAAATGAAAAATTTTGAGCCAGAACTGCATTTTTGTGTAAAAAAATGTAATTTTTCATTTTCACTGCCCAGTTGTATCAAAATTGGTGAAACCCCTGGGGGTTTGAAATGTACACTATACCCCTAGATGAATTCCCTGAGGGGTGTAGTTTGCAAAATGGGGTCACTTGTGGGGGGGTTCCACTGTATTGGTGCTTTGGGGGTCTTGCTAATGCGACATAGCACCCACCAAAATTCCACCAGAATCTGTGCTGCAAAATCCAAATATCACTCCTTCCCTTCTGAGTCCTGCCATGCACCCAACTGGTATTTTTTGGTCACATGTGAGGCATTGACATACTCGGGAGAAATTGGGGCACAGATTTTGGGGTGCTTTGTCTCCTTCATTCCTTGTGAAAATGAAAAATTTTGAGCCAGAACTGCATTTTTGTGTAAAAAATGTAATTTTTCATTTGCACAGCCCAGTTGTATCAAAATTGGTGAAACCCCTGGGGGTTTGAAATGTACACTATACCCCTAGTTGAATTTCCTGAGGGGTGTAGTTTGCAAAATGGGGTCACTTGTGGGGGGGTTCCACTGTATTGGTGCTTCGGGGGTCTTGCTAATGCGACATAGCACCCACCAACATTCCACCAGAATCTGAGCTGCAAAATCCAAAAATCACTCCTTCCCTTCTGAGTCCTGCCATGCACCCAAATGGTATTTTTTGGTCACATGTGAGGCATTGCCGTACTAGGGAGAAATTGGGGCACAGATTTTGGGGTGCTTTGTCTCCTTCATTCCTTGTGAAAATGAAAAATTTGGAGCCAGAACTTCATTTTTGTGTAAAAAAATTAATTTTTCATTTTCACTGCCCAGTTGTACCACAATTGGTGAAACCCCTGGGGGTTTGAAATGTACACTATACCCCTAGATGAATTCCCTGAGGGGTGTAGTTTGCAAAATGGGGTCACTTGTGGGGGGGTTCCTAACTTTTAGCATCTTATGGTGCCTAGAAACCTACATGGTGCCTAAAAAATAATCTCATAAAAAGGAGGCTCCAAAATCAAGTAGGTGCTCCTTCTATTATGAAGCCTGTGGTTTGGTCAACGTGCACACTAGGGCCACATATAGGATATTTATGAAAACAAAAGAATTGGGGGAATCAATTTTTAGTCACATTTCTCTAGTAAAATCTACTGTGTTCCTTAGAAAAATGTATTAAAATTGCAAATCTGCAAAAAAAATGAAATTTTGAAATTTCACCTACACTTTGTTTTAATTCCTGTGAAACACCTAAAGGGTTAACAAACTTCCAAAATGCTGTTTTGAATACTGTGAGGGGTGCAGTTTTTGAAATGGCATCATTTATGGGGGTGTCTCACATACAAGTCCCTCAAAGTCACATCAGAACTGAACTGGTCCCTAAAAAAATCAGTGTTTGAAATTTTCTTGAAAATTTGAAAATTTGCTATCCATATTGTAAGCCTCCTAGTGTCCAAAAAAATTAAAAGGAAGTTGAAATAATGATGGAAACATAAAGTAGACATATGGTCTATGTTAGTTATTAACTATTTTGAGTGGTATGATTATTTGTCTCACAAGCAGAAAATTTAACATTTTGCAAATTGCTAAATTTTCCATTTTTTTACGACATTTTGGTATTTTTCACAAAAAAACACAGACTGTATCGACCCAAATTTACCACTTATTTGAAGTACAATGTGTCACGAGAAAACAATCTCAAAATCACTGGGATAAGTAAAAGCAAAAAAAAGTTATCCCCACTTAAGTGATACATGTCAGATTTGAAAAAAAGGGCTCTGTCAGGAAGGCAAAAACTGGCTCTGTCAGGAAGGGGTTAAGAACAAAAACATACCTTACGACAAACCCTAAAAGGGGAAAAAGTAAGTAGTAAAGTGAAATGCTTGCTGGCCAATGCAAGGCTAATGGGAATAATAAGGGGTTCATGAAGTACATAGAATTAAATAAAACTTGTAAAAGAGCTATGAAAATAGCTAAAAGGGAAAACGAAGAACGCAAAGCCACAAAGAGTAAAACCAACCCCAAGAAGAAAAAGCAATAGAACAATAAAAGAGAAGCCAGGCCCCGGGGTTAACCCTCGCTCTGACTGGCAGGTCTGCACGAAGGAGAGTACAGCCTGAACTGTGCTCCTGTGGCCGAGGTGGTGAAGCCACAGCAGCATCTGACCCTCACTCTATTACTATACCCTGAGTCTGCTGGCACCTGTGCAGGTCTTAAGGTGGCCATACACATGCAGATTTATCTTCGGTACTTGTGTATTTTGGCGGCGCCCACGATGAGGATCGCGTCCATCGTGTGTGAAAAATCGGGTCCATCGCGTCCATCGCGTCGCGTCGTGTGCATTAACATGGCACACGACGCGACCGACGCGATGGACCCGATTTCTCCATAGGCTTCAATGTTAAAATATTTTAACATTGAAATCGTGTCGGTCGCGTCGGTCTTGTGCCATTATAATGGCACAAGATAAGATGGACTTGATAAAGTCCATTTTACATGGAATAAAATGGAATATGGCCCATTTTTCATTGTATATGTCCCCGTCATGTCCAAATATAACTGCCCCCCCATTGTGAGCGGCACCCCAGTATTGACGTCAACCCGAAGCGTGGCGAGCGCAGCGAGCCCGCGAGGGGCGGCGGTGCGCGTCCTCCGACCTTTTCATACCCCTACTATCCACGTCGGCGTGGAGTTGAGAATAGAATAGTGTGTCGAGCGCAGCGAGCCACCGAGCCCGAAGCGTGGCGAGCGCAGCGAGCCCCGCGAGGGGACGCGGACACCTGTGAAGCCCGCGTGGGGATGCGGATACCTGTGAAGGTATCCGTGTCCCCTCGCGGGGCTCGCTGCGCTCGCCACGCTTCGGGCTCGGTGGCTCGCTGCGCTCGCCACACTATTCTATTCTCAACTCCACGCCGACGTGGATAGTAGGGGTATGAAAAGGTCGTAGGACGCGTACCGCCGCCCCTCGCGGGCTCGCTACGCTCGCCACGCTTCAGGTTGGCGTCAATACTGGGGTGCCGCTGACAATGGGGGGCATTTATATTTGGACATGACGGAGCCATATACAATGAGAAATGGGCCATATTGGCCCATTTCCCATTGTTTTCTATGTTACATGGACTTTATCAACTACATTTGATCTTGTGCCATTATAATGGCACAAGTCCGACGCGACCGACAGTATTTCAATGTTAAAAATATTTTAACATTGAAGCCTATGGAGAAATCGTGTCGGTCGCGTCGGTCGCGTCGTGTGCCTTAACTTTAAGGCACAGGACGCGACGCGATGGACCCGATTTCTCCATCGGGTTCAATGTTAAAAATATTTTAACATTGAAGCCTATGGAGAAATCGCGTCCATCGCGTCGCGTCCTGTGCCTTAAAGTTAAGGCACACGATGCCCACGACGGGCGCCGCCAAAATACACAAGTACCTTATCTTCAGATATGGCTGGTTGGAACAAAATCCTGGCTATGGATAAGCGCAAATGACAGTTGACCATTTGCTTGGAAATGCTGGAAAACTGCCAAACTGTCTCTCATCCATAACCATGTTTTTGTTCCAACCAGCCAGATCTGAAGATAAATCATACTAGTGTATGGGCACCTTTAGACTTCACCACTAAATGCCACCTTTCCAGGACAGACTAGCTCCACCCTGTACTCGGATTCAACCTGGTCTTTTGTGGTGACACAGAGACCCAACCGAGTCAGGGTACAAGTAAGAGGATAAACTAAATAACACTCTGCACATGACCATGGACTAGAACAGTGGTCTCCAACCTTTTTTGGGGCGGGAGCTACTCGCAACAAAATAAATCGCCCGAAGAGCTACTAAAGTAAAAAAAATCTGCATAATAACCAAAAAATGCCCTTTACACATTATGCCACACACCACAATGCCCCAGACACAAAATGCCACACACCGCAATGTCCAATATGTTGCATACATACCTCCCAACACTGGAAGTAGAGGAGAAGGGACATCTGTGCATGCCGAAGGCACGCGCCCAAAATTAAAGGGGTTCACCTACTACCTTGGTACTCCTGCGAGGCTACATCCCCATTTTTTTTGCTGTGGGGGCATGGCTAGAGCTCTAAGAACTGTAGCCTATTTTTTGGGGGGGGTAAGCAAACATAGATTTGGGCACCCCTCACTGTGGTTATTGTGGGTCAGGGGGAAGTATTAATTGGCCAACTAACATAAAGCAAAATAGATATATTGTAGAAAAGACAACCCTGAAACAGGGACAGTGCACGCCGAAGGTCTGTGTCAAAAATGTAGGACATGGCTTTGTGGGGAAGGGGCATGACCACATAATAGTACCATTTTACATTACAACACAAAATAGTGCAACTTATACACACTGCGCAAGCTAGACCCACTTGGACACACTGTGCTAGGATTACGCACACCATTATGCCACACTGTTATGCCCATTACACAACATGCCACACATCATAATGCCCAGTACATATTATGCCAGAACAAGTACAATACACATATATCCAGTGATCAGGGGACTTCATAAAGGGAGGGGACTAATAACTACATACCTAGGGATGAGGGGCTTAGAATAGGAAGAGGACATATAGAATACCTATGCATCCATAATTTACAGGGAGAACACTAGTAGAGGTCTCCATAAAGTACAAATATATTCAGTGATGCGAGTGATCTGTACTTAAATTCTGCATTAAACACATTATGCTCTGTACAGAGAGAAAACAACGTTCAGTACAGAAGCTGTTTGGCATGCATGTATGTGGACATGCCAGTGGTGTGTGGGGCACAGAGGGAAGTCAGTTGCTGTGAGTGTGGCACACAGGGATTCAGGTATGCCCAGAATTATGTCTGGTACATAGGGATGCCCAGTGTTGAGTAGGTGACACACAAGGATGCCCCGTGGTGGGTGGGTGGCTGGCACACAGAGGCTTAAGGATGCCCAGAGGTGGGTGGCTGGCACATGGGGTATGTGAGGATACCCTGTGGTGGGGGGCACACAAGGATGGGAGAAGGCCCCCGTGGTGGGTGGGTGCCATTATGGGATCAGAGGATGCCTCATGGTGGGTGGCACACAGGGATGTGGAGGATGCCCTGTGGTGGGTAGGTGGCACACAGGGATGAGGAGGATGCCCAGTGGTGAGTAGGTGGCACAGGGATGGGAGGACGCATCTTGTGGGGATGAAGGGATCAGTTGCACCACTGTATGTAACACATAACAATGGTGGTGGGCTTGCTCACCCTGGGTGTACTTGATGCTGCCATTCTCCCAGCGAGATACATATCCCGGAACACTGTTCAGCCCGGACCTCCGCCTGCAGTAGATGTCCCAAATGGCGGCGGCTCCTCCACGGACACTACATAGGCAGCAGCAGAGCATACCGTCTCCTCCCTCTCTCCGCCCGGTTCTGTATAGGTCACTGGTGCGGCCTCATCTATACTGTGCCCAGTGCTGTATAGGTCACTGGTGCGGCCTCATCTAGATACTGTGCCCAGTGCTGTATAGGTCACTGGTGCGGCCTCATCTAGATACTGTGCCCAGTTCTGTGTAGGTCACTGGTGCGACCGAATCTAGATACTGTGCCCAGTTCTGTATAGGTCACTGGTACGGCCTCATCTAGATCCTGTGCCCAGTTCTGTATCGGTCACTGGTGCCGCCTTATCTAGATACTGTGTCCAGTTCTGTATAGGTCACTGGTACGGCCTCATCTAGATACTGTGCCCAGTTCTGTATAGGTCACTGGTGCGACCTCATCTAGATACTGTGCCCAGTTCTGTATAGGTCACTGGTACGGCCTCATCTAGATACTGTGCCCAGTTCTGTATAGGTCACTGGTACGGCCTCATCTAGATCCTGTGCCCAGTTCTGTAAAGGTCACAGGTGTGGCCTCATCTAGATACTGTGCCTGGTTCTGTATAGGTCACTGGTGCGGCCTCATCTAAATACTGTGCCCAGTTTTGTATAGGTCACTGGTGCGGCCTCATCTAGATACTGTGCCCAGTTCTGTATAGGTCATTGGTGCGGCCTCATCTAGATACTGTGCCCGGTTCTGTATGGGTCACTGGTGCGGCCTCATCTAGATACTGTGCCCAGTTCTGTATAGGTCACTGGTGCAGCCTCATCTAGATACTGTGCCCAGTTCTGTATAGGTCACTGGTGCGGCCTCATCTAGATACTGTGCCCAGTTCTGTATAGGTCACTGGTGCGGCCTCATCTAGATACTGTGCCCAGTTCTGTATAGGTCACTGGTGCAGCCTCATCTAGATACTGTGCCCAGTTCTGTATAGGTCACTGGTGTGGCCTCATCTAGATACTGTGCCCAGTTCTGTATAGGTCACTGGTGCGGCCTCATCTAGATACTGTGCCCAAATCTGCATAGGTCACTGGTGCAGCCTCATCTAGATACTGTGCCCAGTTCTGTATAGGTCACTGGTGCGGCCTCATCTAGGGGTTTATTCTAGTTCATTCTTTCTGACAAAATCCTTCTTAAATGGACAAAATCATGTGCACTGCAGGGGGCAGATGTAACATGTGCAGATAGAATTAGATTTGGGTGAGTTATTTGTTTCTGTGCAGGGAAAATACTGACTGCTTTATTTTACACTGCAATATAGATCTCACTTTGAAGAAAAACCCCACCCAAATCTAATTCTCTCTGCACAAGTTACATCTGCCCCACCTGCAGTGCACATGGTTTTGTGCTTCTAAGAAGGATTTTGTCAGAAAGAATGAACTAGAATAACCCCCCTAGATACTGTGCACAGTTCGGTATAGGTCACTGGTGCGGCCTCATCTAGATACTGTGCCCAGTTCTGTATAGGTCTCTGGTGCGGCCTCATCTAGATCACTGTGCCCAGTTCTGTATAGGTCACTGGTGCGGCCTCATCTAGATACTGTGCCCGGTTCTGTATAGGTCACTGGTGCGGCCTCATCTATATACTGTGCCCGGTTCTGTATAGGTCACTGGTGCGGCCTCATCTAGATACTGTGCCCAGTTCTGTATAGGTCACTGGTGCGGCCTCCTCTAGATACTGTGCCCGGTTCTGTATAGGTCACTGGTGCGGCCTCATATAGATATTGTGCCCGGTTCTGTATAGGTCACTGGTGCGGCCTCATCTAGATACTGTACTGTGCCCAGTTCTGTATAGGTCACTGGTGCGGCCTCATCTAGATACTGTGCCCAGTTCTGTATAGGTCACTGGTGCGGCCTCATCTAGATACTGTGCCCAGTTCTGTATAGGTCACTGGTACGGCCTCATCTAGAATACTGTGTCTAGTTCTGTATAGGTCACTGGTGAGGCCTCATCTAGATACTGTGCCCAGTTCGGTATAGGTCACTGGTATGGCCTCATCTAGATACTGTGCCCAGTTCTGTATAGGTCACTGGTGCCGCCTCATCTAGATACTGTGCCCAGTTCTGTATAGGTCACTGGTACGGCCTCATCTAGAATACTGTGTCCAGTTCTGTATAGGTCACTGGTGAGGCCTCATCTAGATACTGTGCCCAGTTCGGTATAGGTCACTGGTATGGCCTCATCTAGATACTGTGCCCAGTTCTGTATAGGTCACTGGTGCCGCCTCATCTAGATACTGTGCCCAGTTCTGTATAGGTCACTGGTACGGCCTCATCTAGAATACTGTGTCCAGTTCTGTATAGGTCACTGGTGCGGCCTCATATAGATACTGTGCCCAGTTCTGTATAGGTCACTGGTGCGGCCTCATCTATATACTGTGCCCAGTTCTGTATAGGTCACTGGTGCGGCCTCATCTAGATACTGTGTCCAGTTCTGTATAGGTCACTGGTGCGGCCTCATCTAGATACTGTGTCCAGTTCTGTATAGGTCACTGGTATGGCCTCATCTATATACTGTGCCCAGTTCTGTATAGGTCACTGGTACGGCCTCATCTAGATACTGTGTCCGGTTCTGTATAGGTCACTGGTGCAGATATCTAGATACTGTGCCCAGTTCTGTATAGGTCACTGGTGCGGCCTCATCTAGATACTGTGCCCAGTTCTGTATAGGTCACTGGTGCGGCCTCATCTAGATACTGTGCCCAGTTCTGTATAGGTCACTGGTACGGCCTCATCTAGAATACTGTGTCCAGTTCTGTATAGGTCACTGGTACGGCCTCATCTAGAATACTGTGCCCAGTTCTGTATAGGTCACTGGTACGGCCTCATCTAGAATACTGTGTCCAGTTCTGTATAGGTCACTGGTACGGCCTCATCTAGAATACTGTGCCCGGTTCTGTATAGGTCACTGGTACGGCCTCATCTATATACTGTGCCCAGTTCTGTATAGGTCACTGGTACGGCCTCATCTATATACTGTGTCCGGTTCTGTATAGGTCACTGGTGCGGCCTCATCTAGATACTGTGCCCAGTTCTGTATAGGTCACTGGTACGGCCTCATCTAGAATACTGTGTCCAGTTCTGTATAGGTCACTGGTGAGGCCTCATCTAGATACTGTGCCCAGTTCGGTATACTGTAGGTCACTGGTACAGCCTCATCTAGATACTGTGCCCAGTTCAGCATAGGTCACTGGTACAGGCTCATCTAGATACCCCAACACTGCACTTTTTCCAGGTCTCCACACACAATCAATGGTGAAATAATTAGCTCCACCTGTGTCACCTTTTAAAATGTGTCAGTGACTAATGAGTGCACCTGTTCACCTGCCAGGTGACCTGGAAAACGTGCACTGTTGGGGGTCCTTCAGGTGTGACCTGTTCCTGGCTTTGACCTGTTCCCAGCTGTGACCTGTTACCGGCTGTTACCTGGCTGTGACCTGTTCCTGGCTGTGACCTGTTCCCCAGCTGTGACCTGGCTGTGATCTGTTCCCGACTGTGACCTGGATGGGTCAGCGGAGAGCACTTGAAATTGGGTTGTTTTATGTATCTTGAGGAAATACACTGGGACACCAGGGAACAAATAGACTAGATGGTTGTCGGAGACCACAAACAGGTGAGCGGAGTCTAACTAGCCAGTGGTTTTCAATAGGGAGCACTGCAAGGAGGTAGAGTTCAATGACTGTCAATCTAGGGACTGAGGATATCAATGGTCATTGGCCTGGGAGCCGGGGATGGTTGCTGATGGCCTGGGAGCCGGGGATGTGTGTCAAACATAGTAACATAATAATTAAGGCTGAAAAAAGACTTTAGTCCATCGAGTTCAACCTATCTAACTTGTGACTACTGACTTGACTAAGGGCCCATACACACTGGGCGACTTTCACATGAAAGCCACTCAGTTTTCTTGTCTGCCCACGTGTCCTGGACAAGTATAGGCCTGTTAGTGACCAATCATCTCCCAGTTCCATATGATTCCCCGTCCAGTATTTGTACATACGGATCATATCACCTCCCAACCTCCGTTTCTCTAGTGAAAACATATTCAGCCTGGATATCCTATCTTTGTGTTCTAGTGATTTGAGACCTTTTACTACTAGCTTAGTCGCCCTTCTCTGTACCTGTTCCAATTATTTATGTCCTTTTTAAAGTGCGGTGCCCAGAACCGAACACAATATTCCAAGTGTGGTCTCACCAATGCCTTGTAACGAGGCTCTATCACATTGGCATCCTTTGAATCAATCCATGTCAATGGCCTGGGAGCCGGAGATGAGTGTTGTCGGCCTGGGAGCTGGTGATAGCTGTTGATGGCCAGTGATGATTGTCGATGGTCAGGACACAGATGGTGTTAGTCACTGACAGCACAATATCAAGTAGTTGGCCTGGGAGCCAGTGGTGACCTCTGCTGGTGATGATGAAGCTGGTGATGATTGTCTGTCAGGACACTGATGGTATTAGTCACTGACTAAGCACAGTAGTAAGGAGTTGGTCTTGGAGCCAATGGTGGAGAGCTGGCCTGGGAGACAGTGGTGACCTCTGCTGGTGATGATGAAGCTGGTGATGATTGTCTGTCTGGACGCTGGTGGTATTAGTCACTGACTTAGCACAGTAGTAAGGAGTTGGTCTTGGAGCCAATGCTGGAGAGCTGGCCTGGGAGCCAGTAGGAGGTAGCTGGCCTGAGAGCCAGTGGTGACCTCTGCTGGTGATGACTGGATGCGACTTAACCGCTGAGATAGAATAAGCGTCAAACTGACACCGGAGACAAGCACACAGGGAACAGAACAGTTGCTCAAGGCAATTTGGAATGCTGGGAGCCTTGCTTATATCCCCGTTGCTTAGATGTGATTGGCTGCAAGCCGCAGCATCAATCAGAACCAGGAAGTACCTGTGTACACCTTGGTCCACAGATCAGGTGTTCAGGTCAGCAGGCAGTGCGATTGGTTCAGCCTTTCAGCTGACCGCAGGTGTCATGACAGCACCCATGCAGCCAGGGACCAGCGTGGGACACTGAACAATGCCTGGAGGGAAACAGGGGACATCACACCATGGGCTGTGGCCAGATGAAACACAGGCGGTGGGTCTGCGCCGCAGGACGCACCAGCATGTAGGTAACGGATGTGGCTGCAGACGCAACCGCACACCGCGATTCCTGACAGGGCTGAGGTTTTTCAAAGGTAATACAAGAGGTTGACTAGATTTTAGGCCGCTCGCACAGGCCGCTGCCCCCTTTCGCAGTGCGAATTCGGCCACACGGCTGGGAATGGATATTTTGCATAAACATCCATTCGCAGCCTATGGGGAAACACCCCCATCATTCGATGGTAGCCAACCGGAATAAGGTCCCATGTTTCTATATGATCGTCGCACGGTTTCTGACAACTATTAGATTCTCAGAAGAGAAAGGTGAAATGTTCATAGGATTAATCACATCTGTCCCCTGGAGGTTAATGTGAGCTTCATTCATTATGTTCTGCTCAGTATGACAGGAGTGTAATTAAAGCTTGTTAAATAGATTACACAATGCGATTAGCCTAAGGATCCACCTCCTCCTCTATGTCCCAGATGGTGTTACATTGTACTGCACAGACTGTGGTGTGTTCTATGCAGTGCCGTACTGGTCTACATTGTACTGCACAGACTGTGGTGTGTTCTCTGCAGTGCCGTACTGGTCTACATTGTACTGAACAGACTGTGGTGTGTTCTCTGCAGTGCTGTACTGGTCTACATTGTACTACACAGACTGTGGTGTGTTCTCTGCAGTGCCGTACTGGTCTACATTGTACTGCACAGACTGTGGTGTGTTCTCTGCAGTGCCGTACTGGTCTACATTGTACTACACAGACTGTGGTGTGTTCTCTGCAGTGCCGTACAGGTCTACATTGTACCGAACAGACTGTGGTGTGTTCTATGCAGTGCCGTACTGGTCTACATTGTACTGCACAGACTGTGGTGTGTTCTCTGCAGTGCCGTACTGGTCTACATTGTACTGCACAGACTGTGGTGTGTTCTCTGCAGTGCTGTACTGGTCTACATTGTACTGCACAGACTGTGGTGTGTTCTCTGCAGTGCAGTACTGGTCTACATTGCACTGCACAGACTGTGGTGTGTTCTCTGCAGTGCTGTACTGGTCTACATTGTACTGCACAGACTGTGGTGTGTTCTCTGCAGTGCCGTACTGGTCTACATTGTACTGAACAGACTGTGGTGTGTTCTCTGCAGTGCTGTACTGGTCTACATTGTACGGCACAGACTGTGGTGTGTTCTCTGCAGTGCCGTACTGGTCTACATTGTACTGCACAGACTGTGGTGTGTTCTCTGCAGTGCCGTACTGGTCTACATTGTACTGGACAGACTGTGGTGTGTTCTCTGCAGTGCCGTACTGATCTACATTGTACTGCACAGACTGTGGTGTGTTCTCTGCAGTGCTGTACTGGTCTACATTGTACTGCACAGACTGTGGTGTGTTCTCTGCAGTGCCATACTGGTCTACATTGTATGGCACAGACTGTGGTGTGTTCTCTGCAGGGCCGTACTGGTCTACATTGCACTGCACAGACTGTGGTGTGTTCTCTGCAGTGCCGTATTGATCTACATTGTACTGCACAGACTGTGGTGTGTTCTCTGCAGTGCCGTACTGATCTACATTGTACTGCACAGACTGTGGTGTGTTCTCTGCAGGGCCGTACTGGTCTACATTGCACTGCACAGACTGTGGTGTGTTCTCTGCAGTGCCGTATTGATCTACATTGTACTGCACAGACTGTGGTGTGTTCTCTGCAGTGCCGTACTGGTCTACATTGTACTGCACAGACTGTGGTGTGTTCTATGCAGTGCCGTACTGATCTACATTGCACTGCACAGACTGTGGTGTGTTCTCTGCAGTGCTGTACTGGTCTACATTGTACTGCACAGACTGTGGTGTGTTCTCTGCAGTGCCATACTGGTCTACATTGTATGGCACAGACTGTGGTGTGTTCTCTGCAGGGCCGTACTGGTCTACATTGCACTGCACAGACTGTGGTGTGTTCTCTGCAGTGCCATACTGGTCTACATTGTATGGCACAGACTGTGGTGTGTTCTCTGCAGGGCCGTACTGGTCTACATTGTATGGCACAGACTGTGGTGTGTTCTCTGCAGTGCCGTACTGATCTACATTGTACTGCACAGACTGTGGTGTGTTCTCTGCAGTGCCATACTGGTCTACATTGTATGGCACAGACTGTGGTGTGTTCTCTGCAGGGCCGTACTGGTCTACATTGCACTGCACAGACTGTGGTGTGTTCTCTGCAGTGCCGTATTGATCTACATTGTACTGCACAGACTGTGGTGTGTTCTCTGCAGTGCCGTACTGATCTACATTGTACTGCACAGACTGTGGTGTGTTCTCTGCAGGGCCGTACTGGTCTACATTGCACTGCACAGACTGTGGTGTGTTCTCTGCAGTGCCGTATTGATCTACATTGTACTGCACAGACTGTGGTGTGTTCTCTGCAGTGCCGTACTGGTCTACATTGCACTGCACAGACTGTGGTGTGTTCTCTGCAGTGCCGTATTGATCTACATTGTACTGCACAGACTGTGGTGTGTTCTCTGCAGTGCCGTACTGGTCTGCATTGTACTGCACAGACTGTGGTGTGTTCTCTGCAGTTCCGTACTAATCTACATTGTACTGCACAGACTGTGGTGTGTTCTCTGCAGTGCCGTATTGATCTACATTGTACTGCACAGACTGTGGTGTGTTCTCTGCAGTGCCGTACTGGTCTACATTGTACTGCACAGACTGTGGTGTGTTCTCTGCAGTGCCGTACTGATCTACATTGTACTGGACAGACTGTGGTGTGTTCTCTGCAGTGCCGTACTGGTCTGCATTGTACTGCACAGACTGTGGTGTGTTCTCTGCAGTGCCGTACTAATCTACATTGTACTGCACAGACTGTGGTGTGTTCTCTGCAGTGAAGTACTGGTCTGCATTGTACTGCACAGACTGTGGTGTGTTCTCTGCAGTGCCGTACTGATCTACATTGTACTGCACAGACTGTGGTGTGTTCTCTGCAGTGCCGCACTGGTCTACATTGTATGGCACAGACTGTGGTGTGTTCTCTGCAGTGCTGTACTGGTCTACATTGTACTGCACAGACTGTGGTGTGTTCTCTGCAGTGCCATACTGGTCTACATTGTACTGCACAGACTGTGGTGTGTTCTCTGCAATGCCGTACTGGTCTATATGGTATTGCACAGACTGTGGTGTGTTCTCTGCAGTGCTGTACTGGTCTACATTGTACTGCACAGACTGTGGTGTGTTCTCTGCAGTGCCATACTGGTCTACATTGTATGGCACAGACTGTGGTGTGTTCTCTGCAGGGCCGTACTGGTCTACATTGCACTGCACAGACTGTGGTGTGTTCTCTGCAGTGCCGTATTGATCTACATTGTACTGCACAGACTGTGGTGTGTTCTCTGCAGTGCTGTACTGATCTACATTGTACTGCACAGACTGTGGTGTGTTCTCTGCAGGGCCGTACTGGTCTACATTGCACTGCACAGACTGTGGTGTGTTCTCTGCAGTGCCGTATTGATCTACATTGTACTGCACAGACTGTGGTGTGTTCTCTGCAGTGCCGTACTGGTCTACATTGTACTGCACAGACTGTGGTGTGTTCTATGCAGTGCCGTACTGATCTACATTGCACTGCACAGACTGTGGTGTGTTCTCTGCAGTGCTGTACTGGTCTACATTGTACTGCACAGACTGTGGTGTGTTCTCTGCAGTGCCATACTGGTCTACATTGTATGGCACAGACTGTGGTGTGTTCTCTGCAGGGCCGTACTGGTCTACATTGCACTGCACAGACTGTGGTGTGTTCTCTGCAGTGCCATACTGGTCTACATTGTATGGCACAGACTGTGGTGTGTTCTCTGCAGGGCCGTACTGGTCTACATTGTATGGCACAGACTGTGGTGTGTTCTCTGCAGTGCCGTACTGATCTACATTGTACTGCACAGACTGTGGTGTGTTCTCTGCAGTGCCATACTGGTCTACATTGTACTGCACAGACTGTGGTGTGTTCTCTGCAATGCCGTACTGGTCTATATGGTATTGCACAGACTGTGGTGTGTTCTCTGCAGTGCTGTACTGGTCTACATTGTACTGCACAGACTGTGGTGTGTTCTCTGCAGTGCCATACTGGTCTACATTGTATGGCACAGACTGTGGTGTGTTCTCTGCAGGGCCGTACTGGTCTACATTGCACTGCACAGACTGTGGTGTGTTCTCTGCAGTGCCGTATTGATCTACATTGTACTGCACAGACTGTGGTGTGTTCTCTGCAGTGCTGTACTGATCTACATTGTACTGCACAGACTGTGGTGTGTTCTCTGCAGGGCCGTACTGGTCTACATTGCACTGCACAGACTGTGGTGTGTTCTCTGCAGTGCCGTATTGATCTACATTGTACTGCACAGACTGTGGTGTGTTCTCTGCAGTGCCGTACTGGTCTACATTGTACTGCACAGACTGTGGTGTGTTCTATGCAGTGCCGTACTGATCTACATTGCACTGCACAGACTGTGGTGTGTTCTCTGCAGTGCTGTACTGGTCTACATTGTACTGCACAGACTGTGGTGTGTTCTCTGCAGTGCCATACTGGTCTACATTGTATGGCACAGACTGTGGTGTGTTCTCTGCAGGGCCGTACTGGTCTACATTGCACTGCACAGACTGTGGTGTGTTCTCTGCAGTGCCATACTGGTCTACATTGTATGGCACAGACTGTGGTGTGTTCTCTGCAGGGCCGTACTGGTCTACATTGTATGGCACAGACTGTGGTGTGTTCTCTGCAGTGCCGTACTGATCTACATTGTACTGCACAGACTGTGGTGTGTTCTCTGCAGTGCCATACTGGTCTACATTGTATGGCACAGACTGTGGTGTGTTCTCTGCAGGGCCGTACTGGTCTACATTGCACTGCACAGACTGTGGTGTGTTCTCTGCAGTGCCGTATTGATCTACATTGTACTGCACAGACTGTGGTGTGTTCTCTGCAGTGCCGTACTGATCTACATTGTACTGCACAGACTGTGGTGTGTTCTCTGCAGGGCCGTACTGGTCTACATTGCACTGCACAGACTGTGGTGTGTTCTCTGCAGTGCCGTATTGATCTACATTGTACTGCACAGACTGTGGTGTGTTCTCTGCAGTGCCGTACTGGTCTACATTGTACTGCACAGACTGTGGTGTGTTCTCTGCAGTGCCGTACTGATCTACATTGTACTGGACAGACTGTGGTGTGTTCTCTGCAGTGCCGTACTGGTCTGCATTGTACTGCACAGACTGTGGTGTGTTCTCTGCAGTGCCGTACTGATCTACATTGTACTGCACAGACTGTGGTGTGTTCTCTGCAGTGAAGTACTGGTCTGCATTGTACTGCACAGACTGTGGTGTGTTCTCTGCAGTGCCGTACTGATCTACATTGTACTGCACAGACTGTGGTGTGTTCTCTGCAGTGCCGCACTGGTCTACATTGTATGGCACAGACTGTGGTGTGTTCTCTGCAGTGCTGTACTGGTCTACATTGTACTGCACAGACTGTGGTGTGTTCTCTGCAGTGCCATACTGGTCTACATTGTACTGCACAGACTGTGGTGTGTTCTCTGCAATGCCGTACTGGTCTATATGGTATTGCATAGACTGTGGTGTGTTCTCTGCAGTGCCATACTGGTCTACATTGTACAGCACAGACTGTGGTGTGTTCTCTGCAGTGCCGTACTGGTCTACATTGTACTGCACAGACTGTGGTGTGTTCTCTGCAGTGCCGTACTGGTCTACATTGCACTGCACAGACTGTGGTGTGTTCTCTGCAGTGCCATACTGGTCTACATTGTACTGCACAGACTGTGGTGTGTTCTCTGCAATGCCGTACTGGTCTACATTGCACTGCACAGACTGTGGTGTGTTCTCTGCAGTGCCGTTCTGGTCTACATTGTACTACACAGACTGTGGTGTGTTCTCTGCAGTGACATACTGGTCTACATTGTACTGCACAGAATGTGGTGTGTTCTCTGCAGTGCCATACTGGTCTACATTGTACTGCACAGACTGTGGTGTGTTCTCTGCAATGCCGTACTGGTCTACATTGCACTGCACAGACTGTGGTGTGTTCTCTGCAGTGCCATACTGGTCTACATTGTACTGCACAGACTGTGGTGTGTTCTCTGCAATGCCGTACTGGTCTACATTGCACTGCACAGACTGTGGTGTGTTCTCTGCAGTGCTGTACTGGTCTACATTGTATGGCACAGACTGTGGTGTGTTCTCTGCAGTGCCGTACTGGTCTATATTGTACTGCACAGACTGTGGTGTGTTCTCTGCAGTGCCGTACTGGTCTACATTGTACTGCACAGACTGTGGTGTGTTCTCTGCAGTGCCGTACTGATCTACATTGCACTGCACAGACTGTGGTGTGTTCTCTGCAGTGCCATACTGGTCTACATTGTACGGCACAGACTGTGGTGTGTTCTCTGCAGTGGGGTACTGGTCTATATTGTACTGCACAGACTGTGATGTGTTCTCTGCAGTGCCGTTCTGGTCTGGCAGAGTACCGGTATATAGATATACAGTAGACGGTGTTACATTGTACTGCACAGACTGTGGTGCGTTTTATGCAGTCTACCCATATATATATATATATATATATATATATATATACACTTAACATCGGCACTCACCTTTCCTAGTTTTGGGGTGCCCTATGGCTTGTGACCACATTGTTTAAACAGACATTGGATGGGCTCTGCACACACTAAATTAACTGATAATAAATAGTGGAGATTTGGTTCATGAATTGATCAATGCATTTAAGCCTGCAGCCCCCGTCAAGGGACCCCACTGTTCTGCAGGTCCTACCACTATCGCTGAAAATGGCTGCAATACACATAGCTATCACATCAATGTTTGATACCAGGCATGCTATCAGGTCTGAAGCTCACAGCAGACTTTGCTTTTATAGGTGAGCAGCTACCAACACACCTGTCACTAATCATCTAGGGAAATGGCTAACATAAGCTATGGAATCTTAGTTAAAAACAGGGTGCATGAGAGAATGTGACCACAATAAGACTAATTAAAAAATTAATCTAATAAACAATATATACACATATAGTGTGTGCAGAGCCCATCCAATGTCTGTTTAAACAATGTGGTCACAAGCCATAGGGCACCCCAAAACTAGGAAAGGTGAGTGCCGATGTTAAGTGTATATATTGTTTATTAGATTAATTTTTTAATTAGTCTTATTGTGGTCACATTCTCTCATGCACCCTGTTTTTAACTAAGATTCCATAGCTTATGTTAGCCATTTCCCTAGATGATTAGTGACAGGTGTGTTGGTAGCTGCTCACCTATAAAAGCAAAGTCTGCTGTGAGCTTCAGACCTGATAGCATGCCTGGTATCAAACATTGATGTGATAGCTATGTGTATTGCAGCCATTTTCAGCGATAGTGGTAGGACCTGCAGAACAGTGGGGTCCCTTGACGGGGGCTGCAGGCTTAAATGCATTGATCAATTCATGAACCAAATCTCCACTATTTATTATCAGTTAATTTAGTGTGTGCAGAGCCCATCCAATGTCTATATACAGATAGCGCAGGGCTTGTCTTTGCTGGGGATGGCGGAGGACTCGCCACCCGCCATCCCCCGCCCCGCGCCATCTGTATGTCGGAAGGGGACGCGCGTGCACGAGGTGCACGCGCGTCCCGTTCCGACGGAGCTTTTGCCCGGGTCCCCGCCGGCTTCCCCGGGTCCCCGCCGGTCCACACCGCCCCCCCGCAGCCCCCCGCAGCCCTGCCCGTCTCCCTGAAGCTGGAGACGGGCAGGACTGCACCCGCCGCGCCGCCTCGCCGCCCGGCTATTGAGACGCTCGTGCGTGGGGGACGCACGAGCGTCTCATTCAGCCAGAGCGCCAGATTGCTGGCGGATCGCCAGGGACACGGTCCTGGCGCTCCGCCAGCAATAACAAGCCCTGCTCCATCTGTATATATATATATATATATATATATATATATATACATACAATAGACAGTGGTCTAAGTGGAACTTTTATAGTGGGGGTACGGAAAAGTGAAAGTTGTGGTTATGTGCACGCCGTAGATGCGCGCTCCAGAAAAATGGGCAGTTTATATATCCTGTGTGGGTTTTGTATTTGTTCACTCGATCAGTGCTGTGGGTTTTGCTGATCCATGCCTGGTGTTCGTGCATAACCTGGTCTTTGGGTTTGGATGCATGCTAGGTCATTTAGCTATGCTTTCAGCATGCGTACCCTGCCAGTTATAGTTGTCAGCGGAGTTCTGTTTGTCAGGGTTCCTGCTCCAGAGTGTTGTCGGTCCCAGCACCTTGTATTCAGCGTCCTGTGTGCCAGCTTTGTTTAAGCCTTGTATGAGTCTAGTTAAAGTCTTGTCAGAGACCTGTTATAGTCCTGTGTATTCCAGCAGGTACTCCTGTCGGGTGTCCTGTATAGTCCTGCCTGTGCATCATTGCTGCAGTCTGAGAGACCCTGTGTCTGACAGAGATAAGTGCTGTTTTTTCCATCTTCAGTATTTCAGCTGATCCCTGTTAGAGTGTATCTGTATGGAGTACATGTCCTCTCTGATTTGAGTTTTGCCATCCATCTCCACAAAGGTTATACATTGTTTATTATTAACATCTTCATGCATTGTTGCATTTATTATTGTCTGATTACCTAGGTACCATCTTATTGCATTGTTGCATTTACTATGTCTCTTTTGATATTATTAGTTACGGTTCCATCTGGTGTATTGTTACATTTATTACTCAGTAATGTGCATGTACCTTAACCAGTTTCTCTTGTGGTACCCTGCCTCCTGTAGCAGCCTTGTATTCCATAAGACCAGGCAGCACCGGGGTTGAGGTGGAATTAATCTACCTCTTTGAACGTGGCTGTTATTGGTGAAGCCTAGTTCGCTGGAGGCAATCAGGACAGCAAGGGGTCTGCAACGGAGGGCTGGTACATGCCCTTCATAACATTATAACCGGCCAACAAAAGATTTTTGGAGCTGACCCCGTCTTGTCCAATCCGGTCTAGACTTGTGCAGCCCAGTCCAGTCTTGTCCTGTCCAGTCTTGTCTTAGTCCACTTTGCCTTGTTTGCCATAGTTTGTCTTGTTTCATTTGTGTTTGCAGTGCTTGATTATGCAAGCTCTGCAGGAGTCCATGGTGGCCTTAAACATGGCTTTCAATGCCTTAAAACTTGAGCAGTTAGAAGTTCTGCAGCAGTCCCTACTGCAGTTTTTAACCAAAATTTTTCTGATCCTCCCAGCCCCTAATGAGACTCTGTCTAAGAAATCATTAGATAGTGCGTCCTCAGACCAAGAGGCCCAGAAGAGGCATAGTGTGTATCTGTGGCCCAAGCTCTCCTTAGAGGAGCGAAAGTGATGCAGAGACCACAACCTGGGCCTATATTGTGGGGGTTCAGGCATTATATTCAGACCAAAATGTGGTGACAAGTTCTGTCTTCTGCCCATGTTGAGTCAGGTTTCAAGAACTACTCCTGTCTCTACTGTGGCAGAGGTACTTGTCCCGGAACCCACACTAATAAACACTCTGAGCTATAATTGGGGTCCAAGGACTAGGGAACCCCATTAAAGATTCAGGATTAAAAGGAGGATATTTTCCTGATCTTTCTCCTTTCCCGTAATATCAAAGCAGCAAACCCCAGTTGGGGAGTCTCAGGTGTCACTCCCAGAAGGGGTCTCCAGTGGCACAGCCCCAGTGGGGGTCCCAAAAGCCATTGCTCTAGAAGCTGACTTAAAAGGCACAACCCCAGAAGGGTTATCAGAGGCCATAGCTCTAGCATGGGTCTCAAGTGGCATAGCCCCAAGTGGGGTTCCAGAAGCCATAGCCCCTAATTGGGGGCCCAAAGTCCGCAGGTCCAAGTGGGGGCCCAAAGGCAGCAGCCCTGAGTGGGGGCTCAAAGGCCTGCTCTGCCCCAGAGAGGGTCTCCAGCCGTGTCATCTCACAAGTGGACTTCAGTCATATTACCCCAGAAGGAATCTCAGAAGGTACAGCATCAGCCGAGGTCCCGAAGGCCACAGCCTCAGCCGAGATCCTGAAGGCCACAACCTCAGCCGAGGTCCCTAAGGCCACAGCCTCAGCCGAGGTCCCGAAGGCCACTGCCTCAGCCGAGGTCCCGAAGGCCACTGCCTCAGCCGAGGTCCCGAAGGCCACTGCCTCAGGAGGGGTCCTCAAGGGCACAACCTCAGAATGGGTCCGGAAGACCACTGCCCCAGGAGGGGTCCTGAGGGTCATATCCCAAGAAGAGGTCTCGAAGGCCATAACCCCAGGAGGGGTCCTCAAGGTCACAACCTCAGAAAGAGTCGCGAGGACCACTGCCCCATATACACATTATGCAAAACAATAGTAGGCCCCTCATACTAGCCCCTTAAGCATTACACCACACGAAATGAGCCAAAATTCACCTAATGCGACACACAATGCGCCAAAATTCAAATCGAATGAGCCAAAAATCACATTATACCACCCGGATGGAGTCAAAATTAACATTAAGGTGCCCATACATGGAGCGATGTACTCTGTGCGTTTTGAACTAGATGGTATCACAATGTGTTCTAGTTCAAAAACTACGTGCAGCACATAACTTTTATGCTTTCTCTCCTTGCAAAACAGGATTGCTCTGTGTATGGGCACCTTAATGCCAAAATGACAGTGCCAAAATTCACCTAATTCCATCTGGATTGAGCCAGAAATTCAAATCCTGGTACCAAACTGAGCCAAAAATCACATCCTTGTACCCAGACTGTATTCCTGTACATTCCTGTACCTGGCAACCACCTTACACCTCTCATCCCAGCACCTCACCTTAACTCTTACCCTCCATCTCTCATTCCTGTACCTCACTCCCACCCTCCACCTCTCATCCCAGCACCTCACCTCACTCCTACCCTCCACCTCTCATTCCTGTACCTCGCAATGACCTTGCAACTCTCATCCCAGCATCTCACTTCTACCCTCCATCTCTCATTCCTGTACCTCACAACAACTTTGCACCTCTAATCCCAGCACCTTACCTCACTCCTATCCTCCACCTCTCATCCCAGCACCTCACTCCTATCCCTCTACCTCACATCCAAGTACCTCAATCCCACCCTACACCTCTCGTCCCAGCACCTGACTCCCACGCTACACCTCTCGTCCCAGCACCTCACTCCCATCCTACACCTATCATCCAAGCACCTCACCTCACTCCCACCCTACACCTTTCATCCCAGCACCTCACTCCCACCCTACACCTCTCATCCCAGCACCTCACTCCCACCCTACACATCTCGTCTCAGCACCTTACTCCCACCCTACACCTCTCATTCCTGTGCCGTACTCTCACCCTACACCTCTCCTCCCAGTATCCCACCTCACTGCCATCCTCCACCTCTCATCCCAGCACTTCACTCCTATCATTCACCTCACATCGCAGCACCTCACTCCCACCCTCCACCTCTCATCCCTGCACCTCACTCCCACCCTACACCTCTCATCCCAGCACCTCATCTCACTCCCATCCTCCACCTCTCATCCCAGCACCTCATCCCACTCCTATCCTCCACCTCTCATCCCAGCACCTCACATCCCAGCACCTCATTCCCATCCTCCACCTCTCATCCCAGCACCTCACTCCCAACCTACACATCTCATCCCAGCACCTCACTCCCACCTGAACCTCTCATCCCGGCACCTCATCTCACTCCCATCCTCCACCTCTCATCCCAGCACCTCACTCCCACCCTACACCTCTCATCCCAGCACCTCATCTCACTCCTATCCTCCACCTCTCATCCCAGCACCCCACATCAACCCTATACCTCTCATCCCAGCACCTCACTCCCAACCTACACCTCTCATCCCAGCACCTCACTCCCAACCTACACCTCTCATCCCAGCACCTCACTCCCACGCTAGACCTCTCATACCAGCACTTCCGTCCCATCCTTCATCTCTCATCCCAGCACCTCACTCCCAACCTACACCTCTCATCCCAACACCTCACTCTCACCCTCCACCTCTCATCCCAGCACCTCATTCCCAACCTCCACCTCTCTCTCTATTTAGTTCTCATTCCTGTACCTCACGCCCACCTCTCACTTTGTAACTTGTACTACTCTAGCAACAGAAAAATGGAGATAGGACTGTCCCCTATCGGTCAGAACTTGGGGGCGATATGTCACGAGTGGCTTAACCAGCAGCTGTTCAGTAACCGGGGTAGTTAGTCCCGTATAGAGAAACAAAAGAAAAAAACAAATGTGAACAGCGTACTTGTGATGAGAATCGCTGAATAAACAATTTATTTCACAATACACAATCAAATATAAAAATGATTTCCATATAAATACATGGATATTTAAAAAAAAGGGGTTAAAATGAGTAAACACAATTGATTGCATAAAAACCAATATGTGGGAACCCCCTGCAAGATGGAAATGATGCTGGAGAGTCCGTTCCTATGTTACCCCTGGACGAACGTTGTTATATATAATATTTATAACCCTTGGTTGGGTATGGATGTCCTCCTCCAAGTGTCCACGGATCGGCCCAAAGTTGACTCAAATCACTGACAATTTAGTGGTTTTATAATGCTCTTGTGCTCCCCAAAAGATATATGGTAGGTGGTACAGTATATTACCAGATGTTGTCCTTGAAATGGAGGCACAAGGAGGTCATGTCCTTTGGTGGAAAAAGCAGGTTTGTAAATCCAGGGGATGGTTCGGGCTGCAATCCAGATGTATATCAATAAAGGGGGGGGGGCAGTAGCTGCTGACGCGTTTCACCACTCCTGGTGGCTTTATCAAAGGTGGGTCCAGGAGTGGAGAAACGCGTCAGTGCTACTAGGGACCCCCCCCCCCCTTTATTGATATACATCTGGATTGCAGCCCGAACCATCCCCTGGATTTACAAACCTGCTTTTTCCCTTTTAATCCCCCGTCCTTCCCGGTTGCTGAAAGGAGGGAATACGAGTTTGGAGCAGCGGGGACAGAGACACACATCTTGAGGAACAGCGCACAGTCCGCAGTCACACTGAGGTTAGTGGGGACACTCGCTGTTTGCCTACACTGACATGCATTGCCAGCAACGACTGCCCTCTTGCTTCTTCCCCTCTGTCACCACCCCCGCCCTCAGATCAGCCACGTACCTGAGAGGCTGAAAGATGTATGGGTGGGGAAGAGGGGTGGCATTAGTCACCCTGCCCACCACCCAGTTCGCCAGGGGGTGTGATGGGCACTATTCCTGCTGTTTGTTCTCCTCCTCTGACCACGCTGGACATGCTTCCATACACAGGAAGAAGGACCCAGCAGTGTCTGCATCCCTGGATCTGGCCTTCCCACTGTCCACCAATGAGAGAAGGGGTTTGTCTTTACCTGACGATCAGTGCTGAAGTGAGTGCTCAGCTATGCAGATACTGTAAATTCTATTTGCCATTATCAGTCCTGGTTGCCGGTATGCCATACCACTGTATACAGCTACACTTCGAGCACTGGATATAGATATATATTGGTTTTTAAGGATATAATATATCCACAAATACTTTTGTCCTCTTTCCCCTGCTGTTAGGAATAATTGGGGATGTAGTGCCAGATGTACGAAGCTCTAGAAAGTGAGCTAAAGAAGTAGCCAGCCAGCCCCTAGCTGTCATTTTCAAACCCAGTCTGTACCATGACAGTTGGAAGCTGATTGATTGGCTGATACTTTCTCTCTCTCCACTTTATCACTGTACAAGGCTGGACGTTAGAACGTACTACTTCAGAGTTTTGAATTTCCATAGATCTGTACTTGGCTCTCTGTATTGTGCTGCAATACAGGAGGCACATTTGCCAAACTGCGGCTCCAAAAATGTCAGCAGATATGATATTAAATGTAACTGCACCTGCGCTGCTATCTCTCAGTAACTGCCCCCAATAAAACATTTCTGCTCATCACAGCATCAGCAGATGACATTGCAAGTAATTACACAATAGCCGTACTGTGACCCTCTCTATGTTGGAGTTATAACCCATCTTAGTGACCGCATTATTACCGGGGAGGATGCGGAATATCACTGCAACATATATCCACTATATCATTATACAGGTCCATGCGTCCCAATTACAGAGATGATATGTGGCTCCAATACAGAGTAAATCATGGGAATAAGCAGGGCTAGGAAATTACGAGTATTAATAATGCTGGGCAACAGTGTAAGAGAGGTGCAACAGCTCATTACAGGTAAGGACAGGTGTGAGAGGACACCGCAAATTACAGGTAAGGACAGGTGTGGGAGGACACCGCACATTACAGGTAAGGCCAGATGTGAGAGGACATCGCACATTACAGGTAAGGTCAGGTGTGAGAGGACACCGCACATTACAGGTAAGGCCAGGTGTGAGAGGACACCGCACATTACAGGTAAGGCCAGGTGTGAGATGACACCGCACATTACAGGTAAGGTCAGGTGTGAGAGGACACCACACATTACAGGTAAGGACAGGTGTGAGAGGACACCACACATTACAGGTAAGGACAGGTGTGAGAGGACACCACACATTACAGGTAAGGCCAGGTGTGAGAGGACACCACACATTACAGGTAAGGCCAGGTGTGAGAGGACACCGCACATTACAGGTAAGGCCAGGTGTGAGATGATGTCACACATTACAGGTAAGGTCAGGTGTGAGAGGACACCACACATTACAGGTAAGGACAGGTGTGAGAAATGTCACACATTACAGGTAAGGACAGGTGTGGGAGGACACCACACATTACAGGTAAGGCCAGGTGTGAGAGGACGCCGCACATTACAGGTAAGGCCAGGTGAGAGATAACACCGCACATTACAGGTAAGGCCAGGTGTGAGATGATGTCACACATTACAGGTAAGGTCAGGTGTGGAAGGACATCACACATTACGGTGTGGCCAGGTGTGAGAGGACACCACACATTACAGGTAAGGCCAGGTGTGAGATGATGTCACACATTACAGATAAGGTCAGGTGTGAGAGGACACCACACATTACAGGTAAGGACAGGTGTGAGATGATGTCACACATTACAGGTAAGGACAGGTGTGGGAGGACACCACACATTACAGGTAAGGCCAGGTGTGAGAGGACACCGCACATTACAGGTAAGGCCAGGTGTGAGAGGACACCCCACATTACAGGTAAGGCCAGGTGTGAGAGGACACCACACATTACAGGTAAGGCCAGGTGTGAGATGATGTCACACATTACAGGTAAGGACAGGTGTGGGAGGACACCACACATTACAGGTAAGGCCAGGTGTGAGAGGACACCACACATTACAGGTAAGGCCAGGTGTGAGAGGACACCACACATTACAGGTAAGGCCAGGTGCGAGAGGACACCACACATTACATTTAAGACCAGGTGTGAGAGGACACCGCACATTACAGGTAAGGCCAGGTGTGAGAGAACACCGCACATTACAGGTAAGGACAGGTGTGAGATGATGTCACACATTACAGGTAAGGACAGGTGTGGGAGGACACCACACATTACAGGTAAGGCCAGTTGTGAGAGGACACCGCACATTACAGGTAAGGCCAGGTGTGAGAGGACACCACACATTACAGGTAAGGCCAGGTGTGAGAGGACACCGCACATTACAGGTAAGGCCAGGTGTGAGATGATGTCACACATTACAGGTAAGGTCAGGTGTGAGAGGACACCACACATTGCAGGTAAGGCCAGGTGTGAGATGATGTCACACATTACAGGTAAGGACAGGTGTGGGAGGACACCACACATTACAGGTAAGGCCAGGTGTGAGAGTACACCACACATTACAGTTAAGGCCAGGTGTGAGAGGACACCACACATTACAGGTAAGGCCAGGTGTGAGAGGACACCACACATTACAGGTAAGACCAGGTGTGAGAGGACTCCACACATTACAGGTAAGACCAGGTGTGAGATGACACCACACATTACAGGTAAGGCCAGGTGTGAGAGGACACCACACATTACAGGTAAGGCCAGGTGTGAGAGGACACCACACATTACAGGTAAGGCCAGGTGTGAGAGGACACCACACATTACAGGTAAGGCCAGGTGTGAGCGGACACCACACATTACAGGTAAGGTCAGGTGTGAGAGGACACCACACATTACAGGTAAGGCCAGGTGTGAGAGGACACCACACATTACAGGTAAGGCCAGGTGTGAGATGACACCACACATTACAGGTAAGGCCAGGTGTGAGAGGACACCACACATTACAGGTAAGACCAGGTGTGAGATGACACCACACATTACAGGTAAGGCCAGGTGTGAGAGGACACCACACATTACAGGTAAGGCCAGGTGTGAGAGGACACCACACATTACAGGTAAGGCCAGTTGTGAGAGGACACCACACGTTACCGGTAAGGCCAGGTGTGAGATGACACCACACATTACAGGTAAGGCCAGGTGTGAGATGACACCACGCATTACAGGTAAGGCCAGGTGTGAGATGACACCACACATAACAGGTAAGGCCAGGTGTGAGAGGACACCACACATTACAGGTAAGGTCAGGTGTGAGATGACACCACACATTACAGATAAGGCCAGGTGTGAGATGACACCACACATTACAGGTAATGCCAGGTGTGAGATGACACTGAACATTACAGGTAAGGCCCGGTGTGTGAGGACATCACACATCACAGGTAAGACCAGGTGTGATATGACATCACACATTACAGGTAAGGCCAGGTGTGAGAGGACACCACACATTACAGGTAAGGCCAGGTGTGGGATGACACCACACATTACAGGTAAGGTCAGGTGTGAAGGGACACCACACATTACAGGTAAGGCCAGGTGTGAGATGACACCACACATTACAGGTAAGGTCAGGTGTGAGAGGACACCACACATTACAGGTAAGGCCAGGTGTGAGAGGACATCACACATTACAGATAAGGCCAGGTGTGAGAGGACACCACACATTACAGGTAAGGCCGGGAGTGAGATGACACCGCACATTACAGGCAAGGCCAGGTGTGAGGTGACACTACACATTTCAGGTAAGGCCAGGTGTGAGAGGACACTGCACAATACAGGTAAGGACAGGTGTGTGATGACACCGCACATTACAGGTAAGGCCAGTGTAAGATGACACCACACATTACAGGTAAGGCCAGGTGTGAGAGGACACTGCACATTACAGGTTAAGGCCAGGTGTGAGATGACACCAGACATTACAGGTAAGGCCAGGTGTGAAATAACACCACATATTACAGGTAAGGCCAGGTGTGAGAGGACACCGCACATTAAAGGTAAGGCCAGCTGTGAGATGACACCGCACATTACAGATAAGGTCAGGAGTGAAGGGACACCACACATTACAGGTAAGGCCAGGTGTGAGATGGCACCACACATTACAGGTAAGGCCAGGTGTGAGATGACACCACACATTACAGGTAAGGCCAGGTGTGAGAGGACACCATACATTACAGGTAAGGCCAGGTGTGAGATGACAGCGCACATTACAGGTAAGGCCAGGTGTGAGAGTACACCACACATTACAGGTAAGACCAGGTGTGAGATGACATCACACATTACAGGTAAGGCCAGGTGTGAGAGTACACCACACATTACAGGTAAGACCAGGTGTGAGATGACATCACACATTACAGGTAAGACCAGGTGTGAGATGACATCACACATTACAGGTAAAGCCAGGTGTGAGATGACATCACACATTACAGGTAAGGTCAGGTGTGAGAGGACACCACACATTACAGGTAAGGCCAGGTGTGAGAGGACACCACACATTACAGGTAAGGCCAGGTGTGAGAGGACACAACACATTACAGGTAAGGCCAGGTGTGAGATGACATCACACATTACAGGTAAGGTCAGGTGTGAGAGGACACCACACATTACAGGTAAGGCCAGGTGTGATATGACACTGCACATTACAGGTAAGGACAGGTGTGAGATATATATGGAGGTCATACCTTCCAGGTCTGGTCTTTAGTAAATAATTGCGCCATTGCAACATCTGCCCGATTCCAGGACACAGTGAGTTGTAGCTGATAGTCCCAGCTCTCCTGTCCACAATGATCCGTATTGTTAGACGCTGCCAGAGAAATAACCAGAGGTCAGTTACCACAATCACAGTTCTACCTTAATGATAAAGTCCAATCATTCACTGATACCCAGCTGTATTATAACACGTCACTGTCACCAGCCTCCACCAGGTCATTGTCATATCTGGGATCTGTCTGCAGGGGAACAGCACACCATAACTCGGGTACCTACCAAGAAGATGGTGAAGTAGAAGGACGGAGTATTGGAGGGAGTAGAAGGTATGAGGGTCCTGTACCAGGCCTGCTGGTTACTAGACACTAACAGCATGTACACCCCCTGGTCATTGGGCTGCATTTAGATCTGGTCGCAGTAAAAATTGTTTTCAAAATGACCAATACCATGCTGAACTGCAGGGGGGCAGATGTACCAGGTGCAGAGAGAGTTAGATTTGGGTGGGTTATATTGTTTCTGTGCAGGGTAAATACTGGCTGCATTATATATACACTGCGATATAGATATTAGTTTGAACACACCCCACCCAAATGTAACTCTCTCTGCACAGGTTACATCTGTCCTGCAAGGGAACAAGGCGACGGCAGACAGAGATGGAGGTGGAGTTGTTGATGAGTGACTGGCAGTAGGCGGAGCCATAAGTTGTGACTCATAAGCTCTGCAGTGTCTCCTGAATTGTCGCTGATCACAGCAGCTGGCCCATATTAGGGATGAGTGTGGTCATGTTTGTCCAGCCTGTGATGTATGATGTGCCCACCAGGGAATGTAGGGGCAATGATGAGCGGTATGATGTGCCCACCAGGGAATGTAGTGGCAATGGATCAAGCAGATAGGGTCAACCACTGGATGGAGGTGTTCTGCCACCACAGAGGGACTTGGACAATTAGTGGAGAGGACACAGCCTGCAAAGAACTGCACCTCCTTATAAAAGGAGGGGGAATGGGTGTGTCAGGACCGACCACCCTGATTGGCAGAAGCACTAATCTTAGTGTAGTTACCAAGCACCCAAGTTCATGCATAATCCTGCTCCACCTAGTTACTGACCCTCTAACAGAGTAACAATGTAGAACCTGAGTGCGTGGTCTAGAACCTGGCCACTAGAGGGCAGGTGTGGTGCACCAGGAATTTCCCTGCACACCTGAGGGCCAGTCCAGCTGTTGGCGACAGTAATGATGAGATGTCTCTGTCAACTAAGAATAACAATACATTGAGAAATGCATTCATGGTAGTCTTGTAGAACACAGGTTCTCAAAGTCGGTCCTCGGGACCCCACACAGTGCATGTTTTGTAGGTCTCCTCACAGAATCAAGTGAAATAATTACCTCTACATGTGCCAATGAGTAATGAGTTCACCTATCAGAAGACCTGGAAAACATGAACTGTGTGGGGTCCTGAGGACCGAGTTTGAGAACCACTGTTGTAGAATATCACCAGTAAGCCGGCCCCATCCTCTGACCTTTCAGCACTGCTTGCAGAATAGTGACGTCCATCCCTTGGTGTCCATCCGTATGTTCCCGGAGGACGGTCAGCAGAGATCCCATGCAGACAATGTCCTGTATCTGTGGGACAACAGGACGTACGTGTCAGGAATACATTATACTACGAGAAGCTCTGACATGAACCATTGGCAAACAAACAATTACAAAATCATTGTATTCATTCAAATCCGCAAACAGAACGACACAGAAATATGACTAATGAGTAATTATCACCTAATTGTATCCAATGCTAGATCTCGATCTATTAGGTGATAATTATTCATTAGTATTCAGTAATAGCACAGCAGCCGATGTATTATAATCCTGACACATGACAGGCGTCATACAGTAACAGGATATAATACGCTAAGTCTTCACTTAGTGCACATCAACAGGACAAGCAGAAAATGAAACTCATGTATCCAAACATAGAATATCATTGTATCAACATGTTCCGCTCAGAGATCATTAGTTACATACAGCCAGCAGCAAATCCACATCTGCTGCCAAATCTCTGCTGCTCCTTGTTTTCCTCAGGGGCATTGAATAAGGAATGAGCGCACCCTCACCCGGCCCTTCCTATGGATGTAACAGTGCAGAGAAGACATAGAGCAATGGCTACAAAGTCAGGAAAGACTCAGATCCAGAGGCCATGGGGCAGTAGGGAAGAAATGCATTGTGGGATCTACCAATTTAATAAGGAGGGAGACATTGTTCACAGGGCAGCCACAAAATCCACCTGATCAAATAAAACTCTATCAGTCTCGTCATCAGTGAGATTGACAAAGATACTCTCAGCCTCATTTAAAGCATTTTCGTCCAGAAAACCCGGTAATTGTCACATACTGTATCTCTTGAGGTACACCTTTTGCTGACCATATGCCGCAAACCTATTGCGCCTGGTTTTGCACATACGTAAGGGTGTGGTATGGGACTCCGATAGTCGGGATCCCGACAGTCATTATCCTGACGTCAGGATCCCGACTGCCCGGACTCAGACAGCGTGGCGAGCACAAAAAAGCCCCTTGCGGGCACAGTGGCGAGCTACGCCAACCACCTATTCTATTCTCCCTCTATGGGGGTCGTGGACCCCCACAAGGGAAAATAGCGGGTGGCCGTCGGGCACCCGGCTGTCAGGGTTTTGACAGTCAGGATGAACTCAATTAACCACAATAGTAGTTACAAAACAAAAGAAGTACAGTAATAACCATTAATTAAATCTTCAATAAAGCAAACGCAGATGACATCACAGTTTTGTTCAATCATTGTAGGGTGCCAGTCCAGAGAAGCACACTGTGATTCCCTATCTTATCCAATCTGTATGGACAGCACTCTCCCAAAATTTCACATCCACCGGGGTGCCAGAAGCCATAGAAAAGTCCCAGTACTCCAGGTCCTTCCAAATCCAAACAAGTAAATCGGAATGTAAATAAAAGGCTTCTGCAAGCAAAATCCGGTGAGTGCCCCATGATTTACTTGATTATATATATGGCCTGGCGTTGCCTGGCGTTGATCTTTCCTGAAGGAGTGTAAGCTCTCCAACCGTGCCACTTGAGGCTCTGTATGTGATTTACATCAGCGGTGTGTGAAACCGGCGCTTGTGGTACGTGACCCATCTGCATTCTATATTGTATATATATATAAACACACACACACACACACACACACACACACAGACACTGGTGTGAAAGGGGTATTATTTCAAATAGCTGGGACCTGCAATGCTCTGAATACAGCCAGGCAGCCTCCTGCTCTCTGACTGGCTGTCAATTGCTGTCACTTCTGCCTGGCGGCAGCTGTCCCCCAGGTTACTGCAAGCATGTATTCCCCCTTGGCAATGAGCATGGAACCCCTGGCAATGAGCATTGAGCCCCTGACAATGAGCATGTAGGTAAGTAGCACTTATGTAGCATAATTTGTAATAGGCATTACAATGTATGACATAATACGTAATGGACATTATGGTGTGTGGCTTAACATGTAATGGGCATTATGGTGTAAATTTTAATGTCCTATTTAATGTCCCTATTTGTGTGTATTTTGGCTCAATCCATGTGGCATAACGTGAATTTATATTTAGTTGAAAGTATAAAGACAAACCCATGAGCAGGCCACCCAACCAGAACACTGGTCTCGCCTCCCACATTATTAGGTGCTGGCCACAACCCCTATTATTGGGCATTATAGACCATAAATAATTTTCAGCCAGGTGGGACACGGGAATTTCCCAGAAAGCCGGGACTTTGCCATGGGAATCGGGATTGTTGGGAGGTATGAGTTAGGAGCTGATTGGCTGGTGATAGAGTAATACCCCTTTTACACCAAGGAATAACCCAGGTTGGACCCAGGTCGGACCCAGGTCAGCATTGGTGTAAAAGGGGTCAACCCAGGTCCAGTAACACTGGCCTCCTACCCAGGTCCTGACCAGGGTTGAACACTGGTTGGACCTGGGTCATGAACGGTGTAAATGGTCCCAACCCAGGTTGGGACATCAAGGTAGTGCTGAAAGGATACCAGAAGTGCTGGACGCCTTTCCACAGTGCGCTGCAGTGGCAAAAGACAGCAGCCAGGAAGGATACGGGCAGTGCACACAGAAATCATAATTGGATGCAGTATCATTTATGTTATTATTATTATATTTTTTTTTGGGGGGGGGGGGGGGGGGGCACATGGGAGATGCTGTCTGCGGCTGCAGGGGATGGGGCTGGGGAGAGCTCATGGATGATGCTGCACTTTTATACCGCTATGTGTGCTTGAGCAATGAATAAAACTTTTTGAAAAATCTTTTACTAAATAAACAAACCAACATTTTTCAAAGCAAACTTGTCAGGTCTTTTAATTTTTACTTTAAATCATTGAGGGAAGGTTGGATGGCAGTTTATCCTAAAATGGACATTTTTAATGTCATCCATAGGGAAAAGGAGGGCTGACCCAGGTTCAGTGTAAACGGTGCAGACCTGGGTCCGACCTGGGTCACAGTGCTGTGTAAATGGGGTATGAAGCTGGGTCCAACCCTGGAAACTCCCATGTTCAAAGACCAGGGTCCGACCAGGGATTTTGGTGTAAAAGGGGTATAACTGGGAAGTCTCCCTTATCACTGCTTCATACATCTAACCCCTAGCCCTTTAATAGGATATAAGTGAGCCAGAGCTGTCGGACCTAATCCTCTGCTAATCCCATACTGTATTGTTCTATGTATTGTATTGCAGCTGAGAACAATAGGCCTTGGTGAGTTGTGGCTGTCCAGAGACGGCTCGCTGAAGAGGGCTCCATCTGTATACAGGACATCCCTTCCTCCATATACCACCTACTCTGCAGCCCCCTTCCATAAACTGCCCTATATACACACTGCACCTCCATATAGTGCAATCTATATACAGGACACCACACTTCTCCATTTACCACATACCCGGTACCCCCACCTGCATACACTATGCTGCACCCCCTCCTGCATACACTATGCTGCACCCCCTCCATATACCACATACCCGGTACCCCCACCTGCATACACTATGCTGCACCCCCTCCATATACCACATACGCGGTATCCCCACCTGCATACACTATGCTGCACCCCCTCCATATACCACATATGCGGTACCCCCACCTGCATACACTATGCTGCACCCCCTCCATATACCACATACGCGGTACCCCCACCTGCATACACTATGCTGCACTCCCTCCATATACCACATACGCGGTACCCCCACCTGCATACACTATGCTGCACCCCCTCCATCTACCACATACGCGGTACCCCCACCTGCATACACTATGCTGCACCCCCTCCATATACCACATACCCGGTACCCCCTCCTGCATACACTATGCTGCACTCCCTCCTGCATACACTATGCTGCACCCCCTCCATATACCACATACCCGGTACCTCCTCCTGCATACACTATGCTGCACTCCCTCCATATACCACATACCCGGTACCTCCTCCTGCATACACTATGCTGCACTCCCTCCATATACCACATACCCGGTACCCCCACCTGCATACACTATGCTGCACCCCCTCCATATACCACATACCCGGTACCTCCTCCTGCATACACTATGCTGCACTCCCTCCTGCATACACTATGCTGCACCCCCTCCATATACCACATACCCGGTACCCCCACCTGCATACACTATGCTGCACCCCCTCCATATACCACATACCCGGTACCCCCTCCTGCATACACTATGCTGCACTCCCTCCTGCATACACTATGCTGCACCCCCTCCATATACCACATACCCGGTACCCCCACCTGCTTACACTATGCTGCACCCACTCATGCCTACATTATGCTGCACCCACTCATGCCTACATTATGCTGCACCCCCTCATGCCTACATTATGCTGCACCCCCTCCTGCCTACACTATGCTGCACCCCCTCCTGCCTACATATTGCTGCACCTCCTTCTGCGTACACTATGCTGCACCCCCTCCTGCATACACTATGCTGCACCCCCTCCTGCCTACACTATGCTGCACCCCCTCCTGCATACACTATGCTGCACCCCCTCCTGCCTACACTATGCTGCACCCCCTCCTGCCTACATATTGCTGCACCCCCTTCTGCATACACTATGCTGCACCCCCTCCTGCATACACTATGCTGCACCCCCTCCTGCATACACTATGCTGCACCCCCTCCTGCCTACACTATGCTGCACCCCCTCCTGCCTACATATTGCTGCACCCCCTTCTGCATACACTATGCTGCACCCCCTCCTACGTACACTATGCTGCACCCCCTCCTGCATACACTTTGCTGCACCCCCTCCTGCCTACACTATGCTGCACCCCCTCCTGCATACACTATGCTGCACCCCCTCCTGCCTACACTATGCTGCACCCCCTCCTGCCTACATATTGCTGCACCCCCTTCTGCATACACTATGCTGCACCCCCTCCTGCATACACTATGCTGCACCCCCTCCTGCCTACACTATGCTGCACCCCCTCCTGCCTACATATTGCTGCACCCCCTTCTGCATACACTATGCTGCACCCCCTCCTACGTACACTATGCTGCACCCCCTCCTGCATACACTATGCTGCACCCCCTCCTGCATACACTATGCTGCACCCCCTCCTGCATATACTATGCTGCACCCCCTCCTGCATACACTATGCTGCACCCCCCCCTGCATACACTATGCTGCACCCCCTCCTGCCTACATATTGCTGCACCCCCTACTGGCTACACTATGCTGCACCCCCTCCTACGTACACTATGCTGCACCCCCTCCTGCATACACTATGCTGCACCCCCTCCTGCATACACTATGCTGCACCCCCTCCTGCATACACTATGCTGCACCCCCTCCTGCATACACTATGCTGCACCCCCCCTGCATACACTATGCTGCACCCCCCCTGCATACACTATGCTGCACCCCCTCCTGCCTACATATTGCTGCACCCCCTCCTGCCTACATATTGCTGCACCCCCTACTGGCTACACTATGCTGCACCCCCTCCTGCCTACACTATGCTGCACTCCCTCCTGCATACACTATGCTGCACCCCCCCTGCATACACTATGCTGCACCCCCTCCTGCCTACATATTGCTGCACCCCCTCCTGCGTACACTATGCTGCACCCCCCCCCCCCTGCATAACTATGCTGCACCCCCTCCATATACCACATACGCGGAACCCCCACCTGCATACACTATGCTGCACCCCCCTGCATACACTATGCTGCACCCCCTCCTGCATACACTATGCTGCACCCCCTCCTGCCTACACTATGCCACACTCCCTCCTGCATACACTATGCCGCACCCCCTCCTGCCTACACTATGCTGCACTCCCTCCTGCCTACACTATGCTGCACCCCCTCCTGCATATACTATGCTGCACCCCCTCCTACATACACTATGCTGCACCCCCCTGCATACACTATGCTGCACCCCCTCCTGCATACACTATGCTGCACCCCCCTGCATACACTATGCTGCACCCCCTCCTGCATATACTATGCTGCACCCCCTCCTGCCTACACTATGCCACACTCCCTCCTGCATACACTATGCCGCACCCCCTCCTGCATACACTATGCTGCACTCCCTCCTATGTACACTATGCTGCACCCCCTCCTGCCTACACTATGCTGCACTCCCTCCTGCATACACTATGCTGCACCCCCCTGCATACACTATGCTGCACCCCCTCCTGCCTACATATTGCTGCACCCCCTTCTGCATACACTATGCTGCACCCCCTCCTGCATACACTATGCTGCACCCCCTCCTGCATACACTATGCTGCACCCCCTCCTGCATACACTATGCTGCACCCCCCCTGCATACACTATGCTGCACCCCCTCCTGCCTACATATTGCTGCACCCCCTCCTGCCTACATATTGCTGCACCCCCTACTGGCTACACTATGCTGCACCCCCTCCTGCATACACTATGCTGCACCCCCTCCTGCCTACATATTGCTGCACCCCCTTCTGCATACACTATGCTGCACCCCCTCCTGCATACACTATGCTGCACCCCCTCCTGCATACACTATGCTGCACCCCCTCCTGCATACACTATGCTGCACCCCCCTGCATACACTATGCTGCACCCCCTCCTGCCTACACTATGCTGCACTCCCTCCTGCATACACTATGCTGCACCCCCCTGCATACACTATGCTGCACTCCCTCCTGCCTACACTATGCTGCACCCCCTCCTACGTACACTATGCTGCACCCCCTCCTGCATACACTATGCTGCACCCCCCCTGCATACACTATGCTGCACCCCCTCCTGCATACACTATGCTGCACCCCCTCCTGCCTACACTATGCTGCACTCCCTCCTGCATACACTATGCCGCACCCCCTCCTGCATACACTATGCTGCACCCCCTCCTGCATACACTATGCTGCACCCCCTCCTGCATACACTATGCTGCACCCCCTCCTGCCTACACTATGCTGCACCCCCTCCTGCATACACTATGCTGCACCCCCTCCTGCCTACACTATGCTGCACTCCCTCCTGCATACACTATGCCGCACCCCCTCCTGCATACACTATGCTGCACCCCCTCCTGCCTACACTATGCTGCACCCCCTCCTACGTACACTATGCTGCACTCCCTCCTACATACACTATGCTGCACCCCCTCCTACGTACACTATGCTGCACCCCCTCCTGCCTACACTATGCTGCACCCCCCTGCATACACTATGCTGCACCCCCTCCTACGTACACTATGCTGCACCCCCTCCTACGTACACTATGCTGCACCCCCTCCTGCCTACACTATGCCGCACCCCCTCCTGCCTACACTATGCCGCACCCCCTCCTGCCTACACTATGCCGCACCCCCTCCTGCCTACACTATGCCACACCCCCTCCTGCCTACACTATGCTGCACCCCCTCCTGCATACACTATGCTGCACCCCCTCCTACGTACACTATGCCACACCCCCTCCTGCCTACACTATGCTGCACCCCCTCCTGCATACACTATGCTGCACTCCCTCCTACGTACACTATGCTGCACCCCCTCCTGCATACACTATGCTGCACTCCCTCCTATGTACACTATGCTGCACTCCCTCCTGCATACACTATGCTGCACCCCCTCCTGCCTACACTATGCTGCACTCCCTCCTGCATACACTATGCTGCACCCCCTCCTGCATACACTATGCTGCACCCCCTCCTGCATACACTATGCTGCACCCCCTCCTACATACACTATGCTGCACCCCCTCCTGCATACACTATGCTGCACCCCCCCTGCATACACTATGCTGCACCCCCCCCCTCATACACTATGCTGCACTCCCTCCTGCCTACATATTGCTGCACCCCCTCCTGCCTACATATTGCTGCACCCCCTCCTGCCTACACTATGCCGCACCCCTTCCTGCCTACACTATGCCGCACCCCCTCCTGCATACACTACGCTGCACCCCCTCCTGCATACACTATGCTGCACCCCTCCTGCATACACTATGCCGCACCCCCTCCTGCCTACACTATGCCGCACCCCCTCCTGCATACACTATGCCGCACCCCCTCCTGCCTACACTATGCCGCACCCCCTCCTGCCTACACTATGCCGCACCCCCTCCTGCCTACACTATGCCGCACCCCCTCCTGCCTACACTATGCCGCACCCCCTCCTGCCTACACTATGCCGCACCCCCTCCTGCATACACTATGCCACACCCCCTCCTGCCTACACTATGCCGCACCCCCTCCTGCCTACACTATGCCGCACCCCCTCCTGCCTACACTATGCTGCACCCCCTCCTGCCTACACTATGCCGCACCCCCTCCTGCCTACACTATGCCGCACCCCCTCCTGCCTACACTATGCCGCACCCCCTCCTGCATACACTATGCCACACCCCCTCCTGCCTACACTATGCCGCACCCCCTCCTGCCTACACTATGCCGCACCCCCTCCTGCCTACACTATGCCGCACCCCCTCCTGCATACACTATGCCACACCCCCTCCTGCCTACACTATGCCGCACCCCCTCCTGCCTACACTATGCCGCACCCCCTCCTGCCTACACTATGCTGCACCCCCTCCTGCATACACTATGCTGTACCCCCTTCTGCCTACACACATAAGACATATCCCCAGCTTCCTCCTGGCGGGCGGCTGCTGGCTCAGACTTGTCCGCACGATGCACAGAGCTTCCCTGCCAACATCTGCCGCACTGAGGACTCATCCATCAGGTTGGCTGCTCAGCAGGTCTCTATCCTGATGACTGTAACTATTTCCTCACTGTGTAATTGTGTCACAACATGTTTATGTACATGGGAGATAACTGCAGCCGCTGCCAAATGCTTCCGAGGATGTGATTTCCAAATATCTAATAAACCCATTAGCAGGTGCTCAGATCCAGCTATAGACTCACAGGTGTGAGCAAGGGATCGGGTAACCTAGTAACAAGCCCGTCACAGCTGTGTGCAAGGGACCGGGTAACCTAGTAACAAGCCCGTCACAGGTGTGTTCAAGGGACCGGATAACCTAGTAACAAGCCTGTCACAGGTGCATGCAAATGACCGGGTAACCTAGTAACAAGCCCATTACATATGCATGCAAGGGGCGGATAACCTAGTAACAAGACCATCACAGGTGCTTGCAAGGGACCAGGTAATCTAGTAACAAGCCAATCACAGGTGCATGCAAGGGAGCGGGTAACCTAGTAACAAGCCCATCACAGGTGTGTGCAAGAGACTGGGTAACCTAGTAACAAGCCCATCACAGGTGTGTGCAAGGGACCGGGTAACCTAGTAACCAGCCCGTTACAGGTGTGTGCAAAGGACCGGGTAACCTAGTAACAAGCCCATCACAGGTGTGTGCAAGGGACCGGGTAACCTAGTAACCAGCCCGTTACAGGTGTGTGCAAGGGACCGGGTAACCTAGTAACAAGCCCATCACAGGTGTGTGCAAGGGACCGGGAAACCTAGTAACAATCCCATCACAGGTGTGTACAAGGGACCGGGTAACCTAGTAACCAGCCCATCACAGGTGTGTGCAAGGGACCGGGTAACCTAGTAACAAGCCCATCACAGGTGTGTACAAGAGACCGGGTAACCTACTAACCAGCCCATCACAGGTGTGTGCAAGGGACCGGGTAACCTAGTAACCAGCCCGTCACAGGTGTGTGCAAGAGACCGGGTAACCTAGTAACAAGCCCATCATGCAAGGGACCGAGTAACCTAGTAACAATCTTATCACAGGTGTGTGCAAGGGACCGGGTAACCTAGTAACAAGACCGTCACAGGTGTGTGCAAGGGACCAGGTAACCTAGTAACAAGCCCGTCACAGGTGTGTGCAAGGGACCTGGTAACCTAGTAACAAGACTGTCACAGGTGTGTGCAAGGGACCGGGTAACCTAGTAACCAGCCCGTCACAGGTGTGTGCAAGGGACCGGGTAACCTAGTAACAAGCCCGTCACAGCTGTGTGCAAGGGACCGGGTAACCTAGTAACAAGCTCGTCACAGGTGTGTGCAAGGGAAAGGGTAACCTAGTAACAAGCCCGTCACAGGTGTGTGCAAGGGACAGAGTAACCTAGTAACAATCCCATCACAGGCGTGTGCAAGGGACAGAGTAACCTAGTAACCAGCCCGTCAAAGGTGTGTGCAAGGGACCGGGAAACCTAGTAACAATCCCATCACAGGTGTGTACAAGGGACCGGGTAACCTAGTAACCAGCCCATCACAGGTGTGTGCAAGGGACCTGGTAACCTAGTAACAAGCCAGTCACAGGTGTGTGCAAGGGACCGGGTAACCTAGTAACAAGCCCTTCACAGGTGTGTACAAGGGACCAGGTAACCTAGTAACCAGCCTGTCACAGGTGTGTGCAAGGGATCGGGTAACCTAGTAACAAGCCCATCACAGGTGTGTGCAAGAGACCGGGTAACCTAGTAACAAGCCAGTCACAGCAGTGTGCAAGGGACCGAGTAACCTAGTAACAAGCCCTTCACAGGTGTGTGCAAGGGAAAGGGTAACCTAGTAACAAGCCTGTCACAGCTGTGTGCAAAGGACCGGGTAACCTAATAACAAGCCTGTCACAGGTGTGTGCAAGGGACTGGGTAACCTAGTAACAAGCCTGTCACATGTGTGTGCAAGGTATCGGGTAACCTAGTAACAAGCCCGTCACCGGTGTGTGCAAGCAATCGGGTAACCTATTAACAACCTTGTCACAGGTGTGTGCAAGGGACAGGGTAACCAAGTAACAAGCCCGTCACAGGTGTGTGCAAGGGACCGTGTAACCTAGTAAAATGCCTATCGCAGGTTCGTGAAGGTACTGCCCTTTCCTAGCTTCCCTCCTACATCTCAGCCCTCTCCTGGCTGTCCTCCTACCCCTCTGCCCTATCCTGGCTGTCCTCCTGCCTCTCTGCCCTCACCTGGCTGTCCTCCTACCTCTCTGCCCTCCTACCTCTCTGCACTTTCTTGGCTGCCCCCCTGCCTCTCTGTCCTCTCCTGGCTGTCCTCCTACTTCTCTGCCCTCTCCTTGGATGTCCTCACACCTCTCTGCCCCCTACTGGTGGCCCTCCTACCTCTCTGCCCTCTCCTGTCTGTCATTATTCCTCTCTGCCCTCTCTGGGATGTCCTCCTACCTCTCTGCCCTCTCCTGGCGGTCCTCCTGCTTCTCTGCCCTCTCCTGTCTGTCCTCCCACCTCTCTGCCCTCTCCTGGCTGTCCTCCCACCTCTCTGCCCTCTCCTGGCTGTCCTCCCACCTCTCTGTCCTCTCCTGGCTGTCCTCCTGCTTCTCTGCCCTCTCCTGGCTGTCCTCCTACCTCCCTGTCATCTCCTGGCTGTCCTCCTGTCTCTCTGCCCTCTCCTGGCTGTCCTCATGCCTCTTTGCCCTCTAATGGCTGTCCTCCCAATTCTCTAAACTCTCCTGGCTGTCCTCCTGTTTCTCTGCCCTCTCCTGGCTGTCCTCCCACATCTCTGCCATCTCCTGGCTGTCCTCCCACCTCTCTGACCTCTCCTGGCTGTCCTCCTGCTTCTCTGCCCTCTCCTGGCTGTCCTCTTACCTCCCTGTCATCTCCTGGCTGTCCTCCTGTCTCTCTGCCCTCTCCTGGCTGTCCTCCCACCTCTCTGCCCTCTCCTGGCTGTCCTCCCACCTCTCTAAACTCTCCTGGCTGTCATCCAGCCTCTCTGCCCTCTCCTGGCTGTCCTCCCGCCTTTCTGCCCTCTCCTGGCTGTTCTCCTGCCTCTTTGCCCTCTCCTGGCTGTCCTCCTGCCTCTCTGCCCTCTCCTGGCTGTCCTCCTGCCTCTCTGCCATCTCCTGGCTGTCCTCCTACCTCTCTGCCATCTCCTGGCTGTCCTCCTACCCCTCTGCACTCTCCTGGCTGTCCTCCTGCCTCTCTGCCCTCACCTGGCTTTCCTCCTACCTCTCTGCCCTCGTACCTCTCTGCACTCTCTTGGCTGCCCTCCTGCCTCTCTGTCCTCTCCTGGCTGTCCTCCTACTTCTCTGCCCTCTCCTTGGATGTCCTCCCACCTCTCTGCCACCTACTGGTGGCCCTTCTACCTCTCTGCCCTCTCCTGGCTGTCATTATTCCTCTCTGCCCTCTCTGGGATGTCCTCCTACCTCTCTGCCCTCTCCTGGCTGTCCTCCTAATTCTTTGCCCTCTTCTGGCTGTCCTCCCACCTCTCTGCCCTCTCCTGGCTGTCCTCCCACCTCTCTGTCCTCTCCTGGCTGTCCTCCTGCCTCTTTGCCCTCTCCTGGCTGTCCTCCCACCTCTCTGCACTCTCCTGGCTGTCCTCCCACCTCTATGTCCTCTCCTGGCTTTCCTCCTGCCTCTTTGCCCTCTCCTGGCTGTCCCCCCACCTCTCTGCCCTCTCCTGGCTGTCCTCCCACCTCTCTGTCCTCTCCTGGCTGTACTCCTACCTCTTTGCCCTCTCTTGGCTATCCTCCCACCTCTCTGTCCTCTCCTGGCTGTCTCCTGCCTTTCTGTCCTCTACTGGCTGTCCTCCCGCCTCTCTGCCCTCTCCTGGCTGTCCTCCCGTCTCTCTGCAATCTCCTGGCTGTCCTCCTGCCTCTTTGCCCTCTCCTGGCTGTCTACCCGCCTCTCTGCCCTCTCCTGGCTGTCCTCCCGCCTCTCTGTTCTCTCCTGGCTGTCCTCCCGTCTCTCTGCCATCTCCTGGCTGTCCTCCTGCCTCTTTTCCCTCTCCTGTCTGTCCTCCTACCTCTCTGCCTTCTCCTGGCTGTCCTCCTGCCTCTTTGCCCTCTCCTGCCTGTCCTCCTGCCTCTCTGTCCTCCCCTTGCTGTCCTCCTGCCTTTCTGTCCTCTACTGGCTGTCCTCCCGCCTCTCTGCCCTCTCCTGGCTGTCCTCCTGTCTCTCTGCAATCTCCTGGCTGTCCTCCTGCCTCTTTGCCTTCTCCTGGCTGTCTACCCGCCTCTTTACCCTCTCCTGGCTGTCCTACCGCCATTCTCCCCTCTCCTGGCTTTCCTCCCACCTCTTTGCCCTCTCCTGGCTGTCCTCTATCCTCTCTGCCCTCTCCTGGCTGTCCTCCCACCTCTATGTCCTCTCCTGGATGTCCTCCCGCCTCTCTGCCTTCTCCTGGCTGTCCTCCTGCCTCTTTGCCCTCTCCTGGCTGTCCTCCTGCCTCTCTGCCCTCTCCTGGCTGTCCTCCTGCCTTTCTGTCCTCTACTGGCTGTCCTCCCGCCTCTCGGCCCTCTCCGTGCTGTCCTCCCGTTTTTTTTGCAATCCCCTGGCTGTCCTCCTGCCTCTTTGCCTTCTCCTGGCTGTCTAACCGCCTCTTTGCCCTCTCCTGGCGGTCCTCCCGCCATTCTCCCCTCTCCTGGCTGTCCTCCCACCTCTTTGCCCTCTCCTGGCTGTCCTCTCCCCTCTCTGCCCTCTCCTGGCTGTCCTCCCGTCTCTCTGCCATCTCCTGGCTGTCATCCTGCCTCTTTTCCCTCTCCTGGCTGTCCTCCTGCCTCTTTTCCCTCTCCTGGCTGTCCTCCTGCCTCTTTTCCCTCTCCTGGATGTCCTCCCGCCTCTCTGCCTTCTCCTGGCTGTCCTCCTGCCTCTTTGCCCTCTCCTGGCAGTCCTCTCACCTCTCTGTCCTCTCCTGGCTGTCTCCTGCCTTTCTGTCCTCTACTGGCTGTCCTCCCGCCTCTCTGCCCTCTCCTAGCTGTCCTCCCGTCTCTCTGCAATCTCCTGGCTGTCCTCCTTCCTCTTTGCACTCTCCTGGCTGTCTACGTGCCTCTTTGCCCTCTCCTGGCTGTCCTCCCGCCATTCTCCCCTCTCCTGGCTGTACTCCCACCTCTTTGCCCTATCCTGGCTGTCCTCTCGCCTCTCTGCCCTCTCCTGGTTGTCCGCCCGCCTCTCTGTCCTCTCATGGCTGTCCTCCCGTCTCTGCCATCTCCTTGCTGTCCTCCTGCCTCTTTTCCCTCTCCTGGCTGTCCTCCTGCCTCTTTTCCCTCTCCTGGCTGTCCTCCTACCTCTATACCCTCTCCTGGCTGTCCTCCCGCCTCTTTGCCCTCTCCTGGCTGTCCTCCCGCCTTTCTGCCCTCTCCTGGCTTTCCTCCCGGCTCTATGTCCTCTCCTGGATGTCCTCCCGCCTCTCTGCCTTCTCCTGGCTTTCCTCCCGCCTCTCTCCCCTCTCCTGGCTGTCCTCCTGTCTCTTTGCCCTCTCCTGGCTGTGCTCCTGCCTCTCTGCCCTCTCCTGGCTGTCCTCCCGTCTCTTTGCCCTCTCCTGGCTGTGCTCCTGCCACTTTGCCCTCTCCTGGCTGTCCTCCTGCCTCTATGTCCTCTCCTTGATGTCCTCCCGTCTCTCTGCCATCTCCTGGCTGTCCTCCCGCCTCTCTACCCTCTCCTGGCTGTCCTCCCGCCTGTCTCTCTGCCCTCTCCAGGCTGACCTTCTGCCTCTCTGTCCTCTCCTGGCTGTGCTTCTGCCTCTCCGCCCTCTCCTGGCTGTCCTCCTGCCTCTCTGCCATCTCCTGGCTGTCCCCCCGCCTCTCTGCCCTCTCCCGGCTGTCCTACTGCCTCTCTGCCGTCTTCTGGCTGTCCTTCCTCCTCTCTGCCCTCTCCTGGCTGTCCTCCAGCCTCTCTGCCATCTCCTGGCTGTCCTCCCGCCTCTCTGTCCTCTCCTGGCTTTGCTTCTGCCTCTCTGCCCTCTCCCGGCTGTCCTACTGCCTCTCTGCCCTCTTCTGGCTGTCCTTCCTCCTCTCTGCCCTCTCCTGGCTGTCCTCCAGCCTCTCTGCCATCTCCTGGCTGTCCTCCCGCCTCTCTGTCCTCTCCTGGCTTTGCTTCTGCCTCTCTGTCCTCTCCTGGCTGTCCTCCTGCCTCTCTGTTCTCTCCTGGCTGTCATCCTTCCTCTCTTCCCTCTTCTGGCTGTCCTCCTGCCTCTCTGCCCTCTCCTGGCAGTCCTCCTACATCTCTGCATGCTCCTTCTACCTTATGTCTCCTCCAATGACTCCACCACACCCCACTTCCTCTAATTGTAGGTGTCCTATAAGATTCTGTTTTTGGTCTTCTCCTATCTCTATACACCCTCTCTGGATGAGCTTATTCACTCATTTGACTTACAATATCACCTCTATCCTGAGGATACTCAAATCTACTGCTCCTCCCTTGATATTTCTCCTCTCTCGTGTCTCCAACTGTCTCTTCTTGGATGTCCCAATGCTTTCTTAAATTAAACGTTTAATACTGTGTTGAACATCTTTCCACCCTCCCACATAACCTCACCTTCCACAATTTCAATCTATTGATGGAACAACGATCTCAAGATAGAAATGTGGTTTTTGGATTCCGCACTAGGTTCATCCCACCTAGGGTGAGAGAGATCAAGAGAGATCTAGTCTCGCCTGTGGTGGGGGGCGGCCTGGGTGGCCTATAACCAAGTCTCAAAAAAACAATGTATAGTTCCCGAGTTGGGTGCAGCTATTCTGAAGAGTTGGTGGTGCTCCCCTGAGTCCGAATGTACAATGGCAGTGGAAAGGAGAAAAGAGGACTCTCTTTGTGGGGCACTCTTACTATGTCAAATGATAGTTTTTAAAACGTAACTTTTATTCATATTTTCCTTTAAAATAATTGGGACAGAAAGGCCTTCTGTATAGGATAAAAATTAAATTAGTCCCTTTTGCAGTGAGCTTTTATCATATCTGCTATGCACAGAGGAATGTATTAAATTAATAGAAAAGGTGATTTCCCCTCTGGGGGTCTTAAATGAACAGTATGCACCCAGTGTAGCCTTAGGCTCTAAAGTCTGGGGATCGTTATGGAGGCTGATGTATTTTATTCGAATCCTGTGTTGGGTATTTAAAGGCGTATGTTCCCTATTTGTGATGAAGGATTCAGAATATTTTTTATGGGAGAAAAAATTCCCTCGGTGGAGGAGACTGCTGTTATATCAAGGTACCTGATATTGATAATCGGGGTCTGGCTGCAGCAAATAGATGTTTGTGATAGCAGGGTCTGGCTGCAGTACAGAGTTGTCTGACAGCAGAGTGTATCTTCTGATTACAGAAACTGTTTGTATTCTGCTACATTAAAGTTGCAACAAAGTTTTATTCGATGTTGCCAAAGTCTGGTTATGTCTATTGCTTAAGTGTCCTGGGGAAACAATTATGTGTTTTAAATAATTCACATTCCAGGGATCACCTATGCTCAATAGTGTGTGTGGGTTGCTTGTGCCACCCAATGTATCTGTGTTAGCCGATGTCCCTTACGGCAGACCACAGGTTTTTGAAAATTTGTCACTGTTGGGTGACCAGAGCGGGTCGCGATCGTAAGTATAAGTGACAGGTGTATATTCTGTGTCTATCACAGATCACAATTGGTTATCATTGCACCAAAACAGATAATCATATAATAACTTGCTAATTATCTTGACATGATCTGTCAATCAATCGCTTAAATTCCCGGTGTGTATGTGCAGATTGCACAGATAATACAATCAGTTATCAATGCCCCAAAACAGACAGTCAAATAGTGACTCTGCTTCAGTGTCATGAGGTAAAAATGATATCTTATAGACAGTTCCCATTCCTGGAAACGATATTGCAGAATGGTATATGGGAGTCACTAGTGCCCCACACTCTATCTGTGTGGGCAGATGACCCTTGCAGCAGATCACAGAATTTTAAACATTTTGTCACTGTTAGGTGACCAAAACAGGTTGCAATCCTGAGCACAAGCGGCAGGCGCGTATTCTATGTCACTATCAAAACTCACGATTAATTATCATTACAAAAGAGATAATACATAGACAATCAATTTTCTTGACACAATCTGTCAATCAATCGCTTAGATCCCCCAGTGTGTAGGTGCAGATTGCACAGATCGTGAATCACTTATACTTAGCAGTGTATTCTTGTGCAGCCAAACAGGTTTTTAAGACAACGATCTCCTCTAGCCACCAAATATGCCACCTTGGCGTTACTCTTGATTTCCTCTCCCTACTTTAAACCACACATTCAGCATCTCTCACAGCCCTGTCGTTTCCACCTCAGATATATTTCCAGGATCAGACCCTATCTCACCCAGGAGGCTACAAAGGCCCTCATCCACTCACTAGTTATATCCAGATTGGTATTCTCCTATGTGGCCTCCCTGACATCTGCCTCTCTCCATTCCAAGTTATCCTCAATGCTGCTGTCGGGCTCATTTTCCTCTCCAAACTTATTATGTCCACCTCCCCTCTCTTATACACCCTACACTGGCTCTCCTTCCCCTTCAGTATACAATGCAAGCTCCTCACACTCAGTTATAAAGTCATCAACCATTCTTCTCCCAACTACATATCTGACCTTATCTCTCTGTACACTCCCACCTGCAATCTTCCTTCCACCAATACATGCGGCCTCTCTATAGCGTCTAAGTAGTAGACGCAAAATTAATTCAGACGTCTAAGTACAGCGCCGGCAAACTGCTAATTTAGACACTTTAGCGTCTAAATTTAGATGCTCCGCAAACTGCTAACAAGGATGCAGCTAAATTTAGACCCTTACAGCGTCTAAATATTAGTCAGGTATAGGGAGGGGTACATAGGGGTGCAGTGTGTAAAACAATATTAAACCTGTGACACTTGGCAACGTAACAGCTGTCAACCTTGTTTATTCCACTATCCACGCCATCCCGAAGCGTGGCGTGCGCAGCGCACCCCACTAGGGGACGCGGTACGCGTCCTACCAACCATTTCATACCCCCACTATCCATGTCGGCGTGAAGTTGATGTTATATAGTGTGGTGACCGCAGCGAGTCACCGAGCCGGAAGCGTGGCGAGCAAAGCAAGCCCCGCAAGGGGACGCGGAATACATGTAAAGTAATCCGCGTCCCCTCGCGGGGCTCGCCACGCTTCAGGCTCGGTGACTCGCTGCGCTCGCCACACTATATAACATCAACTTCACGCCGACGTGGATAGTGGGCGGATGAAAAGGTTGGTAGGACGCATACCGCACCCGCTCACCATGCTTCGGGGTGGCGTGGATGGTGGGGGTGTTTCAGGAACATATTCACACCTGCAAAATCATACACCTGAGACAGTAATGACGACATGTGTAAACTGTTAACTGTTTTTTAGTAAAAGATAAAGAATATGAAAGAGGAAAAAATGATTCAATACAATTAATTTTAAGAACAATAAAAAGAAGAAAATCTATAAAGAAGTCATTATTAAGGAACTGCAGTGCCATCACCGACACTTGAACTGGAAGCAGCTGCTGAAGTGGACGCTGTCTACTCTGGCTCTGCGGTGTCGACTTTGTCCACTTGGGGGAGCAGGTTCAGCGCGTGCAGGATGCGCTTAAAGGGGTCCTCTGCACCTACACTCTTCCTCCAAATAAACTCCTGGCTATACGAGTCCAGGTGATGACGCGAAGTCGACCTTTGGCGCTTATTGCGCCACTTGCAAGCACCCCACAACCTTTCTATGTTCTGGGTGTGAATCCCGATGTCGACCCTGGTGTGGTGGTACCCAGCCTGCTCCAACTGCTGTGTGTTATACGCCCTCCAGCAGTCGCTGTAGATCATGGTTCCCGGTTCCACGTGGGTCTCAATGGCAGCCATTAGCGTGCTGGCATCACGCCGCTCCACTGCCGTGATGAAGCACTGGCCTGTCTCCCTCCAGATGCCCCCGAAGACCCAGTGCTGGGGCAGCACGTGGTCAACGTGGCTTTTTCGCTGGACATAGAGGCTCTCATCCACCTCCACGATGGTGCCTGGCCCACCAATGTGCTGGTGAGGCTGCGATAGCAGATCAACAGTGCAGGCCTCCCGCATTAAATTATTATACATCACGGTCGTCTTCTGCAATATGGCCAGGTGACGCTCGCAGAACCGGAAGCTGGGTCCTCTGCACCTACACTCTTCCTCCAAATAAACGAGTTCAGGTGATGACGCGCAGTCCCCCTTTGGCGCTTATTGCCCAGCAGTAGACAAAGCAGATCAGGGTGACAAATGTCAGATGACACCCACTTAACCACTGAGCTGACCTGAAGCTGACTTTTTTCCGGCAGCTGCGGATATGGCAGCGCCACATCCGCTCCCTCACACTCAGCCTCATGGGGTGACCGTTGGGGCAGGTCTGGGTGTGTGGCAGGAATTGGTGGCCCTGCAGGAATGCCACCGCTTCCTCCATCTGGGGCAGAGCGAAAATAGTCAGGTTCTATATCATATACGTCTGTCTCTCACACAATCCTACAGCTGACTGACTACGCTAACTGTGTACCGCTCTGACTGACCATGTTACAATCCTACAGCTGACTGAGTACGCTAACAGCCTACTGCTCAAACTACCAGCTGACTGACTGAGACGCTGTTTCTGACTAGGACGCAACTTTTGACTACGGCCAACTAGACGCTGTTTCTCACTACACTAAAACTAGACGCTAAAACTAGACGCTATTTGGCCGATTGAGAGGGACGCTTACGCTAACTACGTAATGCCTGTGCGGTACTTGTTTACGGATGCTGATAACGTAGATTACACAAGACAATCTGGCAAGCTACCAGGATTCAAACAGGTGCTACGCTGTTAACGTAGCTTAGTAAAGTAAGGCAGTCTGGCAAGCAGCCAAGTGAAACTACAAAAGTACCGTTTTTTGCTCTGTTATGTATTGTTAAGTGCTGCATAACCCTTGTGGCACCATATAAATAAATGATAAGAATAATTAATTGGGTTCTGTACATGTTGCCACTATGGAAATAAATCGAATGTATATAAAATACTTTTTCTTTTTGACTCACTTTCTTGGTCCATGTGGTAATCTGGGTCTCGGTGAAAGTGCCGTACGACTCCTGGAAATACTTCTGCAGTTTCTCCTTGATGAGAGAAATGGTGATTTTGGAAGAACAAAGATTCGCCACCTCTGCGATAATGTTTGCAATGTGCCCAGATCCCTCCACGATGACACATGGGGTATTGTTACACATGGAGTTGTAGACGGTCTGCGGGAGGACAATACGGGAGACAGGGTTACTGGGATATAAAGCATATACATCTGTTAGACAGGTACACACACATTCTGATCTCTAACCCTACAATGTCACAGGAGATCTCTGTACTGGAACTGTATTATACACTGTATGACAGCTCAGTAACCTCAAACAGAACTGCCTTGTAGGCACACAGCCACTGATAACTGTGGGGGTGCTGTATCTGTGTGTGTGTGTGTGTGTGTGTGTGTGTGTGTGTGTGTGTGTGTGTGTGTGTGTGTGTGTGTGTAAGTATGTAGGATGAGCCCAATTACCCCAAGGAACCCTCCAAACTTTACTGTAGTCTAAATTTGCCATTAAGTGGGGCCCGAGATGGTGTATGGAGGGATCCAAGAGCCAAGGACGATCACTTAGAGCAGCAGGTGCTAGATATATCATCTACGTAACTATCAATGCCACAACTCCTGCAATAATTATTCTCACCAACATTCCCTATAATGAAGAAGGAGCAATTTGCTGGGACCTGAAAGGTAATTATACACTTGTCAATAGAGAAATACAGAAACCTCTATTTACCATAAGAAAATAAAACACAGATGTATCAGCTAAAATAAAAATTATAAAAGTAATTTATTCAAATACTGTAAAACAAATACTTCTAAGCACATAATAGCTGGTGTGTGAAGCAGCACAAATAAGCAGATTTCAGGAATAAATCACCACAACTCCAGACCCACACTACAGAGATTACAGAGACCGCTATATAGCATCTCAGCAGTATTGTTCTGCACTTATAGTTGGCTACTTGACGCAACTGCGGAAGACTGGCCGGACCTGCCACATCCTGCCCAATTACTAATAAGGAGAGTATACCTTGTATTTGTGGCTCCAGGCAGAGGGGGTTGGGCTAAATAAATCACATAATTTAGCCCCACCCCTGGGGACCCGCAAATTGCAGTATTTTTCCATAATGTGGCTAGGCCTAATGAAGTAACCACCGTTCCCAACCCCCAACATGAACCACAGAGTCTCCTCTCTGAGATTCTCATGGAGAGGAGATATGAAAAGTAGATATATATTTATTACATTACCTGTGATAATACTAATCATCTGTGGGTTATATCCTGTAACGTGGAACTCATATCCATCTATATACTGTATCTATGGCCAGGATGTAATAGGAGACGATTTTGGTCCGATATTGTGAAATGCCTGATTTTCAGTAAAAGTCAGACAATGTTATAGCGTCTAAGTTCACTAAAAGTAAGAAGCGTTCAGCTCCGAAAATGGGCAGCCGGCAAAAGGTAATCCGGATGTTTTACATACAAATCGCCGATGTAACAGGGGCTGAATTAGCAAGTCTATCACAACAGCTTGATAACATCAGAAATTATTAGAACCGGTTCTTTGGGGTGAGCTATATGTCAGCAATGTTCAAAATCACTTATAAGTACAAATGACAGCACATTTGGAAATTGTATATTATTCACAATTGGATGTAAATCAATGCATGAATAAAATAATATACAGCATGCCTATATTCTGCATGCCCCATCTACTCCTCTCGTTTAACCTCCCCAAGCTGTTCCCCACCATGTCCCTTACTGGAAAGCCTGTAGCCCCAGGTGTGGAAAGAAGGACACACACCTGCCGGCCCTCTCTCTTCCTGCTGCTGGTTCATCTGGCACCCCTTCCCTGTATATCTCTCCGGCACCATCTTTACATTACCTTCGTTCTCCTAAGAGGTAGAGGTCACCCCCACTGCTTGGCCCCCTAACCTAAAATAATTCAGACTCAGGGGTAAAGATTTGATCAATATATCTGGCCAGTTTTATTATACTGCATTATAAAGTTGCAGGGCACGGACAGAAGCGGTGGGTAAGACAGACTAGGTTACAACCCATTTCCTTTTCAAATGGCATACTCACAACACCCCCTATAGAACCAGTCCCCTGGCACAGCCCATGGGCCAATCAACCAAGGCTGGAGTCAGATGTGCAAGGGTGACTCTGGAAACCTCTGCTGCCCCTCCCCCATACCCATTTACCATGCCTTGCATACCAGTTTTTCCCACCAACCCCTGAGCTTGGATGCTGAACCCCTCCTGCTGTGGTACACTCCTGTGCTAGGATGCGGCACCCCTCCTGCTGTGGTGCACCCCTGGGCTGGGATGCGGCACCCCTCCTGCTGTGGTGCACCCCTGGGCTGGGATGCGGCACCCCTCCTGCTGTTGTGCACCCAAGTGCTGGGATGCTGCCCCCCTCCTGCTGTGGTACACCCCTGGGCTGAGATACTGCACCCCTCCTGCTGTGGTACACCCCTGGGCTGAGATACTGCACCCCTCCTGCTGTGGTGCACCCAAGTGCTGGGATGCTGCAACCCTCCTGTTGTGGAACACCCCTGTGCTGGGATGCTGCCCCCATCCTGCTGTGGTGCACAGGCTGTTACACCTCTCTTTGCTGGTATTGCTGATAATACCTTTCCCCTTGCTTGCAGCAGTCGCAGCCCTTCTGCCTTGTAGGTATGATGACCGTGGTTGGTGATACTGCCAGTAAGTGCCCCTGGTGGGTAAGAAGCTCTGTGATGCTGCATGCTTCTGGGTGTGAGAGTTTTTGGAGGGGCATACAAAAACTCTCTGTATACTATACTAAACTATACTGTAGCTCCCTGCTCTCATTTATGTCCTTTTTAAGGTGCGGTGCCCAGAACTGAACACAATATTCCAAGTGTGGTCTCACCAATGCCTTGTAAAGAGGCACTATCACATTGGCATCCCTTGAATCCATTCCCCTTTTAATGCATGCCAGTGTCTGCTGCTGCACTTGAGCAGTGTGCACTATTACCCAATTTCTCATCTATGATGACCCCCAAGTCCTCCTCTACAGCAGATTTCCCTATAATTACTCCATTTAGCCTATAAGTAGCTTGTTCATTTTTGTTCCCATAATGAATGACTTTACATTTTTCACCATTAAACTGCATTTTCCACCTTTCTGCCTACCATTTTATTGAAGTCACTTTGTAGTATTTCCACATCATCTCCTGAGTTAATTTCCTTGCTCAATTTCGTGTTATCCACAAATATTGCAATTTTACTCACTATGGGCCTTATTCTGATCTGAGCTCAGTACAAATTTGTTCTTAAAATGGGCAAAACCATGTGCACTACAGGTGGGGCAGATGTAACATGTATAGAGAGAGTTAGGTTTGTGTGAGTTATTTTGTTTCTGTGCAGGGTAAATACTGACTGCATTATTTTTACACTGCAATTTAGATTTCAGTTTCAGCAAACCCCACCCAAATGTAATTCTCTTTGCACATGTTACATCTGCTCCTCCTGCAGTGCACATGGTTTTGCCCATTTTAAGAACAAATTTGTACTGAGCTCAGATCAGAATAAGGCCCTATGTCACTTCCTATGTCATTAATGAATATATTAAACAAGGTGGGTCCCAATATTGAACCTTACGGGTCTCCACTTTGGACCTTACTCCAGCTAGAATGTATGCCATTTACCACCACTCTCTGTCCCTGATTGTGCAACCAGTTTTTAATCCAATTACAAATGTTATCTCCAAACCCTAAATTACCTAGTTTTATTAGTAACGTATTATGAGGTACAGTACTGTGTCAAAAGCTTTAGCGAAATCAAGCAGTATTACATCTACAGATTTCCCTAAGTCCAGCCCCCTACTGACTTCCTCATAGAAGCTAATTAAATTTGTCTGACATGATCTATTTTTGACTAACTAATGCTGAACCTTACTTATCACCTTATCCTGATCTAAGAACATTTGGATGCTATCTCTTATTATTCCTTCTAATATTTTCCCCACAATGGATGTAAGGCTGACCGGTCTATGATTTTCAGGGTTAGTTTTGCTACCTTTCTTCCATATTGGTACTACGTTAGCTATGTGCCAGTCCCTTGGTACCGTCCCCGAGTTTGTTGATTCCTCGAATATCAGATATAACTGTAGTGCTATGACAGAACTCAATTATTTTAGTATCCTACGGTGTATTCCATCGGGCCAGGAGATTTGTTCCTATTTAGGTTCTGTAATCTATTTTTGACTATTTCCTCACTCAAACATACAGTTTGGAAACAATCAAGAGCCGAGCATTTAATCTGTGGGAGATCTTCTGACAAAATGCATTGAATAATTCTAATAGTCTGCCATTTCTATGCCAGGAGTCCTTCATTATTATTAAATACCCGGCATCAAACAAAAATATAAAATAAAAATAAAAATAATAAAAATACACAAAAAGGAATATAAACAAGTAATCAAACAGAAATAATAATGAAACATATAAACAAAAAATAACTAATAAGGAAAACAAATAGGTCATAAGAAAAACACATGAAGGAAGAATAAGGAAAACAATATGGGACCAATTTAATTAACCAAATAAATAAAAATTAAAAATATATATAACAATAATAAAAAATAAAAAAAAAGACCAAAGAATCCAAGCAAAGGAAAATACATATATACAGGAACAACGAAGAAGGAGTCGAATACTGAATAATAACAACAAAACAGCGTTAGATAAGAAATAACACTGTTAGAAAAAATACAGGATCAAATGACAGATGGGAACCACCCATAACAACAGTTACTAAGGCCAACAAATAAAGGTCTCAACTTGAGGCTGCCTCTGAAGAATCCGGATATCCGGTGAAATGCGCATCGGCCTGACGCAGAGGTGTCTGCTAGAAAATTTAAATAAATGTGGTGAAAATAAATGTACCTAAAATGTTATAGTTAACCACAATTACAGAGGCATTCAACTTTAAGGGGCACTAGACAATAACAGCACTAAGCTTATAATAGAGGGAGAACAGAGTATAAGCCGGGTCCCGCTGTAATGACACTCGGGTATCACGGCAATTAACACAGCGGCATATCCCATAAATAAGACTGCGGGAGTTATATAATCAAAATACTGTAGAAAATGTGCAGCAAATGATTGACCCAAACAATAGCTGGGTCCAATCACGACAATAAACGGGAGTCGCGGCGACACAGGCATAGGGCTGACTATCAGAGTGTATGTCGACTTAGGACGCTGTAAACTGACCGCATCAATAGCAGCAATGCAATAGGAATAGAACATCAACCGGGTCCAGTTGTAGACAGGACACAGGAGTCACAACAACAAAATACATACGGCATTTCCCCACAGCTACGATAGTGGGAGGTACATAACATGAATACAAACAGACAGTAATTAAAAACGGGTGCATCTAGTAGCAGCCGGGTCCAATTACAGTAATACATTGGAACCGCAGAGATAGAGACATAAGGCTGAGTACCGATATTTGTTCATACCTTGAATATCATAGCTGACTGCAATAATAGCAGCAACTCTCTTCAACAAGTGCCTAAACAAATAATGGTGTGTTGTTTGAACTACAAGGAATTAAACAATATCAACTAGGCCCTGTAATACCGCTTTCACACGGCCTAAACGTTTTAAAAAAACTGTATTTTAAAACGGTATTTAAAACGGGTCTGAGCCTTGACATTGCAGTAGATTACCATTTTAAATACCGTTTAAATACCATTCACATCAGTCAACCCGTTTAATCCCCTGAACACGTTCCTAGGCAGAATGCAGGGGACAGCCTATTACAGGTCTGTAATCTGGTGTTTTTGCTAAATACAGTTTCAGAGCCATTCTCACTGCATAAAGACCGGCTCTGAAACGTGTAGGACTCTGCTTTTTAAACGTGTTGAAATACCGGTTATCTTTAACTGGTAAAGCAACTCTGGCGCTTTCCCACTGCAGCCTTAAACATGTTGAAATGTGAAAAAAATGGCAATATACCGTTTTAAAAGTGAGGTGTGAAAGGGCTATAACAGTGAGACACAGGAGCCGCGGCAACTAAGGAATAGGCATTATCCCACAATACAAATAAAACAGTGGGACACATACTACTGCGGTGCTGCAAAATACCATAACACTAGCAAGTGTGTAAATAACAGCCGTATCCCAACATCACTGAAATTTGGAGTCACGGAAATAGAGACACCAGGACACCCCAAAAAGACAATATTACACAATGCAAGTGAGAATAACGACACCACCTACAAATAAGGACACCAGCCGTTAAAACGCAAACCCATAACATTGATCACTTTAGACGAACATAACACACAGTGAACACTTTCCTGGATGGAATCCAGCAAGTAGTGGCTGGAAGAAGATAGGTCTAATAATAAAGTGATACATTCATAATAATAATGTTGCAACACACAGTAGATATGTTGCAATTGTAAGAGAATACAGCTAGGTCGGTTTTTTAAACACATTAATCTTTTCTAAACTTTATTAACTAATATCTATATCTTATCTATCTAGTTTAAAAAAAAAAATTAAAAATGTATACCCCTAAAATAAGGGGCATTCTTTGGGGATTTCAATAAAAGTTAAGGTTTATAACCCCAATTTCCCCTTTCAGTGGAATCCAAAGAAGGTATCAATAGAGTGCACCAACCATATCTCATCCTGTTTCGTCCTTCATCTCTATGCCAGGAGACCCCCATCTCTATGCCAGGAGACCCCCATCTCTATGCCAGGAGTCCCCCATCTCTATGCGAGGAGTCCTCCATCTCTATGCCAGGAGACCCCTATCTCTATGCCAGGAGACCCCCATCTCCATGCCAGGAGTCCTCCATTTCTATGCCAGGAGACACTCATCTCTATGCCAGGAGTCCCCCATCTCTATGCCAGGAGTCCCCCATCTCTATGCCAGGAGACCCCTATCTCTATGCCAGGAGACACCCATCTCTATGCCAGGAGACCCCCATCTCTATGCCAGGAGTCCTCCATCTCTATGCCAGGAGACCCCCATCTCTATGCCAGGAGTCCTCCATCTCTATGCCAGGAGTCCTCCATCTCTATGCCAGGAGACGCCATCTCTATGCCAGGAGACCCCCATCTCTATGCCAGGAGACCTCCGTCTCTATGCCAGGAGACCCCCATCTCTATGCCAGGAGTCCTCCATCTCTATGCCAGGAGTCCCCCATCTCTATGCCAGTACTCCTCCATCTCTATGCCAGGAGACCCCCATCTCTATGCCAGGAGACCCCCATCTCTATGCCAGGAGACCCCATCTCTATGCCAGGAGACCCCAATATCTATGCCAGGAGACCCCCATCTCTATGCCAGGAGACCCCCATCTCTATGCCAGGAGTCCTCCATCTCTATGCCAGGAGACCCCCATCTCTATGCCAGGAGTCCTCCATCTCTATGCCAGGAGTCCCCCATCTCTATGCCAGTACTCCCCCATCTCTATGCCAGGAGTCCCCCATCTCTATGCCAGGAGACCGCCCATCTCTATGCCAGGAGTCCTCCATCTCTATGCCAGGAAACTCCCATCTCTATGCCAGGAGTCCTCCATCTCTATGCCAGGAGTCCTCCATTTCTATGCCAGGAGACCCCCATCTCTATGCCAAGAGTCCTCCGTCTCTATGCCAGGAGACACCCATCTCTATGCCAGGAGTCCCCCATCTCTATGCCAGGAGACCCCATCTCTATGCCAGGAGACCCCCATCTCTATGCCAGGAGACCCCATCTCTATGCCAGGAGACCCCCATCTCTATGCCAGGAGACACCATCTCTATGCCAGGAGTCCTCCATCTCTATGCCAGGACTCCTCCATCTCTATGCCAGGAGACCCCCATCTCTATGCCAGGAGTCCTCCATCTCTATGCTAGAAGACCCCCATATCTATGCCAGGAGTCCTTCATCTCTATGCCAGGAGTCCTCCATCTCTATGCCAGGAGTCCCCCATTTCTATGCCAGGAGTCCTCCATCTCTATGCCAGGAGAACCCCATCTCTATGCCAGGAGACCCCCATCTCTATGCCAGGAGTCCTTCATCTCTATGCCAGGAGTCCTCCATCTCTTTGCCAGGAGACCCCCATCTCTATGCCAGGAGACCCCCATCTCTATGCCAGGAGTCCTCCATCTCTATGCCAGGAGTCCTCCATCTCTATGCCAAGAGTCCTTCATCTCTATGCCAGGAGACCCCCATCTCTATGCCAGGAGACCCCCATCTCTATGCCAGGAGACCCCATCTCTATGCCAGGAGTCCTCCATCTCTATGCCAGGACTCCTCCATCTCTATGCCAGGAGACCCCCATCTCTATGCCAGGAGTCCTCCATCTCTATGCCAGGAGTCTCCCATCTCTTTGCCAGGAGTCTCCCATCTCTATGCCAGGAGACCCCCATCTCTCAGTATGATATTGCCTACTCCTAATAGCATGTCATACAGATGACGACACAGACTCCCTGGTGATTATTAGTTTTCAGATACTGCCAATAGGCTCCCATCAGTATTAGGATTTCAGCATAAAACTTTAACTATAACTAACAAGACCAAAGACACAAATTTAGGAACGTTCAGGACAGTGACATCAAGACTTATACTGTACCTACTGTACTGCACGATGGGACAGGTGCCCAGGATCTCACATACAGTATTAGAGGTCATAGTCCTAGAAGACCTGATGCAGGACCAGTGACCACAGCTCAATGTAGAGACCACACAGGTTGTGGACATCTCAGGTGAGGACATTAAAGAGGACCAAGGAGAAGGTGACATTGACACAATGTAAGGGGCACATACGGTTCTAGTGATACTCACATCCAGGGTATCAGGGCACCCATCCAGCACCACACACACTGTAGGGATTGTTATTGTAGTCTCTGAAATACATAATAACAGGATTTTATGAATGAAAATCCCTCACACGTGTCATTAGTAATAGCCTATCATACAGTAACTGGCTTATTCTGCATACGTTATGCTCAGAGCCAGCCCTAGGCATAGGCAAACTAGGCAAATGCCTAGGGGCACCAGCAGCTTCTGCTGATTAAAATGACATGCAGCATTCCTATATTTTGTGTGTGAGTGAGGCTTTATCTGCATATGAAATAGTGTATTCATGGAAATCACTGTAACATAGTATTCCGTATGCAGGTACAGCCACAGTCGCACACAGAATATATTCATGCCACATATCATTTTGATAATCGGAAGATCCTTGTGTGTCCTGGTCACGTAAAAATGCAAATAAGACGAGTTTTCAGCAAAAAATGCACCCAACGTTAGCAGAGCTGGCCAGGAGCTGCATGGCCTATTGAGTCAGGATGTATGAGGAAACATCTGTATCTAAGCAGAGGCAGAGGTCACAGTGTTAGCGGCTGTGCGAGTGCTGTCTGCGGGTGGGTTGGTTGTGCAATAGTGTTCGGCATATGTGTAAGGGGCATAATGTGTGTCATGTATAAATGCATTAATAATGTGCGACAAATGTGTAACAGGCATTATGTGTGTCATGTATAAATGCATTAATAATGTGCGACAAATGTGTAACAGGCATTATGTGTGTCATGTGTATAAGGGCATTAATAATGTGCGACATATGTGTAATGGGCATTATGTGTGTCATGTGTATAAGGGCATTAATAATGTGCAACATATGTGTAATGGGCATTATGTGTGTCATGTGTATAAGGGCATTAATAATGTGCAACATATGTGTAATGGGCATTATGTGTGTCATGTGTATAAGGGCATTAATAATGTGCAACATATGTGTAATGGGCATTATGTGTGTCATGTATAAATGCATTAATAATGTGCGACATATGTGTAACAGGCATTATGTGTGTGTCATGTGTATAAGGGTATTAATAATGTGCAACATATGTGTAATGGGCATTATGTGTGTCATGTGTATAAGGGCATTAATAATGTGCAACATATGTGTAACGGGCATTATGTGTGTCATGTGTATAATAGGCATTATGTGTGTCATGTGTATAAGGGTATTAATAATGTGCAACATATGTGTAATGGGCATTATGTGTGTCATGTGTATAAGGGCATTAATAATGTGCGACATATGTGTAACAGGCATTATGTGTGTCATGTGTATAAATGCATTAATAATGTGCGACATGTGTGTAACAGGCATTATGTGTGTCATGTGTATAAGGGCATTAATAATGTGCGACATATGTGTAACAGGCATTATGTGTGTCATGTGTATAAATGCATTAATAATGTGCGACATATGTGTAACAGGCATTATTTGTGTCATGTGTATAAGGGCATTAATAATGGGCAACATATGTGTAATGGGCATTATGTGTGTCATGTGTATAAGGGCATTAATAATGGGCAACATATGTGTAATGGGCATTATGTGTGTCATGTGTATAAGGGCATTAATAATGTGCAACATATGTGTAACAGGCATTATGTGTGTCATGTGTATAAGGGTATTAATAATGGGCAACATATGTGTAATGGGCATTATGTGTGTCATGTGTATAAGGGCATTAATAATGTGCAACATATGTGTAATGGGCATTATGTGTGTCATGTGTATAAGGGCATTAATAATGTGCAACATATGTGTAACAGGCATTATGTGTGTCATGTGTATAAGGGTATTAATAATGGGCAACATATGTGTAATGGCCTTATGTGTATCATGTGTATAAGGGCATTAATAATGGGCAACATATGTGTAATGGGCATTATGTGTGTCATGTGTATAAGGGCATTAATAATGTGCAACATATGTGTAACAGGCATTATGTGTGTCATGTGTATAAGGGTATTAATAATGGGCAACATATGTGTAATGGCCTTATGTGTATCATGTGTATAAGGGCATTAATAATGGGCAACATATGTGTAATGGGCATTATGTGTGTCATGTGTATAAGGGCATTAATAATGTGCACCATATGTGTAATGGGCATTATGTGTGTCGTGTATAAGGGCAATAATAATGGGCAACATATGTGTAATGGGCATTATGTGTGTCATGTGTATAAGGGCATTAATAATGTGCAACATATGTGTAAGGGGCAATATGTGTGTCATGTGTATAAGGGCATTAATAATGTGCAACATATGTGTAATGGGCATTATGTGTGTCATGTGTATAAGGGCATTAATAATGTGCAACATATGTGTAAGGGGCATTATGTGTGTCATTATGTGTATGAAGGGCATTAATAAAGGTCGGCATAATGTGTAAGGGGTGTAATGTTTATAAGGACATTAATAATGTGTGCAGTGGCAAACGCAGGATTTTCAGAAGGGGGTTTCCAGAGGGGTGGAGCAAAGCACGGAGGTGGACACTTAGGTGACCCAGTATATGCCGGGTCAGTTAAAGTATTATAGATAGACCAAATGTTTATAAATAATAATAATAATAATAATAATAATAATAAAAAAAAATATATATATATATATACATACATACATACATACATACATACATACATATACATACATACTGTACATACATACAGGGGTGTCAACAGCAGTGTAGACCCTTGGGCATAGCAATGTATTGGGGCCCCTACCGATCCTTCAGCGGTAGGGGTGGGGGAAGCTTTGATGTCCTGCGGGTGGTAGGGGGTATTACATCAACCGCTCTGCATGGAGGGCCTGGATCAGTAATTTCCACTAATTACCCCTTTACTGCACAGATGGTGGGAGATGGGGTGGGAGAAGGGGGCATTGGGCTGAATGAAGGGGCCCTGATACATAACTTCCAGGGTGGTAGAGGATGTTTAATACGCAGAGGGGTGTATAGTGGAGTGGGCTCATTATACATAATTTTCTGGTGGGAGGACAGCTTGTTTGACTGCAGATATCTCCAGTTCTCGGAATTAGATTTCTTAGATTTTACTGGAATTAAAACCAGAGAATCCCACCTACCAAATGGTATTGGGGACTAGGGGATCAGATTTCAGGAGGGAGAGCAATCTGCCAACGAGTATATAGAACTACATACCAGGTGTGTGGAGCTGGAGCAGTAACCAGCTGCTGGAAGGCTGATATCTCTGGTAGTGGTCAAGGTAGAGACAAGCTACTAGTGTCCATCAAAGGGGGAGAGTCCCAGCTTTTGGAATATACCCTCAGAAAAACTCTAAGCCAGAAATAACCTGAAATATCTGACTGGGAAGAGCAATTAACAGGCTTGGATGGGGACCACTGCTTTGAAGTCAGATATCTCCGGTTCCCAAGGGCCGATTTTTACAATTCTTGTACCAATGGAAAGAGGGGACCCTTAGCTTTCAGCTGAGGGCCATTAGACTCCTGGGGGGTTTTCTGGGTACTCAGAAACCCCCCCTGCGTGCGCTACTGGTGTGTCATGTGTTAGGGGCATTACTGTGTGGTATTATTAGGGGTGCTGAGAGAAAGGGGTAGGGGGTACAAATTACCCAGACCAAAGTTTGATGGAAGGGCCCAGTGACAGCAGGAGCTCTTCTCCTCTGCCCAGCACACACTGCTTTGTGCTGGGTTGCAGTGTGGCCATGGAGGTGCTTAAAATACAATATATTTCTAAGGGTATAATGTGAATAATGTAAGAAGTAATGTACATAAGGTAAAGTGGTACTACTGTGTGATGTAACGTGAATAAGGGACACCATCGCATGATATAATGGGAATAAAGTTGCACTACTGTGTGGCATAATTTGAATTGGGGGGTACTATTGTGTGGCCATGGCCCTTCCCAGCAAGAACACATCCCTGTTTGGGCTGCGCACCGAATGTGTGCACTGTTTCTATTTAAAATATTGCGAGTAGGAGAACCAAAATGATGACTGCTATGATGAGGGGTGCTGGGAAAGGGGAGCAGGGTCAGAGGCGGAACTAGTGGCGGTGCTAGGGGGCACGAGCCAAAATCTTGCCTAGGGCGTCATTTAGGCTAGGGCTGGCTCTGGGTATGCTGTGTGTGGAGCAGGAATGTATTAGTCTACTGTATGTTGAGGAATGTGAGCCTGACAGTAATATTAATGTGCAGTTTAGAATGAGCCACAAAGCTGGTACCATGGGTTAATGATGCCAGGGACAGGGGTAATGGGTACTTACAGCCCAAACCAGTGTCTTCACTGGAAAGCCTGTATCCTCTCTTGCTTTGTGTGTATTGTACCCTGCTTTGATCTGAGGCCAGTGTCCTGGGATTTGTTAGCGTAAGAATGGACAAGGTTACTGGTCAGCTTGAATAGGTGAGGGAAGCAGGGTTTTTGGGAACCGCACAAGGTTATGCCCACCCCATGTGAGATGGGTCAAGTGAGCCTTTCTCCCCGTGGGTGGGTTTCGGCCTGGGTAGCCTGGTGCCAACTGTATTAGACGTGGTAACCCCAAAGTATGGAGATGGTGTCTATATGTGTTGGTGGTGCTCCCCTGAGTCCAATTATAGTTGCAAAGCAGGAGAGAGGGCAGAGAGGACTCTTTTTGTGGGGCACTCTTGAATTTAGTTAATTATTAAAACTTAACTTTTATTTTTATTAGTTTAGAAAAAGGTTTTGGAGACATACACAATGTATACAAACAAACAAATAAGGACTGACAACATGAACATTGCAGTGAGCTTTGTAATTATATGCTATGCAAAGGGAGAGTAAGTTCTAGATAATAGAATGTATATTTGTACATTTGCTACATTTGTATGTGAATGCTGGACTCTAACCCTGTATAGATTGTCTAACAAATAAGACAGAATCTGCAGCTTACCAGTGTCAAGATATACAAATCTGTTGTAACCTATTACACACACAAATTGGGGCAAACCATCACAAAACAACTTGCTCATTTGCCCACACAATAAATTGGTGCAATCTATCGCACAAACCTTTTGATAGAATACCTGTGAAGTGCCTTTACATTTAGCAGTCTCAACACGGAATATTACCCTATAAATATATATATCTCCCCTTCAGACAATTCCTAGTAATACAGCGGACAGCTCTACTAGGCACATCTCTTAAACGTCTGTTCTAGAACTTACTCTCCCTTTGCATAGCATATAATTACAAAGTTCATTGCCATTTTCATGTTGTCAGTCCTTATTTGTTTGTTTGTATACATTGTGTATGTCCCCAAAACCTTTTTCTAAACTAATAAAAATAAAAGTTAAGTTTTAATAATTAACTAAATTCAAGAGTGCCCCACAAAAAGAGTCCTCTTTCCCCTCTCTCCTGCTTTGCAGCTTCCATCGTTCCAGCACTCCTGCCTGCCAATCCCTGACATCCAGCACTCCTGCCTGCCAATCTCTCTGACATCCAGCACTCCTGTCTGCCAATCTCTCTGACATCCAGCACTCCTGCCTGCCAATCTCTCTGACATCCAGCACTCCTGTCTGCCAATCTCTCCGACATCCAACACTCCTGCTTGCCAATCTCTGACATCCAGCACTCCTGCCTGCCAATCTCTGACATCCAGCACTCCTGCCTGCCAATCTCTCTGCATCCAGCACTGCTGCCTGCCAATCTCTCTGACATCCAGCACTCCTGCCTGCCAATCTCTGACATCCAGCACTCCTGCCTGCCAATCTCTGACATCCAGCACTCCTGCCTGCCAATCTCTGACATCCAGCACTCCTGCCTGCCAATCTCTCTGACATCCAGCACTCTGGCCTGCCAATCTCTGACATCCAGCACTCTGGCCTGCCAATCTCTGACATCCAGCACTCCTGCCTGCCAATCTGTGTGATAGTCTCTCTCTCTCTCTCTCTCTCTCTCTCTCTCTCTCTCTCTCTCTCTCTCTCTCTCGCATATTCCATTCTCTTTGCTTCCTCCCACTCCCTAGATTTACACTTTCCTGTTTCCTGTTTCCTTTGCTTATTTGACTATGTGCGGTTTTTCTTATAATATAATCAGTGTCTCTTTCTTATTATAAGAATAAAAATGATGCCCTTTGGCAGGGGACATGCACTAATAAAAGCACTTGCAGGATGTAGAGTAGATTACCTGGATGATATTGCAGTGCTCCCACCTGACCTGGTGGATACAGCCAATCTGACATTCATGGAAAGTGCCAGAGGTGGCAAATCTTCCATAATTATTAATAATAATAATAATAATAATATTATTATTATTATTAGTAGTAGTAGTAGTAGTAGTAGTAGTAGTAGTAGTATTTTTACTAGTATTACTTTTATTATTACTACTATTACTATTGTGATTATTATTACTACAAATATTATTATTATTATTATCATCATTATTGTCACTATTCTCCTTATTATAACAACAACAATATTAATAGTGACAATGATTATAATATCATTTTTATTATCGTCTCTTTTATTATTGTTACTAAATAATAATAATAATAATAATAATAATAGCAATAATAGTAACAATACTAGTGATGATGATATTAATAATAATAATAATAATAATAATAATAATAACAACAGTAATAATATGTGTACTAATAATAATAATAGGAACAATAATAATAGTGACAATAATATTAGTAACAATAAGGATAATAATAGTAGCAATAATAGTAACAATACTAGTGATAATAATAATAATAATAATAATAACAGTAATAATATGTGTACTAATAATAATAATAGGAACAATAATAACAGTGACAATAATATTAGTAATAATAAGGATAATAATAATAATAATAATAATAATAATAATAATAGTGACAATAATAATAATAATAATAATAATAATAATAATAATAATAATAATAATAATAATAATAATAATAATGACATTATTATTATTATTATTATTATTATTATTATTATCACTATTATTATTGTTTTTTATTATTATTCCTACACTTATTATTATTACTACAATTATTATTATTACTATTATTGTCACTATTTTTATTGTTCCAAATATTATTATTGTCACTATTATTATTGTTCCTATTATTACTACACATATCATTATAATTATTATTGTTCCTATTATTATTATTAATAGTAGTAGTAGTAGTAGTAGTAGTAGTAGTAGTAGTAGTAGTAGTAGTAGTAGTAGTAGTAGTATTACTACATCATAATAATAATAATAATAATAATAATAATAATAATAATAATAATAATAATACTAAGTAGTAATAATAATAATAATAATAGGAACAATAATAATTATAATGATATGTGTAGTAATATTAGGACCAATAATAATAGTGACAATAATAGTAATAATAATAATTGTAGTAATAATAATAAGTGTAGTAATAATAATAAAAAACAATAATAGTGATAATAATAATAATAATAATAATAATAATATTATTATTATTATTATTATTATCATCACTATTATTGTTTTTTATTAATATTAATACACTTTTTATTATTACTACAATTATTATTATTATTAATATTATTATTATTATTATTATTGTCACTATTATTATTGTTCCTTGTATTATTATTACTACACATATTATTATTATTATTATTATTATTATTATTATTATTATTATTATTATTATTATTATTATTATTATTATTATTATTATTGTTCCTATTATTATTATTATTATTATTATTATTATTATTATTATTATTATCATCACACTTATTATTATTACCACATCACCCACTTTCCCTTCTCACCTCCTATCTTCATTGTTTGTTGAGAGATGAATTTCTCCAGCTGAGTTCTCAGTGGCATTTCCTCCCCACATCGTCCGCACGTTCCATCATCCACCAGAATAAAGTGCGTGTGGTTGTTGTCCAGACAGCGCTGGTCCCCCTGAGATCTGTCATCCATTGGGTACAGTGCTGGAGCGCCGCCCTGCAGGGATGACACATAATAAGAAGAATTAGTATTTATACCATACCCACACTGCACTGTGATCTGTCACTGATCGGAGAGATGGAGGAGATTATTGCATGCCTGAAAGACATATAAAGGGTTTATTATGCTGTATCGGACCTTCACTGTATTCATCCCATACTGTATATGCCCTGCACTGTATCTGACCCACGCTGTATCTGAATTGCACTACATTTCACTCTATCTGACCTGTAATGTAACCTGCACTGACCTGTTTTGAACCTGCACTGTATCTAATGAAAATTTTACCCAGCCATCGCTGTATCTGATCCAAAGTGTATCTGACCTGCACTGTATCTAGCCAACACTGTATAAAACCAACACTGTATCTGATCCACAGTGTATCTGACCTGCACTGTATATAGCTAACACTGTATAAAACCAACACTGTATCTAATCCACAGTGTATCTGACCTGCACTGTACCTAGCCAACACTGTATAAAACCAACACTGTATCTGATCCACAGTGTATCTGACCTGAACTGTATCTAGCCAACACTGTATAAAACCAACACTGTATCTGATCCACAGTGTATCTTACCTGCACTGTATCTAACACTGTATAAAACCAACACTGTATCTGATCCACACTGTATCTGACCTGCACTGTATCTAACACTGTATAAAACCAACACTGTATCTGATCCACACTGTATCTGACCTGCACTGTATCTAACACTGTATAAAACCAACACTGTATCTGATCCACACTGTATCTGAAAGAGAAAAGGGACTCTCTTTTTTGTTGGGGCACTCTTTTAAATGATTAATTGAATAAATTAAGAGATTGGTATACTGGGGGTTGTGCATCTAGGGGAAGACTCCACCTATATGTGTAGAAGTATGGGCGTTGTGGGCTAGTGCCCCTGGTTGTTTTACTAAAAGTTAACTTTTAATAGCTCAAAAATCTAAAAGACTCACACACACGAAAAAAGACACACATAAAACATTAAAAAACATTGAATATATATACAAGAAAAACCAAAGCCAGATATGATTTCTCTGGCTATACAATTAGGTACTACTGTCACTGTGGAAATAGTGACAGCTTCTCACTACATACTCAGGTGTGTAAGGAATCAATAAATCGCAGCACTGTTGTTTAATCACTAAGGGGGAGATTCTCTAAAGCAAGAATGCGGTAAAAATCCAGTTATCAGGGTTTTTACCGCATTTTGATATGCAGCAAAACGAGGGTTTTCGCTGCGAGGGGTATCGCCAAAAGCTGGTGATACCCCATAGAAGCCTATGGGCTTCTTAACGTGACCCACGCCGCCCCGAATGGACCCCCGCCGCCTCGCGCAGACACCCCCCCCCTCACCTGCTGTGTCCAGGCAGCACAGCGCTGTGCTGCCTGGACCTGTGACCTCCTCCCTGCACTGTATCCTCTTCCGGGTGCAGGGAGGAGGAGGAGAGGCCACCCGGCAGCAGCAACAGCCCCGGGTAATGGAGGGAGGGGGGAGCCGCCGGGACCCGCCGGGACCCGCAGCACATCGCTGCTGTCCTTTGCCATAATTATCGCATATGTTACAGCATATGCAATAGTTAGGTCTGGTGATGTGCGGCGGACAGGAGGCGCGGATGTTACAGCATCCCGCTCTAAGTACAGTGTTTACAATGAAGACACAGTTGCTGACAATATATGGTGGCATATATAGCGGAGCACTAGCTATCTGGGCGGAATAGCATATTTGGGAGACTTTTTCTTCACAAGTCCTTACTATCACTTAGGGGACACGGTTACCCCTAACCTTAATTGATTGGCATTCTCTGTTCATATGTTATATATTACACTATAGAAATTCTCCACAACTGTTGAGATTGCTGCGGTTTGTCACAATATAATTACTGGTTGTAATTAACCTATTAAACTTTGTTATTTGATTAAAAAACTCGCTGGCTACCAGGCAACGAGGAAAAACCAAGATTGCACTGTCTGTTAGCAATTGTGCCTTTGTTACTAAATTTGTATCCAGCAACAGACAACAGTGTTGCAACTCAGAGATTTTATACATGTTTGAAATTACTTTGAAAAAACTATCACATCCTCTACAGCAGGGGTGTCCAAACTTTTTGCGACGAGGGCCAGATTTGGTGAAGTGTAAATGTGTGGGGGCCGACCATTCAGCCTGACATTCTTTGAATCATTAATCACATCAGAATGGTCCCCCACTCTGCCCTTATTCACTCTATGTCCCCCAGCCTGCCCCTTTACTGTATTTCCCCCAGTCTTCCCCCATTCACTGTATGTCCCCCAGCCTGCCCCTCCTTCACTGCATGTCCCCCACTTTGCACCCATTCACTGTCCCCCAGCCTGTCCCCCCTTCTCTTAATGTCCATCAGTGCCTCCATTCATTGTATGTCCCCAAGCCTGACCCTCCTTCACTGTATGACTCCCATTCACTGTATGTCCCCCAGCCAGCCCCCTTCTCTGAATGGCCATCACTGCCTCCATTCACTGTATGTCCCCCAGCCTGACCCTCCTTCACTGTATGTCCCCCACTCTGCCCCCTCCCTTCTCTGTATGTTTCCCAGCCACTTGTGTGAGCCAGAGGAAGGAGAGGCAAAGCAGGCACTGTAAGGACAGGAGATGCTTGGGCTCCCGCTGCTGCCCTCCTCCACTCTGCATGTTACGGGAGCAAGCTTCCCCCTTGCTGCCCCCTCCCCAAACTGCTGTCACTGTGATTGTGGAGTAGGGTGATATACGATTGCAGCAGCAGGGGTAAGACGCCAAACACATCTGACTGTGGCGGCCGGCACCTCCTCACTGCAGCAGACAGCAAGGTAGAGGCAAGCTCGCCAGGGCCCCACCTTTAGTGTCCTGTGCTGTGCTTCCCACATCTAATGCTCTGCCCGCTTCCAGCTGGAGGCTGCGGGCCACTTGAAATGACAGCACGGGCCGCAATTGGCCCCCGGGCCTGACTTTGGACATGCCTGCTCTACAGTGATAGTAGAAGATAAACGTATAAATTACTTTATACACTGCTTATCAAATGCTTATCAAGTGTCTTTACTATAAATGCTGTACATAGTGATTAACAATAGTGATACCATTAATTGATTTCCAGAACACCTGAGCTGACTTTGAAAAAAACTGCTATGCACTAATTGTCAGCAACTGTGTCTTCATTGTAAACACTCTACTTAGTGATTAAACAACAGTGCTGCGATTTATTGATTCCTCACACACCTGAGTATGTAGTGAGAAGCGGTCACTATTTCCACAGTGACAGTAGTACCTAATTGTATAGCCAGACAAATCATATCTGGCTTTGGTTTTTCTTGTATATATATTCAATGCTTTATTTGTGGGTTTTTTCGTGTGTGTGTCCAATTGAGACCTTCTTTTAGATTTTTGAGCTATTAAAAGTTAAATTTTAGTAAAACAACCAGGGGCACTAGCCCACAACGCCCTTACTTCTACGCATATAGGTGGAGTCTTTTCTTAGATGCACAAACCCCAGTATACCAATCTCTAAATTATTTCAATTAATCATTTAAAAGAGTGCCCCAACAAAAAGAGAGTTATTTTTCTCTTTTTCTGTTCTAACTAATCTCACTCTCATGGGAGCACCTCCACACATGTTACCTGCATAATAAAATACAACATTTTATTTATATTGTCATTATCTGTGGACAAACATACTTGTATCTAATTAATATCATATCTTCTAGACTTGTGCACTTGATTTTCCCATCTTCCCCTCGCCCCTACAAACACCACACTGTATCTGACCTGAACTTTATCTAACTAACACTGTATAAAACCAACACTGTATCTGATCCACAGTGTATCTAACACTGTATAAAACCAACACTGTATCTGATCCACACTGTATATGACCTGCACTGTATCTAACACAGTATAAAACCAACACTGTATCTGATCCACACTGTATCTAACTAACACTGTATACAACCAAAACTGTATCTGATCCACACTGTATCTGACCTGCACTGTATCTAACTAACACTGTATACAACCAACACTGTATCTGATCCACACTGTATCTGACCTGCACTGTATCTAACTAACACTGTATAAAACCAACACTGCATCTGATACACACAGTATCTGACCTGCACTGTATCTAACTAATACTGTATAAAACCAACACTGTATCTGATCCACACTGTATCTGACCTGCACTGTATCTAACTAACACTGTATACAACCAACACTGTATCTGATCCACACTGTATCTGACCTGCACTGTATCTAACTAACACTGTATAAAACCAACACTGTATCTGACCTGCACTGTATCTAACTAACACTGTATAAAACCAACACTGTATCTGATCCACAGTGTATCTAACACTGTATAAACCAACACTGTATCTGATCCACACTGTATCTGACCTGCACTGTATCTAACTAACACTGTATAAAACCAACACTGTATCTGATCCACACTGTATCTGACCTGCACTGTATCTAACTAATACTGTATAAAACCAACACTGTATCTGATCCACACTGTATCTGACCTGCACTGTATCTAACTAACACTGTATACAACCAACACTGTATCTGATCCACACTGTATCTGACCTGCACTGTATCTAACTAACACTGTATAAAACCAACACTGTATCTGATCCACACAGTATCTGACCTGCACTGTATCTAACTAACACTGTATAAAACCAACACTGTATCTGACCTGCACTGTACCTAACTAACACTGTATAAAACCAACACTGTATCTGATCCACAGTGTATCTAACACTGTATAAAACCAACACTGTATCTGATCCACACTGTATCTGACCTGCACTGTATCTAACTAACACTGTATAAAACCAACACTTTATCTGATCCACACTGTATCTGACCTGCACTGTACTGTATCTAACTAACACTGTATAAAACCAACACTGTATCTGATCCACACTGTATCTGATGCACAGTGTGTCTGACCTGCACTGTATCTAACTAACACGGTATAAAACCAACACTGTATCTTACCCACACTGTATCTGTCATTCACTGTATCTAACTAACACTGTATAAAACCAACACTGTATCTGATCCACAGTGTATCTAACACTGTATAAAACCAACACTGTATCTGATCCACACTGTATCTGACCTGCACTGTATCTAACTAACACTGTATAAAACCAACACTGTATCTGATCCACACTGTATCTAACTAACACTGTAAAAAAAAAAACACTGTCCACACTGTATCTGACCTGCACTCTATCTAACTAACACGGTATAAAACCAACACTGTATCTGATCCACACTGTATCTGACCTGCACTGTATCTAACTAACACTGAATAAAACCAACACTGTATCTGATCCACACTGTATCTGACCTGCACTGTATCTAACTAACACTGTATAAAACCAACACTGTCCACAGTGTATCTGACCTGCACTGTATCTAACACGGTATAAAACCAACACTGTATCTGATCCACACTGTATCTGACCTGCACTGTATCTAACTAACACTGTATAAAACCAACACTGTATCTGATCCATATGTATCTAACACTGTATAAAACCAACACTGTCCACGCTGTATCTGACCTGCACTGTATCTAACTAACACAGTATAAAACCAACACTGTATCTGATCCACACTGTATCTGACCTGCACTGTATCTAACTAACACTGTATAAAACCAACACTGTCCACAGTGTATCTGACCTGCACTGTATCTAACACTGTATAAAACCAACACTGTATCTGATCCACACTGTATCTGACCTGCACTGTATCTAACTAACACTGTATAAAACCAACACTGTCCACAGTGTATCTGACCTGCACTGTATCTAACACTGTATAAAACCAACACTGTATCTGATCCACACTGTATCTGACCTGCACTGTATCTAACTAACACTGTATAAAACCAACACTGTATCTGATCCACACTATATCTGATCCACACTGTATCTGACCTGCACTGTATCTAACTAACACTGTATAAAACCAACACTGTCCACAGTGTATCTGACCTGCACTGTATCTAACACTGTATAAAACCAACACTGTATCTGATCCACACTGTATCTGACCTGCACTGTATCTAACTAACACTGTATAAAACCAACACTGTATCCAGCCATCACTGTAACCAACTCAATATAGAACTGTGTGTCACGCCTGAGGAAGACTTGTGACCTGGCTCAGGGTTTTGATATGATGCTGGAATGGGAGCTGGAAAACTGGACATTTTGATATAGTGTGACCACATAGCCTGCTAGCAACACAGAATTAGAAGCTGATGGTCGCCGGTGGTTTAAGCAGCGATGGTCTGGACCCTATTGCTTGGTCCCTACTTACTGTATACTTGGGATGGGAATATTTCAGCCACCCACTCCACAGGACGGACACAACCATCATGCAGAGTATTATACTGACACCTAGTGGTCAGTCCTGTGTCTGCATTTTCCCTTAATGGAGTTTTCTTTGTTTCCCGAAAAACTATGTAGAAATGGGTCTGATTGAGAAAATCCCGCTGATTAGGGGAAATCTTTTAGCTAATCTGCACATGTTCGCATGCGACACTGCATATGGGCGAGCACTGAAACGAAGGTTGCGTTTTATGGAATCTAAGTGTAAGTGGAGGGGGGCAGTGATGCAGTGTCATGGAGGCATCGACATAGCGTTCCTCTGGATCACTTGGTGGGCACCTGCCTTCACAGCTGGAACGTACCGGCAGTAAGCCTCCATTAGGAAATGAGCGCATCACTGTACAGCCAGGTATTCACATCTGTACGATGACATTGCAAACCTTGGCACTCTCCTATATAGCTGGGCCTCCCCCACATTCTATATAAACGTGAAACATGTGGTGTTAAATTAATAGTGCAATAATGCCAGGGAATAGAACTAGCTCCACCTCTTGTAGGGGCAACTTTAACATCCAAAAAATACACATATATATATATATCATTTATCTGACCATATGCGAGAATAGCAACAGCCTCTGTACTACTTACACAATTATACCCCTTTTACACTTCCTCAAAACCCCGGGTCTTCGGCGGGCCATACCCGGGTCAGAGGCGGTGTAAATGTGTCACGCCGTGTCCCTTTACACGGAACTTCTACCCAGGTCCTGACCTGGATAGAACACGGCTAGGACATGGGTAGAGGGCGGTGTAAATGTGTATGCCGGGTCGGATGACCTGGCTCCAATTTACATCATCTCCAAGTGCCGCCTTACATCATCTCCAAGCGCCGCCTCCGTCTACACTGCGGGTGGGCACCGCAGTGTAAATGGAGTAAATCCCGGATCCAACCCGGCTTGGATCCTTCTTCCAAATGCTGCGTCAAATCCAGGATTTTTGGTGTAAAAGGGGTATTACACACTGACGTAGGACTCTCTCTCTCTCTCTCTCTATCTCCCCCTTCCTCTCTTTCTCATCCCCTGTCCCTCCCCCTCCCCTTCTCTCTCCCCCTCACTTTCTCCTTCTCTCTGTCCTTACCTCTTTCCCCCTCTCTAACCCTCTCTCTCTGTCCCTCCCTCCCAATATCTCTGTGTCCCTTCCTCTCTTTCTCACTCCTGCTGTCTCCCCCTCTCTGTCCCCACCTCTTTCCCCCTCTCTAACCCTCCTTCTCTGTCCCTCCTTCTATCTTTATCCCTCCCACTCCCTCCCTCTCTGTTCCTACCACTCTACCCCTACTTGAAAAAAAAAGCTGTGATCCCTGGGTCACTTACAGCTCTCCCTATCTCTCCTTTGTTCTAGTAACTCCGTCTGTAGCTCATGAAACCTGTGACTCCTGTTTATCTGGCTACACTGCACAGTGCACACTGTCCTGCTCTCGTTCTGTCTGCCTGTTTCTGCTGCTACACAAGAGGGAGAGCTAGTGATTTCAGTGTGTTCATGCCAGTGATGCCATATGGGGGCTTGGGGTACAGTTTCCCCTGTGACCTGCTCATAGTCTATGCAGTGACGGTACATTAAATAAAATAACCATTAAATAGGATGTTATTTGGTATTTTGGTAAATTTAGCAAAGTAAAAATCTGGTGATAAGAATGAATGTGTAAAGCCTGATGGAGGCATATAGTCAAAATGGGGACTTGAGATCTGAGTGATTGTAAATGAATGCAGACCATTTGGGTGACAGTACTGGGAAGTGCGACTTGGGACACAGAGACAGATATACAGCACTACAAAGGATTCTGGGATATTACCGCAGCACGGAGCAGGTGTTTCCTGTTATGGACGGTGCCCCAGGTGGTGATACCAATCAGGGCAATCTCTTGTTGGCTGCCACTATATTCCCGCACCGACTCGCCCACATACTTCATCACCCCAGCATGGGTACCTTCCGTGATGATCCAGGCCCCTGAAGGAAGAGACATGCACAATCATCATCATCATCATCATCATCATCCTGTTCCTGGGGTCAGCGTATCATTACTGCACCAGCACTAACTCAGAACTGAACACACATCATGGTCCTCAGGTGCTACCAGGACAAAGGCTGCTGGGCAACATGGTCACCTCCACCATCCTCTGTACACATCTACAATTATCATGTATGCCTACAGCACCCCCAATATACACAGCACTGTACAGAGAATATACAGCATTCATATCAGACCAGACACGGGAAGGACATACATGGTGAGCCGTGACCAGTAACTGGACTCCTGGTCTCAGGGCTGTAGGGCAGTAATGCCAACCATAAAGCCATCTACATCCTCCGTATAACTGGTAACCAAGGTGCCAATCTCATTGCTACAGATGCCAACATCCCTTGGTAGGTTCCAGCGCTTACGAGAACATTACAACCATAAGAATATACTGACAGTACAGCTCTGGTCCCTGACAGCTATATAAAACCCTGGGTTACAGACCATAGTGCTTAGTGGTACATGAAGTCCCCTTACTTGTGCTCTCGGCTGCTTTCACAAGGCCCCGACCGAACTGGGTTTTCAGCCTTGGGCTGATGTTGAAGTTCTTGGATCCTCCAATCACTGATATCAGAAGTTTGGGTGCACTGAGACCCCACTGTTGTGCCATGAGGTCATACAATACATTGGGTGTAGTGTCACATGACGCCCGCACATACTGTAGAGGAGCAAAAATGGGAATAATCAACGAACTGCAAAAATCGCTCTGAATAAGGCTCATAGACAAAAGAAGATGCCTCGGACACAGACAGTGCCCAGGAAGACACTCAGAACCCTGCGCTCACCTTTGCCCATGTCCTACAGGTTCCTGTGAAGGCAATATCTCCATGGGAATCACAGGGGAATTCCTTCACACAGTTCTGAGGGTCCCACGTGGATTCTGGACACACATCAGGATCCGTGACCTCCGGGACGTGTGACTCTCTGGTGTGACCGCAGCCGCAGATCATTCTGAGTGAGGGAAAGTGACATGCTGACAGATGACATGGTGACAGATGACATGCTGACAGGTGACATGGTGACAGGTGACACGGTGACAGGTGACATGCTGGTCATTACTGTCCAGAGAGCCTCATTCTCTACAATAAATAATCAACAGCTTCCAAAACACAGATAAGGACCAATCACAGTGTATGTGTCTCTCCGTTTGGAGCAAACGTCTGGGAATGTCTGGAAGCAAATGACAATGGACCATTTGATTCAGCCAATTTATCAGAATGACCATTTGTGACCATGTTCTGGCTTTTGGGAGCAAATGATTGATTGTCATTTGTTCCCATACATTACCCAATGTTCCTTCCAAACAGAAAGATTGGACAGATAATCTTATAATGTATATCCAGTTGAAGTATCACCATTGTCACATATCTATTTGTTCCCTGTAAAGGCCCATACACACTAGATGATGGGTTCATTGAACAATTTCCTTTGCAGTGTCCTGGACAATCGATATTGTACACACAAACTGAACAATATGATGAACAGCGAATGATCTAGCTGGAGTCCAATAATATGCAGCTTATTGGGAAGGACATAGCCAAATGGAGCTGGAGTTCATTGTATACACACTGGCCACCAATATATTGAACAATATCGTTCAGAAGGACAAAAATTAACAATATTGTTCAAAATATTGCACAGTGTGTATGCACCATAAGAGCGTACATAAGTAAAGCACTCTAGTATATGAAAGAGCTGGGATGCGGGGAGAGTAGAACACTAGTGTATGAATGAGCTGAGATGCAGGGTGAATCGGGCACTCTAGTGTACAGTATGAATGAGCTGGGATGTGGGATGAGCAGAGCACTCTGGTATATGAATAAGCTGGGATGCGGGATGAGCAGAGCACTCTAGTATACTGTATGAAGGATCTGGAATGTGGTGTGAGTAGGGCACTAGTATATGAAAGAGCTGGGACATGGGGGGAGTAGGGCATTCTAGTATATGAATAATCTGGGATGCAGGTGAGTACACCACTCTAGTATACGAATGAGCTGGGATGCAGGGTGAGTAGGGCACTATAGTATATAAATAAGCTGCGATGCACAATGAGTAGAGCACTCTAGTATACTGTATGTAGGTGCTGGGATGCGGGGTAAGCAGGGCACTCTATTATATAAATAAGCTGGGATGTAGGGTGCGTAGACCACTCAAGTGTATGAATGAGCTGGGAAGCAGGGCGAGTAGACCACTCTAGTGTATGAATAGGATGGGTTGCGGGGTGAGTAAAGCACTCTAGTATAGAAATAAGCTGGGATGTAGGGTGAGTAGGGCACTATAGAATATGAATGAGCTGGGATGTAGGGTGAGTAGACCACTCTAGTATATGAAAGAGCTGGGATGAAGGGTGAGTAGAGCACTCTAGTGTATGAATGACCTGAGAAGAAGGGTGAGTAGGGCACTATAGTATATGAATAAGCTGGGATGTGGGATGAGTAGAGCACTCTAGTATACTGTATGTAGGAGCTTGGATGGGGGTGAGTAGGGCACTCTAGTGTATGAATGAGCTGGGGTGCAGGATGAGTAGGGTACTCTAGTATATGAATAAGCTGGGAAGCGGAATGAGTAGAACATTCTAGTATATGAATAAGCTGGGCTACAGGGTGAGTAGACCACTCTAATGTATGAATGAGATGGGATGCGAGTGAGTAGAGCACTCTAGTATACTGTATGTAAGAGCTGGGATGCCGGGTGAGTAGGGCACTCTAGTGTATGAATGACCTGAGAAGAAGTGTGAGCAGGGCACCATAGTATACTATATGTAGGATCTGGGATGCAGGGTGAGTAGGGTACTATTATATGAAAGAGCTGGGATGCAGGGTGAGTAGGGCACTTTAGTATATGAACAAGCTGGGATGCAGGGTTAGTAGAGCACTCTAGTGTATGAATGACCTGAGAAGAAGGGTGAGTAGGGCACTATAGTTTACTGTATGTAGGAGCTGGGATGTGGGGTGAGTAGGGTACTAGTATATGAAAGAGCTGGGACACGGGGTGAGTAGGGCATTCTAGTATGCTTTATGTAGGATCTTGGATGGGGTGAGTAGGGCAATCTAGCATATTAATGAGCTGGGGTGCAGTGTGAGTAGGGCACTCTAGTATATGAATAAGCTGGGACGCAGGGTGATCAGACCACTCTAGTATATGAATAAACTGGGATACGGGGTGAATAGGGTACTCTAGTGTATGAATGAGCCGGAATGCAGGGTTAATCGGGCACTCTAGTATATGAATGAGCTGGGATGCAGGGTGAGTAGGGCACTCTAGAATATTAATTAACTGGGATGCTGGGTGAATAGGGAACTCTAGTATATGAATGAGCTGGGATGCAGGGTGAGTAGAGCACTCTAGTGTATGAATGACCTGAAAAGCAGGATGAGTAGGGCACTATAGTATACTGCATGTAGGAGCTGGGATGTGGGGTGAGTAGGGTGCTCTAGAATATGAATGAGCTGGGGTGCTGGGTGAATAGGACACTCTAGTATATGATTAAGCTGGGATGCAGGGTGAGTAGAGCACTCTACTGTATGAATGAGGAGGGATGCAGGGTGAGTAGGGCACTCTAGTATACTGTATGTAGGAGCTTGGATGCAGGGTGAGTAGAGCACTCTAGTATACTGTATGTAGGAGCTGGTATGCAGGGTGAGTAGAGCACTCTAGTATACTGTATGTAGGAGCTGGGATGCAGGGTGAGTAGAGCACTCTAGTATACTGTATGTAGGAGCTGGGATGCAGGGTGAGTAGGGCGCTCTAGTATACTGTATGTAGGAGCTGGGATGCAGGGTGAGAAGAGCACTCTAGTATACTGTATGTAGGAGCTGGGATGCAGGGTGAGTAGAGCACTCTAGTATACTGTATGTAGGAGCTGGGTTGCAGGGTGAGTAGAGCACTCTAGTATACTGTATGTAGGAGCTGGGATGCAGGGTGAGTAGAGCACTCTAGTATACTGTATGTAGGAGCTGGGATGCAGGGTGAGTAGAGCACTCTAGTATACTGTATGTAGGAGCTGGAATGCAGGGTGAGTAGAGCACTCTAGTATACTGTATGTAGGAGCTGGGATGCAGGGTGAGTAGAGCACTCTAGTATACTGTATGTAGGAGCTGGGTTGCAGGGTGAGTAGAGCACTCTAGTATACTGTATGTAGGAGCTGGGATGCAGGGTGAGTAGAGCACTCTAGTATACTGTATGTAGGAGCTGGGTTGCTGGGTGAGTAGAGCACTCTAGTAAACTGTATGTAGGAGCTGGGATGCAGGGTGAGTAGAGCACTCTAGTATACTGTATGTAGGAGCTGGGATGCAGGGTGAGTAGAGCACTCTAGTATACTGTATGTAGGAGCTGGAATGCAGGGTGAGTAGAGCACTCTAGTACTGTATGTAGGAGCTGGGATGCCGGGTGAGTAGGGCGCTCTAGTATACTGTATGTAGGAGCTGTAATGCAGGGTGAGAAGAGCACTCTAATATACTGTATGTAGGAGCTGGGATGCAGGGTGAGTAGAGCACTCTAGTATACTGTATTTAGGAGCTGGGATGCAGGGTGAGTAGAGCACTCTAGTATACTGTATGTAGGAGCTGGGATGCAGGGTGAGTAGAGCACTCCAGTATACTGTATGTAGGAGCTGGGATGCAGGGTGAGTAGAGCACTCTAGTATACTGTATGTAGGAGCTGGGATGCAGGGTGAGTAGAGCACTCTAGTATACTGTATGTAGGAGCTGGAATGCAGGGTGAGTAGAGCACTCTAGTACTGTATGTAGGAGCTGGGATGCAGGGTGAGTAGAGCACTCTAGTATACTGTATGTAGGAGCTGGGATGCAGGGTGAGTAGAGCACTCTAGTATACTGTATGTAGGAGCTGGAATGCAGGGTGAGTAGAGCACTCTAGTACTGTATGTAGGAGCTGGGATGCCGGGTGAGTAGGGCGCTCTAGTATACTGTATGTAGGAGCTGGGATGCAGGGTGAGAAGAGCACTCTAGTATACTGTATGTAGGAGCTGGAATGCAGGGTGAGTAGAGCACTCTAGTACTGTATGTAGGAGCTGGGATGCAGGGTGAGTAGAGCACTCTAGTATACTGTATGTAGGAGCTGGGATGCAGGGTGAGTAGAGCACTCTAGTATACTGTATGTAGGAGCTGGGATGCAGGGTGAGTAGAGCACTCTAGTATACTGTATGTAGGAGCTGGAATGCAGGGTGAGTAGAGCACTCTAGTATACTGTATGTAGGAGCTGGGATGCCGGGTGAGTAGGGCGCTCTAGTATACTGTATGTAGGAGCTGGGATGCAGGGTGAGAAGAGCACTCTAGTATACTGTATGTAGGAGCTGGGATGCAGGGTGAGTAGAGCACTCTAGTATACTGTATGTAGGAGCTGGTTAGCAGGGTGAGTAGAGCACTCTAGTATACTGTATGTAGGAGCTGGGATGCAGGGTGAGTAGAGCACTCTAGTATACTGTATGTAGGAGCTGGAATGCAGGGTGAGTAGAGCACTCTAGTATACTGTATGTAGGAGCTGGGATGCAGGGTGAGTAGAGCACTCTAGTATACTGTATGTAGGAGCTGGGTTGCAGGGTGAGTAGAGCACTCTAGTATACTGTATGTAGGAGCTGGGATGCAGGGTGAGTAGAGCACTCTAGTATACTGTATGTAGGAGCTGGGTTGCTGGGTGAGTAGAGCACTCTAGTAAACTGTATGTAGGAGCTGGGATGCAGGGTGAGTAGAGCACTCTAGTATACTGTATGTAGGAGCTGGGATGCAGGGTGAGTAGAGCACTCTAGTACTGTATGTAGGAGCTGGGATGCAGGGTGGGTAGAGCACTCTAGTATACTGTATGTAGGAGCTGGGATGCAGGGTGAGTAGAGCACTCTAGTATACTGTATGTAGGAGCTGGAATGCAGGGTGAGTAGAGCACTCTAGTACTGTATGTAGGAGCTGGGATGCAGGGTGGGTAGAGCACTCTAGTACTGTATGTAGGAGCTGGGATGCAGGGTGGGTAGAGCACTCTAGTACTGTATGTAGGAGCTGGTATGCAGGGTGAGTAGAGCACTCTAGTATACTGTATGTAGGAGCTGGAATGCAGGGTGAGTAGAGCACTCTAGTACTGTATGTAGGAGCTGGGATGCAGGGTGGGTAGAGCACTCTAGTATACTGTATGTAGGAGCTGGGATGCAGGGTGAGTAGAGCACTCTAGTATACTGTATGTAGGAGCTGGAATGCAGGGTGAGTAGAGCACTCTAGTACTGTATGTAGGTGCTGGGATGCAGGGTGAGTAGAGCACTCTAGTACTGTATGTAGGAGCTGGGATGCAGGGTGGGTAGAGCACTCTAGTACTGTATGCAATCCTTTTATTATTAATGTAGCATTACATACAGTAGATATATAATGTGCAATGTATGCTCCTAATTCTTATTCATCATTATTGTAGTAATTATATCCATTTCCTGTCTAGTTGTGGGGGATTGTACCCGAATTGCACTAATCCCACAGCCAGAGAGTCACTCCTGAGATTTCTGAATATATGGTGAACACGTGTACGGCGAGCGTGACATTGGCTGAATAATACTTTCCGTGTCAGCCCATATATATTATACACGTGTGGCACAACATTCATACTGTATGTTCCTCAGATCATCCTCTGGTCTGCTCCAGGTACAGTTACACCACAATGGGTACGGCTGCACCTACACAATGGAAGTTCCCAACATAACTTTCAGCATTAATACTTTTTAATTAACTTTTTTGGGAGGAGATTAAAACGAATAATCTTCAATTTATGAAGGAAAATCCTTTAATCGTCTGGCAGGCGGCACAAGCGGTTATTACGGGTCAGATAATAATTACGGTATGCTTCCGAGAATTAATGTCTTTATATAAGCAGCCCCAGAGCACTGAGAGGAAAACCGATGGAATCTATAAAGAAGCCGGAAGGGTTAGAGCGAGGCGAGAATTCACTGAGATCAAATACGGTGTAAGATGGGAGAAGAACTGTCCCTCGTCAGTGAAGTTCTTAGGCTTTCTGCAAGGATTATATACAGTACACAGCCTCTGATGCATACCCCTGATAACTTACCATCTGGCCTACAATGTGTTTGCTAGATGTAGACATTTCACTATAAAATTCTTATATGCTTCAATAACTCTCCTTCAGAATGTAAGCTCTGACGGGCAGGGCCCTCTGCCCTCTTGTGCATTTTCTTCTCTTATACTATATTTTACTCCATACTACCTACAACGGCAGCCAATCCTAGGTCTCCAGCACCCTAATGTTCATTTAACTGTCCTGTCCCCTGAGGCTCTAATCCTGGGAACCCAGCAATTACATAGTTACATAAAAGTTTAGGTTGGAAAAGACTTACGTCCATCAAGTTCAATGTTAGATTACCCATTAGACCCGTAATGTCCCTGGATGTTTCTATCAAATAAATGATTGTCTAGACTTAATTTAAATTAACGTTATTGTATCTGCCGACACCACCTTATCTGGAAAAGAGTCCCATAATGTTACTGCCCTGACCGTAAGAAAGCCCATCCTTCTAAGTGTTCTAAACATTTGCTTCTCTCCTCTAGTCTAAGTGCATGCCCGCTTCTCTCCTCCAGTCTAAGTGTATGCCCGTGTCTCTCCTCTAGTCTAAGTGTATGCCCGTGTCTCTCCTCTAGTCTAAGTGTATGCCCGTGTCTCTCCTCTAGTCTAAGTGTATGCCCGTGTCTCTCCTCTAGTCTAAGTGCATGTCCGCTTCCCTTCTCCGGTCTAAGTGTATGCCCATGTCTCTCCTCTAGTCTAAGTGCATGCCTGCATCTCTTCTCTGTTCTAATTGCATGCCCGCTTTTCTTCTCCAGTCTAAGTGTATGCCCGTGTCTCTCCTCTAGTCTATGTGCATGCCAGCTTCTCTTCATCACTCTAAGTGTATGACTGCATATCTCATCTAGTCTGAGTACATGCCTGCTTCTCTCCTCCAGTCTAGGTGCATGCCTGAGTCTCTCCGCCAGTTTGGGTGCAGCATGGCCGCTTCTCTTCAGCGTTCGAAGTGCATGCCCTCTTCTCTCCTCCAATCTAGGTGCATGCCTGCTTCTCTCCTCCAGTCTAGGTGCATGCCCGCTTCTCTCCTCCAGTCTAGGTGCATGCCCGCTTCTCTCCTCCAGTCTAGGTGCATTCCCGCTTCTCTCCTCCAGTCTAGGTGCATGCCCGCTTCTCTCCTCCAGTCTAGGTGCATGCCCGCTTCTCTCCTCCAGTCTAGGTGCATGTCCGCTTCTCTCCTCCAGTCTAGGTGCATGTCCGTGTCTCTCCTCCAGTCTAGGTGCATGCCCGCTTCTCTCCTCCAGTCTAGGTGCATGCCCGCTTCTCTCCGCCAGTCTAGGTGCATGCCCGCTTCTCTCCGCCAGTCTAGGTGCATTCCCGCTTCTCTCCGCCAGTCTAGGTGCATGCCCGCTTCTCTCCGCCAGTCTAGGTGCATGCCCGCTTCTCTCCGCCAGTCTAGGTGCATGCCCGCTTCTCTCCTCCAGTCTAGGTGCATGCCCGCTTCTCTCCTCCAGTCTAGGTGCATGCCCGCTTCTCTCCTCCAGTCTAGGTGCATGCCCGCTTCTCTCCTCCAGTCTAGGTGCATGCCCGCTTCTCTCCTCCAGTCTAGGTGCATGCCCGCTTCTCTCCTCCAGTCTAGGTGCATGCCCGCTTCTCTCCTCCAGTCTAGGTGCATGCCCGCTTCTCTCCTCCAGTCTAGGTGCATGCCCGCTTCTCTCCTCCAGTCTAGGTGCATGCCCGCTTCTCTCCTCCAGTCTAGGTGCATGCCCGCTTCTCTCCTCCAGTCTAGGTGCATGCCCGCTTCTCTCCTCCAGTCTAGGTGCATGCCCTCATGTCCTAGTAAATAAGCTGCCTGACAGTTCCTTATATTGGCCCTTAATATATTTGTACATGTTAAGCATGTCTCCCCTTGGTCTGTTTCTATTGTGAACATTCAGAATTTGGCAAGTATTTCCTCAAAGCTTAAGGTCTCCATCCCTTTTTCTTAGTTTGTTTCCTTTCTCTGGAAGAGTAGACTATATCTAATGCATTCCCAATATGTAAATTCTTGCAAAAGATTATTACAGATGGAGCTGCTCTCAAAGCGGCTGCCATTGCGCCATCCGATACATTGCGGTGCTGCCAGCCGGCGGACAGGGCGCCCGCCCCATTCACTGCTATGGATGAGAGAGCATGTGGGATGCCGACGCATCCACATCCGCCAGCCCACCAACAGCCAGAACCCGCCAGCTAGTGAAATCTGGTCAGCTGGCGGCAAGGGGGAGGCTGGCTCTATCTGTAGGTTTGTTTTGCATGAATGATTTTTAACAAACCCGTGCTGGTTCCACTTATTAAACAATGCCTCTCCCCAAGGTCCTGGAACAAATCTCTCAAAATCCCTCACATCATTTCCCCACTATTGAAGTTAAGCTTACCACGCTAAAGTTCACTGGGTCATCTCTTTTCCCTTTTTGAATATTAGTACTACTTCCAATAAGCTCCATTCCCTTGGCACTATACCAGACAAAATTGATTTGGTAAAAATGTAATATAGTGGATTCGCTATCTCCTCCCTTCGTTCCATTAGAACCCTAGGATGAATCCAATCTGGGCCTGGTGATTTATTTGTTTGATAATGGAACACCCCTTGTGTATCTCCTCTTTTGTGCATTCTATGTTTGGTTATATTGATTTCTCACCATACCTTGAGCCTGGAGATTCCACTGTCTGCTCCTCCTAGTAAATACAGAGGAGGTTCCATGATTGGTATCCCTAATTTGAACATTGGCACTGTGTACAAATATGAATCAGGCTATAGGTGTTTGTAAATTACCTGTAACCCACTTATGGTAATCTGACTGCCCACATAATGGAGATGACAACCCATTTTTTTAGAGAAACATCAAATTGACTTTGGGAGCGTGGACAGGTCCCAGTGAAGGGAACATTTTCTATGACCAGTATATCTTTATGGAGCCCCTTGGGACCCGCTGGGCCCTAGGCAGATTGGTAGGTTATAATATATCCTCAGCAGTAACTACAACAGAATGTAACACTATAATGTATCCTCAGCAGTAACTACAACAGGATGTAACACTATAATGTATCCTCAGCAGTAACTACAACAGGATGTAACACTATAATGTATCCTCAGCAGTAACTACAACAGGATGTAACACTATAATGTATCCTCAGCAGTATCTACAACAGGATGTAACACTATAATGTATCCTCAGCAGTATCTATAACAAGATGTAACACTATAATGTATCCTCAGCAGTATCTACAACAGGATGTAACACTATAATGTATCCTCAGATGTATCTACAACAGGATGTAACACTATAATGTATCCTCAGCAGCATCTACAACAGAATGTAACACTATAATGTATCCTCAGCAGTATCTACAACAGGATGTAACACTATAATGTATCCTCAGATGTATCTACAATAAGATGTAACACTATAATGTATCCTCAGCAGTAACTACAACAGGATGTAACACTATAATGTATCCTCAGCAGTATCTACAACAGGATGTAACACTATAATGTATCCTCAGCAGTATCTACAACAGGATGTAACACTATAATGTATCCTCAGCAGTAACTACAACAGGATGTAACACTATAATGTATCTTCAGCAGTAACTACAACAGGATGTAACACTATAATGTATCCTCAGCAGTATCTATAACAGGATGTAACACTATAATGTATCCTTAGCTACATCTACAACAGGATGTAACACTATAATGTAACCTCAGCAGTAACTACAACAGGATGTAACACTATAATGTATCCTCAGCTGCATCTACAACAGGATGTAACACTATATTCTATCCTCAGCAGTATCTACAACAGGATGTAACACTATAATGTATCCTCAGCAGTATCTACAACAGGATGTAACACTATAATGTATCCTCAGCAGCATCTACAACATGATGTAACACTATAATGTATCCTCAGCAGTATCTACAACAGGATGTAACACTATAATGTATCCTCAGCAGTAACTACAACAGGATGTAACACTATAATGTATCCTCAGCAGTAACTACAACAGGATGTAACGCTATAATGTATCCTCAGCAGCATCTACAACAGGATGTAACGCTATAATGTATCCTCAGCAGCATCTACAACAGGATGTAACGCTATAATGTATCCTCAGCAGTATCTACAACATGATGTAACACTATAATGTATCCTCAGCAGTAACTACAACAGGATGTAACACTATAATGTATCCTCAGCTACATCTACAACATGATGTAACACTATAATGTATCCTCAGGAGTATCTACAACAGGATGTAACACTATAATGTATCCTCAGCTGCATCTACAACAGGATGTAACACTATAATGTATCCTCAGCAGTATCTATAACAGGATGTAACACTATAATGTATCCTCAGCTACATCTACAACAGGATGTAACACTATAATATATCCTCAGCAGTATCTACAACAGGATGTAACACTATAATGTATCCTCAGCTACATCTACAACATGATGTAACACTATAATGTATCCTCAGCAGTATCTACAACAGAATGTAACACTATAATGTATCCTCAGCAGTAACTACAACAGGATGTAACACTATAATGTATCCTCAGCAGTAACTACAACAGGATGTAACACTATAATGTATCCTCAGCAGTATCTATAACAGGATGTAACACTATAATGTATCCCCAGCTACATCTACAACAGGATGTAACACTATAATGTATCCTCAGCAGCAACACAACAGGATGTAATACTATAATGTATCCTCAGCAGCATCTACAACAGGATGTAACACTATAATGTATCCTCAGCAGTATCTACAACAGGATGTAACACTATAATGTATCCTCAGCAGTAACTACAACAGGATGTAACACTATAATGTATCCTCAGCAGTAACTACAACAGGATGTAACACTATAATGTATCCTCAGCTACATCTACAACATGATGTAACACTATAATGTATCCTCAGCAGTATCTACAACAGAATGTAACACTATAATGTATCCTCAGCAGTAACTACAACAGGATGTAACACTATAATGTATCCTCAGCAGTAACTACAACAGGATGTAACACTATAATGTATCCTCAGCTACATCTACAACAGGATGTAACACTATAATATATCCTCAGCAGTATCTACAACAGGATGTAACACTATAATGTATCCTCAGCTACATCTACAACATGATGTAACACTATAATGTATCCTCAGCAGTATCTACAACAGAATGTAACACTATAATGTATCCTCAGCAGTAACTACAACAGGATGTAACACTATAATGTATCCTCAGCAGTAACTACAACAGGATGTAACACTATAATGTATCCTCAGCAGTATCTATAACAGGATGTAACACTATAATGTATCCCCAGCTACATCTACAACAGGATGTAACACTATAATGTATCCTCAGCAGCAACACAACAGGATGTAATACTATAATGTATCCTCAGCAGCATCTACAACAGGATGTAACACTATAATGTATCCTCAGCAGTATCTACAACAGGATGTAACACTATAATGTATCCTCAGCAGTAACTACAACAGGATGTAACACTATAATGTATCCTCAGCAGTAACTACAACAGGATGTAACACTATAATGTATCCTCAGCAGTATCTACAACAGGATGTAACACTATAATGTATTCTGAGCAGTATCTACAACAGGATGTAACACTATAATGTATCCTCAGCAGTATCTACAACAGGATGTAACACTATAATGTATCCTCAGCAGTATCTACAACAGGATGTAACACTGTAATGTATCCTCAGCAGTATCTACAACAGGATGTAACACTATAATGTATCCTCAGCAGTAACTACAACAGGATGTAACACTATAATGTATCCTCAGCAGTAACTACAACAGGATGTAACACTATAATGTATCCTCAGCAGTATCTACAACAGGATGTAACACTATAATGTATCCTCAGCAGTATCTACAACAGGATGTAACACTATAATGTATCCTCAGCAGTAACTACAACAGGATGTAACACTATAATGTATCCTTAGCAGCATCTACAACAGGATGTAACACTATAATGTATCCTCAGCTGCATCTACAACAGGATGTAACACTATAATGTATCCTCAGCAGTAACTACAACAGGATGTAACACTATAATGTATCCTCAGCTGTAACTACAACAGGATGTAACACTATAATGTATCCTCAGCAGTATCTACAACAGGATGTAACACTATAATGTATCCTTAGCAGTATCTACAACAGAATGTAACACTATAATGTATCCTTAGCTGTATCTACAACAGAATGTAACACTATAATGTATTCTCAGGAGTATCTACAACAGGATGTAACACTATAATGTATCCTCAGCAGTATCTACAACAGGATGTAACACTATAATGTATCCTCAGCAGTATCTACAACAGGATGTAACACTATAATGTATCCTCAGCAGTATCTACAACAGGATGTAACACTATAATGTATCCTCAGCAGCATCTACAACAGGATGTAATGCTATAATGTATCCTCAGCAGTATCTACAACATGATGTAACACTATAATGTATCCTCAGCAGTAACTACAACAGGATGTAACACTATAATGTATCCTCAGCAGTATCTACAACAGGATGTAACACTATAATGTATCCTCAGCAGCATCTACAACAGGATGTAATGCTATAATGTATCCTCAGCAGTATCTACAACATGATGTAACACTATAATGTATCCTCAGCAGTAACTACAACAGGATGTAACACTATAATGTATCCTCAGCAGCATCTACAACAGGATGTAACACTATAATGTATCCTCAGCAGTATCTACAACAGGATGTAACACTATAATGTATCCTTAGCAGTATCTACAACATGATGTAATACTATAATGTATCCTCAGCAGTAACTACAACAGGATGTAACACTATAATGTATCCTCAGCAGTATCTACAAAAGGATGTAACACTATAATGTATCCTCAGCAGCATCTACAACAGGATGTAACACTATAATGTATCCTCAGGAGTATCTACAACAGGATGTAACACTATAATGTATCCTCAGCTGCATCTACAACAGGATGTAACACTATAATGTATCCTCAGCAGTATCTATAACAGGATGTAACACTATAATGTATCCTCAGCTACATCTACAACAGGATGTAACACTATAATATATCCTCAGCAGTATCTACAACAGGATGTAACACTATAATGTATCCTCAGCTACATCTACAACATGATGTAACACTATAATGTATCCTCAGCAGTATCTACAACAGAATGTAACACTATAATGTATCCTCAGCAGTAACTACAACAGGATGTAACACTATAATGTATCCTCAGCAGTAACTACAACAGGATGTAACACTATAATGTATCCTCAGCAGTATCTATAACAGGATGTAACACTATAATGTATCCTCAGCTACATCTACAACAGGATGTAACACTATAATGTATCCTCAGCAGCAACACAACAGGATGTAATACTATAATGTATCCTCAGCAGCATCTACAACAGGATGTAACACTATAATGTATCCTCAGCTACATCTACAACAGGATGTAACACTATAATGTATCCTCAGCAGCAACACAACAGGATGTAATACTATAATGTATCCTCAGCAGTAACTACAACAGGATGTAACACTATAATGTATCGTCAGCAGTAACTACAACAGGATGTAACACTATAATGTATCGTCAGCAGTATCTACAACAGGATGTAACACTATAATGTATCCTCAGCAGTATCTACAACAGGATGTAATACTATAATGTATCCTCAGCAGTAACTACAACAGGATGTAACACTATAATGTATCCTTAGCAGTATCTACAACAGGATGTAACACTATAATGTATCCTCAGCAGTAACTACAACAGGATGTAATACTATAATGTATCCTCAGCAGTATCTACAACAGGATGTAATACTATAATGTATCCTCAGCAGTAACTACAACAGGATGTAACACTATAATGTATCCTTAGCAGTATCTACAACAGGATGTAACACTATAATGTATCCTCAGCAGTATCTACAACAGGATGTAATACTATAATGTATCCTCAGCAGTAACTACAACAGGATGTAACACTATAATGTATCCTCAGCAGCATCTACAACAGGATGTAACACTATAATGTATCCTCAGCAGTAACTACAACAGGATGTAACACTATAATGTATCCTCAGCAGTATCTATAACAGGATGTAACACTATAATGTATCCTCAGCAGTAACTACAACAGGATGTAACACTATAATGTATCCTCAGCAGTAACTACAACAGGATGTAACACTATAATGTATCCTCAGCAGTATCTACAACAGGATGTAACACTATAATGTATCCTCAGCAGTATCTACAACAGGATGTAACACTATAATGTATCCTCAGCAGTAACTACAACAGGATGTAACACTATAATGTATCCTCAGCAGCATCTACAACAGGATGTAACACTATAATGTATCCTCAGCTACATCTACAACAGGATGTAACACTATAATATATCCTCAGCAGTATCTACAACAGGATGTAACACTATAATGCTTGGGTCCTCAAACTGCGGCCCTCCAGATGTTGTGAAACTACAAATCCCAGCATGCCTTGCCACAGTTTTAACACTCCCTTATAGCAAAACTGTGGCAAGGCATGCTGGGATTTGTAGTTTCACAACATCTGGAGGGCCGCAGTTTGAGGACCCATGCTATAATGTATCCTCAGCAGCATCTACAACAGGATGTAACGCTATAATGTATCCTCAGCAGCATCTACAACAGGATGTAACACTATAATGTATCCTCAGCAGCATCTACAACAGGATGTAACACTATAATGTATCCTCAGCAGTAACTACAACATGATGTAACACTATAATGTATCCTCAGCAGTATCTACAACAGGATGTAACACTATAATGTATCCTCAGCAGCATCTACAACAGGATGTAACACTATAATGTATCCTCAGCAGTAACTACAACAGGATGTAACACTATAATGTATCCTCAGCAGTATCTACAACAGGATGTAACACTATAATGTATCCTCAGCTGTAACTACAACAGTATGTAACACTGTAATGTATCCTCAGCAGTATCTACAACAGGATGTAACACTATAATGTATCCTCAGCAGCATCTACAACAGGATGTTACACTATAATGTATCCTCAGCAGTATCTACAACAGGATGTAACACTATAATATATCCTCAGCTGTATCTACAACAGGATGTAACACTATAATGTATCCTCAGCAGCATCTACAACAGGATGTAACACTATAATATATCCTCAGCTGTATCTACAACAGGATGTAACACTATAATATATCCTCAGATGTATCTACCACAGCATGTAACACTATAATGTATCCTCAGCAGTATCTACAACAGGATGTAACACTATAATGTATCCTCAGCAGTATCTACAACAGGATGTAACACTATAATATATCCTCAGCTGTATCTACAACAGGATGTAACACTATAATGTATCCTTAGATGTATCTACCACAGCATGTAACACTATAATGTATCCTCAGCAGTATCTACAACAGGATGTAACACTATAATGTATCCTCAGCAGTAACTACAACAGGATGTAACACTATAATGTATCCTCAGCAGTATCTACAACAGAATGTAACACTATAATGTATCCTCAGCAGTAACTACAACAGGATGTAACACTATAATGTATACTCAGCAGTAACTACAACAGGATGTAACACTATAATGTATCCTCAGCAGTATCTACAACAGAATGTAACACTATTATGTATCCTCAGCAGTATCTACAACAGGATGTAACACTATAATGTATCCTCAGCAGCATCTACAACAGGATGTAACAGTATAATGTATTCTCAGCAGTATCTACAACAGGATGTAACACTATAATGTATTTTCAGCAGTATCTACAACAGGATGTAACACTATAATGTATCCTCAGGAGTATCTACAACAGGATGTAACACTATAATGTATCCTCAGCAGTATCTACGGGATGCGGTTAATTTCCCGGCGGTCGGGATCCCGGCGGTCGGAATCCCGACACTGGAATCCCGACCGCCGAAATCCCGAAACTTTCTCCCTCCGTGGGTGTCCACGACACCCATAGAGGGAGAATAAAATAGCGTGGCGAGCGCAGCGAGCCCGCAAGGGGGGGCGATCCATGTCCCCCCCTTGTCGGGATTTCGGCGGTCGGGATTCCAGTGTCGGGATTCCGACCGCCGGGATCCCGACCGCCGGGAAATCATATCGGATCCGTATCTACAACAGGATGTAACACTATAATGTATTCTCAGATGTATCTACAACAGGATGTAACACTATAATGTATCCTCAGCAGTATCTACAACAGGATGTTACACTATAATGTATTCTCAGATGTATCTACAACAGGATGTAACACTATAATGTATCCTCAGCAGTATCTACAACAGGATGTAACACTATAATGTATCCTCAGCAGTATCTACAACAGGATGTAACACTATAATGTATCCTCAGCAGTAACTACAACAGGATGTAACACTATAATGTATCCTCAGCAGTATCTACAACAGGATGTAACACTATAATGTATCCTCAGCAGTAACTACAACGGGATGTAACACTATAATGTATCCTTAGCTGTATCTACAACAGGATGTAACACTATAATGTATCCTCAGCAGTATCTACAACGGGATGTAACACTATAATGTATCCTCAGCAGTAACTACAACAGGATGTAACACTATAATGTATCCTCAGCAGTATCTACAACAGGATGTAACACTATAATGTATCCTCAGCAGCAACTACAACAGGATGTAACACTATAATGTATCCTCAGCAGCATCTACAACAGGATGTAACACTATAATGTATCCTCAGCAGTAACTACAACAGGATGTAACACTATAATGTATCCTCAGCAGTATCTACAACAGGATGTAACACTATAATGTATCCTCAGCAGTAACTACAACAGGATGTAACACTATAATGTATCCTTAGCTGTATCTACAACAGGATGTAACACTATAATGTATCCTCAGCAGTATCTACAACGGGATGTAACACTATAATGTATCCTCAGCAGTAACTACAACAGGATGTAACACTATAATGTATCCTCAGCAGTATCTACAACAGGATGTAACACTATAATGTATCCTCAGCAGCATCTACAACAGGATGTAACACTATAATGTATCCTCAGCAGTATCTACAACAGGATGTAACACTATAATGTATCCTCAGCAGCAACTACAACAGGATGTAACACTATAATGTATCCTCAGCAGCATCTACAACAGGATGTAACACTATAATGTATCCTCAGCAGTATCTATAACAGGATGTAACACTATAATGTATCCTCAGCAGTAACTACAACAGGATGTAACACTATACTGTATCCTCAGCTGTAACTACAACAGGATGTAACACTATAATGTATCCTCAGCAGCATCTACAACAGGATGTAACACTATAATGTATCCTCAGCAGTATCTATAACAGGATGTAACACTATAATGTATCCTCAGCAGTAACTACAACAGGATGTAACACTATAATGTATCCTCAGCTACATCTACAACAGGATGTAACACTATAATGTATCCTCAGCAGCAACACAACAGGATGTAATACTATAATGTATCCTCAGCAGCATCTACAACAGGATGTAACACTATAATGTATCCTCAGCTACATCTACAACAGGATGTAACACTATAATGTATCCTCAGCAGTATCTACAACAGAATGTAACACTATAATGTATTCTCAGCAGTATCTACAACAGGATGTAACACTATAATGTATTTTCAGCAGTATCTACAACAGGATGTAACACTATAATGTATCCTCAGGAGTATCTACAACAGGATGTAACACTATAATGTATCCTCAGCAGTATCTACAACAGGATGTAACGCTATAATGTATCCTCAGCAGCATCTACAACAGGATGTAACGCTATAATGTATCCTCAGCAGTATCTACAACAGGATGTAACACTATAATGTATCCTCAGCTACATCTACAACAGGATGTAACACTATAATATATCCTCAGCAGCAACACAACAGGATGTAATACTATAATGTATCCTCAGCAGCATCTACAACAGGATGTAACACTATAATGTATCCTCAGCTACATCTACAACATGATGTAACACTATAATGTATCCTCAGCAGCAACACAACAGGATGTAACACTATAATGTATCCTCAGCAGTAACTACAACAGGATGTAACACTATAATGTATCCTCAGCAGTAACTACAACAGGATGTAACACTATAATGTATCCTCAGCAGTATCTACAACAGGATGTAACACTATAATCCATCCCCAGCAGTATCTACAACAGGATGTAACACTATAATGTATCTTTAGCAGCAACTACAACAGGATGTAACACTATAATGTATCCTCTTTGGGAAAGCCCCAGGTGGAGCGAAACTTGTCAGGGATCTAACCTGATTGGCCGTCATACATCTCATCAGCATAAGGAGAGGTGAACTCCACATTGCAGCACCAGCGTCCTACAGTGCGGTATCACACAAAGCTTCCCTGTACCTCAATTGTGAAGACCAGGAAGGGGAGAGAAGCAGCTACGAGCGGTGAGCACAATCCGTAGTTTGCAATCAAGCTGTGGGCAGGTGCGGGTTTCTGTTCCCCCTGCTTTCTGGTAACGTTCACTCCTGCATCGGGCACGCTGACACCTCCAGCTGCACACTCACGAGGAGCGCCGATGTCTGGTCCAGGACGGGGCCTCTGACTGAGCGCGGCTGGTGAATGTACCACGAGTCCCCTAGGTGAACGCCCCATGACTCATGACACGAGTCCCACAACAGCCAGAACACCATCCATCAGCACAGGTCTGAGGCTGCTCACCTCCTTTCCCCATGAAATAACATCAACTACAGATGGAGCTTGACCCATCTTTGCAGGGGATGGCGGAAGATTCGCCATCTGCCATCCCTAGCCAGCCACCGTAAGGAGACGCGCGTGCATGGGGCTCCCCCCGGGTCCCCGTCACCCCGCCAACGGTCGGCCCGCGTCCCCACCACCTTGCCGCACCCCCCCCCCCCCCTAACCCTGTCCATCTCCCTGAAGTGGAGACGGACAGGGTTCCCGTCCCCCCGCCGACAGGAAACTGGGATGCGCGTGCGTGTGAGACGCGCACACGTCTCAGTCAGATGGAGCGCCTCTCCGCCGGCGATCGCCAGTGGACAGATTCTGGCGATCCCGGCGCAATAATGAGACGCGCTCCATCTGTACAATTTATTTAGCTAAATAAGTTAAGTTACAGTTTCCAATGCCTTTGGTATAGGGTTCCGACAGTCGGGATCCCGAAAGTGGTGTGAGACTGGCAATTAATCCAGCCAGGGAGCATTCATGGTGCCTACTGAGTGAATTCCATTGAAATAAAGCGCAGTACCTCAATATCCATTTTTTCTTTTTGGTTAAAATATCCATTGAAATCTGCTGGTGCGGACACTTCCAAAGATATTAACCAGCCCCTTGTGTGAGTACAGACACAACTGCGGACCGCTGCTAATAAAAACAAAAATCCTATACAGGACTTTATATATTTCTTAGTGCCAGACTTTACCTTTGTGAGTTTATAATGTATCCTCAACAGTATCTACAACTGCATGCCCTTGTGTCCTAGTAAATGATTTTAGAGTAAAATAAGCTGTCTGACAGTTCCTTATATTGGCCCTTAATATATTTGTACATGTTACCAATACTAATCCTACATGGTTATTAAATTAGGTACGTACTTGTGTATTATCTGTCAGAAAATCGGGTCAATCGCATCGCATGCGACGAAATCGCATGCGATGCAATGCAATGGACCTGATTTTACATTGGGTCCAATGTTAAATGCCCCCCAGACCCCATTTTTTTATTGTATACCCACCCTGTTCATACCCCCACTATCCAAGTGGGCATGGAGTTGATTATATATAGTGTGGTGAGCGCAGCGGAATACATGTTAAGTAATCTGCGTCCCCTCGCCACGTTTCGGGCTCGGTGGCTCACTGCGCTCGCCACACTATATAAAATCAACTCCATGCCCACTTGGATAGTGGGGGTATGAACAGGGTGGGTATACAATAAAAAAAATCGGGTCTCAGGGACCATTTAACATTGGATCCAATGTAAAAATCGGGTCCATCGCATCGCATGCGATTTGGTCACATGCGATGCGATCAACCCGATTTTTCCTAAAAAATTGGGTCCATCGCATCTGATTGTGTGCCTTAAGTTAAGGCATACAATCAAAAAATTGGGCGCCCAGATATTACACAAGTACCTTAAATGATGTAACTAGAAACCCAATTCTCTCATTAAGATGCCACATGGCACCAGGAGACATGATGTAGGCCCTGCCTAGCTCCTCTCTGTGCATGTTACTGCTCTATATGTTATTTGAGCATTATCTCAATAACAGAGGGAAATGCTCAACAGAGAATGGTAGAACAGGTGTTCGTTACCTATACAGGAATACACTGATACAGAGCATATTTCCCTACAGTATATTTATGATATTGTGAAAATATTCAAATATATTTATAACTTATTTACCCTTCACCTGATGGGATAAACGTCACACATTCCTTCTTCTTAATATTCCTGGAAACCCACGAGTTAAAAACATCAACCTGTGAATGAATGAGAAATAGGTAGAAACATCAGATGAGGAGGAAACAGAAGAGTAGAGGAGACACAAAAGTGGGCAGTGAGGGTGAAACATCACAAATGTGGTCAACTAGGAGGAGACAGAAGAGTGGTCAGTCAGGAGGAGACATCACAAGTGTAGTAAGTGAGGAGGAGAAATCACAAGTGTAGCCAGTAAGAAGGAGACAGAAGAGTGGTCAGTAAGGAGTAGACATCACAAATGTGGTCAACTAGGAGGAGACAGAAGAGTGGTCAGTCAGGAGGAGACATCACAAGAGTGGTCAGTCAGGAGGAGACATCACAAGTGTTGGAGACATAACAAGTGTAGTCAGTGAGGAGGAGACATCACAAGTGTAGTCAGTGAGGAGGAGACATCACAAGTGTGGCCAGTAAGAAGGAGACAGAAGAGTGGTCAGTTAGGAGTAGACATCACAAATGTGGTCAACTAGGAGGAGACATCACAAATGTGGTCAACGAGAAGGAGACAGAAGAGTGGTCAAAGAGGAAGAGACATCACACATGTCGTTAGTGAGGAATAGACACAAAAGTGGTTAGTGAGGGATATTGGTCTGTGAGGATGAGACAGAAGTGTGGATAGTGAGGAGGAGTGCGCACAAGAGGGGTCAGTGCTGAGGGGACATCCCAGGTATGGCCAGTGGGGAGGAGACAGAAGAGAGTATAGTGAGGAAGAGACATCACAATATTGGCCTGTGAGGAGGAGACCACACAAGAGGGGTCAGTGCTGTGGGGACATCACATGTATGGTCAGTGAGGAGGAGACAGAAGAGAGTATAGTGAGGAAGATACTGTACGTCACAATAGTTAACAGTAAGCAGGAAACATCAGGAGGAAAGGGGTCACTGATGAGACATCAGAAGAGTGATCAGTGGGTAGAATGCAGAGGAGTGGTTAGTGATGGGGGGACATTACAAGGGAGGAGGAGACATCAGAAGAATACACCATGATGAGGAAAAATCACAATTGTCTACGAGAAAGAGACATCACGAGAGTGGTCAGTGGTGAGTATGAGCCTGTTTAGTGTATATTCTGTGTGGACAGTAAGTCTCGGTGTATTTATACGCTGTGACAATGTGAGCTCATATATATATATATATATATATATATATATATATATATATATATATATATATATATATATTACAAACAGCATTAATCACATGAAGATATATTCTTGTATTCTCATCAACAACCTCTTTGGCATAGTGCGGTCTCCAGAATAAGACAGCTGCCCTACAACACCTACGTCACCCACTGCCAGACCCACATTAGATAATAGTATGGCCTTCAGTTCATTTAATGTTCATCTGTGCAAAAAGCAAAGGACATCTCGGAAATAATTGCCACCCTAGACACCAAGTTGCCACCATTAATGAAAGCTATCCGCATCTCAGTTGAAACAATACTAGGCAAGGATTAATGAAGTAGAGAGGGTGTCAACTTTAGAAGATGAGCTTTGTGACACCAAAATTCTCTTAATGAATCAAGACTTTTCTTACCAAGTTTCATTTCAGAGTAGGGACTTTGCACCGGTCGGTAAGGCTTTGTTTGAGAAAAACATCAGATTTCTGTTAGCCGCCGCCGGCCTGGTGCATCTCCTGCGGCTAGCAGGACCAGGACGGGCGGCGGGCGCAGTGCAGCGGGGGAGCGTCGGGGACGTTGCCAGGCAATGCCCCGGACTTCCGCTCCTTCGCTTCCTTCTGCCGGGCATTGAGGCATTGCTAGGCTCTCTCAGTGCGGCTGATGTCAGCAGCTGTGAGGGGGCGGTAATTTTGAATAAATAGCCGGCATCTGCTGGGAACAGATGCCGGTTATAGCTTCTTGGACCCTGCCGCAGCTTCGTCCAGTGGTGTTCCTGGTTCCCGTGCTCCCACTCCAGAGTTCCAGCTGCAGCCTCAGCTAAGTTTGGGACCCTGTCTTCATTGTTTTCCCTCTGCCTCATTGCTCCTTCTATTACACTTTTCCATCTCTGGGTATTTGCATTGTGGGCTTTGGTCCCTTGTGGTTCAAGGGATTGAGGGCAGAGATTGTTGGTGTATATACCCTTGTTTGTGCATTGTTGCTATTGTCATTTTATTATATACCATCAGTTGTGCATTGTTGTAGTTATCATTTATCTATATACCATTGTTTGTGCATTGTTGCCATTGTCATTTTATTATATACCATCAGTTGTGCATTGTTGCCATTAACGACTACCTTATTACCCTCTTCTGTGTATAGCAGCATTTACCATAATTTACGCTGTTATTACCACCATGCATTATTGCATACTGTGTCCCATTGGGGGGGTTTCCTGGCCTGCCTATTTTGGGGTAGTTAGTCCTCCTCTTGCCTTCTGGCTGTCTCTGTGGTTCCGTTGTCCTACCTCAAGACCTGGCGGCATCAGGGCTGAAGCTCGCACTGATCCACGGATTACGGTTCAGAGGCAACAGAGTTAGGGGGGCAGGCTGGTGGATCTCCCTCTGGGTTTAACATTATAACTGGCCAAAAAGAAAAAAGGTCACAGAAGGCGGTCGCAGTTGTTATTTTTCTTGCTTGTCACTATGTCCCAACTCAGGAGTTTCGGCCCAGGTTTTCGCTGACCAAATCCACCTTCTGACTCAGCAATTACAGGATCTCACCATAAGGGTTGAGTCTCAGGAGGAGGTTAGGAGAACGGCAAAGTTGTAAATTGTATTTTCGCTTACGTCCTCTCTCCTTAGGCTCTGAGGCTCAGAGGGTGGGTTTGATAATTTCTCTCCTCCAGGGGGGACCTTAAACATGGGCCTTTGGTCTGAAGGCAGACAGTCAGGCCCTTTGTTCTGTGGATGCCTTCTTCCAGGCAATGGGCGTCTTATACAACGATCCAGATAAGGCAGCTTCGGCTGAGGCCCATCTCCGGTCCCTTAAGCAGGGTCGTCACCTGGCAGAGGCCTATTGTTCAGAGTTTCGGCGTTATGCCAATGACTCTGGTTGGAATGATCCAGCCTTGCATTCTCAATTTAGGCTAAGTTTAGCGGACCAAATTGAAGATTCTTTGGTGCAGTATCCAGCCCCGGCCTCATTGGATGATCTCATGCAGCTGGTAATCCGCATTGATCGCCGGCTTCATGAGAGGTTCGCTCCCGGCTCCATTCCCCAGTATCCCTGAGGATCAGCCACTTGATCTTGGGGAGCCCATGCAGCTTGGGCGACTCGTCTGTCTCCTCAGGAGAAGGCACGGCAGCGGTCCCAAGGTCTCTGCTTTTATTGTGGTACCAGGGGGCACCTGGTGAATGCATGCCCTGAGCGTCAGGGAAATGCCAAGGCCTGAGGATGCAGGGAGACATCCGGTAACATTTCCCAATAACTCTCTCCTACTTCCTATATGTATTTCTTTTGGGGTACGTAAGTGGGAGGGTCAGGCTTTTGTTGATAGTGGGGCCGCAGGGAATTTCATAGATCTTCAATTAATTCAAGATCATGAGAATCCTCTCATTCCCATCACTCCTGAGATATCAGTTTATGGTCTCGTCGGCAATCGTCTACCATGGGGAGCAATTAATCATCTTACTGTACCCCTGGAGGTGCATATTGGGGTAACTCATACTGAACTATTGTCTTTTTTTGTTTTTCGTAGTCCTATAGCACCTATAGTCTTCGGACTCCCCTGGCTTAAGTTACATAATCCGGGGTTTGACTGGCAGACGGGGGGGTTATTATGCTGGGGTAAACAGTGTGCCTCAAATTGTTTGGTTCTCCCGGTTCGCATGGTTACCCCGTCAGTCCCAGGGTTACCCGAACCATATGCCTCATTTGGCCATGTCTTTCCTAAAAAAGAGGCTGAGACAGCGTTTAATATACATACAGGACATTATGAGTACCTGGTGATGCCTTTTGGTCTGGCTAATGCACCTGCTGTCTTCCAGGACTTCATTAATGATGTGCTGAGGGAGTTTTTGTTGTTGTATACCCGGATGATATCCTAATCTTCTCCTCGTCCCTGGAACAACATCGTTGGCATGTTTGTGCTGTTCTCCAGAAGCTGAGGGAGAATAATCTTTATTCTAAATTGGAGAAGTGTGAATTTGAGGTAGAGAGTATTTCCTTCCTGGGATACATTATCTCTCCCAGGGGTCTTCAAATGGACCCAGTTAAAGTCCAGGCCATAAAAGATTGGGTACAGCTTTCTAATCTCAAGCCCACACAAAGGTTTTTAGTGTTCGCCAATTACTATAGAGGGTTCATTCCATATTTTTCGGAAATTGTGGCTCCCATAGTAGCTTTGACCAAAAAGGGTGCGGATCCCTCTATGTGGCCTGATGCCGCCGTTGAAGCATTTAAGAAATTGAAGTCTGCTTTTATCTCTGCTAAAGTCTTGAGACATCCTAACCCTGATCTGCCTTTTGTCTTGGAGGTGGATGCCTCGGAGATTGGCATTGGAGCAGTACTCTCTCAAATTGATAAACTGGATGGTCTCCTGCATCCGTGTGCCTTCTTTTCCAGGAAATTCTCCTCGGCTGAATGTAATTATGATGTTGGTAATCGGGAGCTCCTTGCTATCAAGTCTTCACTTGAGGAATGGAGGCACTGGTTGGAGGGAGCTAAGTTCCAGGTTACCATATTTACTGATCACAAGAATCTGGCGTACCTCCAATCAGCCAAGAGAGTTAATGCCAGACAAGCCAGGTGGACATTGTTTTTTGCCCGTTTTAACTTCATCATTACCTAAAGGCAATTTTCTAAGAATATCATGGCCGATACACTCTCAAGAAGTTTTTCTGCTGTTCAAGATCCTCATTTACAGCAGGAACCTATTATTTCAGCTTCATGTATCATTGCCGGGTTCACACAAAACCTTTTAGATCAATTCCTTCTGGCACAGTCTTCAGCGCCCAAGTCCATTCCGGAAGGTAGGCTTTTTATTCCGTTGGAAATACATACGAATTTTTTTTCGAGTTTCACCATTGCAGGTCACCCTGGGGTGGATAAGACTTTCTCTTTGCTGTCCAGGGCCATCTGGTGGCCTACCATGAAGAAAGACATTAAGGCCTTTGTGTTGGCCTGTGACGTATGTGCCAGAAATAAATCCCCTCGCAGTTATCCCACTGGTTAGTTGGTTCCTTTGCCTTTTCCATTGAGGCCATGGTCACATACCTCCATGGATTTTATTACTGATTTGCCACAGTCTTTGGGCCACGATACTCAGGGCTGTCTTAACAGCAGTGTGGGCCCCTGGGCAAAGCAATGCACTGGGGCCCTTACCCATTCTCCCCTCCTAGGGGTGGGGGGTGATATCAGTGTGAAGATACGAGGTTCCTCAATCACTCAGACACTGAGCAGATCAAACCAAAATATGGTTTATTTTTTCACAGCACACACAAGTAGATAAAGACAGGAACAAGAGGCAAAATGTAGCATAGAAACATCCAGGTAGCAGTTCAAGTCCTTTTAGCATCGCAGTTCCAAATTACAAAACTATCACTCTCCACACAGCAGTGATAGCAGAAACCTGTATAAGTCCACACAATAGCGTAGTAGGATGCCCACCCCGGGCAAACGACGTGTTCCACAAGATCCAGTGGCAGAGTATGACCCCTTAGCCAGTATTGCGACTAACATAAAAAACTGGCACGTGTACCAGTCATTTTAAAACCTTCTAAATTCCCACGGCGCTTGAACTATCAGTGGGTTTGCACTCGGTCCAGATTGGTGGATTCAAGAGTCAGGTATATACCCCCAGGTAATCTACAGCTGTCCATCTGCTGCTGCCCCCCTGCTGGGTCTGGTTCCACAGAGTCTACTAGAGTCCAGAGATGCACAAAGAAGTGCAAATAAGGAGGAACAATCACAAGGTAATTTGGTTATGTCCTGATTACCCCCTGTGGACATAACCTTCCTGTAAATAGCAGGGGAATTGGATCACTCCCTGTGGACATTTCCTGTGTGACCATATTTGGGCAACAGCATCTGATCTACAGTCTAATACTATGGTTCTGGAAATACACACAGATATGGGGAATAGAGACATATACGGAGAACAACAGGGTACAGACAGACTAAATAGTACATTAATCACTACACATAATAAAATATAATAATTACAGTCTTACTGTGAGTCTGATAACCTCACATTCCTTCCCCTACTATTTTAGTCCCTATACCCAGTTGTTCAGGAACCGATAACAACCTGGAGCAGTGGGATGCAGAGCAGAGAATCTGAGGTTTGGATGTACCACTTGAGTCCCACAGAGTGACATCATACCAAACCCATCTTGTAAGAGGCAGCTGGTTTGCAGAACCAGCTAGGGCAATATTACAATCTAAGTTATACATTGTAACTAACAAGGGATTTAGCACTTCCTCTTCTTCAGATGCTGGGTACCCCCCCCCCCCCCTCTGCAACATTGTAAACTTTTACACTGGGCACACCTATAGGGTGTACTAATACTTTTGCCTCTGGTACAATGGGGCAGGGAGCATTTTCCACCTCCCCCTCTTGCACAAGGAACAGCTGCCAAACAGCAGGCCAATATCGGGGCTCTGGCCCTGGCACTTCCGCCACTCTGTCACATCCTTCCTCCCTCAAATCCAAACTAGGGGCATGGCAAATTTCAGTACAGCATTTGGTCTCAATGCCCAGGGCTGAGTAGGGACCCTCCATCAGGAACAATGCAGTGGGTGGCTGCAGGACAGGCTGTGCCAGCACTGTCCCCTCAAAAGCCAGTCTCTCACCTGCAGCTACTTCTGCGCACACCTCCTCCTCCTGGATAACCTCCTTCCCCAGCTGAATGTGCTGGGCAGCCTGAAACAAGACGTCATCTGTGACTGGTATGCTTGTGGCCTGGGTGTTGGCGAATACTCCTCTAACCACGGTGATCTCCTCTTGGACGCAGTCCTCATAGATCCCCTGGCAGCACGTTAATAATTCTCCATCTTCCACCTCAGCAAAAGGGAAGCTGTAGTGCAGCTCCTCCTGGGGTGCCTGGCTAACGGGCCCCACTTCCTTCACTTTAGGGATAACCTCCCCCAGTATTGAACACTGACCAGCTTCTTCCCTAGGCTGTGGGAGAAGCTGTTGCAGGCGGTGCCTTTCATCATCCACCCTGCGACACTGGTCTCGCCATGCTGGGGTGTCAAGGAGCCTGTGATCAGTCGCCTCTTCCTCTGCCACAATAAAGCACTCCTCCAGACACTCCAATTGTTCCCACACACTCAGCTGTGCACCGTAATTGAGGATCCATGCCCGATAATCAGTAAATGCTTTTGTAGGATCCCCCTGATCTTGAAGGATCTGCTGGAGGATTTCCCGGCGAGTGCAGGATTGGACGGGTATACCTCGCAGCTGACATTCTGCTATCAACTCCTCCATATTCATTTCTTCAAGGGCAGTTAGGGGCCCCCCTGACAACGACCCTTCTCTTGTGGTAACAAATAATTCTGTGGCAGACCCCTCGGATGTCTGCCCAGATTGCAGTAGCCCCCTTTTAGACCTTTCCTCTGGTTCTATCTGGGGCATCAATTTATTCTGGACTTCTCCTTCAGCCTCAGAATATTGTCCTCTTTGTAGCATCTGGGTAACTGTAGCAATCACTTCTTCTGTAAATTCTACAAACTCTGGCTCCCCCAGCAGATTCCACGAGGTGGCCTCACCTTTACAGTGCATGAATGCATCCCCCAGGTAACACAACTTGTCCTGTATGCTGGATACTCTCCACCCGCTGATCATCTGCTGAGCTTCTTCCCAGTACTCCCAGATATACTGCATTTTTCTGACAATAAATAACAGATCCGGCTTCCCAGCCTGCCGATACACTGAAGAACCTCCATCCCTGAGCTCCTCTGCTCCAGGGGTCTTGAGGCATCGATTTTCTTTCCTTGGAAACATTTTCCCTTTCACAGGAATGACACCTGCTCACTTGCTGAACTTCACCTTACTGCATTTTCCGTTTCCTTACATATGGTCTGATCCTCTGTTCTCTGTGCTTTCTGTGCTCGATGGTTGGTGTCTGAATGATCCCACTGTCGCTGCCGCCAAATGGTGAGATAAACCCTTCTACCATCGCTAAAGAATAATGGGGAATGGTGTACTTCCCTTAATCAAATGTCAGAAGAACTTCTGTAACGGATCACCACATTCTTGGATCCTCATTCCATTTTCAGAAACAATACCACATGCAAGATAATTGTATACAATATCATCGCATAAAATGTATTTAATGAGAATCAACAGGATAAAAACATCAAAATAGATAAAAACATCAAAGCAAATATAGAATGGCACACAAATAAAGTGACTATGTGCAGCAGCTTTGAAAAGGGTAATTACCAGATGGTATTGAACTGTGTTGCAAATACAGTTCAAACAGGCATGGGTAAAGCTTATAAGGGTCCCGGGTCTCATACAGCTACCAGGTCTGCGGGTAAGTGCCCTCCAAGGTCCGCACACGGTCGCCTCTCACCGACGCGTTTCAGATCCGCCTGGATCCTTTTTCAAGGTGTGATTTGGTGCCTCCTTAGTCCAATATTTAAAGTACATGTCCACCAATCATAGACGCAGCGGTTTCCCGTGGCAGAGACCGGGTACAGGACTTCCGGGTCCGCGGGTCGCCGCTACGTCACTTCCGGGTATTCCGCTCGCGTCACTTCCAGCTTCACGGACGTGAGTAGGAGTATTGGGTGTAATTGAAGCCACTTCCGGGTGTACCTGTTCATCGTCAGTCCAAACCTTTTAGTTCTTGAAGGTACTGGAGTCCGATCACGTGACTCCAGTGATGCGGCCAGATTCCCCGGTGTGTGAGGATATACCTTCTCGGTGCCACCAGAAATCAAGTCCATAGTAAAGTCCATACGGAAAATGGCACATAATAGTAAAGAAAAAGAACAATGGGAATAATAAATATATGTATATAAACAGCATAAAAACTTCATAAAAACCACTTTAATTCAAAATCCGCGTTTATACCATTGGGTTTAAGAGTGTTAAAATCATAGATCATTTGCATCTCAGCTTTTGCAAGCTGAGTGCTGAGATCACCTCTACGTGCATTCCCTTCTATGTATTTAATGCCCATAAATAATTTTATGTGATTAATAGAGCAAGCATGGTGGGTTTTAAAGTGCTGGGACAGGGAGTGGGTTTCCACCCCTTTCTGAATATTTCTGATATGTTCTCCCATGCGCACTTTGAGAGGACGTGATGTCCTGCCAATATAGTATAAATTACAAGTACACCCAATGGTAGAAACGATATTTTTTACATTGCATGTTATGAACTCTTGGATTTTGTGCTCTCTTCCATTAATGGTTATGGTTTCCTTCTTTTTATCTCCCTTTATATTTATGCAGGCTTTGCACGACCCGCATCTATGGAGGCCCCTCGTTCTGATGCCCCTCCTCAAGTTATTAGCGGGGTGCAGGCTCCGAGTTAATCTATCTCCTAAATTAGGGGCCTTCCTGTATATAAAAGCTGGGTTCTTAGGTAACTCTTTGCCTACAATTGGATCCTTTCTTAACAGATGCCAATGTTTTTTTATAGCACCCTCTATTTTCTTATGTTGGGCATTGAAATTTGTAATAAAGGCACACTTTTTTCTTTCGTTACCAGTTAGCGGTTCCGTTTTTTTTGTCTTTCAATAAATTGGACCGTTGTATTTGGTCAACCTTTTGTAGGTCCTCTCCAACGGTTGTTCTATTGTAACCACTGTCTATAAACTTCTCCGCCAGATGCTTGGCTTGATCTCTATAAACCTCCTGGTTTGTGCAATTTCTTTTTAAACATTTAAATTGGCCCTGTGGGATGCAGTTAAGCCAATTTCTGTGGTTGCAACTGTCTAGATGAATGTAACTCAAGGAGTCAATTAAAAAGAAATCCAAGAGTTCATAACATGCAATGTAAAAAATATCGTTTCTACCATTGGGTGTACTTGTAATTTATACTATATTGGCAGGACATCACGTCCTCTCAAAGTGCGCATGGGAGAACATATCAGAAATATTCAGAAAGGGGTGGAAACCCACTCCCTGTCCCAGCACTTTAAAACCCACCATGCTTGCTCTATTAATCACATAAAATTATTTATGGGCATTAAATACATAGGAGGGAATGCACGTAGAGGTGATCTCAGCACTCAGCTTGCAAAAGCTGAGATGCAAATGATCTATGATTTTAACACTCTTAAACCCAATGGTATAAACGCGGATTTTGAATTAAAGTGGTTTTTATGAAGTTTTTATGCTGTTTATATACATATATTTATTATTCCCATTGTTCTTTTTCTTTACTATTATGTGCCATTTTCCGTATGGACTTTACTATGGACTTGATTTCTGGTGGCACTGAGAAGGTATATCCTCACACACCGGGGAATCTGGCCGCATCACTGGAGTCACGTGATCGGACTCCCATAGACTGGCAAAGTACCTTTAAGAACTAAAAGGTTTGGACTGACGATGAACAGGTACACCCGGAAGTGGCTTCAATTACACCCAATACTCCTACTCACGTCCATGAAACTGGAAGTGACGTAGCGGCGACCCGCGGACCCGGAAGTCCTGTACCCAGTCTCTGCCACGGGAAACCGCTGCGTCTATGATTGGTGGACATGTACTTTAAATATTGGACTAAGGAGGCACCAAATTACACCTTGAAAAAGGGTCCAGGGGGATCTGAAACGCGTCGGTGAGAGGCGACCGTGTGCGGACCTTGGAGGGCACTTACCCGCAGACCTGGTAGCTGCATGAGACCCGGGACCCTTATAAGCTTTACCCATGCCTGTTTGAACTGTATTTGCAACACAGTTCAATACCATCTGGTAATTACCCTTTTCAAAGCTGCTGCACATAGTCACTTTATTTGTGTGCCATTCTATATTTGCTTTGATGTTTTTATCTATTTTGATGTTTTTATCCTGTTGATTCTCATTAAATACATTTTATGCGATGATATTGTATACAATTATCTTGCATGTGGTATTGTTTCTGAAAATGGAATGAGGATCCAAGAATGTGGTGATCCGTTACAGAAGTTCTTCTGACATTTGATTAAGGGAAGTACACCATTCCCCATTATTCTCTAGCGCTGGTAGAAGGGTTTATCTCACCTTTTTTTGCACACACATTGTCTTTTGGGATAGTGAAGAAAATCCCTATTTGATATATACCCTTTCTGGCTGCTCACTGGTTGCGCACTGTGGCAAATACTATACACTGTGTTAGTTCTGGAATGATGTACAGGTTTATATTAGGGATGTGCAGGCTCGGATTGCCCAGATGTGGAAAGAATGCACGGTACAGTATGTGGGATTGTATGATAGTAACACAGTTCTGGAATGATGTACAGGTTTATATAAAGAATACACTTTAGACCGCATTTCAGATAACAAAAGAGTAAGTCTTTTGGAACATTCATGTAGGAGAACATCCTCTCTAAATGTAGTCCACCTGTAAAAAGAATGTTAAAAGAAAACACACACACAGAGAAGTATAACTTTATTACATACACACACACCTCACTTTTACACCAATATACTTACCGATCCAGGATCCAGCGCTGGTCTCCCTTCTGCAGAGCCGGCTACCCCCGCACTGACAGCGGGGACAACCGGCTTTCTCCGATGGAACTAACAGCTTCTGTCGCGCTGTCCCAGCGCAACAGAGGCTGAGAGTGTCTTCGGCTTATGTGTCTCCATGGAGACGCATAGCTCAGCCAATCAGGGCTGAGCTATGCGTCTCCATGGAGACGCATCGCCCAATCACGCTCTCAGCCTCTGTTGCGCTGGGACAGCGCGACAGAAGCTGTTAGTTCCATCGGAGAAAGCCGGTTGTCCCCGCTGTCAGTGCGGGGGTAGCCGGCTCTGCAGAAGGGAGACCAGCGCTGGATCCTGGATCGGTAAGTATATTGGTGTAAAAGTGAGGTGTGTGTATGTAATAAAGTTATACTTCTCTGTGTGTGTGTTTTCTTTTAACATTCTTTTTACAGGTGGACTACAAGTCCCAGCAGGCCCATTAATGCCCCACATGCTGGGACTTGCGGTTCTCCAAGTCCCAGCCTGCGGGGGAGGTCTGCTGGTTCTTGTAGTTCTCCTGTATAAAGCAATGTTAGGATTTTAAGATTTAACCCCATCAGGCCGGCGTCCACTGGCCAGGGACGCCGGTGACAGCCCCGGGCTTCAGCCCTGGACGGGTGAAGCCTGGGGGGGACCCCTTTATTGGGGGGGGTCCCCACTCCTCCAGGTACCCCGTCCAAGGCTGACCAGCCACGGTGCTCATGGTACGGCCGGGGGACCTTATCTAAAAAGTGTCCCCTGGCTGTGGCATGACACTGTGGGCTGTTGGAGCCCGGTGCTGGTTTCAAAATAGGGGGGACCCCCAGATTTTTTGTCCCCTGTATTTTTGGAACCAGGACCGGTCCAAGAGTCCGCGGCTTTCAGAAATACGGGGGACCACTACGCTTTTTGTCCCCCGTATTTTTGGCACCAGGTCCGGCTCAATGAACCCGGGGCTGGTTATGCTAAGGAGGGGGGACCTCACGCAATTTTTTTTTTTTTTTTTTTTACAAACACAAAATCGCACATAACCTCAATTCGCACATCTTCATGCCGAAAATTCGCACATTATCGCACTAAATCGCACTTTTCTTGCCGGAACACGCACCTCATTAAATATGCGAATCCGCTGCAAAAATGCGATTTTAAAAAAAGTGCGATTATGGGCGAAAAACTGACGTGCGAAAAACTCTCATTCCATTAAATGTCACCCAAGGTTTCCCTATAGCCAAATCTTAAGCAGCTCTATAAAAGATGCACCGAGAAAAAACCTCAGTTCAACAAGATGGAATGGGACATAAATTATGAACAACGGTAAAGACCCCCCCCCCCCTTAAATTAGGTATACAAAGCTACCCCCTGAAAATAAAAATATAGAATATAGTGCCTTCCAATAACTGCCAATGTAAGAAGATATCAATAGGCTATAGACTGTCAACTTGATATATATATATATATATATATATATATATATATATATATATATATATATATAAACACGGAACAGAGTGGCACTCCAAAGACTTCCAAATAAGCGAATTTAATAGCAATAGTAATGTGCTATTAAATTCGCTTATTTGGAAGTCTTTGGAGTGCCACTCTGTTCCGTGTTTGTATCTACCCCCTGATTGGAGGCACCCAAGCAAGTAGATCCTATAGGTGGTTGTGCCGGACCCTGCTGGTTTTTTGTATGTATAATATATATAATATATTTTTCTTTCTTTTGAAATTAATGTCTGTACATTTCATATGAATATGTATTGTCAAATTGTTGTAAGAGATGTATTATGTTTAAGTATAAAAAAAATCCTTTTTTTTGCTAACCCTAGAATGTCTGTGTGCGCGTGTACATGTGGTAGGGAATATAGATTGTAAGCTCCACTGGGACAGGGACTGATGTGACTGGATGTTCTATGTACAGTGCAGCGGAATATGTGTGTGCTATTTAAGAAACGGTTAGTAAATAAAAATAATGTTGTATAAAGTAACTCACATTTCCCTCAGTAAGGAATTTTCGGAACATCTTCTTCCTCTTTCCACCAGCGGAACCAGGACAGCATGGGGGCTGCACGATGTTCCTCATGGGAATCCCAACTCCGCCTTCTTGGTCCGGACACCTAGTATTACTCATTCTGTTCCTCGTGGTATAGTAGATTATGGGCACCTGGTCCTATGGAGCTTCTCATGCTGGGGAGAAAACACAAGGCACATAGAAATAAGAAGACTGATCATATGTCACATTCCCATCATCCCTGCCCTGTGCATTATGCTGAAACAAACGTCTTCCTACAGACGGAGGCAGGTTTATCTATCCTGCCAGCATGCCAGACAGATACAGTATGGGTGTCTCCATTCCTGGCAAAGGGACGGGCAAGCATGTGAGACGCTAGTGCATCCCTGTCTCGGAGAAACACGCACCAAAAGCTCTAGAACGCTGGCTGGAGAGAAAACCTGGCTCCATCTATAGGAAAATTGGACTTTAATGTATATTTGTAATTTTTAGAATAGTGGTTCCCAAACTTTTTGCCCTAGAGTATCAGAACTTTCTAAACAGCGGAATAGCACAAATGTATATATTAGCTTAAATTTACTTTATTGTTTCCATTCCAGACTGTTACACAATTAGTCAGTAGGCTCTGTATCATACTACGCTCTGGGACAGTACTGCTTCCATACCAGACTGTTACACAGTTAGTCAGTAGTCTCTGTATCATACTACGTTCTGGGGCAGTACTGCTTCCATACCAGACTGTTACACAGTTAGTCAGTAGTCTCTGTATCATACTACGCTCTGGGGCAGTACTGCTTCCATACCAGACTGTTACACAGTTAGTCAGTAGTCTCTGTATCATACTACGCTCTGGGACAGTACTGCTTCCATACCAGACTGTTACACAGTTAGTCAGTAGTCTCTGTATCATACTACGTTCTGAGGCAGTACTGCTTCCATACCAGACTGTTACACAGTTAGTCAGTAGTCTCTGTATCATACTACGCTCTGGGGCAGTACTGCTTCCATACCAGACTGTTACACAGTTAGTCAGTAGTCTCTGTATCATACTACGCTCTGGGGCAGTACTGCTTCCATACCAGACTGTTACACAGTCAGTAGGCTCTGTATAATACTACGCTCTGGGGCAGTACTGCTTCCATACCAGACTGTTACACAGTTAGTCAGTAGTCTCTGTATCATACTACGCTCTGGGGCAGTACTGCTTCCATACCAGACTGTTACACAGTTAGTCAGTAGTCTCTGTATCATACTACGCTCTGGGGCAGTACTGCTTCCATACCAGACTGTTACACAGTTAGTCAGTAGTCTCTGTATCATACTACGCTCTGGGGCAGTACTGCTTCCATACCAGACTGTTACACAGTTAGTCAGTAGTCTCTGTATCATACTACGCTCTGGGGCAGTACTGCTTCCATACCAGACTGTTACACAGTCAGTAGGCTCTGTATAATACTACGGTCTGGGACAGTACTGCTTCCATACCAGACTGTTACACAGTTAGTCAGTAAGCTCTGTATCATACTACACTCTGGGACAGTACTGCTTCCATACCAGACTGTTACACAGTTAGTCAGTAGGCTCTGTATCATACTACGCTCTGGGACAGTGATACTTCCATACCAGACTGTTACACAGTCAGTAGGCTCTGTATAATACTACGGTCTGGGACAGTACTGCTTCCATACCAGACTGTTACACAGTTAGTCAGTAGGCTCTGTATCATACTACGCTCTGGGACAGTGATACTTCCATACCAGACTGTTACACAGTCAGTAGGCTCTGTATAATACTACGGTCTGGGACAGTACTGCTTCCATACCAGACTGTTACACAGTTAGTCAGTAAGCTCTGTATCATACTACACTCTGGGACAGTACTGCTTCCATACCAGACTGCTACACAGTTAGTCAGTAGGCTCTGTATCATACTACGCTCTGGGACAGTACTGCTTCCATACCAGACTGTTACACAGTTAGTCAGTAGGCTCTGTATCATACTACGCTCTGGGACAGTACTGCTTCCATACCAGACTGTTACACAGTTAGTCAGTAAGCTCTGTATCATACTACACTCTGGGACAGTACTGCTTCCATACCAGACTGCTACACAGTTAGTCAGTAGGCTCTGTATCATACTACGCTCTGGGACAGTACTGCTTCCATACCAGACTGTTACACAGTTAGTCAGTAGGCTCTGTATCATACTACGGTCTGGGACAGTACTGCTTCCATACCAGACTGTTACAAGGTTAGTCAGTAGGCTCTGTATCATACTACGCTCTGGGACAGTACTGCTTCCATACCAGACTGTTACACAGTTAGTCAGTAGGCTCTGTATCATACTACGCTCTGGGACAGTACTGCTTCCATACCAGACTGTTACACAGTTAGTCAGTAGGCTCTGTATCATACTACGCTCTGGGACAGTACTGCTTCCATACCAGACTGTTACACAATTAGTCAGTAGGCTATGTATCATACTACGCTCTGGGACAGTACTGCTTCCATACCACACTGTTACACAGTTAGGCAGTAGGCTTTGTATCGTACTACGGTCTGGGACAGTACTGCTTCCATACCAGACTGTTACACAGTTAGTCAGTAGGCTCTGTATCGTAATACACTCTGGGACAGTACTGCTTCCATACCAGACTGTTACACAGTTAGTCAGTGGGCTCTGTATCATACTACGCTCTGGGACAGTACTGCTTCCATACCAGACTGTTACACAGTTAGTCAGTAGGCTCTGTATCATACTACGCTCTGGGACAGTACTGCTTCCATACCAGACTGTTACACAGTTAGTCAGTAGGCTCTGTATCATACTACGCTCTGGGACAGTACTGCTTCCATACCAGACTGTTACACAGTTAGTCAGTAGGCTCTGTATCATACTACGCTCTGGGACAGTACTGCTTCCATACCAGACTGTTACACAGTTAGTCAGTAGGCTCTGTATCATACTACGCTCTGGGACAGTACTGCTTCCATACCAGACTGTTACACAGTTAGTCAGTAGGCTCTGTATAATACTACGCTCTGGGACAGTACTGCTTCCATTCCAGACTGTTACACAGTTAGTCAGTAGGCTCTGTATCATACTGCGCTCTGGGACAGTACTGCTTCCATACCAGACTGTTACACAGTTAGTCAGTAGACTTTGTATCATACTACGATCCGGGACAGTACTGCTTCCATACCAGACTGTTACAGTTAGTCAGTAGGCTCTGTATCATACTACGCTCTGGGACAGTACTGCTTCCATACCAGACTGTTACACAGTTAGTCAGTAGGCTCTGTATAATACTACGGTCTGGGACAGTACTGCTTCCATACCAGACTGTTACACAGTTAGGCAGTAGGATTTGTATCGTACAGTAGGAGCAAGTTTCATCTTTGCTCCTTTGGGCGTGGCTAGCCATGGCTAGCCATGGCTATTCTATTGTTCTCAGCTGCAATACAATACGTATTGCAGCTGAGAACAATAGAATAGCCATGGCTGGCCATGGCTAGCCATGGCCAAAGGAGCAAAGATGAAACTTGCTCCTACTGTACTACGGTCTGGGACAGTACTGCTTCCATACCAGACTGTTACACAGTTAGTCAGTAGGCTCTGTATCACACTGCGCTCTGGGACAGTACTGCTTCCATACCAGACTGTTACACAGTTAGGCAGTAGGATTTGTATCGTACTACGGTCTGGGACAGTACTGCTTCCGTACCAGACTGTTAAACAGTTAGTCAGTAGGCTCTGTATCATACTACGCTCTGGGACAGTACTGCTTCCATACCAGACTGTTACACAGTTAGTCAGTAGGCTTTGTATCGTACTACGGTCTGGGACAGTACTGCTTCCATACCAGACTGTTACACAGTTAGTCAGTAGGCTTTGTATCGTACTACGGTCTGGGACAGTACTGCTTCCATACCAGACTGTTACACAGTTAGTCAGTAGACTCTGTATAATACTACGGTCTGGGACAGTACTGCTTCCATACCAGACTGTTACACAGTTAGTCAGTAGGCTCTGTATCATACTGCGCTCTGGGACAGTACTGCTTCCATACCAGACTGTTACACAGTTAGTCAGTAGACTTTGTATCATACTACGATCCGGGACAGTACTGCTTCCATACCAGACTGTTACACAGTTAGTCAGTAGGCTCTGTATCATACTGCGCTCTGGGACAGTACTGCTTCCATACCAGACTGTTACACAGTTAGTCAGTAGACTTTGTATCATACTACGATCCGGGACAGTACTGCTTCCATACCAGACTGTTACACAGTTAGTCAGTAGACTTTGTATCATACTACGCTCTGGGACAGTACTGCTTCCATACCAGACTGTTACACAATTAGTCAGTAGTCTCTGTATCATACTACGCTCTGGGACAGTACTGCTTCCATACCAGACTGTTACACAGTAAGACAGTAGGTTCTGTATTATACTACGGTCTGGGACAGTACTACTTCCATACCAGACTGTTACACAGTTAGTCAGTAGGCTCTGTATAATACTACGGTCTGGGACAGTACTACTTCCATACCAGACTGTTACACAGTTAGTCAGTAGGCTCTGTATCATACTACGCTCTGGGACAGTACTGCTTCCATACCACACTGTTACACAGTTAGGCAGTAGGCTTTGTATCGTACTACGGTCTGGGACAGTACTGCTTCCATACCAGACTGTTACACAGTTAGTCAGTAGGCTCTGTATCGTAATACACTCTGGGACAGTACTGCTTCCATACCAGACTGTTACACAGTTAGTCAGTGGGCTCTGTATCATACTACGCTCTGGGACAGTACTGCTTCCATACCAGACTGTTACACAGTTAGTCAGTAGGCTCTGTATCATACTACGCTCTGGGACAGTACTGCTTCCATACCAGACTGTTACACAGTTAGTCAGTAGGCTCTGTATCATACTACGCTCTGGGACAGTACTGCTTCCATACCAGACTGTTACACAGTTAGTCAGTAGGCTCTGTATCATACTACGCTCTGGGACAGTACTGCTTCCATACCAGACTGTTACACAGTTAGTCAGTAGGCTCTGTATCATACTACGCTCTGGGACAGTACTGCTTCCATACCAGACTGTTACACAGTTAGTCAGTAGGCTCTGTATAATACTACGCTCTGGGACAGTACTGCTTCCATTCCAGACTGTTACACAGTTAGTCAGTAGGCTCTGTATCATACTACGTTCTGGGACAGTACTGCTTCCATACCAGACTGTTACAAGGTTAGTCAGTAGGCCCTGTATCATACTACGCTCTGGGAGAGTACTGCTTCCATACCAGACTGTTACAAGGTTAGTCAGTAGGCCCTGTATCATACTACGCTCTGGGACAGTACTGCTTCCATACCAGACTGTTACACAGTTAGTCAGTAGTCTCTGTATCATACTACGCTCTGGGACAGTACTGCTTCCATACCTGACTGTTACACAGTTAGTCAGTAGTCTCTGTATCATACTACGCTCTGGGACAGTACTGCTTCCATACCAGACTGTTACACAGTTAGTCAGTAGGCTCTGTATAATACTACGGTCTGGGACAGTACTGCTTCCATACCAGACTGTTACACAGTTAGGCAGTAGGATTTGTATCGTACAGTAGGAGCAAGTTTCATCTTTGCTCCTTTGGGCGTGGCTAGCCATGGCTAGCCATGGCTATTCTATTGTTCTCAGCTGCAATACAATACGTATTGCAGCTGAGAACAATAGAATAGCCATGGCTGGCCATGGCTAGCCATGGCCAAAGGAGCAAAGATGAAACTTGCTCCTACTGTACTACGGTCTGGGACAGTACTGCTTCCATACCAGACTGTTACACAGTTAGTCAGTAGGCTCTGTATCACACTGCGCTCTGGGACAGTACTGCTTCCATACCAGACTGTTACACAGTTAGGCAGTAGGATTTGTATCGTACTACGGTCTGGGACAGTACTGCTTCCGTACCAGACTGTTAAACAGTTAGTCAGTAGGCTCTGTATCATACTACGCTCTGGGACAGTACTGCTTCCATACCAGACTGTTACACAGTTAGTCAGTAGGCTTTGTATCGTACTACGGTCTGGGACAGTACTGCTTCCATACCAGACTGTTACACAGTTAGTCAGTAGGCTTTGTATCGTACTACGGTCTGGGACAGTACTGCTTCCATACCAGACTGTTACACAGTTAGTCAGTAGGCTCTGTATAATACTACAGTCTGGGACAGTACTGCTTCCATACCAGACTGTTACACAGTTAGTCAGTAGGCTCTGTATCATACTGCGCTCTGGGACAGTACTGCTTCCATACCAGACTGTTACACAGTTAGTCAGTAGACTTTGTATCATACTACGATCCGGGACAGTACTGCTTCCATACCAGACTGTTACACAGTTAGTCAGTAGGCTCTGTATCATACTGCGCTCTGGGACAGTACTGCTTCCATACCAGACTGTTACACAGTTAGTCAGTAGACTTTGTATCATACTACGATCCGGGACAGTACTGCTTCCATACCAGACTGTTACACAGTTAGTCAGTAGACTTTGTATCATACTACGCTCTGGGACAGTACTGCTTCCATACCAGACTGTTACACAATTAGTCAGTAGTCTCTGTATCATACTACGCTCTGGGACAGTACTGCTTCCATACCAGACTGTTACACAGTAAGACAGTAGGTTCTGTATTATACTACGGTCTGGGACAGTACTACTTCCATACCAGACTGTTACACAGTTAGTCAGTAGGCTCTGTATAATACTACGGTCTGGAACAGTACTACTTCCATACCAGACTGTTACACAGTTAGTCAGTAGGCTCTGTATCATACTGCGCTCTGGGACAGTACTGCTTCCATACCAGACTGTTACAAGGTTAGTCCGTAGGCTCTGTATCACACTGCGCTCTGGGACAGTACTGCTTCCATACCAGACTGTTACACAATTAGTCAGTAGGCTCTGTATCATACTACGCTCTGGGACAGTACTGCTTCCATACCAGACAGTTACACAGTTAGTCAGTAGGCTCTGTATCACACTGCGCTCTGGGACAGTACTGCTTCCATACCAGACTGTTACACAGTTAGGCAGTAGGATTTGTATCGTACTACGGTCTGGGACAGTACTGCTTCCGTACCAGACTGTTACACAGTTAGTCAGTAGGCTCTGTATCATACTACGCTCTGGGACAGTACTGCTTCCATACCAGACTGTTACACAGTTAGTCAGTAGGCTTTGTATCGTACTACGGTCTGGGACAGTACTGCTTCCATACCAGACTGTTACACAGTTAGTCAGTAGGCTCTGTATAATACTACGGTCTTGGACAGTACTGCTTCCATACCAGACTGTTACACAGTTAGTCAGTAGGCTCTGTATCATACTGCGCTCTGGGACAGTACTGCTTCCATACCAGACTGTTACACAGTTAGTCAGTAGACTTTGTATCATACTACGATCCGGGACAGTACTGCTTCCATACCAGACTGTTACAGTTAGTCAGTAGGCTCTGTATCATACTGCGCTCTGGGACAGTACTGCTTCCATACCAGACTGTTACACAGTTAGTCAGTAGACTTTGTATCATACTACGATCCGGGACAGTACTGCTTCCATACCAGACTGTTACACAGTTAGTCAGTAGACTTTGTATCATACTACGCTCTGGGACAGTACTGCTTCCATACCAGACTGTTACACAATTAGTCAGTAGTCTCTGTATCATACTACGCTCTGGGACAGTACTGCTTCCATACCAGACTGTTACACAGTAAGACAGTAGGTTCTGTATTATACTACGGTCTGGGACAGTACTACTTCCATACCAGACTGTTACACAGTTAGTCAGTAGGCTCTGTATAATACTACGGTCTGGGACAGTACTACTTCCATACCAGACTGTTACACAGTTAGTCAGTAGGCTCTGTATCATACTGCGCTCTGGGACAGTACTGCTTCCATACCAGACTGTTACAAGGTTAGTCCGTAGGCTCTGTATCATACTACACTCTGGGAGAGTACTGCTTCCATACCAGACTGTTACACAGTTAGTCAGTAGGCTCTGTATAATACTACGGTCTTGGACAGTACTGCTTCCATACCAGACTGTTACACAGTTAGTCAGTAGGCTCTGTATCATACTGCGCTCTGGGACAGTACTGCTTCCATACCAGACTGTTACACAGTTAGTCAGTAGACTTTGTATCATACTACACTCTGGGACAGTACTGCTTCCATACCAGACTGTTACACAGTTAGTCAGTAGACTTTGTATCATACTACGCTCTGGGACAGTACTGCTTCCATACCAGACTGTTACACAATTAGTCAGTAGTCTCTGTATCATACTACGCTCTGGGACAGTACTGCTTCCATACCAGACTGTTACACAGTAAGTCAGTAGGTTCTGTATTATACTACGGTCTGGGACAGTACTACTTCCATACCAGACTGTTACACAGTTAGTCAGTAGGCTCTGTATAATACTACGGTCTGGGACAGTACTACTTCCATACCAGACTGTTACACAGTTAGTCAGTAGGCTCTGTATCATACTGCGCTCTGGGACAGTACTGCTTCCATACCAGACTGTTACAAGGTTAGTCAGTAGGCTCTGTATCATACTACGCTCTGGGAGAGTACTGCTTCCATACCAGACTGTTACACAGTTAGTCAGTAGGCTCTGTATCATGATATATACTTTGGGACAGTACTGCTTCCATACCAGACTGTTACACAGATAGTCAGTAGGCTCTGTATCATACTACAAACTGGGACAGTACTGCTTCCATACCAGACTGTTACACAGTTAGTCAGTAGGCTCTGTATAATACTACGGTCTGGGACAGTACTGCTTCCATACCAGACTGTTACACAGTTAGTCAGTAGGCTCTGTATCATACTACGCTCTGGGACAGTACTGCTTCCATACCAGACTGTTAGAAGGTTAGTCAGTAGGGGGGCGTGGCTTCACGCGGCATGGAGTAGGAGCAGAAAGCTGAGCTCTCCGTCCCAAAAATCCTGCAAGCAGATCCTGACTGCACAAATACAAAAAAAAGAACCACCAGCACCAGTGGGAATACTCGCTGACCTGCGGGGGACCAGAGTGGCGGGTACCTGAACGCCTGCACGGCACATCCAGCCTGTAACGCCGGGGGAGCCTGAACGGGAGACCGCCGGCGCCATTTTGGGACACACGAGGAGGACGCCGACCTCCAAGCAGAGGAGAGGGGAAGCCGCACTGAACGCCAGAGAGGAGGCTGGTGAAGAGGGGACGAGCTCCGAACACCCCCGCTGCCCCGGCAGACTGTCTGGCCGGATCGGAGTTGCGCTGAGGCCTGTGACGCGGGCTGTGGGCGCCATCTTCCCCCAGCCTGCCCGGCGCCATAGACGGACCAGCGTGAGAGACGCAGAGGAAGCAGGGACGAGCGAGCAGGTCAGCGGTGAGTTAGAGAGACCAGTGTTACTCCCGCGGCCTGCCGCCCCCTCCCCCTCCACCCCCGGCCGGAGGACGCCGCAATACAGCGCGGGGCACGGGCATCCCTGTACTATCCAGCGGTAACGCTGCCCCAGCAAACCTCTCCCAAAACACCCTGACCTCCAGGAGGTGCTTCCCTAACCCCCCTCCAAATCCCCTCATACAGTTCTGGCCAAGAGCAGAGGCAAAGTGGGCTCATAAGAACTGTCCTCCTGTATGATCATTTGACTGGGAGGCTCAGACTGCTGGACCAGTCAAAACCCACAGATACACTGCAGAGCAACTCCGGGATTCAATATTGGGCCCTGGTCACATTCGGTGAGCACCTCTGCAACATCCAGCTGGCACATAGGCAGTAATACTCCTTCCCCCTACTGTCTCCCACCCTCAGGGGACCTATACAGGAGACTGGCTCGTGCCCCCCCCTCTGGGCCTCACAAAATAGCCTGTCACTGAAGATACAAAGTGGGACGATGTCGCCTCTAGTTGCTGACCTCCCCATTTACAGTACATAGGGCGGCTGCAAATTCCCTTGAGAGCAGGCAACTACCTGCTGACACACAGCACCCCAACTCGGCTCCCCACCGAACGCAACCTGCAGTTATACATCTGCCATATTGCCGATACAGCCACCCACTATGGGTAAAACTCAGAATACAAATGCAGCGGCCAAACTGGAGCGATATGCCAGGTCAGCTACCCCCAGGGGCCGGTCGCCTGAGCGGGACTCAGACTCCAATGCCTCCTCGTCGCTGGAACTCCCCTCCTCTGACACACATACAGACGATGCCTTGCAGAAGGTGCTGGAGGCAGTTGTCGCATGTGAGACCAGACTAACAGAGAGGATTGGACACGTTCAGTCTGACCTGTCCATTATCCACCAGGACCTACAAAAGGTTAGAGAAAGGGTCGGTGAGGTGGAGACCCGTACCTCCACTCTGGAGGACAAACTGGAACCCCTCAGCACCAAAGTACAGACCATGGCCACTCAGCTATCCGCTGTTCAAGACAAGATACTCGACATGGAGGGGCGCCTGAGGAGATGTAACATACGCCTTGTGGGCTTGCCTGAAAAGGAAGAAGGGCAAAACCCAGAGAAATTTCTGGAAAAAACTACTGCTGGACACTTATGGAGCCAACTCCTTCTCCCCATTCTTTGCTGTGGAGCGTGCCCATCGTGTACCAACCAGACCCCTGCCCCCTGGCGCCCCGCCACGCACCTTCATAGCAAAAATCCTCAACTACAGAGACAGAGACACTATCCTCCGTCTGAACCGTACTCAGGGTCCGCTGACATGGAACGGCAGCAGACTGTCGCTATTTCCTGACTTTGCCGTGGAAGTCCAAAAACACCGGGCAGAGTTCCTTCCGGTGAAGAGGAGACTACGGGAGTTAAACATCACCTACGCCATGTTGTTTCCTTCTCGCCTGAAGGTTATTGTGGATGGAGACACTAAGTTCTTCTCTACTCCTAAAGAAGCAGCTCGCTGGCTGGACTCTAATAGACCTGCACGAAGACCACTGGATGCAGACCCGTAATGTATACAGCAATATCTGCTGAGAATGCCCGCATGTATATTTCTATGCTTTTCTCTTTCTTTTGTTTATATATCTAGAATGTGCCAACTTTTCCATTATGGGCGTGGGAGTCGGGGAGGGAGGGGATGACATGCACTAAACACAAATGCACTATCTTTTGCCGTATCTAATTTGCCTGTATTTTTCCCCGTATTGCTCTAAAGCTATATTATAGCATAAACCTGGGGGCACACAGGCACTAACATGCCTGCCATAATGTAGGGGGGGGCCACGACTATGCTCCTAGGTAAGCAGGGGTGTCCAAAACATGGCCATGTATCCCCTAGATACTACTATGGCGCGAACGGCGGAACTCCGCCACCTCCTGGCCCAGGCGGAACTGATATGTTGGGACCCGCTGACCCGTCCCCCCACGGATCACTACCGCACATCTTAAATCACATATTAACTGCAACCCCACTTGGAGTTTGGTCGTTATATTGGGTGAAGCAGGGGTCCACAACACAACACTAGACAAAACCCACATTAAACTATAAACATGTGCAAAGAAAGGACGGATGGCTTGGTTTGATGCCCATGCACAGAAGCCATTTAATCTTTTGCCTCAAAAAGCTATTAACCACTAGGGTTAAATATTTTTATTTTTTTTTCCTTCTAGTTGTTTTTGTTTTAACTTGTTCTAATTTAGTTTTGGTTCTAGGGAAGAGGTGTACTTAGTTGGGAAAGTATACAGGGAGGGGGATATGGGTTTTTTGAAACGTTTACAGTTAGTTATATGGCTACTAACAGCCACATGTTTTAAAATTGCCGAAAATGTTGTACATGCATATTCCGTGTTTTACCAATACTGTCCTGATATCTCGCCTGCACCCTTGTGGTCCTACACCTTCATACTAATACACATTAGCTGATGGCCTCAAACAAGATTAAGCTTCTCTCGTGGAACGTTAGGGGCTTAAACGATAAAATAAAGAGGAACCTGGTCTTAAGACAACTTAAAACATACGACCCTGACATAGTCTGTCTACAAGAAACCCATTTGGAAGGTGCTAAAATACTGGCCCTTAAAAAGCCCTGGGTGGGATGGTCCTATCACTCCACACATACCTCCGCATCGAGGGGAGTGTCCATACTCATACGAAAAACTATCCCATTCCAGCTGGAACAGGTGCAAATTGATCCATGGGGTAGATCAGTCTTCCTGAAATGTAGAATTCACTCTCTCTCGGTGCTGCTGATGGCAGTTTATATTCCACCCCCATACTCACACGATGTGCTCAAAAAAGCCGCAGAACTAATGGCTGTCTACCCAGATACCCCAGCCATTATCATGGGTGATTTTAATAATGGGTACTTATGTAGTATCTGGGCTGCCGATTTCTAAATCGGGTACATCGCATCGCATCGCATGCGACCATCGGATGCGATGCGATGCGATGCGATGCGATGACCCGATTTTTCCATAGGAATCAATGTTAAAATGGACTGAGTCCATTTTAACATGGAATTCAATAGGGAAAAAGGGGTCCTTTTCATACCCCTACTATCCAAGTGGGCATGGAGTTGGATATAAACCTGTGGCGAGCGTAGCGAGCCACCGAGCCCGAAGCGTGGCGAGCGTAGCGAGCCCCGCGAGGGGACACAGAATACCGTCCCCTCGCGGGGCTCGCTTCGCTCGCCACGCTTCGGGCTCGGTGGCTCGCTGCGCTCGCCACAGGTTTATATCCAACTCCATGCCCACTTGGATAGTAGGGGTATGAAAAGGACCCCTTTTTCCCATTGAATTCCATGTTAAAATGGACTCAGTCCATTTTAACATTGATTCCTATGGAAAAATCGGGTCATCGCATCCGATGGTCGCATGCGATGCGATGCGATGCGATATCGCATCGCATCGCATCTGATTGTATGCCTTAACTTAAGGCATACAATCAAAAAATCGGCAGCCCAGATACTACATAAGTACCTAATAATGTAATGGATTGCGCACTGGACAGACGCACGTCCTCTGGGGACACACATAGAAGGGGCAATGGACAATTCCGTGCTATGGTGGAGGGTATGGGGTTGGATGACGTCTGGAGGCGCAAACACCCAGGCGTGGTCCAATTTTCGTGTTTCTCGGTGACTCATACTGCCTTTTCTAGAATAGACCTGGCCCTGGGTACGCCTGAGATCCTGCCTAGAACTCAGCGGATACATTACGAGACCAGAGGCATATCAGACCACTCCCCACTGTCACTCACGCTGGACGTGGGAGGCTTGAGGGGACAGGTTCACTGGAAACTCAACCCCTTTTGGCTTACTAAACTGGGGGCAGGGCAGGACCTAGAACTCATCTGAAAAGAATTCTTTGATAGTAATATAGGGTCGGCACCGCCCTCTGTGGTGTGGGATGCGTTTAAATCTTTTTTGAGGGGAACCATGATAAAATCCATATCCACCCTTAAGAAATCATATAAACAACAGTAGCTGGCCCTGGAAGCAACCTGCCGCTCACTAGAACTAGCATACTTGGATGATGGATTGGCCACATCCAGGGAAGATTGGTTGGGGGCCCAGAGAGCATGGAATACGTGCCTAAAAGATAAAACATGTACCAAGATGTTGTTTAACAAAAATAATCAATATTTCACAGGGGATAGACCTGGAAGCTTCATGGCGAGATTGGCCAGGGCTGATAATCTTAATAACACCATCTCTGAGATAATAGATAACAATGGGAACAAATATGACAATACACCAGATATAACACAACAATTCCAGATCTATTATAAGCAACTATATGACACCAAACTACAACACACGGATAAAGAGATTGAGGAGTACTTGGCCAACATACCCATGCCGACATTGTCGCCTGAGGCGAGGGAAGCTCTTGAATCCCCTCTCCGGGCTGAAGAGATAGAGGCGGCAATAAAATCATTCCCGAGCAATAAAGCCCCTGGTTTGGATGGCATTCCCTTAGAGCTTTATAAAAAGTATATCACCTTCTACACGCCCAAACTACTCGATACCTTTAACGGAATATTTGAATCGGGCTCCCTCCCGCGTTCTATGTCAGAGGCCCTTATCATAGTACTTTTAAAACCTGATAAAAACCCACAAAAAGTTGACTCATACATTACAGACATTAAGGTACTGGCCAAGGTCCTGGCCATGAGGCTTAATACAATTATAGAACAGCTCGTACATGGGGACCAGACCGGTTTCATGCCGGGCAAGTCCACGCTCATAAACCTGCGTAGACTGTTCACTCTCCTGCAATTCCCCCGCAGGGACGCCCCGACATCCATTGTGGTATCTCTTGATGCTGCAAAAGCATTTGACTCGGTGGAGTGGGCGTTCCTGTGGGGAACTATGTCCAGACTTGGTATTGGTCCGGGGTTCATCAGATGGGTGAAACTATTATACTCCTCGTTAAGTGCAAGGGTGTCGGCAAACGGGTATATATCCTCCCCATTCCCGCTACATAGAGGTACCAGACAGGGCTGTCCCCTCTCCCCTGCCCTATTTGCCCTGGCAGTGGAGCCACTGGCATGTCTCCTGAGGCATAGTCAGGATGTAAAGGGATTCGAGACGGGCTCCCGGACGGATAAGATAGCACTGTACGCAGATGAAATACTCTTATTCGTCTCGGATTACACAACTACCATGCCCATAATATTAGACATTGTGAACACATTCGGGAAATACTCAGGCCTACTGATAAATTGGGACAAATCACGCATTATGCCCCATACTGGCCCTTGCCCGACCACCTCAACCATCCCCCTTCCGCTCAAGTGGGTAGACAAATTTAAATACTTGGGGATATGGATTTCCAATGACCCATCCAACTACATACCACACAATATCCAGCCCCAACTGGAATACCTTCAATCCAGGATAGCCGTGTGGGGGAAACTACCCCTTACGGTTACGGGAAGGATTGGGCTCATTAAAATGATCGCACAGCCCAAAATGTTATATGCCCTGCAACACTCCCCGATCTATATCCCACAGTATATATTTAAAAAAATCGATGGAATCCTATCCTCCATAATATGGTCATCAAAGAGGGTCAGGATTAGCCTCAACACACTTACCCGTACGAGGGATACAGGGGGCATGGCAGTGCCAAACTTCCATTTTTACTACTTGGCGTCTCAACTCTCACACCTGCACTCCTGGATGGGGGGGGCGGTGGCAGGTTCTTTGCCCACACAAATAATATACAACACGGTGCCGGGACTCACTCCGTTGCAGCTCCTTCTCTCAGGTAACAGCGCACTGGTTAAGTTACCCCTGATCAAACAAGCTGTTCTGGTATGGAAAAGGGCAAATCATGTTATGGGAGCAGTGGGTTGGGACCCTGACACCCCAATAGACGATACAATAGGCTTTAAGGAACTGAATGGAAAAGAACTTAGAAAGGTTTGGGGGCGGTATGAAATATCATCCATAGGACAATTATATACAGATGAAATATTCAACTCCTTCAAACAGCTCCAGATAGCTCATTAAATACCCAACACATACTTTTTCCGATACCTGCAGTTGAGGCATGCATGTAATGCGCAGTTTCCCCAGGGCCAACCAAACATACGAGTGGCTCCTATCAAATCCCTTCTACAAACCCTGGGAGACTCGAAACAGATATCCAAAATATACACCTCATTGCTTACCTCACACCACGACACTGCACTCCCGAGCCTGAGAGCGAGATGGGAGGAGGATCTGGGTCCCTTGCCTACTGAGATGTGGGAGCTAGCCCTGGCCAGTCCACGAGCTGCGACCTCCTGCGCACGCTACCAACAAATACAACTGTACATCTTACACAGAGTATACCTCACCCCGACTCGCCTTCTCAGGATGGGGGGGAGGTCGGATGCCAGATGCCCTAAATGTGCGCATCTGGAAGCTGACTACTGGCACTTAATTTGGGCCTGCCCGGTAGTGGGAACCTTCTGGAAACGGGTCACTCATGCTATGGTATCCACTGGGGTACCCCTGGATGCACTCACGCCCAAGACATGTCTCCTGGCCACAAATGGGGATGATGTACTGGACAAGGACATCCTGGGATATATAAATATTCTATGCACGCTGGCCAAGGTCTGCATAGCGCGGGCGTGGCTGGCGTCTACTGGACCTACATTTGAGTCTTGGGTGGCACTCACCAATGAAACGGCGTGTCACGAAAGATTTGTTTATATGTCTAGGCGCGCTGAGCCCAAATATATGAGACTCTGGGGAAGATGGCTGTCCTCCCCCCGCTGTGTCAGACCATAAACAGACCGGTTCATCAAGAACTCCCAACTGATAGAGCACGCGAGAGAGACTGAGAGGTCTAGCAACACGAAATAACACCAACGCATAGTGGATCACACACTATACATAGAGGCGTTAAGGACCTAAGGGTACGCTCACTTGCATCCCTCGGGCTAATCAGGTCAGGGGATTACTCAAACTAATAGGGCAGTATGGAATGTGAATAGAATGACTACCACAATACTCTTAGTAAATGTGAAATTGCAATTGAACTTTATTGTATCATAATGCATGTTGAATATTTAATAACAATGGTATAACAGTAATGGCAGTAAAGGTAACAACAACACAGCAGGAATGTTAACTGCTTAATAATAGGCGAGCCCATGCAGACTCGCAAATGTATGTAAATGACGCTGTATTATTGTCTTGTTTTTTGTTTCTTTTTCTTTGCTTGCGCACTGTTGTGTATGTAAAATGGAAAATTCTTTTTATGTCAATAAAAATTATTGAATTTAAAAAAAGAAGGTTAGTCAGTAGGCTCTGTATCATACTACGTTCTGGGACAGTACTGCTTCCATACCGGACTGTTACACAGTTAGTCAGTAGGCTTTGTATCATACTACGCTCTGGGACAGTACTGCTTCCATACCAGATTGTTACAAGGTTAGTCAGTAGGCTCTGTATCATACTACTCTCTGGGACAGTACTGCTTCCATACCAGACTGTTACACAGTTAGTCAGTAGGCTCTGTATCATACTACGCTCTGGGACAGTGATACTTCCATACCAGACTGTTACACAGTTAGGCCTTTATTCTGATCTGTGCGGAAATTCCCGCATTCTTACGGAGCGGTCAGCACGCCACGGTGTTTTGCCGCATGCGGCCATCGTCCGTAGAAACGCCCACGTGTCCTCCGCATTCGGACGGACTCACTCTTTAAGAACAGGGCGTGTTTACGGACGACATACAAAGCATGCGTGTGCGGGAGAAACACTCCGATTCGGCACGGTATTACAGAGTATTACAGAGTATGCTCGGGAATACCGCATCCGAACGGGAGCCAAGCGGTGCTACCGCACGTAAGCGGAGTATTTACGCCAAACAACCCACTATGAAGTATCTTCTGCAATACATCACATGACCCACTTATTCAATTACCTATCCTCATAAAAAACTGCTTATTTGGACTTGGAATCAATTAGATTCCAATATATCCTTACAAGCATGCCTAACACATGCATTGCACACATTAACCCTTACAGCAATTGAAGCAGCAATGGTTTCAATTAAAGCACTGACAAGCGGCCTATTAGTGAGTAATGAGTAAAGGAGTAGATTCTATTGGGTTCAGGTGTTAATGGTTGTAGTCATTAGGCGTACGTTCGCCTACCGCATGAACGAGTGGTGTCCGCAAAGCAATAGTACACTTGTGGACACCGCACATTTCTGCCCTTTTTGATCGCGTGCATTCGGAGTGGTTTCCGAATGTACGCCCCCCAACATAAGTGTACTCCCCCGTGTCCGCCCATGTTTCCGCCCCGTTTTGCCCACTTTGAAACTACGCCCATGTGTCATTCCGCATGACGCCCATAATACGCCCCTATTTCCCGAATGATAGCGGTGAACAGTTCTGGACGGGATTTGGCCGAACTGGTACCGAGTCAATGCGTGGCACATGCGCGTTGCGTTCTCCACGCATGTGCAGACGCCGTAAAGACGCGATCCGAAAGTATGCGGTAAAGTCCGCGTCAATCAGAATAAGGGCCTTAGTCAGTAGGCTCTGTATCCTAATATGCTCTGGGACAGTACTGCTTCCATACCAGACTGTTATACAGTTAGACAGTAGGCTCTGTATCATACTATGCTCTGGGACAGTACTGCTTCCATACCAGACTTTTACAAGGTTAGTCAGTAGGCTCTGTATCATACTACGCTCTGGGACAGTACTGCTTCCACACCAGACTGTTACAAGGTTAGTCAGTAGGCTCTGTATCATACTACGCTCTGGGACAGTACTGCTTCCATACCAGACTGTTACAAGGTTAGTCAGTAGGCTCTGTATCATACTACGCTCTGGGACAGTACTGCTTCCATACCAGACTGTTACAAGGTTAGTCAGTAGGCTCTCTATCGTAATATGCTCTTGGACAGTACTGCTTATATACCAGACTGTTACACTGATAGTCAGTAGGCTCTGTATCATACTACAATCTGGGACAGTGCTGCTTCCATACCAGACTGTTACACAGTTAGTCAGTAAGCTATGTATCATACTACACTCTGGGACAGTACTGCTTCCATACCAGACTGTTACACAATTAGTCAGTAGGCTCTGTATCATACTACACTCTGGGACAGTACTGCTTCCGTACCAAACTGTTACACAATTAGGCAGTAGGCTTTGTATCGTACTACGGTCTGGGACAGTACTGCTTCCATACCAGACGGTTGCACAGTTAGTCTGTAGGCTCTGTATAATACTACGGTCTGGGACAGTACTGCTTCCATACAAGACTGTTACACAGTTAGTCAGTAGGCTCTGAATTGTAATACGCTCTGAGATAGTACTGCTTCCATACCAGACTGTTACACAGTTAGTCAGTAGGATCTGTATCATACTACACTCTGGGACAGTACTGCTTCCATACCAGACTGTTACAAGGTTAGTCAGTAGGCTCTGTATCATACTACGCTCTGGGACAGTACTGCTTCCATACCTGACTGTTACACAATTAGTCAGTAGTCTCTGTATCATACTACGCTCTGGGACAGTACTGCTTCCATACCAGACTGTTACACAGTTAGTCAGTAGGTTCTGTATTATACTACGGTCTGGGACAGTACTACTTCCATACCAGACTGTTACACAGTTAGTCAGTAGGCTCTGTATAATACTACGGTCTGGGACAGTACTACTTCCATACCAGACTGTTACACAGTTAGTCAGTAGGCTCTGTATCATACTGCGCTCTGGGACAGTACTGCTTCCATACCAGACTGTTACAAGGTTAGTCAGTAGGCTCTGTATCATACTACGCTCTGGGAGAGTACTGCTTCCATACCAGACTGTTACACAGTTAGTCAGTAGGCTCTGTATCATGATATACACTTTGGGACAGTACTGCTTCCATACCAGACTGTTACACAGATAGTCAGTAGGCTCTGTATCATACTACAAACTGGGACAGTACTGCTTCCATACCAGACTGTTACACAGTTAGTCAGTAGGCTCTGTATAATACTACGGTCTGGGACAGTACTGCTTCCATACCAGACTGTTACACAGTTAGTCAGTAGGCTCTGTATCATACTACGCTCTGGGACAGTACTGCTTCCATACCAGACTGTTAGAAGGTTAGTCAGTAGGCTCTGTATTATACTACGTTCTGGGACAGTACTGCTTCCATACCGGACTGTTACACAGTTAGTCAGTAGGCTCTGTATCATACTACGCTCTGGGACAGTACTGCTTCCATACCAGATTGTTACAAGGTTAGTCAGTAGGCTCTGTATCATACTACACTCTGGGACAGTATTGCTTCCATACCAGACTGTTACACAGTTAGTCAGTAGTCTCTGTATCATACTACGCTCTTTGACAGTGATACTTCCATACCAGACTGTTACACAGTTAGTCAGTAGGCTCTGTATCCTAATATGCTCTGGGACAGTACTGCTTCCATACCAGACTGTTATACAGTTAGACAGTAGGCTCTGTATCATACTATGCTCTGGGACAGTACTGCTTCCATACCAGACTTTTACAAGGTTAGTCAGTAGGCTCTGTATCGTAATACGCTCTGGGACAGTACTGCTTCCATACCAGACTGTTACAAGGTTAGTCAGTAGGCTCTGTATCATACTACGCTCTGGGACAGTACTGCTTCTATTCCAGACTGTTACACAGTTAGTCAGTAGGCTCTGTATCATAATACGCTCTGGGCCAGTACTGCTTCCATACCAGACTGCTACACAGTTAGTCAGTAGGCTCAGTATCGTAATACACTCTGGGACAGTACTGCTTCCATACCAGACTGTTACACAGTTAGTCAGTAGGCTCTGTATCATACTACACTCTGGGACAGTACTGCTTTCATACCAGACTGTTACACAGTTATTCAGTAGGCTCTGTATCATACTACGCTCTTGAACAGTACTGCTTCCATACTAGACTGTTACACAGTTAGTCAGTAGGCCCTGTATCATACTACTCTCTCGGACAGTACTGCTTCCATACCAGACTGTTACAAGGTTAGTCAGTAGGCTCTGTATCATACTACCCTCTGGGACAGTACTGCTTCCATTCCAGACTGTTACACAGTTAGTCAGTTGGCTCTGTATCATACTACACTCGGGGGCAGTACTGCTTCCATACCAGACTGTTACAAGGTTAGTCAGTAGGCTATGTATCATACTACTCTCTCGGACAGTACTGCTTCCATACCAGACTGTTACACGGTTAGTTAGTAGGCTCTGTATCATACTACGCCTTAACTATGTCTGACTTTAAAGTGTCGGATTTGTGAACTCTGCCCCCTACATGAACCAAGCTGTATGTTATATTGTTTGTGACATTGGAAAAACATCTGGATCCATTTTGTTACTGGGTATTCAGAGCTGAAAGGTTCTGAATTTAGTGTCATCGGATGGTATTACATTGTAATACCAACTTTGTAATAGAATTCAAGTTAGGTCAGATTGTGTGAAATATTCCATTTTCCTCGGTTGTATCATTTGTCTCATGACGTTTGCCATAAAATTAGAAGGAAGAGAAGCCGTAGCTGATCACCAGAAGTCCCAGAAAGACATTCAGCCAGAATCAAACTCTGAAGACGACGCTGTGGACAAGAGCCGACGTCGGTCAGAACTGCAACTCATTGGGTTGCCTAAAAAAAAGTGATCCATTCTTTGGGTGGTATTCAATTGTTTTACGCTAGCATTTCAGCTCACTATCCCCGGGGGTGGTGAGCTGAATGCGTGGCTAAACCTGACCATGATTAGCGTGATATGTGAAAAAAAAATGAATATTGCCTTATGATCTCTCATACTAGACATGAGTTTGCGATATAACAATTGAATGCAACCCTTTGCATCCTAACAGTATCAACAAAAATGTTGTTAGAACCAAGACAACAGCTTTCCTTTAGAATGGTCTTAGACAACAGCTTTCCTTTAGAATGGTCTTAGACAACAGCTTTCCTTTAGAATGGTCTTAGACAACAGCTTTCCTTTAGAATGGTCTTAGACAACAGCTTTCCTTTAGAATGGCCTTGGTCTGTACATAGGAGAACTTCACACAGTATGTGCTTGATTTCTCTGTGTCTTCTGATGCATCAAACTGGGTCAATAATAGAAATGTTGCCATACAGTATGAGGTGCAATAAACGATGCGACACATCAGAGATTAGTTCCTACAGACTCTCACCAAGTATTTTCTGTGCAGTGAAGAACAGAACAGTCCAATGGATTTCGCCTGAACCAGACAATACTTACAGCGCTGAGAATACACCCTGGAACTACCATGTCATCATCACCACCATCAGCAAACATGGACTTACTGCAAATCCTTTCCCTACGACACCAACACTTTGGTCCTCAAGATCTACAGTATAGTGGGTTTGGTTCTCCAGCATCAAATTTGGAGTCATTGGACGAATTTGCTAACTGTGTTGAGATACAGTTCTAGGAAATACTGTAACGTGTTGATACCTGATGCGTATCTGTTCCCTACAGTAGAGACAATTGTGCACTGCCGGACGTCTATTAAGTATATTTATTGTTGAAGGATGAAGAAGGGTTTTCAGGATTAATCTGTCAGTTTGTAGCCCCCGATGGAGCCTGATACGTACGTCTTACATTTTGGGGGGCACATCTTCACTCTATTTGAAAAAGCTGTTAGAAATCTGGATTAAAAGTTCATCGCTCCTGTTCTGCTGGACAGAATCTTAAGTGATCTTAAGAACAAGCTCAAGGGCAGAAAACAGGATCGGTTCTATGGACCAAAAGTTCAGGAAATTCTTGAAAAACTCTCAGGAACTGGTAGGGCGTGAAAGAGACAGAATGTTTCTTGGAACGGTGCCTCAATTATCTGTCCAAATCCTCTGACTTATCTGACAGTAATATGATCAGTCTCCTTGTCGGATTTTCTTACTTAAAGACGAGGGAGATCCTTGTTACAGAGGAGATATATGTTTCAGAACAAGCTGAAGAACTCACCCATAACATGAACAAGGACCAGCTGGACCTCAGTTCTGGGACTTCCGATCTCTGTAGCCTGGACATGACAAAAGTAGCACAGAAGACCGGATGGGGCAGACTATACACACCTCCCATCCCCAATTGTGATATCATTCACATATTCCCTCAGTAACTGGTCTGCTGAAAGCACCGGGAGGAATCAGTGGTTGGATAAGACTTCGGGGTCCATGGACTTGGTGAGAGAGATACAAATTAGGGGGAAATTATCTGAAAGTTTCAATTTGCTAAAAGATAAAGATAGAGAAGAACTAATGGCAACAGCAAACGGAATGCGTTACATGTGCTAAAAAAAGTACACGCTTACTGAACATGCTTACTGTGCATGCTTATTGTACATGCTACCAGCACATGGTTAATGTACATGCTTACTGCACATGGTTACTGTATTATGTGATTACTGCATATGGTTAACGTATTATAGGCTTACTGTTAATGGTTACTGTATTATAGGATTACTGCACATGGTAACTGTATTATAGGATTACTGTAAATGGTTACTGTATTATAGGATTACTGCACATGGTTACTGTATTTTGTGATTACTGCACATGGTTACTGTGTTATGTGATTACTGAACATGGTTACTGTATTATGCGATTACTCCACATGGTTACTGTATTATAGGCTTACTGCACATGGCTATTGTATTATGTGATTGTTAACAGCACATGCTTACTACACATGCTTATTGTGCATGCTAACAGGACATGCATACTGTACATGCTTAGTAGGAATGCTTATTGTACATGCTAATGGGACATGCATATTGTGCATGCTAACAGCACATGCTTACTGTACATACTTACTACACATGCTTATTACACATGGTTACTGCACATGCTTTCTCTGTATGATTACTGTACATGATTATTGTATATGATTACTATACATGCAAATTACTGCACATGGTTACTGTATTATAGGGTTACTGCACATGGTTACTGTATTAAAGGGTTACTGCATATGGTTACTGTATTATGTTATTACTGCACATGGTTACTGTATTATAGGATTACTTCACATGGTTACTGTATTATATTCCTACTTCACATGGTCACTGTATTATGTGATTACTGCACATGGGCCCTTATTCTGATTGACGCGGACTTTACCGCATACTTTCGGATCGCGTCTTTACGGCGTCTGCACATGCGTGGAGAACGCAACGCGCATGTGCCACGCATTGACTCGGTACCAGTTCGGCCAAATCCCGTCCAGAACTGTTCACCGCTATCATTCGGGAAATAGGGGCGTATTATGGGCGTCATGCGGAATGACACATGGGCGTAGTTTCAAAGTGGGCAAAACGGGGCGGAAACATGGGCGGACACGGGGGAGTACACTTATGTTGGGGGGCGTACATTCGGAAACCACTCCGAATGCACGCGATCAAAAAGGGCAGAAATGTGCGGTGTCCACAAGTGTACTATTGCTTTGCGGACACCACTCGTTCATGCGGTAGGCGAACGTACGCCTAATGACTACAACCATTAACACCTGAACCCAATAGAATCTACTCCTTTACTCATTACTCACTAATAGGCCGCTTGTCAGTGCTTTAATTGAAACCATTGCTGCTTCAATTGCTGTAAGGGTTAATGTGTGCAATGCATGTGTTAGGCATGCTTGTAAGGATATATTGGAATCTAATTGATTCCAAGTCCAAATAAGCAGTTTTTTATGAGGATAGGTAATTGAATAAGTGGGTCATGTGATGTATTGCAGAAGATACTTCATAGTGGGTTGTTTGGCGTAAATACTCCGCTTACGTGCGGTAGCACCGCTTGGCTCCCGTTCGGATGCGGTATTCCCGAGCATACTCTGTAATACTCTGTAATACCGTGCCGAATCGGAGTGTTTCTCCCGCACACGCATGCTTTGTATGTCGTCCGTAAACACGCCCTGTTCTTAAAGAGTGAGTCCGTCCGAATGCGGAGGACACGTGGGCGTTTCTACGGACGATGGCCGCATGCGGCAAAACACCGTGGCGTGCTGACCGCTCCGTAAGAATGCGGGAATTTCCGCACAGATCAGAATAAAGGCCACGGTTACTGTATTATAGGGTTGCTGCACATGGTTACTGTATTATGTGATTACTGCATATGGTTACTGTATTATGTGATTACTGCACATGGTTACTGTATTATATTCCTACTGCACATGGTTACTGTATTATATGGTTACTGCACATGGTTACTGTATTATGTGATTACTGCACATGGTTACTGTATTATGTGATTACTGCACATGGTTACTGTATTATGTGATTACTGCACATGGTTACTGTAGTATGTGATTACTGCACATGGTTACTGTATTATGTTATTACTGCACATGGTTACTGTAGTATGTGATTACTGCACATGGTTACTGTATTATGTGATTACTGCACATGGTTACTGTATTATGTGATTACTGCACATGGTTACTGTATTATAGGGTTACTGCACATGGTTACTGTGTTATGTGATTACTGCACGTGGTTACTGTATTATGTGATTACTGCACATGGTTACTGTATTATAGGGTTACTGCACATGGTTACTGTATTTTGTGATTACTGCACATGGTTACTGTATTATGTGATTACTGCATATGGTTAACGTATTATAGGCTTACTGTACATGGTTACTGTATTATAGGATTACTGCACATGGTTACTGTATTATGTGATTACTGCACATGGTTACTGTATTATGTGATTACTGCACATGGTTACTGTATTATGTGATTACTGCACATGGTTACTGTATTATGTGATTACTGCACATGGTTACTGTATTATGTGATTACTGCACATGGTTACTGTATTATGTGATTACTGCACATGGTTACTGTATTATAGGGTTACTGCACATGGTTACTGTGTTATGTGATTACTGCACGTGGTTACTGTATTATGTGATTACTGCACATGGTTACTGTATTATAGGGTTACTGCACATGGTTACTGTATTATGTGATTACTGCATATGGTTAACGTATTATAGGCTTACTGTACATGGTTACTGTATTATAGGATTACTGTACATGGTTACTGTTTAATAGGATTACTGCACATGGTTACTGTGTTATGTGATTACTGAACATGGTTACTGTATTATGCGATTACTCCACATGGTTACTGTATTAAAGGCTTACTGCACTTGGCTATTGTATTATGTGATTACTGCACATGGTTACTCAATTATATTCTTACTGCACATGGTTACTGTGTTATAGAATTACTGCACATGGCTACTGTATTATATTCTTACTGCAGATGGTTACTGTATTATAGGGCTGACGACTGTCGTCTCTCCTCCACCCTGATCACTGCTTCCCATGCTAGAGTACAGGACTTTGCCCGTGCTGCACCCCTTCAGTGGAACGCACTCCCTCGGTCCATTAGACTCTCCCCGACCTTGCAAAGCTTCAAACGGGCACTGAAAACTCACCTATTCATCAAAGCGTACCCTTCCACTGCATAAACCAGATTGTTCTCCGACCCCTTGCCTGTTTACATCCTGCTATCTAACCACCACCCACTTGCTTGCACCTCTTGTAATCTGTCTGTCTCCCCTTCCTACTAGATTGTAAGATCCTCTGAGCAGGGCCCTCTTCCCTCCTGTTGTCAAAGCCCACTTCTCTTCACATGTCACTCACAGCTCTCCTATACTCCAACACTCAGTGACCATCTTTGTCCGCATACTCATCTCCATCATTGGCATCAAGCCTCTAGTTGTATGTTGATTGAGTCCTCACTACTTATATCCAAGCTGTAATGTGTATTGTACTGTGGCGCTCTTTATTTGTACTATATTCTTGTTATTTATTCAATGTTATGCCAAGCTTTGTCTCCATGTATTGTTCCTTTGTACGGCGCTGCGAAACACTTGTGGCGCCTTATAAATAAAATTATAATAAGAATTATAATAATTACTGCACATGGTTACTGTATTATATTCTTACTGCACATGGTTACTGTATTATATTCTTACTGCACATGGTTACTGTATTATATTCTTGCTGCACAGGGTTACTGTATTATGTGATTACTGCACATGGTTACTGTATTATGTGATTACTGCACATAGTTACTGTATTATATTCTTACTGCACATGGATACTGTATTATAGGATTACTGCACATGGCTACTGTATTATATTCTTACTGCACAAGGTTACTGTATTATAGGCTTAATGTACATGGTTACTGTATTATAGGATTACTGCACATGGTTACTGTATTATAGGCTTAATGTACATGGTTACTGTATTATAGGCTTACTGCACATGGTTACTGTATTATATTCTTACTGCACATGGTTACTGTATTATATTCTTGCTGCACAGGGTTACTGTATTATGTGATTACTGCACATGGTTACTGGATTATGTGATTACTGCACATAGTTACTGTATTATATTCTTACTGCACATAGTTACTGTATTATATTCTTACTGCACATGGTTACTGTATTATAGGATTACTGCACATGGTTACTGTATTATGTGATTACTGCACATGGTTACTGGATTATGTGATTACTGCACATAGTTACTGTATTATATTCTTACTGCACATAGTTACTGTATTATATTCTTACTGCACATGGATACTGTATTATAGGATTACTGCACATGGCTACTGTATTATATTCTTACTGCACAAGGTTACTGTATTATAGGCTTAATGTACATGGTTACTGTATTATAGGATTACTGCACATGGTTACTGTATTATGTGATTACTGCACATGGTTACTGGATTATGTGATTACTGCACATAGTTACTGTATTATATTCTTACTGCACATAGTTACTGTATTATATTCTTACTGCACATGGATACTGTATTATAGGATTACTGCACATGGCTACTGTATTATATTCTTACTGCACAAGGTTACTGTATTATAGGCTTAATGTACATGGTTACTGTATTATAGGATTACTGCACATGGTTACTGTATTATAGGCTTAATGTACATGGTTACTGTATTATAGGCTTACTGCACATGGCTACTGTATTATGTGATTACTGCACATGGTTACTGTATTATGTGATTACTGCACATGGTTACATCGAGCACCACTGCATGTGAATGTAACACAATTACACAAGGCTACACCTGGTCACAGCATACTGTATAGCTCTGATACACCAGGAGAGGACACATCTTTATACACTCAGATTCACGAATATATACCATTTATAAATATACAAAATGTTTTTTCCTTATATCAGAGTTGTAGTGGGTTTGCACACTTTATTTTTCCTTAAACACAATAATTTTCCGCACAATTCTGAGTAGAGTATTTCTACATTGCACTTTATCACTTTCAATATAGCAAATAATTTGCCCTATACAGGCGAGATGTAATAGGGTGACATTTTTAGACTTTTGAGACCTTGGAATTAACACTTCAATTCGCATCCAGATGTTTTCCCATTATAAAGTATACAACTCGCAAATGTAATAGGGTGCGATTTTTGGTAAACGTTCCAAATATCGGTCAGAGTGTTCCGTGCACAGGTCATTGAGATCTGCGCACAGGTCATTGAGATCCGCGCACAGGTCATTGAGATCCGCGCACAGGTGAGTGAGATCCGCGCACAGGTCGGTGAGATACGCGCACAGGTCGGTGAGATCTGCGCACAGGTGGGTGAGATCCGGGTGCAGGTCAGTGAGATCCAGATCAGTGAGATCCGCGCACATAGGGGTTTATGTCCAAGAGGGACAAAAAAAAGGCTCCGTGGACCAAAATGGTCCACGGAGAACCAAACATTTTCGCAAAAAACATTGAGTTATTATGCTTGTGTTTTCACATATATATCTATAATATTCAGAATTATTAATACTCAATAATTTTCTTGATACTCAGCAATGATAGTTTCAATCCTGTGTGACGAACAATTAAAAAAAATTTTTGACGCCTTTATCTTAAACTAGTGTAATAAAAGTTATATTTTAACCTTATCATTACTTTATTCATCTTAACGATCATACATTCAAGCGTGCCCCAAAAAACCTTTCTGGTTCTGCCTTTTTTTGTCCCTCTTGGACATAAACCCCTTTGTACAGCTTATTTTGCTGAACTCATTTGGGAGCACCACCAACCTAAAAACATCTGCTAGATCACATTTTGATTAGCTCTATGTTGGTTTCCTACATGTTGTATTGATCTTCCACCACTAATTACAGCTTTTGACAAACCCCCCCCCTTCCTAAAAGATCCGCGCACATGTCAGTGAGATCCGCGCACAGGTCGGTGAGAACCGCGCACAGATCGGTGAGATCCAGATCAGTGCGATCCGCATACAGGTCAGTAAGATCCGCGCACAGGTCAGTGAGATCCGCGCACAGGTCAGTGAGATCCGCGCACAGGTCAGTGAGATCCAGGCGCAGGTCAGTGAGATCCAGATCAGTGAGATTAGCACACAGGTCAGTGAGATCCGCGCACAGGTCAGTGAGATCCGCGCACAGGTGGGTGAGATCTGCGCACAGGTGGGTGAGATCCGCTCACAGGTCGGTGAGATCCGGGCGCAGGTCAGTGAGATCCAGATCAGTGAGTTCTGCACACAGGTCAGTGAGATCTGTGCACAGATCAGTGAGATCCGAGCACAGGTCAGTGAGATCCGAGTTCCACGCGAGTGCTGCGGGGGGGGACAGGGAAGTTCCAAACGAGTGCGATGGGGGGGACAGGTAGGTTCCAATCGAGTGCCGCGGGGGGGACAGGGAAGTTCCATATGAGTGCCGCGGGAGGGGGGGGACAGGGAAGTTCCATATGAGTGCCGCGGGGGGACAGGGCTTAGGTCAACACCTGAAACAGGTTAACATGACTAAGGTCGACAGGGTTGGAAGGTTGACACAAGCATTACATTGACAATAGCAAGGTTTACAGTCAATCGGTCTACATGAGTTTTTAATGTATTTTTATTAGCCGACATGGGGGTATTTCATACACTACCATCCACTAGGGTATGGAGAGAGAACAGAATTAGTGTACCGAGCTTAGTGACCCATGTGAGGGGACGGGGTACACTTTGACAGTCTCCATGTCGACTGTCAACATTCAAGACAAAGATGTGTCTACCTTCAGAGGTCGATCCAATGACCCAGTGACACATACCCATAGGGTGAAGCACACATAAGAGATCGGCTTCTAATAAACACGTGGCTGCATTACATACATATCTATCACTGACGGGGCTGCTGGTCATTGTGGTACATGCTGAACACACTATTATACATGTGTCCCCCTCAAATACAGCTCCTCCCATGCAGTTACTGGGGACTAAATGCACAGTATACCATTGGTTCCCAAGCTGTGTACCGTGGCCCCTGGGGTGGTTTTGAACATTTGCAGGGGTACCGGTAAATGTAATAGACAAGGCCAGTGCTTGCTGCTTCCGATCATATGGGAACGGACAAAGGTGAGCTCTGGGACACATCACAGAACCCCAAGGGTGACATCTAAATACAAGTTACTTCATTAAATGCGTTTTTATAAAATTCTCAATAATAAACTTTTGCTTAGCGGTGCAGTCGGGAACATTCCGATGCAGTAGGTGTCTTGGAACAGGTTGGCACTCACTCACAGAAGTGTAAATGCCTGCGGTCCCACGTAGGAGCCACATATACCAGAGAATAGAAATGACGATCACCAGGGCTTTGTGATAATTCAAACAGGATCTCATAATCCATCAATAGTGAATACATACAGGTCAGGTCGACGTTTCATGCCACAGAATGTGGCCTTAATCATGACCACAACAAACAAACAGACCACAGGGTATTCTTAGATAGGCACCTCCAACCGGCATCACCACCAATTAGCTTTCAAAATACATATGATAAATACTTTTCTTCAGATTGAGCAAATCATTTGACGCATGCTACATTTGTAACTAATCTGACAAATACGGGATGTACAGTACACTATAACACAACACCTCCATACGGGATGTACAGTACACTATAACACAACACCTCCATACGGGATGTACAGTACACTATAACACAACACCTCCATACGGGATGTACAGTACACTATAACACAACACCTCCATACGGGATGTACAGTACACTATAACACAACACCTCCATACGGGATGTACAGTACACTATAACACAACACCTCCATACGGGATGTACAGTACACTATAACACAACACCTCCATACGGGATGTACAGTACACTATAACACAACACCTCCATACGGGATGTACAGTACACTATAACACAACACCTCCATACGGGATGTACAGTACACTATAACACAACACCTCCATACGGGATCTACAGTACACTATAACACAACACCTCCATACGGGATGTACAGTACACTATAACACAACACCTCCATACGGGATGTACAGTACACTATAACACAACACCTCCATACGGGATGTACAGTACACTATAACACAACACCTCCATACGGGATGTACAGTACACTATAACACAACACCTCCATACGGGATGTACAGTACACTATAACACAACACCTCCATACGGGATGTACAGTACACTATAACACAACACCTCCATACGGGATGTACAGTACACTATAACACAACACCTCCATACGGGATGTACAGTACACTATAACACAACACCTCCATACGGGATGTACAGTACACTATAACACAACACCTCCATACGGGATGTACAGTACACTATAACACAACACCTCCATACGGGATGTACAGTACACTATAACACAACACCTCCATACGGGATCTACAGTACACTATAACACAACACCTCCATACGGGATGTACAGTACACTATAACACAACACCTCCATACGGGATGTACAGTACACTATAACACAACACCTCCATACGGGATGTACAGTACACTATAACACAACACCTCCATACGGGATGTACAGTACACTATAACACAACACCTCCATACGGGATGTACAGTACACTATAACACAACACCTCCATACGGGATGTACAGTACACTATAACACAACACCTCCATAAGGGATGTAGAGTACACTATAACACGACACCTCCATACGGGATCTACAGTACACTATAACACAACACCTCCATACAGGATCTACAGCACACTATAACACAACACCTCCATACGGGATCTACAGTACACTATAACACAACACCTCCATACGGGATGTACAGTACACTATAACACAACACCTCCATATGGGATGTACAGTACACTATAACACAACACCTCCATACGGGATGTACAGTACACTATAACACAACACCTCCATACGGGATGTACAGTACACTATAACACAACACCTCCATACGGGATGTACAGTACACTATAACACAACACCTCCATACGGGATGTACAGTACACTATAACACAACACCTCCATACGGGATGTACAGTACACTATAACACAACACCTCCATACGGGATGTACAGTACACTATAACACAACACCTCCATACGGGATGTACAGTACACTATAACACAACACCTCCATACGGGATGTACAGTACACTATAACACAACACCTCCATATGGGATGTACAGTACACTATAACACAACACCTCCATACGGGATCTACAGTACACTATAACACAACACCTCCATACGGGATGTACAGTACACTATAACACAACACCTCCATACGGGATGTACAGTACACTATAACACAACACCTCCATACGGGATGTACAGTACACTATAACACAACACCTCCATACGGGATGTACAGTACACTATAACACAACACCTCCATACGGGATGTACAGTACACTATAACACAACACCTCCATACGGGATGTACAGTACACTATAACACAACACCTCCATACGGGATGTACAGTACACTATAACACAACACCTCCATACGGGATGTACAGTACACTATAACACAACACCTCCATACGGGATGTACAGTACACTATAACACAACACCTCCATACGGGATGTACAGTACACTATAACTCAACACCTCCATACGGGATGTACAGTACACTATAACACAACACCTCCATACGGGATGTACAGTACACTATAACACAACACCTCCATACGGGATGTACAGTACACTATAACACAACACCTCCATACGGGATGTACAGTACACTATAACACAACACCTCCATACGGGATGTACAGTACACTATAACACAACACCTCCATACGGGATGTACAGTACACTATAACACAACACCTCCATACGGGATGTACAGTACACTATAACACAACACCTCCATACGGGATGTACAGTACACTATAACACAACACCTCCATACGGGATGTACAGTACACTATAACACAACACCTCCATACGGGATGTACAGTACACTATAACACAACACCTCCATACGGGATGTACAGTACACTATAACACAACACCTCCATACGGGATGTACAGTACACTATAACACAACACCTCCATACGGGATGTACAGCACACTATAACACAACACCTCCATACGGGATGTACAGCACACTATAACACAACACCTCCATACGGGATGTACAGCACACTATAACACAACACCTCCATACGGGATGTACAGCACACTATAACACAACACCTCCATACGGGATGTACAGTACACTATAACACAACACCTCCATACGGGATGTACAGTACACTATAACACAACACCTCCATACGGGATGTACAGTACACTATAACACAACACCTCCATACGGGATGTACAGTACACTATAACACAACACCTCCATACGGGATGTACAGTACACTATAACACAACACCTCCATACGGGATGTACAGTACACTATAACACAACACCTCCATACGGGATGTACAGTACACTATAACACAACACCTCCATACGGGATGTACAGTACACTATAACACAACACCTCCATACGGGATGTACAGTACACTATAACACAACACCTCCATACGGGATGTACAGTACACTATAACACAACACCTCCATACGGGATGTACAGTACACTATAACACAACACCTCCATACGGGATGTACAGTACACTATAACACAACACCTCCATACGGGATCTACAGTACACTATAACACAACACCTCCATACGGGATGTACAGCACACTATAACACAACACCTCCATACGGGATGTACAGCACACTATAACACATCACCTCCATACGGGATGTACAGTACACTATAACACAACACCTCCATACGGGATGTACAGTACACTATAACACAACACCTCCATACGGGATGTACAGTACACTATAACACAACACCTCCATACGGGATGTACAGTACACTATAACACAACACCTCCATACGGGATGTACAGTACACTATAACACAACACCTCCATACGGGATCTACAGTACACTATAACACAACACCTCCATACGGGATGTACAGTACACTATAACACATCACCTCCATACGGGATGTACAGTACACTATAACACAACACCTCCATATGGGATGTACAGTACACTATAACACATCACCTCCATACGGGATGTACAGTACACTATAACACAACACCTTCATACGGGATGTACAGTACACTATAACACAACACCTCCATACGGGATGTACAGTACACTATAACACAACACCTCCATAAGGGATGTACAGTACACTATAACACAACACCTCCATAAGGGATGTACAGTACACTATAACACAAGACCTCCATATGGGATGTACAGTACACTATAACACAACACCTCCATACGGGATGTACAGTACACTATAACACAACACCTCCATACGGGATCTACAGCACACTATAACACATCACCTCCATATGGGATGTACAGTACACTATAACACAACACCTCCATACGGGATGTACAGTACACTATAACACAACACCTCCATACGGGATCTACAGCACACTATAACACAACACCTCCATACGGGATGTACAGTACACTATAACACAACACCTCCATACGGGATGTACAGTACACTATAACACAACACCTCCATATGGGATGTACAGTACACTATAACACATCACCTCCATAAGGGATGTACAGTACACTATAACACAACACCTCCATATGGGATGTACAGTACACTATAACACAACACCTCCATACGGGATGTACAGTACACTATATCACAACACCTCCATACGGGATCTACAGCACACTATAACACAACACCTCCATACGGGATCTACAGTACACTATAACACAACACCTCCATACGGGATGTACAGTACACTATAACACAACACCTCCATACGGGATGTACAGTACACTATAACACAACACCTCCATACGGGATGTACAGTACACTATAACACAACACCTCCATACGGGATGTACAGTACACTATAACACAACACCTCCATACGGGATCTACAGCACACTATAACACAACACCTCCATACGGGATGTACAGTACACTATAACACAACACCTCCATACGGGATGTACAGTACACTATAACACAACACCTCCATATGGGATGTACAGTACACTATAACACATCACCTCCATAAGGGATGTACAGTACACTATAACACAACACCTCCATATGGGATGTACAGTACACTATAACACAACACCTCCATATGGGATGTACAGTACACTATAACACAACACCTCCATACGGGATCTACAGCACACTATAACACAACACCTCCATACGGGATCTACAGTACACTATAACACAACACCTCCATACGGGATGTACAATACACTATAACACAACACCTCCATACGGGATCTACAGCACACTATAACACGGCACCTCCATAAGGGATGTACAGTACACTATAACACAACACCTCCATACGGGATCTACAGCACACTATAACACGACACCTCCATACGGGATGTACAGTACACTATAACACAACACCTCCATACGGGATGTACAGCACACTATAACACAACACCTCCATACGGGATGTACAGTACACTATAACACAACACCTCCATACGGGATGTACAGTACACTATAACACAACACCTCCATGCGGGATCTACAGTACACTATAACACAACACCTCCATACGGGATGTACAGTACACTATAACACAACACCTCCATACGGGATGTACAGTACACTATAACACAACACCTCCATACGGGATGTACAGTACAGTATAACACAACACCTCCATACGGGATGTACAGTACACTATAACACAACACCTCCATACGGGATGTACAGTACACTATAACACAACACCTCCATGCGGGATCTACAGTACACTATAACACAACACCTCCATACGGGATGTACAGTACACTATAACACAACACCTCCATACGGGATGTACAGTACACTATAACACAACACCTCCATACGGGATCTACAGTACACTATAACACAACACCTCCATACGGGATGTACAGTACACTATAACACAACACCTCCATACGGGATGTACAGTACACTATAACACAACACCTCCATACGGGATGTACAGTACACTATAACACAACACCTCCATACGGGATGTACAGTACACTATAACACAACACCTCCATACGGGATGTACAGTACACTATAACACAACACCTCCATACGGGATGTACAGTACACTATAACACAACACCTCCATACGGGATGTACAGTACACTATAACACAACACCTCCATACGGGATGTACAGTACACTATAACACAACACCTCCATACGGGATGTACAGTACAGTATAACACAACACCTCCATACGGGATGTACAGTACACTATAACACAACACCTCCATAAGGGATGTACAGTACACTATAACACAACACCTCCATACGGGATGTACAGTACACTATAACACAACACCTCCATACGGGATGTACAGTACACTATAACACAACACCTCCATACGGGATGTACAGTACACTATAACACAACACCTCCATACGGGATGTACAGTACACTATAACACAACACCTCCATACGGGATGTACAGTACACTATAACACAACACCTCCATACGGGATGTACAGTACACTATAACACAACACCTCCATACGGGATGTACAGTACAGTATAACACAACACCTCCATACGGGATGTACAGTACACTATAACACAACACCTCCATACGGGATGTACAGTACAGTATAACACAACACCTCCATACGGGATGTACAGTACACTATAACACAACACCTCCATACGGGATGTACAGTACACTATAACACAACACCTCCATACGGGATGTACAGTACACTATAACACAACACCTCCATACGGGATGTACAGTACACTATAACACAACACCTCCATACGGGATGTACAGTACACTATAACACAACACCTCCATACGGGATGTACAGTACACTATAACACAACACCTCCATACGGGATGTACAGTACACTATAACACAACACCTCCATACGGGATGTACAGTACAGTATAACACAACACCTCCATACGGGATGTACAGTACACTATAACACAACACCTCCATAAGGGATGTACAGTACACTATAACACAACACCTCCATACGGGATGTACAGTACACTATAACACAACACCTCCATATGGGATGTACAGTACACTATAACACAACACCTCCATACGGGATGTACAGTACACTATAACACAACACCTCCATACGGGATGTACAGTACAGTATAACACAACACCTCCATACGGGATGTACAGTACACTATAACACAACACCTCCATACGGGATGTACAGTACACTATAACACAACACCTCCATACGGGATGTACAGTACAGTATAACACAACACCTCCATACGGGATGTACAGTACACTATAACACAACACCTCCATACGGGATGTACAGTACAGTATAACACAACACCTCCATACGGGATGTACAGTACACTATAACACAACACCTCCATACGGGATGTACAGTACACTATAACACAACACCTCCATACGGGATGTACAGTACACTATAACACAACACCTCCATACGGGATGTACAGTACAGTATAACACAACACCTCCATACGGGATGTACAGTACACTATAACACAACACCTCCATACGGGATGTACAGTACACTATAACACAACACCTCCATACGGGATGTACAGTACACTATAACACAACACCTCCATACGGGATGTACAGTACACTATAACACAACACCTCCATACGGGATGTACAGTACACTATAACACAACACCTCCATACGGGATGTACAGTACACTATAACACAACACCTCCATACGGGATGTACAGTACACTATAACACAACACCTCCATACGGGATGTACAGTACACTATAACACAACACCTCCATATGGGATGTACAGTACACTATAACACATCACCTCCATAAGGGATGTACAGTACACTATAACACAACACCTCCATATGGGATGTACAGTACACTATAACACAACACCTCCATATGGGATGTACAGTACACTATAACACAACACCTCCATACGGGATGTACAGTACACTATAACACAACACCTCCATATGGGATGTACAGTACACTATAACACATCACCTCCATAAGGGATGTACAGTACACTATAACACAACACCTCCATATGGGATGTACAGTACACTATAACACAACACCTCCATACCGGATGTACAGTACACTATATCACAACACCTCCATACGGGATCTACAGTACACTATAACACAACACCTCCATACGGGATGTACAGTACACTATAACACGACACCTCCATACAGGATGTACAGTACACTATAACACAACACCTCCATACGGGATGTACAGTACACTATAACACAACACCTCCATACGGGATGTACAGTACACCATAACACTGCTGACCAAGTAATTTTTAAATAGAATTCATAAAAATTCATTTTAAATTCCTGTGCATCCGCCAGAGACAATTCCTTCTTCTCCTTTTTGTCATTATGCTGCACTCTGGGTATTACAGGTCACCGACAATCAATCATCTAAAATAAAGAAGGTTGTAAGGCACAGACCATGTTCTACGTTATGTTTGGAGGAAGTGCTCCTTTTGTTCGGACCCTATACAATTCCCTGCTGTTTCTTTAACCCCTCTTATTTGTATTTTACACTCCTAGTTATGTGCTTTATGTTGTTTTCTATTTTTTACTTTTTACAGCTATGGTGCTACCCTTCTCTAGATATGTTTACATATGTAAATAGACAAAGAAGAAAAAGGCTAGAGGTATCTCGGGTGCACTCTGGTTTTTGTCATACGGTCCGATCAACTGTTTCGAAAGAAATATTTATAAAAAATTAGCCTTTATTATTATTATTTAAAAAAGAGGGAAGATATATATATTTTCTCCTCTCCACAAAAAAATGAAAGAAAAAGAAGTGTATTAAAGTAGGAAATGGTGCTTTTAAAAGAAAAATGATTGTAAAGTTCTGGTCTTCATGTGCCGTTATTTATATGCTTAATATTTGTATATCTTGTACCCTTTATTGTATTTCAACTTTAATTCCCTTATTCAGGGTATATTTATGTGTATTGTTAATCACTTCTTAATTGGATAATTTATCTCCTTTTTATTAGTTTGAGTAGATGACAGGCATAATTCACTGTTGGTATGTTCTCGGACTGTATCAATTCTTATTGCATTTCTAACCTTTTACTCTTTGATCTTTTTCTGGGCTCTCTGCCAGCTCTCAATTGCAATGTTTAATGATACTTTGGGGGAAATGTAATAGGATGAGAGAATCAGAAAGTGAGAGATTTGGTAAGAAATCTACAGTTTTTTTTAAAGAGGCAATCATTTACACTGCAAAACCAGTATGCTGTTGAAGTGTAAATGATTGCCGCTTTAAAAAACTTGGAGATTTCTTACCAAATCTCTCACTTTCTGAATCTCTCATCCTATTACATTTCACCCTTTGTGTCGTTCAGTGTGAGTTCTTTAGTGGGAGATGTATCTTTTTTTATTGTTGCTAAATCCGTTTATAAGGCTATCGTTTAAACAGGGGTGAGGGATATTTTGATTTTATTCGATGTGCCTCAGCACTTGTGTGCTTGTATGTTTGCTGCTTTTTACAGTTATGGTGCGTGCCCTGGGATTTTTGTTGTTCCCTCTTCTCCTTGTTGTTTTATTACAGGAGAGGGTTACACATATATGCAGCCTGTGACAGTCTTTCTTAAGACCTTTCCTTTTTCACCTTAACTACTGTAAGTGTTTTTGCACCCTGCAAGTCCTCACAGTTTGGTATCAGTACAGCATGGCATTCTGTTTATTGTCACTGTTAGTGGATGTGTGGCATTCTGTTTATTGTCACTGTTAGTGGATGTGTGGCATTCTGTTTATTGTCACTGTTAGTGGATGTGTGGTATTACCGCTATGTATTGCGCTATTCACTCCGTCCTCCAATACTGCCTTGGGTAGCTATCAATTGCTACGTTGACTGCTGCTAACTGTAGTTCCACCTTTGTTATTATATTTAACAATTTGTATTATGAGTGTTGTCCATTTAGTGTTTGGTGGTATTTGGTGGCTGTTATTTATTTCACTTGCTGCTTATCTCCGCAGCCTATCTCCTGCTGGCAGTTCATGTGGCGTATTACATCAATCAGTATAGCACTTAATGGTATTTTGTGACAATGGCCCTTATTCTAATCTATGCGGTACGGCCCGCGTGCGGCCGTACCGCCGATGTTTTGACACTGCACATGCGCAGAGGTCAATCTGCGCATGTGCAGCCCCCTTCGCCGCAGACGGATTTCGTCCGCCGCAAAGGGGGCGTATAGGGGCGTGAGGGGCTTCATGCCCTCATTTCCCTATGTGTACGCCCCGCGTTTCATGGGCGTTCCCATGCAAACGCGGGGCGTATGCATGGTAATGAGGGCATGACGCAACTCATGGGGGCGGAAAGCTGACGTCGCCGGATGTCAGCTCTCAGCCCCCATACAAGCTACCACACGGACTAATGTCCGTGTGGTCTCAGCTTGCGGGAGCTGCTGGGGCGTGCGGACCTGCCTTCGATGGTCGACGACCATCGAATGCAGGGGGCAGCTCCCACCATGGTGGAGGCGTACGCCTCCACCATTTTTATGCGGATCGCCAGCCGTCCGTGTACGGACGGCCGTGGCGATCCGTCTCGTGGGCGGGGCTTGGTTTGTGCGGCCGGGGCACCGTGTGCGGCTCCGGCCGCACCAACCAGAATAAGGGCCCATAACTCACTGCTCTCGCTGCTTATATCTGCAGCTTGTCTCTTGTGCTTCTATTGGATGATTTCTACTGTGAGCTCAATCAGTACCGTGCTTCAGACATTGCATACGGTAACACTGGCTGTTAGTATCACTGCTTATCCTATGCAGCGTTATACTGTTACACGTGGCAGTAGTGCTATAATCTCCCTGTAGGATTTGCACATTTATTGTGTTTGTCGACACTATAATTGCTGACACACTGTAAAATATGTCCGTTGTGACAGTAGCTCACTGCTCTCGCTGCTTATATCTGCAGCTAGTATCTTGTACTTTTATTCGAGGCTTTGTACTGTGAGCTCAGTCTGTGCCGTATTCCAGACATTGCATCCGGTAACACTGGCTGTTATTGTTACTGCAGCGTTATACTGTTGCACGTGGCAGTGGTGCTATACTCGCTCTATAGGGTTTCCACATTTATTGTATTTACCCCACTGTAATTGTGGACACACTCTATAATATCCCCGCTGGCGGTGTCCGTGTTAAGCCGCATGCAGGCTTACACGGCTCCGTCAGTCTATCTCCCTGGCGTGTCAGGCGTGTCAGCCCGGCACGTCTGTGCTGCTTCACACTCTGATTAGCGGCTCCTGCCTGTTCTCTACTGTGGCGGGTGCACGTATTTTACATTTCTAAACATTTTTTGGGCACCAGAACTATTTACAAATCACGCGCCTATGCGCATTTCACCGGGTACTTTCGGCTTCGTCAGGGCAAGCCGAGTGGCCACCTGCGGTCTGTCTTTATTTGTTTCCCTTAGTAACCGTTGTCAGGGGGAGGATCTGCTAATTATTTCTTTTTTTTTCGGGTTTCCTCGTTTTGTTCTATATATTTTTATGAGGGGATTTCTTTATTTGTAAATCTAATGGACCCATTTTTCTTATACTACCTTAAATGATGGATGGCTTAGATTTATTGTTGTTCTCTTGATATCTCTATTATCAGTTTGTGGCTATTCACAGTTTATTTAATTAATTCATATTTACAGCCCATATATATTTTTAATTGGGGGGGGGGGGGTTCTTCCTTCTTTTTTATGTATATTTCCTTGTTCTCTCTGGATTGATTCTTCATTGTTTGTAGGTTGTACTGCCCTTCTATTGTTTGTATTTCTCCTTTTATTTTATTTTGTTTGATTTGTCTCTTTTGCTGCTTTTTATGTATATTCATTGTTCAATGTTTCCAAGTCATTCTCTTGTCATGATTCGGAATCACCTCTCCTCCTTTTACTCTTATTTGCCTCTATTCCTAGAATACTACTGTCTCACACTCACTGGCAAGGGATTAAAATCCCTCATGTTCACAATATAGATTTTTGTAAGGAATTTTTTGTAAGGAGTTTTTCACGATATTACAAAGTTTTTTCCGGTATTTTTTACTTTCACTTTTATGCACAGTTTATACAAAATTTTCTTTACAACACTCTCTCCTAGCATATTTAATTAATAAAAATAATATGAACTAGGGAAACATAACCTCACATTATAGTCAGATATGACATCACTCAGACACAAAAGAGAAATATCTAACGGAATTTAATAACAACACAGCACTTCATCACGCAGCAGACACAAATAATAGAATAGTCGGAGACAACATATAATAATTTGTAGAAGGGAGTATTCTAGGAATAGAGGCAAATTAGAGTAAAAGGAGGAGAGGTGATTCCGAATCATGACAAGAGAATGACTTGGAAACATTGAACAATGAATATACATAAAAAGCAGCAAAAGAGACAAATCAAACAAAATAAAATAAAAGGAGAAATACAAACAATAGAAGGGCAGTACAACCTACAAACAATGAAGAATCAATCCAGAGAGAACAAGGAAATATACATAAAAAAGAAGGAAGAAACCCCCCCCCCCCCCCAATTAAAAATATATATGAGCTGTAAATATGAATTAATTAAATAAACAGTGAATAGCCACAAACTGATAATAGAGATATCAAGAGAACAACAAGAAATCTAAGCCATCCATCATTTGAGGTAGTATAAGAAAAATGGGTCCATTAGATTTACAAATAAAGAAATCCCCTCATAAAAATATATAGAACAAAACGAGGAAACCCGAAAAAAAAAGAAATAATTAGCAGATCCTCCCCCTGACAACGGTTACTAAGGGAAACAAATAAAGACAGACCGCAGGTGGCCACTCGGCTTGCCCTGACGAAGCCGAAAGTACCCGGTGAAATGCGCATAGGCGCGTGATTTGTAAATAGTTCTGGTGCCAAAAAATGTTTAGAAATGTAAAATACGTGAGCCCGCCACAGTAGAGAACAGGCAGGAGCCGCTAATCAGAGTGTGAAGCAGCACAGACGTGCCGGGCTGACACGCCTGACACGCCAGGGAGATAGACTGACGGAGCCGTGTAAGCCTGCATGCGGCTTAACACGGACACCGCCAGCGGGGATATTATAGAGTGTGTCCACAATTACAGTGGGGTAAATACAATAAATGTGGAAACCCTATAGAGCGAGTATAGCACCACTGCCACGTGCAACAGTACAACGCTGCAGCAACAACAACAGCCAGTGTTACCGGATGCAATGTCTGGAATACGGCACAGACTGAGCTCACAGTTGAAATCATTGAATAAAAGTACAAGATACTAGCTGCAGATATAAGCAGCGAGAGCAGTGAGCTACTGTCACAACGGACATATATTAGAGTGTGTCAGCAATTATAGTGTCGACAAACACAATAAATGTGCAAATCCTACAGGGAGATTATAGCACTACTGCCACGTGTAACAGTATAACGCTGTATAGGATAAGCAGTGATACTAACAGCCAGTGTTACCGTATGCAATGTCTGAAGCACGGTACTGATTGAGCTCACAGTAGAAATCATTTAACAGAAGTACAAGAGACAAGCTGCAGATATAATGGAAAAACGAAATGACAGTTGGTGTGTGGCGCAATGCTGCCTAAGATCACTATCCCTGAAGATACACCTTTACTTCAACAATATAACATACAAAGAATAGGGAAAAATAATCAACAGCGCAAAGAAGATGATACTTCGGTTTCTTCGGTTCAAGCTTTTTCCTCTCTTGTGAGATGTTATTCTCAGATGAGCAGGGTTCGCCACATCAGGGGGTATTACGTGAGGAAAAATACAGAAAAATAAAAGTTACAATTCAACATAGGTGTGTGTCCCTTTTTTTATAAAAATAAACACTCTAGAGAGTGGGTGCTCTGTTTATATAAAGAGACTGGGTCACTTCAGGCGTACTAGAACTCACTGGGTAAATGATGGTTTCCCTCTTGTAAAGGCTTCTTTTATCCCGAAGGGGCTCAGTCTCAATGTAAATATTTCTCCAAATATTTGTGATCAGAAGGGCTTTTCCAGCCGTGCTCATGAAAAAGAGAAATTAATGTCTGAGACTCTCTTTTCAGTGGTGAAAAATGCGTATATGTGAGAGCTGTACAGAACATAATGAGTTGTAACAGCGTACCTCACTTACATAAGTGATGAAGAAAGAACATATATAAAAGGTTTCTTTTCCTTAAAATGAAGGAGAAGCGTACCCCTACTCACGATGTAATATGGAGTTTTCAAACCTATAAAGGTTTCTTTCTCTCGTGTGTTCTTCGTAAATACTTTAGGTGTTTACTGTTTCAGTGCTCCCAGGTGTATAAGGAAAGAAATATCAATGTGATTAGGGTATATTAAATAAGTGATATTTCATATAGATTTATCACCCTGAGATTTGAAGGCGTACCTTACTCACCCCTAAGAATGGGGGCACGAAGCCCGTAGCGGTTTCTTTATGGGTATATCCCAAAGTCCCTTTGTATAAAACCAAAAGGCCAATGTAGGTAGAAAATTCCAAAGAAGTTTTAATCCATAAAAATACTTGACATAAGTCCCTGGGCAGGTCATGAGGACATATACAAAAACATCCACAGAAAAAGACAATATCCACAAAAAAATCGAAAAACCAATTTATTTATTTTTTTTTTATAAAAAAACAAAACAGTCTTTAAAAGAGCATGATATACATACATCATGTGAATACATTCGATTTATACATCGATGTACAAAGATTTATTCGTAAACTCACCTTAAAACGTTTTATTTTTCATAAAGAAGATGCAATTGAAAATTGAGAAAATTACAATGTGGGCTTTAAACCTAAGTCCTAGATACATCCAGCTATAAAGCAGGAATTATGCGCCAGCTGAATGATACGGGAACTTATAAAAAATTGCGAAATTACCCGACCACCACCACCCTCCCCAGGTTACAGTTACTGGTAAATAAGGCATTAGATCAAAATATTATCAACGCAGGGGAGGCCAAATTCCTCATTAATGAAAGACCTCTCACCCCTGTGTTATACATCTTACAAAAGGTGCACAAAAAATTGGTCGACCCCCCTGGTCGACCAATTATCTCGCTCACTGCAAATTTATCCATGCTTATCGACCACCATCTCCAACCTCTGGTTTTGTTAAATAAGTCCCACTGAAAAGATACAGGGGACTTTCTAAAAGCAATATCAGCCATAAAATGGGAAAGTGGTGACATGCTGGTAACGGCAGACGTAGGGTCACTCTACACTATCATCGACCATGAAGATGGGGTGGAGAGTGTCAGACGTTTCTTGGAGGGATACGATAAACCTGTACCCTTGCAAAAATTTATTATTGAGGGAATTCAGTTCATTTTACAGAATAATTTCTTTCTATTCGATGAAGAATTTTATTTGCAGAAAATGGGTACCGCAATGGGCACCAGATTCGCCCCGAGTTATGCGAACATATTTATGGGCGCATGGGAGCTCGATACCATCTGGGCTCCCAACCCATTCGTGGCGAGTCTGGTGTCCTATATGCGGTACATCGATGATATTTTTTTTGTTTGGAGGGGAGAGAGAGACACCCTCAGTCAATTTTGTACATATCTCAACAGTAACAATCGAAATATAGTTCTTTCCTTTGATGTCCAGTTGACTCAAATCAACTTTTTGGACATAACTGTATATGTTGAGAACGAAACTTTGAAATTCAAAAATTATATTAAACCCACCGATTCAGGGTCATATATCCCATACTCCAGCTGTCACCACGAACATTGGCTTAATTCTGTACCTACAGGACAGTTCAAAAGGCTTAGAAGAAACTGCCTTGACGATTCAATCTATACTATCCAGGCTATAGAAATGAAGGATAAATTCCTGGCGTGTGGGTACAAGGACAGCACCATCACAAAGGGCCTAGAACAGATTCAGGAAAACCAGACAGGGGAGAGGGTAAGCGAACCTCTGGGCAAGCCCAAAAAAGAAAAAAATGACAATTACGCCTATGCTTTCGTCACTACATTTATTAACAAGCATAAGAAAATAGAACGTATCTTTAGGAGACATTGGGACGTTATCCTTAAAGACCCAATTCTCGGCAAAATTGTCCCGGCAAGACCCAAACACATTTATCGACGAGCTCTCAACCTTCGTCAAAATCTAGTAAGTAGTAACTTTCTGTCCATTGCCCCAAAGCCAGGGATAAAATCAAAGGGCTTTTATAGATGTGGGGCCTGCCAAGGGTGTAAAAACATCAAAAGCCTAGGCAGTAGTAAAAGGGAGGAATATACCATCAATGGTTACAATGTTAAGGTTGGAGAGTTCATAACTTGCAGTTCAAAAAACGTTATATATATGATAATGTGCAGCTGCAACAAATATTACATAGGGCGGACTTCCAGGCCCTTGAAGGTTCGCATTGGCGAACATTTAAGGAATATAAAAAAGGGCCTGGAAACACATGCCTTAGCTGCACATTTTAAGGCAATACACCAATGCTCCACTGACGAGATTAGGGAGTTCGGTGGCCTCAGAAATTTTAAAGGAAACGGTACTCTTTACCTAGAAGGGCGCCCGTCGCGGGCATCGCGGGTACATTTATGTGTACCCGCGACGCGACCGACGCGATGACCGCGATTTCCCATTGAAACCCATGTTAAACATGGAAATCGTGTCGGTCGCGTCGCGGCCGGCCATAAATGTACCCGCGATGCCCACGACGCGATGCTCCCGATTTCCCATAGGAATCAATGTTAAAAGGCGCGATGGACCCGATTTTACTGTTAAATGGCTCAATGGACCCGATTTGGCCATAGGAATCAATGTTAAATGGGCCACAGAGCCCATTAACCCTTAAATGTCCCCCCCAATTTTTAACGCCACCCCACGATCCACGTCAACCCGAAGCGTGGCGAGCGCAGCGAGCCCGCGAGGGGCGGCGGTACGCGTCCTCCGACCTTTTCATGCCCTACTATCCACTAGGGCGTGGAGTGAGAATATAATAGTGTGGCGAGCGCAGCGAGCCACCGAGCCCGAAGCGTGGCGAGCGCAGCGAGCCCCGCGAGGGGACGCGGATACCTTCACAGTTATACGCGTCCCCTCGCGGGCTTCACAGGTGTCCGTGGCGACGCCGACACCTGTGAAGCCCGCGAGGGGACGCGTCTACCTGTGAAGGTATCCGCGTCCCCTCGCGGGGCTCGCTGCGCTCGCCACGCTTCGGGCTCGGTGGCTCGCTGCGCTCGCCACACTATTATATTCTCACTCCACGCCCTAGTGGATAGTAGGGCATGAAAAGGTCGGAGGACGCGTACCGCCGCCCCTCGCGGGCTCGCTGCGCTCGCCACGCTTCGGGTTCACGTGGATCGTGGGGTGGCGTTAAAAATTGGGGGGGACATTTAAGGGTTAATGGGCTCTGTGGCCCATTTAACATTGATTCCTATGGCCAAATCGGGTCCATTGAGCCATTTAACAGTAAAATCGCGGTCAATCAGCCTTTTTAACATTGTTCCCTATGGAAAAATCGCGGTCATCGCGGGCATCGCGGCCATCCCGATTTACCCGCGATGCCCGCGATGACCGCGATGACCGCGATTTTTACCCCCGACGACCGCGATTTCAATCGCTGGCGCCCTTCTAGGTAAAGAGTACCAAGGAAACCTTAGACAGCCTGACTGTACGGTAGCCCTGGCTAAGGCCGAAAATAATCTTATATACAACTGTAAGACTCTGGTGCCCGGTGGGCTCAACAGCGATTTTGAACTTAAATGGTTCTTATAGTTGCTGTTGGGCCCACGGGACATAGACTGCAAATGTTCCAGATCATTATTGCGAATCCCTCCCTTTTCCCCTTCCTTATATCGATCCACTTGTATCTCTTCCAGTCCCCTTTAGCAATACACAGTGGGAATTAAGTTTTACATACTCATAATGATAGTGGGGTTGATGGTTAACATCCGACACAGCGGATTTCCCCTGTTTAGTAAAACCTTATAACATGCCAGCATACTAAATATTGCATACTGTGGTTATAATATATTTGCATTTTTGTTTTTTGAAACTACTACAGGTCGAGTATCCCGTATCCGAATTATTCCGAAATACGGACATTCCAGAAAGTGAAAAAATTTTTTTTTTTTTGCTAAAAACTCACTGGGGACATTTGTAACAGCATCACTGGGGACATGATATGTAACTGGCACTATATATGTGCAAGACAATGATTGCTTGGCATTCAAATTCAGTGCTGAGATAGTACACACATTTTGTTTCACGTTTTGAAACCTTGTTTTTTGAACAATTAAAATATATTTGTGTGTATTTTATGTGGTAATAAAATATATTTGTGTGTATATTATGTGTTTATACAGCATACATGCAAGATACTTCAAAATACATCATTGAAATATTAAAATATTCCGAAATACGGAATAATCCGATATCCAAAATTCTCCTGGTCCCGAGCATTTTGGATAAGGGATACTCAACCTGTACCACAAATTCCTCTTTTCCCTCCTTCCTTATATCGATCTATATGCAAGGACTGCATTTTTCCATAGTCACATAAGGGCTCCATAAGGGCTTTAAAACAAACCTCTTCAGCGATGTATAATGGTAATTAAGGTATACTATCTTATAATGACAAATTAGATCTCGGACAGTGGGATGAATAGTTAACATCTTATACACAAAAAATCTCCCCTATTTAGTAAGATCTCAAAATAAATAAAAATTGCACGCTGTGATTACGAAAATTGCGTTAATATATTTACATTTTTGTTTATTTATAGGGTGTTTGGCTGACATGGCAACCCGACGGAAACCCGGAATCTTTCCCCCAATCATTCTATCAATATCGCCCTCATTAAGTGGAATGCACACACTGACTTCCTGGTGTGCGTTCCAAGGCTCTTTTCCCGCCAATCTTCTAACACGAGGAAGGACGTCGGCACATTTGCGTTCCACCAGCATCCAATAGCGCCCTGGCACTTCCGGCCGCTTGCGCTCCAGCCGCACTTCTGGACTGGCATATTAAGCTTTTATTACGGCTTAACTTCATCCCGGACTCGGGCCCGCACCATCTATTTGCTGGCCAGTATTCAACATAGCTGCTAAACATACCTGATCCCTCATTACCCACGGTATAAAGCTTGAAACGGATCCGGTAACGCCTTATCGGTTTCCATGGCAACCGGACACATCACCATCATTTTATGGACTAAAAAGTGATGAGTTGTACTGAAATTGTGGATTTTTTTATATATAAAGAGTTGCTTTATGTATGTCTTTTATATTCTATACATGAATTTTATATTTGAATGATATTGGGACAAGGGAAGAAATAAATTGCACATGTCACTTCCTTTTCCTTTGTGATTGGCTGTTGATCACATAAATATGGGCTTTTCACTCTGTTCTGGCATATCTTGATAAAGGTCATTACGACCGAAACGCGTAGATCCTGCCAGAGGATAGTGAACAGCCACCACCGCGGATGTATGCTCTTTTAAAGACTGTTTGGGTTTTTTTGGTTTTTTTAATAAAAAATTTTGTTTTTCGATTTTTTTGTGGATATTGTCTTTTTCTGTGGATGTTTTTGTATATGTCCTCATGACCTGCCCATGGGACTTATGTCAAGTATTTTTATGGATTAAAACTTCTTTGGTATTTTCTACCTACATTGGCCTTTTGGTTTTATACAAAGGGACTTTGGGATATACCCATAAAAAAACCGCTACGGGCTTCGTGCCCCCATTCTTAGGGGTGAGTAAGGTACGCCTTCAAATCTCAGGGTGATAAATCTATATGAAATATCACTTATTTAATATACCCTAATCACATTGATATTTCTTTCCTTATACACCTGGGAGCACTGAAACAGTAAACACCTAAAGTATTTACGAAGAACACACGAGAGAAAGAAACCTTTATAGGTTTGAAAACTCCATATAACATCGTGAGTAGGGGTACGCTTCTCTTCCATTTTAAGGAAAATAAACCTTTTATATATGTTCTTTCTTCATCACTTATGTAAGTGAGGTACGCTGTTACAACTCATTGTGTTCTGTACAGCTCTCACATATACACATTTTTCACCACTGAAAAGAGAGTCTCAGACATTGATTTCTCTTTTTCATGAGCACGGCTGGAAAAGCCCTTCTGATCACAAATATTTGGAGAAATATTTACATTGAGACTGAGCCCTGTCGGGATAAAAGAAACCTTTACAAGAGGGAAACCATCATTTACCCAGTGAGTTCTGGTACGCCTGAAGTGACCCAGTCTCTTTATATAAACAGAGCACCCACTCTCTAGAGTGTTTATTTTTATAAAAAAAGGGACACACACCTATGTTGAATTGTAACTTTTATTTTTCTGTATTTTTCCTCACGTAATACACCCTGATGTGGCGAACCCTGCTCATCTGAGAATAACATCTCACAAGAGGGGAAAAAGCTTGAACCGAAGAAACTTAAGCTGCAGATATAAGCAGCGAGAGCAGGGAGTTATTGTCACAAAATACCATTAAGTGCTATACTGATTGATGTAATACGCCACATGAACTGCCAGCAGAAGATAGGCTGCGGAGATAAGCAGCGAGTGAAATAAACAACTGCCACCAAATACCACCAAACACTATATGGACAATACTCATAATACAAATTGTTAAATATAATAACAAAGGTGGAACTACAGTTAGCAGCAGTCAACGTAGCAATTAATAGCTACCCAAGGCAGTATTGGAGGACGGAGTGAATAGCGCAATACATAGCGGTAATGCCATACATCCACTAACAGTGACAATAAACAGAATGCCATACATCCACTAACAGTGACAATAAACAGAATGCCATGCTAATAAAAACACTGTACTGATACCAAACTGTGAGGACTTGCAGGGTGCAAAAACACTTACGGTACTTGTTTCCTAGCACGGCCACAGTCGCGGGCATCGGTTGTCATTTTTAGTGGTATACGACGCGACCGACGCGATGCCCCCGATTTTCCCATTGAAATGCATTGAAAAAAGTCAAAATCGCGTCGATCGCGTCGTATGCGGCTAAAAAAGGCTTAAATGGTCCAGACGCGATGCCCACGATTTCCCCATAGGAAACAATGTTAAATGGCTCAATGTACCCGCGATGCCCCCGATTTGTCATAGGGAACAATGTTAAATACCTCAATTTCACCAAATCATCATAGGGAACAATGGTAAATGGGCCAGAAAGCCCCAAAAACACCCCAGAACAGTGAAATGTCCCCCCAAAAGTACTTTACGCCACCCCACGATCAACGCGAACCCGAAGCGTGGCGAGCGCAGCGAACCCGAAGCGTGGCGAGCGCAGCGAGCCCGCGAGGGGCGGCAGTACGCGTCCTCCGACCTTTTCATACCCCCACTATCCACGTCGGCGTGGAGTTGAGAATAGAATAGTGTGGCGAGCGCAGCGAGCCACCGAGCCCGAAGCGTGGCGAGCGCAGCGAGCCCCGCGAGGGGACGCGGATACCTTCACAGGTAAACGCGTCCCTTCGCGGGCTTCACAGGTATCCGCTGCGCTCGCCACGCTTCGGGCACGGTGGCTCGCTGCGCTCGCCACACTATTCTATTCTCAGCTCCACGCCGACGTGGATAGTTGGGGTATGAAAAGGTCGAAAGACGCGTACCGCCGCCCCTCGCGGGCTCGCTGCGCTCGCCACGCTTCGGGTTCGCGTTAATCGTGGGGTGGCGTAAAATACTTTTGGGGGGACATTTCACTGTTCAGGGGTGTTTTGGGGGGTTTATGGCCCATTTAACATTGTTCCCTATGATGATTTGGGTAAATTGACCCATTTAACATTGTTTCCTATGGGAAATCGGGGGCATCGCGGCTAAATTGAGGCATTTAACATTGTTCCCTATGGGGAAATCGCGGGCATCGCGTCGCGACCATCGCACCCGATTTTTTTTTTTTAATTCAGATATCTTTTTATTATATACTTTTCTTTTGACAAAACAACAACACTACAAAAACACATTGCAGACATCAAACAAACAATACATAAAGCAGAGAATATTTATATTGTATGTATCTCTTGAGCATTGGCTTTAGGTTATCCAAAAAAAAAAAAAAGAGAGAGAATCATTTATCTTTAATAATCCATTTACTTCTGTTTACTGTAAATTTATTTTTCATATACACCTACCAACCCAAAAGTTTGCATACATATGCATGGAGAGAGGAAGCCAGAAAAAAAAAAAAAAAAAAAAAAACATGGAGAGGAGTGCTTACCGTGTCTATTTGTGAATGTGATTTGCTATGTGCCCTTGTTACATTTCCTTATTGTGCATATAGCAGCAATATGTTGTATTGCTGTGTAAGGGCAGTTTATTTAAACTGCCTATGTGTATGTTCGTGAATTTGCATTATTACTATTTTTAATTTTAGTTTTTGGTGATATTTCTATTCATTGCTTCCCCATTATTTATTTTTTTATTTATTTTTTTTCTTCTCCCTTTTCCTTCCCCTTTCCTCCTTTCCCTTCCCTCTCTTTCCCCTCCCCCTTCCCCTCCCCTTCTTTGTGCAATATAGTCGTGTCATATGTGTGTTTGTGTTGGCCGTCCCCCCTCAAAAAAAAAAATTAATAAAATAAAAAAATAAAGAAGTTTAAGGGACATTATTTTCCGTTCTCTTCCTACCCCCCTCCCCCCTCCCCCCTCCTCCTCCTTTCCCCCCTTCCCTTCTCCTCCCCCCATACACATACACACACACACACACACGTTGGGTTGCTGTAGTACTTGCTTCTCCAACTAGAAGATTAACCGTTTAGTGAAGGGACATTACAGCATTATATCCGGTTGTTTATATGCACCTAGACGTAACCAGTATTCCCATTAATTTGAAGCAATAATTTTTCAGAGTTAATACATACCGAATTCTAAAACTCAGTTGATAGGGTTTTCCTAATCATACCTATACACAATCGAACTTTTAAATTATTTCTTTTCAATTTTCCCCTCACCTTATTCCCTCCCTCTTCAACTGCCAGTTCTTCCTTAGAAACCCAAGCCAGCTCTACATGCATTTAAAGGAAACAAAGAACATACAAAAAAAAAAAAACCCTAATACTAATCTGTCCATATATATTACGCCGTCTATCTACACTTCAAACAGCTATATTATATATTTTCTGACAAGGGTATCTACCCTTTCATTTTAATTCCAAAAATTATATATCCTATTTTATAATATAGGTCAGTTATATATCACTTTTTTTTCCCCCTTTATTCCAATTGCTTGTTTTCATTATTATTCCTTTTTTCTTTCTTTTCCTTTCCCTTCATTTCCCATTTCCCCTTCTCCTTTCTTCCCCCTCCCCTCCCCCCCCCCTCTCTTCCCTTCCTCTTTCTATCTATATCGCAGCAACTTTTCTTATTATATTCTATTCATCTCTACCTATTCCCGAGGTACACCATCTGTCCCATTTTTCGGAGAATTTAAGTGGGGTCCCTTGTATCGCACCCGATTTTTTAGTGCTTGCGATGGCCGCGATTTTTCCTCACGATGCCCACGATCATGATCGTTGTGGCCGTGCTAGGAAACAAGTACCACACTTACAGTAGTTAAGGTGAAAAAGGAAAGGTCTTAAGAAAGACTGTCACAGGCTGCATGTACGTGTAACCCTCTCCTGTAATTAAATAACAAGGAGAAGAGGGAACAACAAAAATCCCAGGGTACACACCATAACTGTAAAAAGCAGCAAACATACAAGCACACAAGTGCTGAGGCACATCGAATAAAATCAAAATATCCCTCACCCCTGTTTAAACGATAGCTTTATAAACGGATTTAGCAACAATAAAAAAAGATACATCTCCCACTAAAGAACTCACACTGAAGGACACAAAGTATCATTAAACATTGCAATTGAGAGCTGGCAGAGAACCCAGAAAAAAGATCAAAGAGTAAAAGGTTAGAAATGCAATAAGAATTGATACAGAGTCCGAGAACATACCAACAGTGAATTATGCCTGTCATCTACTCAAACTAATAAAAAGGAGATAAATTATCCAATTAAGAAGTGATTAACAATACACATAAATATACCCTGAAAAAGGGAATTAAAGTTGAAATACAATAAAGGGTACAAGATATACAAATATTAAGCATATAAATAACGGCACATGAAGACCAGAACTTTACAATCATTTTTCTTTTAAAAGCACCATTTCCTACTTTAATACACTTCTTTTTCTTTCATTTTTTTTGTGGAGAGGAGAGAATATATATATATCTTTCCTCTTTTTTAAATAATAATAATAATAATAATAATAATAATAATAATAATAAAGGCTAATTTTTTATAAATATTTCTTTCGAAACAGTTGATCGGACCGTATGACAAAAACCAGAGTGCACCCGAGATACCTCTAGCCTTTTTCTTCTTTGTCTATTTACACATGTTCTACGTTATGTCATGTGATTCGGAGACACAAATACCATGTACTGTAATTAGAGGGCACCATTCTGGGCAGACTGGGACCAAAACATCAGAAATAGCTATCGTCCCTTCTAGGTATGGATGTGTAATAGTTACTGAGGTCCTGGGATCTATTCCCAACCTTGGCCCTAACTGTGTGGAGTTTGTATAGTCTCCCTGTGCTTAAGTGGGCTACTGTATATACTGGTAGGTTAATTGGCTCAAACAAAACATATGAACCCCATAACACGATTTCTGGAAGATTTTTGTGCATGGGTGACTTCAACATTGCTATTGATAGCCCAAAATATGCTGCTCATGCCTCCAAACTACACTCTCTAACTTCCTCTCTCGGCATCTCCCAATGGACTGACTCCTCTACTCATCGGGATGGCCACTGCCTTGATCTGGTATTCACTAAGCTCAGTGTCTGAATTCACCAATACTCCTTTCCCTCTCTCAGATCACAACCTTATCTCCTGCATGCTGTCCTCTAGTACTTTAAACTCTTACTTTAAACTAGTACTTTAAACACTAAAATCCCTTAATCCACCTCAATCCTGCAGAAATATTAATGATATCAATTTTCTAGTACTCTCCTCCTCACTGCAACAACAGCTTGCTCCTATTTCTGCATTCACTACTCCTGAGATGGCGGTATCACACCTAAACCTAACCCTCAAAACAGCCCTGGATGAAGTGGCTCCAGTTACCCACCACGCTCCACGTAGACCTAGACGCCAACCGTGGCACTCTAAATTAAGGAGACACCTACAAAATCTCTCACGCAAAGTTGAGCGTAAATGGCGTAAATCTCACAGTCCAATGGATTTCCTCACATATAAGACTATTTACCAGTCCTATAGTTATGCCCTGGAAACTGACAAACAAACATATCTGAATAAGAGAAAAGTGGTACTGTGCTCACCTTCTTGGATGCTTGATATGGCTGGTGCCAGTAACAAGTACCCCGTGAAATGGGTACTTGTACTTGTTATTGGCACCAGCCATATCTAGCATCCAAGAAGGTGAGCACAGTACCACTTTTCTCTTATTCATACTGCTTTCAGAGTCTGGACCACTCTAGTCCTGCAGCCCCTTCAGACAAAGGTAATCTTAGTGCCAACCCACCAATATTTTAAACAAACATATTTCCAAACTCTCATTTCTGCTCAAGCTTCTAACCCAAAACGTCTTTTTAATACATTTAAATCCTTTCTCAACCCTCCCTCACCCAAGCCACCAACCACTATCCATGCACAAGATCTTGCTTCCTACTTCAGGGATAAGATTGACAAGATCAGAAATGAATTGGTACGCTCCAACTCAGCTGGTGATCTGCTCAATTCCATACCTGAGCCCTCTGAAGCATTTCCTTCATTTGATCCCACAAATGAAGATGAAGTATCTGCACTTTTCTCTGCCTCCCACTCTACTACCTCTTCTCTTGACCCTATACCTTCGCAAATAAGTAAATCTCTGTCTCCTGTGCTCATCCCAACTTTAACTAAAATCTGTAACCTCTCTTTCTCTACTGGTGTCTTTCCTTCATTGTTCAAACAAGCAGTTATTACTCCGATTCTGAAAAACAGAATTCTGATCCAAGCTCTCTCTCAAACTACCGTCCCATTTCTCAACTTCCATGCACCTCCAAACTACTTGAAAGACTTGCCTACACACTGCCTCAAAAAAAAAGAAAGTGTGTGAGACACTTTCTTTTTTTTTTATATATATATATAATTTTTTATTGTTTCGAGGCATTGAATAACAGTTGTACACTGAAGGAAACATAACATATCATTCATTGTATAGTTACATTTATATTGGTGTTATGCATGGTTGTACAATTTTACAGTAACATTACAACAATCGTAATAGCTAAACATTTGCATATTGTAATCAGATATGACATTAAATGATACAATAAATGGAGTTTCTTGTTGTATTATTTCAAAATCAGAATTCCATTGTTATAAACATGTTTTTTGTCCCGGAGCCTGGGTAACATCATTCCGTGCCCACCCCTTAGTCATTCAAATTGATTGGGGGGTCATTAATAGCTAGTCTGGTAAGATACCAGGTAGTGTTTCCAAGACTACTATGAAGCTGCTTTCTCACAGGTAACGGCAAAGTGTCAATATATGTTTCCCATAAGGATAGAAATTTGGCTACCCTCTTTTCCTTATTCAGCAACGTATCCAACCAATCCATTCTAAAGATGAAAACCTCACACACTTTCTTAACTCGCACAACTTACTGGACCTGCTTCAGTCAGGCTTTCATGCACCAACACTCCACAGAGACAGCACTGACTAAAGTTGTGAATGATCTGGTCACTGCTAAGTCTAAAGGCCATTACTTACTACTAATTCTTCTAGATCGCTCTGCTGCTTTTGTCACTGTTGACCACATACTTCTCATACAAACACTACAATCCATAGGTCTTAAAGACACAGCCCTCTCTTGGTTCTCATCCTACCTATCTAACCGCTCCTTTAGTGTTCGTTTCTCTGATTCTACCTCCTCTTCGCTACCTCTTTCAGTTGGAGTACCTCAGGGTTCAGTTTTAGGTCCTCTATACCTCATCTCTTGGCAAACTAATCAGCGCTTATGGATTTCAGTATCATCTGTATGCGGATGATACTCAGCTCTACCTATCCTCCCCGGACCTGTCCCCATCTGTATTGGGCCGTGTCACTGAATGCCTTTCTGCTGTTTCATCCTGGATGTCATCTCGCCACCTCAAACTTAATATTTAAAAAACAGAAATAATTATATTTCCGCCAATAAATAATAGTTACCAACCTGATATCTCTATTGCTGTTGAGAAGATGACAATCACTCCAACCTCTCAAGCTCGCTGCCTAGGTGTTATCCTTGACTCAGAACTTTCCTTTGTACCCCACATTCTATCTGTCTCAAAATCATGCCACATACACCTAAAAAAAATATTCAAAATACGCCCTTACCTTACACAAGACACTGCAAAAACTCTAATCCATGCTCTCATCATCTCACGCATTGATTATTGCAATAGTCTCCTTATTGGCCTTCCCCAATACAGACTCTCACCACTACAGTCCATCATGACTGCAGCTGCAAGGCTAATCTTCCTAGCCAGACGTTCATCGTCTGCAAAGCTACTCTGTCAGTCACTTCATTGGTTACCTGTATTCTACTGTATTCAATACAAAATTATTTTACTTACACACAAAGCCATAAACCAAACTACACCAACATACATATCTTCTCTTTTCTCAAAGTATCTTCCAACACGACCTCTACGCTCCTCCCAAGATCTGCGTCTCTCATCCACACTCATTACCCGCTCCCATTCCTGACTGCAGGACTTTCTTCGGGCTGTACCCACTCTGTGGAATGCCCTCCCAAGCACAATAAGAATCTCCTCCAGTCTCCAAACCTATAAGCGTTCCCTAGAACTCATCTCTTCAGGCAAGCTTATCAAATTCCAGAACCAGTCATAGAACCTTGCGTTCTGGTGGAATCAATGCAATAAAGAATACAGTATCCTTATGTATCAATGCCTATTTCCCTATAGATTGTAAGCTTGCAAGCAGGGCCCTCCTACCTTTTGACGGTCTGTAAATACCAAGTTTGTTTTATCACTGTCTCCTTTGTAAAGCGCAACAGAATATGCTGCGCTATATAATAAACTGTTAATAAATAAATAATAACATGTGTGTAGTAGATGGGGTAGGGGCTTTTGTTCTGCCATCACATTCTATAAGTCTACGATGTCTCAAAGGGAAAAAAGAAAAAAAAATACTTAGGAACCAGTATAGTGACTGGTGACCTGTAACAACTTACCGCTGACAGCTGTGCCCTCGGGCATCAGGATGAGACCCCTGCGCGCTCCTGCAATGTGTCCACAAAAGTCCAGTTGTACAGAGATAAGGCACGGTGTGCTTCTGTGTGTGCTGGTAATTATATACTAATAATGGGACAGCGTACTACAGTATGTGTACCGGTAATTATATACTAATAATAGGTGATGCTCTGTGTACCAGTGACTATATACTGATAATGTACAGCGTACCGTGTATACCTGTGACTATATACTGATAATGTACAGTGTGCTGTGTGTATCAGTGATTATATACTGATAATGTACAGTGTGCCGTGTGTCCCAGTGATTATATACTGATAGTTGGCCACGTGCAGTGTATATCAGTGATACAGGCTGGGTGAGTAGGTGCTTTATAATCCTGGGAAAGGACAAATTGGGTCAGTGTGCCTCTGATAGCCTAATAATGATCTCCGGTACTATGTTATGTATGACGACATTAATGAACGTGGATGAGTGATCTCGTGCCTGGCAGTTTATGTGGGTATTTACTATGGAAAGGAATATATTAATAACGTAGATGGAGATCATGGGACCAGAAATGAGTAATTAGCACTTAGCAGCTAAAACAGGGACAAACAACAGGGATCATAGAAGGGATGGGTGCGATGCATTCACTAAATGACTGGGATTCCATCAAATGTGAGATAATGATAGTGAAAGAAGGACAAGTATTTATTAACAAAGCTTAATCATTAGGTGCAATAAGTACATCCACATTACATATACACAGACAGATGTGACCGGATGGGACCACACTGCCCACACAAAGCAATCACAGACTGGGATCTGGTCTGATGGGTTTCCCTCTAACTGTCAGTAACCACCTGTTACTGACTCCACCCACTGCGCAGGTAAAGTGCTACCTCCACCAGACTCCTCCCACATGGCAACTGGAACCTCATTACTGAACAGGCACCTACAACTGGCACCCGAGTAACGCTTACTGCTGTGCATGCCTCCTAACTGGCATCTGCTGGTATCCCCTCTGGTCACTGACCACTGACCTGGCAGAGGGTGCGAGTGAGTTATCATTACTAGATAAGAGAGAGAGAGTACCATTAGCAGGGGCTGTAGGGAATTCAGAGGCAACCCCTGTCTTAGCACAGGGCCGTAACTGGGGGGGGACTGGGGGGTCAGGCGCACCGGGTGCTGCATGGGGGGGGGCACTGTGAGGTCCGGGCAGCGGGGGTCCAGGGACGGGCAGCGGGGGTCCGGGGACAGGCAGTGGGGGTCCAGGGACTGGTGTAGGCTACACTGTACACTGTAGTGGCAACTTTTACTCCATCTCCAAGCCGGGTGGTGGGAGGGAAGCAGATTTTGAAAAGACTTGCCGGGCGCTGATTGGCTGAATTCAGCCAATCAGCGTCCGGCAAGTCTTTTCAAAGTCATCAGCGCTTCCCGCCGGGAGGCAAATAGCGCTAGGAGATGGAGTGAAAGCTACCGCTACACCGGTCCCCGGACCCCCGCTGCCTGTCCCCGGACCCCCGCTGGATGCACTCCGGCGCCAGGTGCAAGGCCAAGGCAGTCATTTGGTGTGTGTCCCCGTCCCCCCCATCGGGGGGGACCAAATGACTGCCTTGCCCCGGGCGCCGGAAACCCTAGTTTCAGCCCTGCTTAGCAGTCCAGACAAGGAGGTCTGCAGCCCAGAACAACTGTGATTTAACCCCTGCCTGTGTGGAAGGGGACTCCCTGGAAATAGATTCCCCTCCACCCCCCTCCCCTCCTGTAGTAATCTCCAGTTCAGATACTGTCCTGGAGGAGGGGGGCCCTTGCCTGTCATATTCCCCCACACTGAGCAGCTGCTCCGAAGTGAGGCATTTAAAGCAGAACAGCAGACCGATCCCAGCTTGGCAGCTGGGAGAGCAAGCCAAGGAGGTCCCAATTGGGGAAAGCTCAGACAGTTTTTTGTGGAAAATGGGCTGTTATACCGGGAGCCCCATGCCTCAGAGGACCCTGAAGATGAAGGTCCTGGCAGGTAGCTGGTGGTTCCACAGGCCTATAGGGAAGGGTTACTGAAAATAGCCCATGAAATTCCCTTAGCCGGACATATGGGTCGGAAAAGAACCAAAGCTCATTTGAGGCCCAATTTTTTCTGGCCTAACATGTGGACTGATGTAAAAAATTACTGTCACTCCTACCATGCCTGCCAGTTAGCTGGGAAGCCTGGGGACAAGGGCCGAGTGCCTCTCATTTCATTACCACTTATATCAGAACCATTTGAACGGGTTGGTGTAGATCTTGTGGAGCCCCTAGCTATCCCCAGCAGCTCAGGGAAACAATACATTCTCACTGTGGTGGACTATGCCACAAGATACCCAGAAGCTGTAGCGCTCTCCTCAATTCGTGCAGACAAAGTAGCGGATGTGCTCATATCCATTTTCTCCAGGGTGGGGTTCCCAAAGGAGATGCTAACTAACCAGGGTACTCAGTTCATGCCTAATCTCATGTAGTGTCTCTGTTAGAGGATGAAGGTGGATCACCTCATCACCTCTGCCTATCACCCCAAAATGAATGGCCTCTGCGAATGCCTTAATGGCACCTTAAAACAGATGTTGAGGGTCTTTGTGGAGTCCCAGGGAAGGGACTGGGAGAGGTTCTTCAACCACCTCCTGTTTGCATACAAGGAGGTACCCCAAGAATCAACAGGCTTCTCCCCCTTTGAACTCCTGTATGGGCACCGCGCACGTGGACCCCTGGATTTGATTTGATTATCCCATGAGACAGAACATGCTGCAGGCTGCCTGGGAGGGTCCCTACACTGTAGTACAACGTATCAAAGATGTCAATTACTGTACATTGTGGAAAAGGGGGAGGGACGTAAGAGGCAGAAGATGTATCATGTCAACATGCTCAAACCTTATCACGAAAGGGGGGCTTGTGTGTTTGCTGTCTGTAGTTTGCCCGAGAATGATCAGGAAATTGACCCCCTGATGGATTTAGCAGCTGCTGCTAAGGAGGGGCGATCCCTGTCTGATGCCCACTTCAGTGATAAACTGACAGAGGCACATCGAGAACAGCTCACTGACACACTGCAGCCCTACAAGTCACATTTCACAGGGAGGCCTGGAAAGACCCACTTGGTAACTCATCAGGTAAACACAGGTAGTCAGACCCCTTCTCCTGAGGTGCTGGAAGCCATGAAGAGGGAAATTGATGAAATGTTGCAGTTTGGGGTGATTCAACGGTCTCCCAGTGCTTGGGCTGCCCCAGTTGTACTGGTCCCAAAGAAGTGTGGGGGCACCCGCTTCTGTGTAGACTATAGGAGGTTAAATGATGCCACTGTGTTTGATGCCTATCCCATGCCCAGGATAGATGAACTGTTAGATCAGCTGGCCCAGGCACGTTACATCACTGTCATGGATCTGAGTAGAGGATACTGGCAGATCCCACTGTCACCTGAGGCCCATGAGCGGTCTGCATTTATCACACCATTTGGCCTCTTTGAGTTTCTGGTCATGCCCTTTGGAATGAAAAATGCACCTGCGTCTTTTCAGCACCTGGTTAAATGACCTGCTGGAAGGCCAGGAGAGACATGCCGTCGCCTACCTGGATGACATTGCGGTGTTCAGTCAGACCTAGGAAGAGCACCTGATCCATCTGAACAGTGTGTTAAGTAAAATCACTGGGGCCGGTTTGACGATCAAACTAGAGAAATGCCAGCTTGGGCTGGGTGAGGTACACTACCTGGGCCACTGTGTTTGAGGTGGTACCCTTCGCCCAGAGTCAAGCAAAGTAGAGGCTATAACGGAGTGGCCCACTCCCACAACTAAAAAACAGGTCATGTGCTTCCTAGGTACTGCTGGGGTCTACTGAAAATTTGTACCCCACTACAGCACCCTAGCAAAACCCCTGACAGACTTAACCAAAAAGAAGTTGCCCCAGGTGGTCAATTGGACAGAGTAATGTGAGGGTGCATTTTTGGCGCTGAAGTCTGCATTAGCTAAGTTACCTGTGCTGCAGACCCCAGATTTCTAGATGGGCTAGGTGCTGTGCTCAGCCAGGTCAATGAGAAAGGAGAGGAGCATCCCGTCCTGTTCTTAAGTAAGAAATTGCTCCCCAGAGAAGTGGCCTATGCCACCATTGAAAAGGAGTGTTTGGCGATTGTCTGGGCTCTCCAAAAACTCCATCCATATCTGTACAGATGGGACTTTTTAATAATTACAGATCACAATCCAGTTTAATGGTAAACTGCTAAGATGGAGTCTCATACTGCAGCAGTACACATTTACCATCCAGCACAAAAAGGGTGCAAACCATAGTAATGCGGATGGACTCTCGTGGTGAGGTAGTGCACTGATGAGACAGTGATGTGGGTCACTGCCTTTGTGCACCATTTTGTAGGCGGAGGTGTCACAATTCGATCATGTGCTGGATCGAATAAATCATGCCTCCGGTTATTATTATTATTATATGTGCTATCAATGTATATCTTCTGTACTGGTGAACTGTTGGTGACCCAGGGAGGTCGTTGTAACCATTATTGTCACTAAAGCTCTGTAGTATTTCTTGGAATAAATAATCCATATTTCCAGTTCTGATTTTGTGTTCTAAAGACTCAAACCAAATAAAAGCGGTCAACGTTACCTTTTTTATATTGTATTGTGTGGTCAAGTGCGGGCAAGGTGTAACTTGCGCAATTTGAAAGCACTAAATCAGGCTTTGCTGGTGGCACCGTACCTCAAAGAGGGGACTCGTGTGTCCAAAGTGAACCCCAGTCACGGGCGGAACTGCTCAGATTGACGTATCTGGAGGAGTGACTGGTGGGTCCGTGACACAATGTTACAGCAGACTGGAGAATGTGTACACAGGAAGCACGCGGTCCTGCTCCTAGCAAGCATCGCTGAGAAATACAGCATACTATGTTACAGCAGATCACAGAATGTGTACACAGGAATCACACGGTCCTGCTCCTAGCAAGCATCGCTGAGAATACAGCAATTACAGCATGGCTTAATTGTAACAATTTCAGAGGAGGAACATGAAACCCAACAATACTGTCCTTACACCCGTGTGTCCCTGTGTTACATACAGACATGCAACAATACTGTGCTTACACCTGCATACCTCCCAACTTTTTAAGTTCTGCAGGCGGGACGATGCTCCTGCGCGCCCGAGGCACGCCAAAATTTTCGGGGGCGTGGCCTAATTTGGGCGTGGCCTATACTCACGGCTCTTCCGCGAGGCCACGCCCCCATTTTGCCGCTATGGGGGCATGACCCAGAGGCTCTGTGAGCCTCTAGCCATGCCCCCAGTCCCCTGGCTGCGGGAATAGATGCTGTGCGCGTGTGCACAGCGTTTATTCCCCGCTGCTTAGCAGCTGACAGGGGGGACTCCCAACAGCCCCCCCACATCGCGGGACACTGCCGCCCGCGGGTGGGACAGCGGGACAGGCCCTGACAATCGGGACTGTCCCGATAAAATCGGGACTGTTGGGAGGTATGCACCTGTGTGTCCCTGTGTTACATAGAGAGACACACACAATACTGTCCTTACACCCGTGTCCCTGTGTTACATAGAGAGACACACAATACTGTCCTTACACCTGTGTGTCCCTGTGTTACATAGAGACACACACACACCCAATACTGTCCTTCCAAGAATTCTTAGAAATAGCAGCCTGAGATCAGTCACTTATTAGTGAATACAATGTCACATGTGGGTACAATTAAAGATCTCCTTAATAGGTACTTACACTATAACATTGGTATAATGAATGAGGAAGTGAAACTTGTCATTCAACTTTATTAATTCTTGTGTTTCCAAATCTACAAATATTTCTAGTAAAATAACACAACTGTATATTGTACACATAACTGTGTATTCCTACATATGTATACTGTACACGTAGCTGTGTATTCCTACATATGTATACTGTACACGTAGCTGTGTATTCCTACATGTGAATGTACCAGTCACCTATACAGAACCGGGCACAGTATCTAGATGAGGCCGCACCAGTGACCTATTCAGAACTGGGCACAGTATCTAGATGAGGCCGCACCAGTGACCTATACAGAACCGGGCACAGTATCTAGATGAGGCTGCACCAGTGACCTATACAGAACTGGGCACAGTATCTAGGTGAGGCCGCACCAGTGACCTATACAGAACCGGGCACAGTGACTAGATGAGGCCATACCAGTGACCTATACAGAACCGGGCACAGTATCTAGATGAGGCCGCACCAGTGACCTATACAGAACTGGGCACAGTATCTAGATGAGGCCGCACCAGTGACCTATACAGAACCGGGCACAGTATCTAGATGAGGCTGCACCAGTGACCTATACAGAACTGGGCACAGTATCTAGGTGAGGCCGCACCAGTGACCTATACAGAACCGGGCACAGTATCTAGATGAGGCCGCACCAGTGACCTATACAGAACTGGACACAGTATCTAGATGAGGCCGCACCAGTGACCTATACAGAACCGGGCACAGTATCTAGATGAGGCCGCACCAGTGACCTATACAGAACCGGGCACAGTATCTAGATGAGGCCGCACCAGTGACCTATACAGAACTAGGCACAGTATCTAGATGAGGCCGCACCAGTGACCTATACAGAACTGGGCACAGTATCTAGATGAGGCCGCACCAGTGACCTATACAGAACTGGGCACAGTATCTAGATGAGGCCGCACCAGTGACCTATACAGAACTGGGCACAGTATCTAGATGAGGCCGCACCAGTGACCTATACAGAACTGGGCACAGTATCTAGATGAGGCCGCACCAGTGACCTATACAGAACTGGGCACAGTATATAGATGAGGCCGCACCAGTGAACTATACAGAACCGGGCACAGTATCTAGATGAGGCCGCACCAGTGACCTGTACAGAACTGGGCACTGTATCTAGATGAGGCCGCACCAGTGACCTATACAGCACTGGGCACAGTATCTAGATGAGGCCGCACCGGTGACCTATACAGAACTGGGCACAGTATCTAGATGAGGCCGCACCAGTGACCTACTGTATACAGAACCGGGCACAGTATCTAGATGAGGCCGCACCAGTGATCTATACAGAACCGGGCACAGTTTCTAGATGAGGCCGCACCAGTGACCTATACAGAACTGGGCACAGTATCTAGATGAGGAAGCACCAGTGACCTATACAGAACCGGGCACAGTATCTAGATGAGGCCGTACCAGTGACCTATACAGAACCGGGCACAGTATATAGATGAGGCCGCACCAGTGACCTATACAGAACCGGGCACAGTATATAGATGAGGCCGCACCAGTGACCTATACAGAACCGGGCACAGTATCTAGATGAGGCCGCACCAGTGACCTATACAGAACTGGGCACAGTATCTAGATGAGGTGGCACCAGTGACCTATACAGAACTGGACACAGTATCTAGATGAGGCTGCACCAGTGACCTATACAGAACTGGGCACAGTATCTAGATGAGGCCGCACCAGTGACCTATACAGAACTGGGCACAGTATATAGATGAGGCCGCACCAGTGACCTATACAGAACTGGGCACAGTATGTAAATGAGGCCGCACCAGTGACCTATACAGAACCGGGCACAGTATCTACATGAGGCCGCACCAGTGACCTATACAGAACTGGGCACAGTACAGTATATAGATGAGGCCGCACCAGTGACCTATACAGAACTGGGCACAGTACCTAGATGAGGCTGCACCAGTGACCTATACAGAACTGGGCACAGTATGTAAATGAGGCCGCACCAGTGACCTATACAGAACCGGGCACAGTATCTACATGAGGCCGCACCAGTGACCTATACAGAACTGGACACAGTATCTAGATGAGGCCGCACCAGTGACCTATACAGAACTGGACACAGTATCTAGATGAGGCCGAACTAGTGACCTATACAGAACTGGGCACAGTATCTAGATGAGGAGGCACCAGTGACCTATACAGAACTGGGCACAGTATCTAGATGAGGCCGCACCAGTGACATATACAGAACTGGGCACAGTATCTAGATGAGGTCGCACCAGTGACCTATACAGAACTGGGCACAGTATCTAGATGAGGCCGCACCAGTGACCTATACAGAACCGGGCACAGTATCTAGATGAGACCGTACCAGTGACCTATACAGAACTGGGCACAGTATGTAAATGAGGCCGCACCAGTGACCTATACAGAACCAGGCACAGTATCTAGATGAGGCAGCACCAGTGACCTATACAGAACTGGGCACAGTATCTAGATGAGGCAGCACCAGTGACCTATACAGAACTGGGCACAGTATCTAGATGAGGCCGCACCAGTGACCTATACAGAACCGGGCACAGTATATAGATGAGGCCGCACCAGTGACCTATACAGAACTGGGCACAGTATCTAGATGAGGCCGCACCAGTGACCTATACAGAACCGGGCACAGTACCTAGATGAGGCCGTACCAGTGACCTATACAGAACTGGGCACAGTATATAGATAAGGCCGTACCAGTGACCTATACAGAACTGGGCACAGTATCTAGAGGAGGCCGCACCAGTGACCTATACAGAACTGGGCACAGTATGTAGATGAGGCCGCACCCGTGACCTATACAGAACTGGGCACAGTATATAGATGAGGCCGCACCAGTGACCTATACAGAACTGGGCACAGTATCTAGATGAGGCCGCACCAGTGACCTATACAGAACTGGGCACAGTATCTAGATGAGGCCGCACCAGTGACCTATACAGAACCAGGCACAGTATCTAGATGAGGCTGCACCAGTGACCTATACAGAACTGGGCACAGTACCTAGATGAGGCCGCACCAGTGACCTATACAGAACTGGACACAGTATCTAGATGAGGCCGCACCAGTGACCTATACAGAACTGGGCACAGTATCTAGATGACTCCGCACCAGTGACCTATACAGAACCGGGCACAGTATCTAGATGAGGCCGCACCAGTGACCTATACAGAACTGGGCACAGTACAGTATATAGATGAGGCTGCACCAGTGACCTATACAGAACTGGGCACAGTATGTAAATGAGGCCGCACCAGTGACCTATACAGAACTGGGCACAGTATCTAGATGAGGCCGCACCAGTGACCTATACAGAACTGGACACAGTATCTAGATGAGGCCGCACCAGTGACCTATACAGAACTGGGCACAGTATCTAGATGAGGCCGCACCAGTGACCTATACAGAACTGGGCACAGTATCTAGATGAGGCCGCACCAGTGACCTATACAGAACTGGGCACAGTATCTAGATGAGGCCGCACCAGTGACCTATACAGAACTGGGCACAGTATGTAAATGAGGCCGCACCAGTGACCTATACAGAACCAGGCACAGTATCTAGATGAGGCTGCACCAGTGACTAATACAGAACTGGGCACAGTATCTAGATGAGGCAGCACCAGTGACCTATACAGAACTGGGCACAGTATATAGATGATGCCGCACCAGTGACCTATACAGAACTGGGCACAGTATCTAGATGAGGCAGCACCAGTGACCTATACAGAACTGGGCACAGTATATAGATGAGGCCGCACCAATGACCTATACAGAACTGGGCACAGTATCTAGATGAGGCCGCACCAGTGACCTATACAGAGCCGGGAACAGTATCTAGATGAGGCCGCACCAGTGACCTATACAGAACCGGGCACAGTATCTAGATGAGGCCGCACCAGTGACCTATACAGAACCGGACACAGTATATAGATGAGGCCGCACCAGTGACCTATACAGCACTGGGCACAGTATCTAGATGAGGCCGCACCAGTGACCTATACAGATCCGGGCACAGTATCTAGATGAGGCCGCACCAGTGACCTATACAGAACTGGACACAGTATCTAGATGAGGTCGCACCAGTGACCTATACAGAACTGGACACAGTATCTAGATGAGGTCCCACCAGTGACCTATACAGAACTGGGCACAGTATCTAGATGAGGCCGCACCAGTGACCTATACAGAACTGGACACAGTATCTAGATGAGGCCGCACCAGTGACCTATACAGAACTGGGCACAGTATCTAGATGAGGCCACACCAGTGACCTATACAGAACCGGGCACAGTACCTAGATGAGGCCGCACCAGTGACCTATACAGAACTGGGTACAGTATATAGATGAGGCCGCACCAGTGACCTATACAGAACCGGGCACAGTATCTAGATGAGGATGTACCAGTGACCTATACAGAACTGGACACAGTATCTAGATGAGGCCGCACCAGTGACCTATACAGAACTGGGCACAGTATATAGATGAGGCCGCACCAGTGACCTATACAGAACTGGGCACAGTATGTAAATGAGGCCGCACCAGTGACCTATACAGAACCGGGCACAGTATCTACATGAGGCCGCACCAGTGACCTATACAGAACTGGGCACAGTACAGTATATAGATGAGGCCACACCAGTGACCTATACAGAACTGGGCACAGTACCTAGATGAGGCCGCACCAGTGACCTATACAGAACTGGGCACAGTATGTAAATGAGGCCGCACCAGTGACCTATACAGAACCGGGCACAGTATCTACATGAGGCCGCACCAGTGACCTATACAGAACTGGACACAGTATCTAGATGAGGCCGCACCAGTGACCTATACAGAACTGGACACAGTATCTAGATGAGGCCGAACCAGTGACCTATACAGAACTGGGCACAGTATCTAGATGAGGAGGCACCAGTGACCTATACAGAACTGGGCAAAGTATCTAGATGAGGCCGCACCAGTGACCTATACAGAACTGGGCACAGTATCTAGATGAGGCCGCACCAGTGACCTATACAGAACTGGGCACAGTATCTAGATGAGGCCGCACCAGTGACCTATACAGAACTGGGCACAGTATCTAGATGAGGCCGCACCGGTGACCTATACAGAACCGGGCACAGTATCTAGATGAGACCGTACCAGTGACCTATACAGAACTGGGCACAGTATCTTGATGAGGTCGCACCAGTGACCTATACAGAACTGGGCACAGTATCTAGATGAGTTTGCACCAGTGACCTATACAGAACCGGACACAGTATATAGATGAGGCCGCACCAGTGACCTATACAGCACTGGGCACAGTATCTAGATGAGGCCGCACCAGTGACCTATACAGAACCGGGCCCAGTATCTAGATGAGGCCGCACCAGTGACCTATACAGAACTGGACACAGTATCTAGATGAGGTCGCACCAGTGACCTATACAGAACTGGACACAGTATCTAGATGAGGTTGCACCAGTGACCTATACAGAACTGGGCACAGTATCTAGATGAGGCCGCACCAGTGACCTATACAGAACTGGACACAGTATCTAGATGAGGCCGCACCAGTGACCTATACAGAACTGGGCACAGTATCTAGATGAGGCTGCACCAGTGACCTATACAGAACTGGGTACAGTATATAGATGAGGCCGCACCAGAGACCTATACAGAACCGGGCACAGTATCTAGATGAGGCCGCACCAGTGACCTATACAGAACTGGACACAGTATCTAGATGAGGCCGCACCAGTGACCTATACAGAACTGGACACAGTATCTAGATGAGGCTGCACCAGTGACCTATACAGAACTGGGCACAGTATCTAGATGAGGCCGCACCAGTGACCTATACAGAACTGGGCACAGTATATAGATGAGGCCGCACCAGTGACCTATACAGAACCGGGCACAGTATCTACATGAGGCCGCACCAGTGACCTATACAGAACTGGGCACAGTACAGTATATAGATGAGGCCGCACCAGTGACCTATACAGAACTGGGCACAGTACCTAGATGAGGCCGCACCAGTGACCTATACAGAACTGGGCACAGTACCTAGATGAGGCCGCACCAGTGACCTATACAGAACTGGGCACAGTATGTAAATGAGGCCGCACCAGTGACCTATACAGAACCGGGCACAGTATCTACATGAGGCCGCACCAGTGACCTATACAGAACTGGACACAGTATCTAGATGAGGCCGCACCAGTGACCTATACAGAACTGGACACAGTATCTAGATGAGGCCGAACCAGTGACCTATACAAAACTGGGCACAGTATCTAGATGAGGCCGCACCAGTGACCTATACAGAACTGGACACAGTATCTAGATGAGGCCGCACCAGTGACCTATACAGAACTGGACACAGTATCTAGATGAGGTCGCACCAGTGACCTATACAGAACTGGGCACAGTATCTTGATGAGGTCGCACCAGTGACCTATACAGAACCGGGCACAGTATCTAGATGAGGTCGCACCAGTGACCTATACAGAACTGGGCACAGTATCTTGATGAGGTCGCACCAGTGACCTATACAGAACCGGGCACAGTATCTAGATGAGGCCGCACCAGTGACCTATACAGAACTGGACACAGTATCTAGATGAGGTCGCACCAGTGACCTATACAGAACTGGGCACAGTATCTAGATGAGGCCGCACCAGTGACCTATACAGAACTGGACACAGTATCTAGATGAGGCCGCACCAGTGACCTATACAGAACTGGACACAGTATCTAGATGAGGTCGCACCAGTGACCTATACAGAACTGGGCACAGTATCTTGATGAGGTCGCACCAGTGACCTATACAGAACCGGGCACAGTATCTAGATGAGGTCGCACCAGTGACCTATACAGAACTGGGCACAGTATCTTGATGAGGTCGCACCAGTGACCTATACAGAACCGGGCACAGTATCTAGATGAGGCCGCACCAGTGACCTATACAGAACTGGACACAGTATCTAGATGAGGTCGCACCAGTGACCTATACAGAACTGGGCACAGTATCTAGATGAGGCCGCACCAGTGACCTATACAGAACTGGGCACAGTATCTAGATGAGGCCGCTCCAGTGACCTATACAGAACTGGGCACAGTATATAGATGAGGCCACACCAGTGACCTATACAGAACTGGACACAGTATCTAGATGAGGCCGCACCAGTGACCTATACAGAACTGGGCAAAGTATCTAGATGAGGCGGCACCAGTGACCTATACAGAACTGGACACAGTATCTAGATGAGGCCGCACCAGTGACCTATACAGAACTGGGCACAGTATCTAGATGAGGCCGCACCAGTGACCTATACAGAACTGGACACAGTATCTAGATGAGGCCACACCAGTGACCTATACAAAACTGGGCACAGTATCTAGATGAGGACGCACCAGTGACCTATACAGAACTGGGCACAGTATCTAGATGAGGCCGCACCAGTGACCTATACAGAACTGGGCACAGTATCTAGATGAGGCTGCACCAGTGACCTATACAGAACTGGGTACAGTATATAGATGAGGCCGCACCAGTGACCTATACAGAACCGGGCACAGTATCTAGATGAGGATGTACCAGTGACCTATACAGAACTGGACACAGTATCTAGATGAGGCCGCACCAGTGACCTATACAGAACTGGACACAGTATCTAGATGAGGCCGCACCAGTGACCTATACAGAACTGGGCACAGTATATAGACGAAGCCGCACCAGTGACCTATACAGAACCGGGCACAGTATATAGATGAGGCCGCACCAGTGACCTATACAGAACCGGGCACAGTATATAGATGAGGCCGCACCAGTGACCTATACAGAACCGGGCACAGTATATAGATGAGGCCGCACCAGTGACCTATACAGAACCGGGAACAGTATCTAGATGAGGCCGCACCAGTGACCTATACAGAACTGGACACAGTATCTAGATGAGGCCGCACCAGTGACCTATACAGAACTGGACACAGTATCTAGATGAGGCCGCACCAGTGACCTATACAGAACTGAGCACAGTATCTAGATGAGGCCGCACCAGTGACCTATACAGAACTGAGCACAGTATCTAGATGAGGTCGTACCAGTGATCTATACAGAACTGGGCACAGTACAGTATATAGATAAGGCTGCACCAGTGACCTATACAGAACTGGGCACAGTATGTAAATGAGGCCGCACCAGTGACCTGTACAGAACTGGGCACAGTATCTAGATGAGGCCACACCAGCGACCTATACAGAACCGGACACAGTATCTAGATGAGGCCGCACCAGTGACCTATACAGAACTGGGCACAGTATCTAGATGAGGTCGTACCAGTGACCGATACAGAACTGGGCACAGTATCTAGATGAGGCCGCACCAGTGACCGATACAGAACTGGGCACAGTATCTAGATGAGGTCGCACCAGTGACCTATACAGAACTGGGCACAGTATCTAGATGAGGCTGCACCAGTGACCTATACAGAACTGGGTACAGTATATAGATGAGGCCGCACCAGTGACCTATACAGAACCGGGCACAGAATCTAGATGAGGATGTACCAGTGACCTATACAGAACTGGACACAGTATCTAGATGAGGCCGCACCAGTGACCTATACAGAACTGGACACAGTATCTAGATGAGGCCGCACCAGTGACCTATACAGAACTGGGCACAGTATATAGACGAGGCCGCACCAGTGACCTATACAGAACCGGGCACAGTATATAGATGAGGCCGCACCAGTGACCTATACAGAACCGGGCACAGTATATAGATGAGGCCGCACCAGTGACCTATACAGAACCGGGCACAGTATATAGATGAGGCCGCACCAGTGACCTATACAGAACCGGGAACAGTATCTAGATGAGGAAGCACCAGTGACCTATACAGAACCGGGCACAGTATCTAGATGAGGCCGCACCAGTGACCTATACAGAGCCGGGCACAGTATCTAGATGAGGCCGTACCAGTGACCTATACAGAACTGGGCACAGTATCTAGATGAGGCTGCACCAGTGACCTATACAGAACTGGACACAGTATCTAGATGAGGCCGCACCAGTGACCTATACAGAACTGGACACAGTATCTAGATGAGGCCGCACCAGTGACCTATACAGAACTGAGCACAGTATCTAGATGAGGCCGCACCAGTGACCTATACAGAACTGAGCACAGTATCTAGATGAGGTCGTACCAGTGATCTATACAGAACTGGGCACAGTACAGTATATAGATAAGGCTGCACCAGTGACCTATACAGAACTGGGCACAGTATGTAAATGAGGCCGCACCAGTGACCTATACAGAACTGGGCGCAGTATCTAGATGAGGCCACACCAGCGACCTATACAGAACCGGACACAGTATCTAGATGAGGCCGCACCAGTGACCTATACAGAACTGGGCACAGTATCTAGATGAGGTCGTACCAGTGACCGATACAGAACTGGGCACAGTATCTAGATGAGGCCGCACCAGTGACCGATACAGAACTGGGCACAGTATCTAGATGAGGTCGTACCAGTGACCGATACAGAACTGGGCACAGTATCTAGATGAGGCCGCACCAGTGACCGATACAGAACTGGGCACAGTATCTAGATGAGGCCGCACCAGTGACCTATTCAGAACTGGACCAGTATTCTAGATGAGGCCGCACCAGTGACCTGTACAGAACCGGGCACAGTATCTAGATGAGGCCGCACCAGTGACCTATACAGAACTGGGCAAAGTATCTAGATGAGGTCGTACCAGTGACCTATACAGAACTGGGCACAGTATCTAGATGAGGCCGCACCAGTGACCTATACAGAACTGGGCACAGTATATAGATGAGGCCGCACCAGTGACCTATACTGAACTGGGCACAGTATATAGATGAGGCCGCACCAGTGACCTATACAGAACTGGGCACAGTATCTAGATGATGCCGCACCAGTGACCTATACAGAACTGGGCAGAGTATCTAGATGAGGCCGCACCAGTGACCTATACAGAACTGGGCACAGTATCTAGATGAGGCCGCACCAGTGACCTATACAGAACTGGGCACAGTATCTAGATGAGGCCGCACCAGTGACCTATACAGAACCGGGCACAGTATCTAGATGATGCTTCACCAGTGACCTATACAGAACTGGGCACAGTATCTAGATGAGGCCGCACCAGTGACCTGTACAGAACTGGGCACAGTATATAGATGAGGCTGCACCAGTGACCTATACAGAACTGGCTACAGTATATAGATGAGGCCGCACCAGTGACCTATACAGAACCGGGCACAGTATCTTGATGAGGCCACACCAGTGACCTATACAGAACTGGACACAGTATCTAGATGAGGTCGCACCAGTGACCTATACAGAACTGGGCACAGTATATAGATGAGGCCGCACCAGTGACCTATACAGAACCGGGCACAGTATATAGATGAGGCCGCACCAGTGACCTATACAGAACCGGGCACAGTATATAGATGAGGCCGCACCAGTGACCTATACAGAACCGGGCACAGTATATAGATGAGGCCGTACCAGTGACCTATACAGAACCGGGCACAGTATCTAGATGAGGCCGCACCAGTGACCTATACAGAACTAGGCACAGTATCTAGGTGAGGCCGCACCAGTGACCTATACAGAACCGGGCACAGTATCTAGATGAGGCCGCACCAGTGACCTATACAGAACTGGGCACAGTATCTAGATGAGGCCGCACAAGTGACCTAAAAAGAACTGGACACAGTATATAGATGAGGCCACACCAGTGACCTATACAGAACTGGACACAGTATCTAGATGATGCCGCACCAGTGACCTATACAGCACTGGGCACAGTATCTAGATGAGGCCGCACCAGTGACCTATACAGAACTGGGCTCAGTATCTAGATGAGGCGGCACCAGTGACCTATACAGAACTGGGCACAGTATCTAGATGAGGCCGTACCAGTGATCTATACAGAACTGGGCACAGTACAGTATATAGATGAGGCTGCACCAGTGACCTATACAGAACTGGGCACAGTATGTAAATGAGGCCGCACCAGTGACCTATACAGAACTGGGCACAGTATCTAAATGAGGCTGCACCAGTGACCTATACAGAACTGGGCACAGTATCTAGATGAGGCCGCACCAGTGACCTATACAGAACTGGGCACAGTATCTACATGAGGCCGCACCAGTGACTTATACAGAACTGGGCACAGTATCTAGGTGAGTCCGCACCAGTGACCTATACAGAACCGGGCACAGTATCTAGATGAGGCCGCACCAGTGACCTATACAGAACTGGGCACAGTATCTAGATGAGGCCGCACCAGTGACCTATACAGAACCGGGCACAGTATATAGATGAGGCCGCACCAGTGACCTATACAGAACCGGGCACAGTATCTAGATGAGGCCGCACCAGTGACCTATAAAGAACCGGGCACAGTATCTAGATGAGGCCACACCAGTGACCTATACATAACTGGACACAGTATCTAGATGAGGCCACACCAGTGACCTATACAGAACTGGGCACAGTATCTAGATGAGGCCGCACCAGTGACCTATACAGAACTGGGCACAATGCTCTAGATGAGGCCGCACCAGTGACCTATACAGAATTGGGCACAGTATCTAGATGAGGCCGCTCCAGTGACCTATACAGAACTGGACACAGTATCTAGATGAGGCCGCACCAGTGACCTATACAGAACTGGACACAGTATCTAGATGAGGCCGCACCAGTGACCTATACAGAACTGGGCACAGTATCTAGATGAGGCTGCACCAGTGACCTATACAGAACTGGGCACAGTATGTAAATGAGGCCGCACCAGTGACCTATACAGAACCGGGCACAGTATCTACATGAGGCCGCACCAGTGACCTATACAGAACCGGGCACAGTATCTAGATGAGGCCGCACCAGTGACCTATACAGAACTGGACACAGTATCTAGAGGAGGTCGCACCAGTGACCTATACAGAACTGGGCACAGTATCTTGATGAGGTCGCACCAGTGACCTATACAGAACTGGGCACAGTATTTAGATGAGACCGCACCAGTGACCTATACAGAACTGGACACAGTATCTAGATGAGGCCTCACCAGTGACCTATACAGAACTGGGCAAAGTATCTAGATGAGGCGGCACCAGTGACCTATACAGAACTGGACACAGTATCTAGATGAGGCCGCACCAGTGACCTATACAGAACTGGGCACAGTATCTAGATGAGGCCGCACCAGTGACCTATACAGAACTGGGCACAGTATCTAGATGATGCCGCACCAGTGACCTATACAGAACTGGGCACAGTATCTAGATGAGGCCGCACCAGTGACCTATCCAGAACTGGGCACAGTATCTAGATGAGGCCGCACCAGTGACCTATACAGAACCGGGCACAGTAACTAGATGAGGCCGCACCAGTGACCTATACAGAACTGGGCACAGTATCTAGATGAGGCCGCACCAGTGACCTATACAGAGCCGGGCACAGTATCTATATGAGGCCGCACCAGTGACCTAAACAGAACTGGGCACAGTATCTAGATGAGGCTGCACCACTGACCTATACAGAACCGGGCACAGTATATAGATGAGGCCGCACCAGTGACCTATACAGAACTGGGCACAGTATATAGATGAGGCCGTACCAGTGACCTATACAGAACAGGGCACAGTATCTAGATGAGTCCGCACCAGTGACCTATACAGAACTGGGCACAGTATCTAGATGAGGCCGCACCAGTGACCTATACAGAACTGGGCACAGTATATAGATGAGGCCGCACTAGTGACCTGTACAGAACTGGGCACAGTATCTAGATGAGGCCGTACCAGTGACCTATATAGAACTGGGCACAGTATATAGATGAGGCCGCACCAGTGACCTATAAAGAACTGGGCACAGTATCTAGATGAGGTCGCACCAGTGACCTATACAGAACCAGGCACAGTATCTAGATAAGGCTGCACCAGTGACCTATACAGAACTGGGCACAGGATCTAGATGAGGCCGCACCAGTGACCTATACAGAACTGGGCACAGTATCTAGATGAGGCCGCACCAGTGACCTACTGTATACAGAACTGGGCACAGTATCTAGATGACTCTGCACCGGTGACCTATACAGAACTGGGCACAGTATCTAGATGAGGCCGCACCAGTGACCTATACAGAACTGGGCACAGTATCTAGATGAGGTCGCACCATGACCTATACAGAACTGGGCACAGTATCTTGATGAGGTCGCACCAGTGACCTATACAGAACTGGGCACAGTATCTAGATGAGGCCGCACCAGTGACCTATACAGAACTGGGCACAGTATCTAGATGAGGCTGCACCAGTGACCTATACAGAACTGGGCACAGTATCTAGATGAGGCTGCACCAGTGACCTATACAGAACTGGGCACAGTATGTAAATGAGGCCGCACCAGTGACCTATACAGAACCGGGCACAGTATCTACATGAGGCCGCACCAGTGACCTATACAGAACCGGGCACAGTATCTAGATGAGGCCGCACCAGTGACCTATACAGAACTGGACACAGTATCTAGATGAGGCCGCACCAGTGACCTATACAGAACTGGGCACAGTATCTAGATGAGGCCATACCAGTGACCTATACAGAACTGGGCACAGTATCTAGATGAGGCCGCACCAGTGACCTATACAGAACTGGGCACAATGCTTTAGATGAGGCCGCACCAGTGACCTATACAGAATTGGGCACAGTATCTAGATGAGGCGGAACCAGTGACCTATACAGAACTGGACACAGTATCTAGATGAGGCCGCACCAGTGACCTATACAGAACTGGGCACAGTATCTAGATGAGGCCGCACCAGTGACCTATACAGAACTGGACACAGTATCTAGATGAGGCTGCACCAGTGACCTATACAGAACTGGGCACAGTATCTAGATGAGGCCGCACCAGTGACCTATACAGAACTAGGCACAGTATCTAGATGAGGCTGCACCAGTGACCTATACAGAACTGGGCACAGTATCTAGATGAGGCCGCACCCGTGACCTATACAGAGCCGGGCACAGTATCTAGATGAGGCCGCACCCGTGACCTATACAGGACTGGGCACAATATCTAGATGTGGTGGCACCAGTGACCTATACAGAACTGGACACAGTATCTAGGTGAGGCGGCACCAGTGACCTATACAGAACTGGGTACAGTATCTAGATGAGGCCGCACCAGTGACCTATACAGAACTGGACACAGTATCTAGATGAGGTCGCACCAGTGACCTATACAGAACTGGGCACAGTATCTAGATGAGGCCGCACCAGTGACCTATACAGAGCCGGGCACAGTATCTAGATGAGGCCGCACCAGTGACCTATACAGGACTGGGCACAATATCTAGATGTGGCGGCACCAGTGACCTATACAGAACTGGACACAGTATCTAGGTGAGGCAGCACCAGTGACCTATACAGAACTAAGCACAGTATCTAGATGAGGCCGCACCAGTGACCTATACAGGACTGGGCACAGTATCTAGATGAGGCCTCACCAGTGACCTATACAGAACTGGGCACAGTACAGTATATAGATGAGGCCGCACCAGTGACCTATACAGAACTGGGCACAGTATCTAGGTGAGGCTGCACCAGTGACCTATACAGAACCGGGCACAGTATCTAGATGAGGCCGCACCAGTGACCTATACAGAACCGGGCACAGTACTTAGATGAGGCCGCACCAGTGACCTATACAGAACTGGGCACAGTATCTAGATGAGGCCGCACCAGTGACCTATACAGAACTGGGCACAGTATATAGATGAGGCTGCACCAGTGACCTATACAGAACTGGGCACAGTATCTAGATGAGGCCGCACCAGTGACCTATACAGAACTGGGCACAGTATCTAGATGAGGATGCACCAGTGACCTATACAGAACTGGGCACAGTATCTAGATGAGGCCGCACCAGTGACCTATACAGAACTGGGCACAGTATCTAGATGAGGCCGCACCAGTGACCTATACAGAACTGGGCACAGTATATAGATGAGGCCGCACCAGTGACCTATACAGAACCGGGCACAGTATCTAGATGAGGCCGCACCAGTGACCTATACAGAACCGGGCACAGTATCTAGATGAGGCCGCACCAGTGACCTATACAGAACCGGGCACAGTATCTAGATGAGACCGCACCAGTGACCTATACAGAACTGGGCACAATGCTCTAGATGAGGCCGCACCAGTGACCTATACAGAACTGGGCACAATGCTCTAGATGAGGCCGCACCAGTGACCTATACAGAATTGGGCACAGTATCTAGATGAGGCCGCACCAGTGACCTATACAGAACTGGGCACAATGCTCTAGATGAGGCCGCACCAGTGACCTATACAGAGCCGGGCACAGTATCTAGATGAGGCCGCACCAGTGACCTATACAGGACTGGGCACAATATCTAGATGTGGCGGCACCAGTGACCTATACAGAACTGGACACAGTATCTAGGTGAGGTCGCACCAGTGACCTATACAGAACTGGGCACAGTATCTAGATGAGGCTGCACCAGTGACCTATACAGAACCGGGCACAGTACTTAGATGAGGCCGCACCAGTGACCTATACAGAACTGGGCACAGTATCTAGATGAGGCCGTATTAGTGACCTATACAGAACTGGACACAGTATCTAGGTGAGGCCGCACCAGTGACCTATACAGAACTGGGTACAGTATCTAGATGAGGCCGCACCAGTGACCTATACAGAACTGGACACAGTATCTAGATGAGGTCGCACCAGTGACCTATACAGAACTGGGCACAGTATCTAGATGAGGCCGCACCAGTGACCTATACAGAACCGGGCACAGTATCTAGATGAGGCCATACCAGTGACCTATACAGAACTGGGCACAGTATCTAGATGAGGCCGTACCAGTGACCTATACAGAACTGGGCACAGTATCTAGATGAGGCCGCACCAGTGACCTATACAGAACTGGGCACAGTATATAGATGAGGCTGCACCAGTGACCTATACAGAACTGGGCACAGTATCTAGATGAGGCCGCACCAGTGACCTATACAGAACTGGGCACAGTATCTAGATGAGGAAGCACCAGTGACCTATACAGAACTGGGCACAGTATCTAGATGAGGCCGCACCAGTGACCTATACAGAACTGGGCACAGTATCTAGATGAGGCCGCACCAGTGACCTATACAGAACTGGGCACAGTATATAGATGAGGCCGCACCAGTGACCTATACAGAACTGGGCACAGTATCTAGATGAGGTCGCACCAGTGACCTATACAGAACTGGGCACAGTATCTAGATGAGGCCGCACAAGTGACCTATACAGAACTGGGCACAGTATCTAGATGAGGCCGCACCAGTGACCTATACAGAACCGGGCACAGTATCTAGATGAGGCCGCACCAGTGACCTATACAGAACCGGGCACAGTATCTAGATGAGGCCGCACAAGTGACCTATACAGAACCGGGCACAGTATCTAGATGAGGCCGCACCAGTGACCTATACAGAACTGGGCACAATGCTCTAGATGAGGCCGCACCAGTGACCTATACAGAACTGGGCACAATGCTCTAGATGAGGCCGCACCAGTGACCTATACAGAATTGGGCACAGTATCTAGATGAGGTCGCACCAGTGACCTATACAGAACTGGGCACAGTATCTAGATGAGGCCGCACCAGTGACCTAAACAGAACTGGGCACAGTATCTAGATGAGGCCGCACCAGTGACCTATACAGAATTGGGCACAGTATCTAGATGAGGCCGCACCAGTGACCTATACAGAACTGGGCACAGTATCTAGATGAGGCCGCACCAGTGACCTATACAGAACCGGGCACAGTACCTAGATGAGGCCGTACCAGTGACCTATACAGAACTGGGCACAGTATCTAGATGAGGCCGCACCAGTGACCTATACAGAACTGGGCACAGTATCTAGATGAGGTCGCACCAGTGACCTATACAGAACTGGGCACAGTATCTAGATGAGGCCGCACCGGTGACCTATACAGAACTGGGCACAGTATCTAGATGAGGCCGCACCGGTGACCTATACAGAACTGGGCACAGTATCTAGATGAGGTCGTATCGGTGACCTATACAGAACTGGGCACAGTATCTAGATGAGGTCGTATCGGTGACCTATACAGAACTGGGCACAGTATCTAGATGAGGCCGCACCAGTGACCTATACAGAACCGGGCACAGTATATAGATGAGGTCGTACCAGTGACCTATACAGAACTGGGCACAGTATCTAGATGAGGTCGCACCAATGACCTATACAGAACTGGGCACAGTATCTAGAGGAGGCCGCACCAGTGACCTATACAGAACCGGGCACAGTATCTAGATGAAGCCGCACCAGTGACCTATACAGAACTGGGCACAGTATCTAGATGAGGCCGCACCGGTGACCTATACAGAACTGGGCACAGTATCTAGATGAGGTCGCACCAGTGACCTATACAGAACTGGGCACAGTATCTAGATGAGGCCGCACCAGTGACCTATACAGAACTGGGCACAGTATCTAGATGAGGCCGCACCGGTGACCTATACAGAACTGGGCACAGTATCTAGATGAGGTCGCACCAGTGACCTATACAGAACTGGGCACAGTATCTAGATGAGGCCGCACCAGTGACCTATACAGAACCGGGCACAGTATCTAGATGAGGCCGCACCAGTGACCTATACAGAACCGGGCACAGTATCTAGATGAGGCCGCACCAGTGACCTATACAGAACTGGGCACAGTATCTAGATGATGCCGCACCAGTGACCTATACAGAACCAGGCACAGTATCTAGATGAGGCCGTACCAGTGACCTATACAGAACTGGGTACAGTATCTAGATGAGATGGCACCAGTGACCTATACAGAACTGGACACAGTATCTAGATGAGGCCACACCAGTGACCTATACAGAACTGGGCACAGTATCTAGATGAGGTCGCACCAGTGACCTACACAGAACTGGGCACAGTATCTAGATGAGGCCGCACCAGTGACCTATACAGAACTGGGCACAGTATCTAGATGAGGCCGCACCAGTGACCTATACAGAACTGGGCACAGTATCTAGATGAGGCCGCACCAGTGACCTATACAGAACTGGGCACAGTATCTAGATGAGGCCGCACCAGTGACCTATACAGAACTGGGCACAGTATCTAGATGAGGCCGCACCGGTGACCTATACAGAACTGGGCACAGTATCTAGATGAGGTCGTATCGGTGACCTATACAGAACTGGGCACAGTATCTACATGAGGTCGTATCGGTGACCTATACAGAACTGGGCACAGTATCTAGATGAGGTCGTACCGGTGACCTATACAGAACTGGGCACAGTATCTAGATGAGGCCGCACCAGTGACCTATACAGAACTGGGCACAGTATCTAGATGAGCCTGTACCAGTGACCTATACAGAACTGGGCACAGTATCTAGATGAGGATGTACTAGTGACCTATACAGAACTGAGCACAGTATCTAGATGAGGTGGCACCAGTGACTTATACAGAACTGGGCACAGTATCTAGATGAGGCCGTACCAGTGACCTATACAGAACTGGACACAGTATCTAGATGAGGCCGCACCAGTGACCTATACAGAACTGGGCACAGTATCTAGATGAGGTTGCACCAGTGACCTACACAGAACTGGGCACAGTATCTAGATGAGGCCGCACCAGTGACCTACACAAAACTGGGCACAGTATCTAGATGAGGCCGCACCAGTGACCTATACAGAACTGGGTACAGTATATAGATGAGGACGCACCAGTGACCTATACAGAACTGGGTACAGTATCTAGATGAGACAGCACCAGTGACCTATACAGAACCGGGCACAGTATCTAGATGAGACAGCACCAGTGACCTACACAGAACCGGGCACAGTATCTAGATGAGGCCGCACCAGTGACCCATACAGAACCGGGCACAGTATCTAGATGAGACAGCACCAGTTAGCTATACAGAACTGGGCACAGTATCTAGATGAGGCCGCACCAGTGACCTACACAAAACTGGGCACAGTATCTAGATGAGGCCGCACCAGTGACCTATACAGAACTGGGTACAGTATATAGATGAGGCCGCACCAGTGACCTATACAGAACCGGGCACAGTATCTAGATGAGACAGCACCAGTGACCTACACAGAACTGGGCACAGTATATAGATGAGGCCGCACCAGTGACCCATACAGAACCGGGCACAGTATCTAAATGAGACAGCACCAGTGACCTATACAGAACTGGACACAGTATCTAGATGAGGCCGCACCAGTGACCTATACAGAACTGGGCACAGTATATAGATGAGGCCGCACCAGTGACCTATACAGAACTGGGCACAGTATATAGATGAGGCCGCACCAGTGACCTATACAGAACTGGGCACAGTATCTAGATGAGACAGCACCAGTGACCTACACAGGACTGGGCACAGTATCTAGATGAGGCCGCACCAGTGACCTATACAGAACTGGGCACAGTATCTAGATGAGGCCGCACCAGTGACCTATACAGAACTGGACACAGTATCTAGATGAGGCAGCACCAGTGACCTACACAGGACTGGGCACAGTATCTAGATGAGGTCGCACCAGTGACCCATACAGAACCGGACACAGTATCTAGATGAGGTCGCAGCAGTTAGCTATACAGGACTAGGCACAGTATCTAGATGAGGCCGCACCAGTGACCTATACAGAACTGGGCACAGTATCTAGATGAGACAGCACCAGTTAGCTATACAGGACTGGGCACAGTATCTAGATGAGGCCGCACCAGTGACCTATACAGAACTGGGCACAGTATCTAGATGATGCCGCACCAGTGACCTATACAGAACTGGGCACAGTATCTAGATGAGACAGCACCAGTGACCTATACAGGACTGGGCATAGTATCTAGATGAGGCCGCACCAGTGACCTATACAGAACCGGGCACAGTATCTAGATGAGGCCGCACCAGTGACCTATACAGAACTGGACACAGTATCTAGATGAGGCAGCACCAGTGACCTACACAGGACTGGGCACAGTATCTAGATGAGGTCGCACCAGTGACCCATACAGAACCGGACACAGTATCTAGATGAGGTCGCAGCAGTTAGCTATACAGGACTAGGCACAGTATCTAGATGAGGCCGCACCAGTGACCTATACAGAACTGGGCACAGTATCTAGATGAGACAGCACCAGTTAGCTATACAGGACTGGGCACAGTATCTAGATGAGGCCGCACCAGTGACCTATACAGAACTGGGCACAGTATCTAGATGATGCCGCACCAGTGACCTATACAGAACTGGGCACAGTATCTAGATGAGGAAGCACCAGTGACCTATACAGAACTGGGCACAGTATCTAGATGAGGCCGCACCAGTGACCTATACAGAACTGGGCACAGTATCTAGATGAGGCCGCACCAGTGACCTATACAGAACTGGGCACAGTATATAGATGAGGCCGCACCAGTGACCTATACAGAACTGGGCACAGTATCTAGATGAGGTCGCACCAGTGACCTATACAGAACTGGGCACAGTATCTAGATGAGGCCGCACAAGTGACCTATACAGAACTGGGCACAGTATCTAGATGAGGCCGCACCAGTGACCTATACAGAACCGGGCACAGTATCTAGATGAGGCCGCACCAGTGACCTATACAGAACCGGGCACAGTATCTAGATGAGGCCGCACAAGTGACCTATACAGAACCGGGCACAGTATCTAGATGAGGCCGCACCAGTGACCTATACAGAACTGGGCACAATGCTCTAGATGAGGCCGCACCAGTGACCTATACAGAACTGGGCACAATGCTCTAGATGAGGCCGCACCAGTGACCTATACAGAATTGGGCACAGTATCTAGATGAGGTCGCACCAGTGACCTATACAGAACTGGGCACAGTATCTAGATGAGGCCGCACCAGTGACCTAAACAGAACTGGGCACAGTATCTAGATGAGGCCGCACCAGTGACCTATACAGAATTGGGCACAGTATCTAGATGAGGCCGCACCAGTGACCTATACAGAACTGGGCACAGTATCTAGATGAGGCCGCACCAGTGACCTATACAGAACCGGGCACAGTACCTAGATGAGGCCGTACCAGTGACCTATACAGAACTGGGCACAGTATCTAGATGAGGCCGCACCAGTGACCTATACAGAACTGGGCACAGTATCTAGATGAGGTCGCACCAGTGACCTATACAGAACTGGGCACAGTATCTAGATGAGGCCGCACCGATGACCTATACAGAACTGGGCACAGTATCTAGATGAGGCCGCACCGGTGACCTATACAGAACTGGGCACAGTATCTAGATGAGGTCGTATCGGTGACCTATACAGAACTGGGCACAGTATCTAGATGAGGTCGTATCGGTGACCTATACAGAACTGGGCACAGTATCTAGATGAGGCCGCACCAGTGACCTATACAGAACCGGGCACAGTATATAGATGAGGTCGTACCAGTGACCTATACAGAACTGGGCACAGTATCTAGATGAGGCCGCACCAATGACCTATACAGAACTGGGCACAGTATCTAGAGGAGGCCGCACCAGTGACCTATACAGAACCGGGCACAGTATCTAGATGAAGCCGCACCAGTGACCTATACAGAACTGGGCACAGTATCTAGATGAGGCCGCACCGGTGACCTATACAGAACTGGGCACAGTATCTAGATGAGGTCGCACCAGTGACCTATACAGAACTGGGCACAGTATCTAGATGAGGCCGCACCAGTGACCTATACAGAACTGGGCACAGTATCTAGATGAGGCCGCACCGGTGACCTATACAGAACTGGGCACAGTATCTAGATGAGGTCGCACCAGTGACCTATACAGAACTGGGCACAGTATCTAGATGAGGCCGCACCAGTGACCTATACAGAACCGGGCACAGTATCTAGATGAGGCCGCACCAGTGACCTATACAGAACCGGGCACAGTATCTAGATGAGGCCGCACCAGTGACCTATACAGAACTGGGCACAGTATCTAGATGATGCCGCACCAGTGACCTATACAGAACCAGGCACAGTATCTAGATGAGGCCGTACCAGTGACCTATACAGAACTGGGTACAGTATCTAGATGAGATGGCACCAGTGACCTATACAGAACTGGACACAGTATCTAGATGAGGCCACACCAGTGACCTATACAGAACTGGGCACAGTATCTAGATGAGGTCGCACCAGTGACCTACACAGAACTGGGCACAGTATCTAGATGAGGCCGCACCAGTGACCTATACAGAACTGGGCACAGTATCTAGATGAGGCCGCACCAGTGACCTATACAGAACTGGGCACAGTATCTAGATGAGGCCGCACCAGTGACCTATACAGAACTGGGCACAGTATCTAGATGAGGCCGCACCAGTGACCTATACAGAACTGGGCACAGTATCTAGATGAGGCCGCACCGGTGACCTATACAGAACTGGGCACAGTATCTAGATGAGGTCGTATCGGTGACCTATACAGAACTGGGCACAGTATCTACATGAGGTCGTATCGGTGACCTATACAGAACTGGGCACAGTATCTAGATGAGGTCGTACCGGTGACCTATACAGAACTGGGCACAGTATCTAGATGAGGCCGCACCAGTGACCTATACAGAACTGGGCACAGTATCTAGATGAGCCTGTACCAGTGACCTATACAGAACTGGGCACAGTATCTAGATGAGGATGTACTAGTGACCTATACAGAACTGAGCACAGTATCTAGATGAGGTGGCACCAGTGACTTATACAGAACTGGGCACAGTATCTAGATGAGGCCGTACCAGTGACCTATACAGAACTGGACACAGTATCTAGATGAGGCCGCACCAGTGACCTATACAGAACTGGGCACAGTATCTAGATGAGGTTGCACCAGTGACCTACACAGAACTGGGCACAGTATCTAGATGAGGCCGCACCAGTGACCTACACAAAACTGGGCACAGTATCTAGATGAGGCCGCACCAGTGACCTATACAGAACTGGGTACAGTATATAGATGAGGACGCACCAGTGACCTATACAGAACTGGGTACAGTATCTAGATGAGACAGCACCAGTGACCTATACAGAACCGGGCACAGTATCTAGATGAGACAGCACCAGTGACCTACACAGAACCGGGCACAGTATCTAGATGAGGCCGCACCAGTGACCCATACAGAACCGGGCACAGTATCTAGATGAGACAGCACCAGTTAGCTATACAGAACTGGGCACAGTATCTAGATGAGGCCGCACCAGTGACCTACACAAAACTGGGCACAGTATCTAGATGAGGCCGCACCAGTGACCTATACAGAACTGGGTACAGTATATAGATGAGGCCGCACCAGTGACCTATACAGAACCGGGCACAGTATCTAGATGAGACAGCACCAGTGACCTACACAGAACTGGGCACAGTATATAGATGAGGCCGCACCAGTGACCCATACAGAACCGGGCACAGTATCTAAATGAGACAGCACCAGTGACCTATACAGAACTGGACACAGTATCTAGATGAGGCCGCACCAGTGACCTATACAGAACTGGGCACAGTATATAGATGAGGCCGCACCAGTGACCTATACAGAACTGGGCACAGTATATAGATGAGGCCGCACCAGTGACCTATACAGAACTGGGCACAGTATCTAGATGAGACAGCACCAGTGACCTACACAGGACTGGGCACAGTATCTAGATGAGGCCGCACCAGTGACCTATACAGAACTGGGCACAGTATCTAGATGAGGCCGCACCAGTGACCTATACAGAACTGGACACAGTATCTAGATGAGGCAGCACCAGTGACCTACACAGGACTGGGCACAGTATCTAGATGAGGTCGCACCAGTGACCCATACAGAACCGGACACAGTATCTAGATGAGGTCGCAGCAGTTAGCTATACAGGACTAGGCACAGTATCTAGATGAGGCCGCACCAGTGACCTATACAGAACTGGGCACAGTATCTAGATGAGACAGCACCAGTTAGCTATACAGGACTGGGCACAGTATCTAGATGAGGCCGCACCAGTGACCTATACAGAACTGGGCACAGTATCTAGATGATGCCGCACCAGTGACCTATACAGAACTGGGCACAGTATCTAGATGAGACAGCACCAGTGACCTATACAGGACTGGGCATAGTATCTAGATGAGGCCGCACCAGTGACCTATACAGAACCGGGCACAGTATCTAGATGAGGCCGCACCAGTGACCTATACAGAACTGGGCACAGTATCTAGATGAGGATGTACTAGTGACCTATACAGAACTGAGCACAGTATCTAGATGAGGTGGCACCAGTGACTTATACAGAACTGGGCACAGTATCTAGATGAGGCCGTACCAGTGACCTATACAGAACTGGACACAGTATCTAGATGAGGCCGCACCAGTGACCTATACAGAACTGGGCACAGTATCTAGATGAGGTTGCACCAGTGACCTACACAGAACTGGGCACAGTATCTAGATGAGGCCGCACCAGTGACCTACACAAAACTGGGCACAGTATCTAGATGAGGCCGCACCAGTGACCTATACAGAACTGGGTACAGTATATAGATGAGGACGCACCAGTGACCTATACAGAACTGGGTACAGTATCTAGATGAGACAGCACCAGTGACCTATACAGAACCGGGCACAGTATCTAGATGAGACAGCACCAGTGACCTACACAGAACCGGGCACAGTATCTAGATGAGGCCGCACCAGTGACCCATACAGAACCGGGCACAGTATCTAGATGAGACAGCACCAGTTAGCTATACAGAACTGGGCACAGTATCTAGATGAGGCCGCACCAGTGACCTACACAAAACTGGGCACAGTATCTAGATGAGGCCGCACCAGTGACCTATACAGAACTGGGTACAGTATATAGATGAGGCCGCACCAGTGACCTATACAGAACCGGGCACAGTATCTAGATGAGACAGCACCAGTGACCTACACAGAACTGGGCACAGTATATAGATGAGGCCGCACCAGTGACCCATACAGAACCGGGCACAGTATCTAAATGAGACAGCACCAGTGACCTATACAGAACTGGACACAGTATCTAGATGAGGCCGCACCAGTGACCTATACAGAACTGGGCACAGTATATAGATGAGGCCGCACCAGTGACCTATACAGAACTGGGCACAGTATATAGATGAGGCCGCACCAGTGACCTATACAGAACTGGGCACAGTATCTAGATGAGACAGCACCAGTGACCTACACAGGACTGGGCACAGTATCTAGATGAGGCCGCACCAGTGACCTATACAGAACTGGGCACAGTATCTAGATGAGGCCGCACCAGTGACCTATACAGAACTGGACACAGTATCTAGATGAGGCAGCACCAGTGACCTACACAGGACTGGGCACAGTATCTAGATGAGGTCGCACCAGTGACCCATACAGAACCGGACACAGTATCTAGATGAGGTCGCAGCAGTTAGCTATACAGGACTAGGCACAGTATCTAGATGAGGCCGCACCAGTGACCTATACAGAACTGGGCACAGTATCTAGATGAGACAGCACCAGTTAGCTATACAGGACTGGGCACAGTATCTAGATGAGGCCGCACCAGTGACCTATACAGAACTGGGCACAGTATCTAGATGATGCCGCACCAGTGACCTATACAGAACTGGGCACAGTATCTAGATGAGACAGCACCAGTGACCTATACAGGACTGGGCACAGTATCTAGATGAGACAGCACCAGTGACCTATACAGAACCGGGCACAGTATCTAGATGAGACAGCACCAGTTAGCTATACAGGACTGGGCACAGTATCTAGATGCTCGCTATGCTTTGGGCATGGTACCTTTCTGCAATAAGCACACTATTATGTTCTCCCTCCATGCCCCAGTGGATGGTAGGGTATGAAATTCCACCTTTAGCACAAATATACGGATATAAACTGGAAGGAATCATTTAGAGCAGCGGGTCTCAAACTGTGGTCCTGACCCCCAAGTGGGTCCCGACCTTCTCAGTATGGGGTTGCAACTATTCAAAAATCTGTTGAATTGTTTATTTTAGACTCTTCCCATCAGTCTGTGCCTCCACAATGCTGCCATGCAGGTGCTCTCTGATGACTACACATGTGATGTGATCTTCTGCAGTAACTTTCTGGGGTCCCGTAATTATTTTTATTGTCTTATGGGGTCCCAGAGCAAAATAGTTTGAGGACCCCTGATTTAGAGGTATGGATACTAATGAAAGGTGGCAAACTGCTGGAGGGCACTGATAAATGTCTTCCTCGGGTAAGTAATAGAACAAACATCAGAAGGAAACCTACAGTATGTGGCATAACAGCAGTCAGATTTGAAACAGCTAAAAAGAAGGAGGACACTCAAAATGTTTAAACAAGATGTGACACCCGAATCTATGAGTTTTCTCATCAGCTACCTTATGGTTTGGTTCTGTAGGTTCTCCATTCAGGAGACCTGGTTACCTTTATTATCATGCTTATGGTTATCTCTAGAACAGTGTTCTTTTGTTTCTGGTTTCTCTGACTATTGTTATGCCCAGAGATTATCGCCGTTTTGGATATTGTCTTTAGCGAATAGCGCTATTGGCTGCCTAGCAGCACCTATCAGCCAGTCAGGAGTCGCTGGGCCGCCAAGCGGCCAATAGCGCTATTCAGGAGGAGGAGCTACAGGATGTAAACACACATCCTGCGGCTTCACCTGAGTCCGTACTGGTGTCGGTCATTCATTTTTTTTTTCTTGCCAAGTCCCTGGATGCTACTTGGAAAGGAGAGGACGCAACCTACACCTGAGGACCCTGGTTAGTATGGTTTCCTTCCACAGGGACTCACATTGTGTGTGTTTTTATTTAAATATTTGTACTGTTGTGGGATTACAGCCCTTTAATGCCTCGCATGCTGGGATTTGTGGTCTAACGACCAATTGTATGTAAAAAGAGGAGAAATATGCCTGTTTTCAATGTGAAGCCGATCCGATGTGTCGGTCATTTGGTCACTATAGAGATTTTATAGAGATTTTACCTGCTGCATTATAGATTTGTCATCTTTACATTGGATTGGGTACCTATCATGTGCAGATCATGTACGCCAATCCAATAGTGCGATTTCAGAAAATCGTCACACGATCGTGGTCGTTCTGGTGTGTACTCTACATTACAGTCAAAACTGTTATGGGGAGTGGGATGCAGTTATTTTGTCTTCTTTTCCCACCTGTAACAAGAGGTCTTTTTCCTCCTCCGTATTTATGTTGGGTGGGTTATAACATGTTCCTACTATAAGTCTTTTAGCCCCTTTAATATTACCTGTGACTTCTACCCATACTGATTCTACTGACTCCATTGTGCTCTCGTTTATGTCTTCCCTTATGTAGGGTTTTATGGATGGTTTAACATATAAACATACACCCCTCCTGCGCTGTGGGGAAGGGGTTGACGTCATTCTGTAGCCCCCATTTACCCCTGTGCTGTGAGGAGAGGGGAATGATGTTATACTCTAGCCTCCAGTCACCCCTGTGTTATGGGGAGGGGGGCACTGATTTATTCTGTAGCACCAAGTCACACCTGTGCTGTGGAAAAGGGAATAAAGTTATGCTGTAGCCAGGGCTGTGGAATCGGAGTCGAGGAGTCGGAGGAAATTTCGAGTACCTGGAGTCGGAGTCGGCAAACAATGCACCGACTCCGACAATTATAATTAATGACTTCTCTACTGTAAGAATAAAGACCAATGCATGCAGTGCCTCACGTAACCGCAAAACGAACACGTTAAGTGACCGTGAAAAAGCATGCTTTTCATGTGCTTCACTATATGGCACTCAGCGCACAATTCGGAGCACCAATACTTATAAATGTATTCTCCCTTGTAGTTTACAACTTATTTCCAACGTTCAATAAGGTTTTCAATACCTCGTTGGTAGAAATCACCTGGTGTAGACTCGAAAAATTCATTCAACCGAGCTCTCCCACCATACGCACAACATCTTTTTACGCGGATGAAGATCTTGTTTCATGCGGGGGGTCGTTTGTTTACCTTGGCTAAGCCATTCCTTACGCTGGTTCATATTGATGTACAGACACCATTTTTCATCACCAGTAACGATTCGGTAAATAAATCGTTCTTTGTGTCCATGAATTGAACGGTGACGAGCAAGCAAACCAGCGGAGATTGTGGCTCGTTGATTTTTGTTGTCGTCACAAAGCATGCGGAACTCATGCTCCGCACTTCTGAACCTTTCCTATTGTTTTTTTTGCTTTTCCTATTTTTGTTCCCAAAACAACCAAATAATGTGGTTTTTTTTATCTTTGAACTGGTAAAGTTCCTGTTCCTGATGTTTATGCCTACTGCTACTTTCCAGCCATTTAATTAATTAATAAAAAAATGAATAAAACTTTGTTTTCATTGTGTTTGTCCTTTGCTTAAACTGTTCAATACAGTAGACTGTTGGCTTCCCAGCCTCTAGTTTCTGTAGTAATAATATGTATGTTGCCATTCTTTCCTTCAAGGAATGTATCAAATACATTCACATATTAATACAGAGGAGTCGGAGTCAGAAGTACGAGGAGTCAGGAGTCTGAACATTTATCTACCGACTCCACAGCCCTGGCTGTAGCTAACAGTCACCCCTGTGCTGTGGGAAGGGGGGGGGGGGGTAATGCTATTCTGTTGCCCCCATATAACCCAGTGCTGTGTAGAGGGGGCACTAAATATAACTACAATGTAGCCCCCAGTTAACCCTGTGCTGTGGGGAGGCTGGTGTTCTTCTGTAGCCTTCAGTTACCCCTGTGCTGTGAGAAGAGGGTGCACTGTTGTTATTGTGAAGCCCCCAGTCTCCCCCTTGCTGTGGGGAGGTGGGCTGATGTTATTCTGTACCCCCAGTCACCCTTGTGCTGTGGGGGGTTGGGGGACTAATGTTATTCTGTAGCCCCCAGTCACCTCTGTACTGTGGTGAGGGGGCACTGATGTTATTCTGTGCCCCCCAGTCATCCAGGTACTGTGGGGAGGTGGTGCTGATGTTATTCTGTACCCCCAGTCACCCTTGTGCTGTGGGGGGTTGGGGGACTAATGTTATTCTGTAGCCCCCAGTCACCTCTGTACTGTGGTGAGGGGGCACTGATGTTATTCTGTGGCCCCCAGTCATCCAGGTACTGTGGGGGGGAGGTGGTGCTGATGTTATTCTGTAGCCCCAGTCACCCCTGTGCTGTGTGGAGGGGGAGTGCTGATGTTTCTCTGTAGCCCCTATCAATGTCAATATAAATATAACCAGATGGATAACAAGTGAAGTGCCTAGTTTATGGACTGTGTCCGTAAACAACTAATCCTTTATTCCTAGCTACGTGCGAACAAAGCGTAGCACAGTGTAGCAAACCTTGTCCGTGTATAGTACATGCTATACCGATCCCTATGAAGCGGTATCCTTTCGCAGTACTTAGTACCCAATTTGAGTACACCTTTTAAGGATAATGTCCTTATTAAACCTTTGTCGCTAAATGCGAATAAAAGCCAAGACTCGAGTATAAATTACAAAATAAGGAGATAGAGGGGGACATTTACCAAAATGGATTCGTAGAAAAAAGGTGTATTCGTAGGCAGAAATACACCTTTTTTTTACGAATTTGTATTTTCGGGATTTACAATCCCAAAAATACAACAATTCGTAGTCCTAAAGATGGAACATTCGTATTTGTATTTACAAATACGAATGTCTACACCATCGATAGAATACGACAGAAATCACCATTCAAAAGAATGGTGGTTTCTGATTTACTAAGCAGCCTTACTGATAATACGGCTGCTTAGTGGTGTAAAACAGGCATGCAAATACGACAGGAAAATAGAACACCATTTTCATGTCGTATTTGCGTTTTAGCCTGCACGGATCAGTCAGATCCGTGCAGGCTTCGGTGTAAAAAAATAGAAAAATAAATAAATAAAAAAAAAAACCGGCGTGGGGTCCCCCCCACAGCCGAAACCAGCACCAGGCTGACAGAGCCTGGAGCCGGTAATTAAAAATCAGGGAACCCGACAAATAGGGGTTCCCCGATTTTTAACAACCAGCCCCAGGCTCCTGCTCTGGGGCTGGTTCCCAAAATACGGGGGACAAAATGACTAGGGGTCCCCCGTATTTTAAGAACCAGCCTCAGGCAAAACCAGCCAGCAGGGTAATGCCACAGCCGGGGGGAGACTTTTTATACAAGTCCCCCCGGCCAAAGCATTCATCCCTACCGACCAGTCAGCCTGGCCAGGGGCCCTGGGGGAGTGGGGACCCCCCCAATAAAGGGGTCCCCCCCCTCCAGGACTTACCTGACCAGGCTGAAGCCTGGTGCTGGGCGGTGGGCATCGAGCTGATGGTATGGTGTAAAAAATAGAATAAAAACCATTGTCTTTTACTGGTGAACTATGAGTCCCAGCAAGCCTCCCCCGCAAGCTGGGACTTGGAGAACCACAAGTCCCAGCCTGCGGGGCATTAAAGGGCCCGCTGGGTCTTGTAGTGCCACAGTAAAAGAAAGAGTTAAATAAACACACTGACACACGTGAAAAATAAAAGTTTAATACATACATAACACATACATACTGATACTTACCTTTCTTGATCCCGTAGGTAGCCCTGGTCCTGATGTCCTGTGTCGTCCATGTCGGCTGTCTGCGTCGTCCTCCAGGTCCATGTCGACGGTCCGTGTCGTCCTCCAGGTCCATGGCGGTGTCCGGGTCCGAAGAAATCCATGTTGGAGCTGTGGAAGGAAATCCTACTCACCTGGTCCTGCGCTGAAGAAGTCTTCTCTTGATCCGACGTAGTCCAGGTAATCTTCACAGCTGTCGCCGGTCCCCGCTGTCTGCGCTGTCTCTGCATCGCGCTGAGGAGAGATGCTGAGAAGTTTCATATTCGGCGCCTCTCCTCAGACTGAATTCTATTGGCCGCCTAGCGGCCAATCAGGAGCCGAGAAAGTCGGCTCCTGATTGGCCTGCTAGGCGGCCAATAGAATTCAGTCTGAGGAGAGGCGCCGAATATGAAACTTCTCAGCATCTCTCCTCAGCGCGATGCAGAGACAGCGCAGACTGCGGGGACCGGCGACAGCTTCAACATTACCTGGATTACGTCGGATCAAGAGAAGACTTCTTCAGCGCAGGACCAGGTGAGTAGGATTTCCTTCCACAGCTCCAACATGGATTTCTTCGGACCCGGACACCGCCATGGACCTGGAGGACGACACGGACCGTCGACATGGACCTGGAGGACGACGCAGACAGCCGACATGGACGACACAGGACATCAGGACCAGGGCTACCTACGGGATCAAGAAAGGTAAGTATCAGTATGTATGTGTTATGTATGTATTAAACTTTTATTTTTCACGTGTGTCAGTGTGTTTATTTAACTCTTTCTTTTACTGTGGCACTACAAGACCCAGCGGGCCCTTTAATGCCCCGCAGGCTGGGACTTGTGGTTCTCCAAGTCCCAGCTTGCGGGGGAGGCTTGCTGGGACTCATAGTTCACCAGTAAAAGACAATGGTTTTTATTCTATTTTTTACACCATACCATCAGCTCGATGCCCACCGCCCAGGGGCATCGAGGACAGCACCAGGCTTCAGCCTGGTCAGGTAAGTCCTGGAGGGGGGGGACCCCTTTATTGGGGGGGTCCCCACTCCCCCAGGGCCCCTGGACAGGCTGACTGGTCGGTAGGGATGAATGCTTTGGCCGGGGGGACTTGTATAAAAAGTTTTCCCCCGGCTGTGGCATTACCCTGCTGGCTGGTTTTGCCTGGGGCTGGTTCTTAAAATACGGGGGACCCCTAGTCATTTTGTCCCCCGTATTTTGGGAACCAGCCCCAGAGCAGGAGCCTGGGGCTGGTTGTTAAAAATCGGGGAACCCCTATTTGTCGGGTTCCCTGATTTTTAATTACCGGCTCCAGGCTCTGTCAGCCTGGTGCTGGTTTCGGCTGTGGGGGGGACCCCACGCCGTTTTTTTTTTTATTTATTTAATTTTTCGATTTTTTTACACTGAAGCCTGCACGGATCTGACTGATCCGTGCAGACTGCTAGAAATAATTCGTATTAGCAGCCGTATATACGGCCGCTAATACGAATCATTACACCATCGGAGGGTTACAAAGCAGTCGTATCTGACTGCTTTGTAACTGATCCTCCGGAACAGGACTTTGCATACGACTTAAACAGTCGTATGCAGTCGTAGGGAAAATACCAATACGAAAAACTAGGTTTTTCATATTGGTAAATTTCCCCCAGAGTCTCCAAATAATGTATTTAGTCCCTAGCGGACAGCGGGGGGTTACAGAAAGAGAGAGAGAAACAATATAACACAGTGTACAGTTTGTTATACAATACAAAGTATGCTTTACACTACTAGGGGAAAAACAATCAGATATAAAATACAATCAGCCACACTATAGAATATACATACAGGAATGCAACAGTTAACGTCTCATCTACCCGGTCTGAGCTCGCTATAGTCTGTCCAGATTATAGCCCAGGGGAGTAGAGGGAAGAACAGACTGAGTTTAGGATGTGCTCCCACTCTTATAGTGTCCATAGAGGGGGGGCAGTGAGGGTCATCATTGGTCAGTGGATCGGATGTTGCTTCTCTTGGATTGGTGCAGGAGAATGCACCAAGGTTTCTTTGTCTTCATGTATAGTCATAGGGATCATGGCTCATGCTGAGAAACCTGTTACATCCGGATCTTCTGGTTACACTGTCCTTGTGGTGAAATAACAATGAAATATGTAATAGTTCCATAACTTCTGGCCGTTACAAGATATGAACTAGCTCAGACCGGGGCGCTGCGCATGAGAGACGGAACACAGAGATGCGAAATATGTACATGAAAGATTGTGTATTACCAATTTAAACTATGTGCTGCGAATTAAAACCATATTAACTATATTTTATTACGTGTGAGTGTGGGTTATGAATTTATGTGTATTAGTATGGCAGCGCGCTGGGTTCGCCTGATTACAGAACTTGGTTATTATACTTTATTTGCGTAACTCTGCGAACCAAGATGGCGGCCATACCATTCTAAAATGGCGTGTATGCAATTCGAGTTTGACACCCCCAGTCACCCCTGTGCTGTCGAGGGGCTGATGTTATTCTGTAGCCCCCAGTCACCCCATGCTGTGTGGTCATGCCCTGATGTTATTCTGTAGCCCCCAGTCACCCCATGCTGTGTGGTCATGCACTGATGTTATTCTGTAGCCCCCAGTCACCCTCATGCTGTGGGGGTCGTGCGCTGATGTTATTCTGTAGCCCCCAGTCACCCCTCTGCTGTGGGGTCGTACGCTGATGTTATTCTGTAGCCCCCCTCATGCTGTGGGGTTGTGCGCTGATGTTATTCTGTAGCCCCCAGTCACCCCCATGCTGTGGGGTGGTGGGCTGATTTTATTCTGTAGCCTCCAGTTACCCCTATGCTGTGGGGATGGTACACTGATGTTATACTGTAGCCCCCAGTCACCCTCATGCTGTGGGGTGGTGGGCTGATTTTATTCTGTAGCCTCCAGTTACTCCTATGCTGTGGGGATGGTACACTGATGTTATACTGTAGCCCCCAGTCACCCTCATGCTGTGGGGTGGTGGGCTGATTTTATTCTGTAGACTTTAGTTACCCCTGTGCTGTGGGGAGGGTACACTGATGTTATACTGTAGCCCCCAGTCACCCCAGTGCTGTGGGGAGGGGGCACTGATGTATTCTGTAGCCCAAAGTCACACCTGTGCTGTGAGAAGGGGAATAAAGTTATGCTGTAGCCCCATATAACCCTGTGCTGTGCAGAGGTGGGCAGTAATTTTATACTGTAGCCCCCAGTTACCCCTGTGCTGTGGGGAGGGGTGGCTGGTGTTATTCTGTAGCCCCTAGTTAACCCTGTGCTGTGAGAAGAGGGGGCACTGTTGTTATTCTATAGACACAAGTCACCTCACAGCACAGGGGTGAGTGGTAGCTACAGAATAGGATTAGTTATTATGTAGCCCCCAGTCACCCCCTTGCTGTGGGGTGGTGGGCTGATGTTATACTGTACCCTCAGTCACCCCTGTGCTATGGGGGTTTTGGGGCTGATGTTATTCTGTACCCCTAGTCACCCCAGTGCTGTGGGGAGGGGGCGTTGATGTTATTCTGTAGCCCAGTCACCCCTTGCTGTTAGGGGGGGGGGGGGCAATGAGGTTATTCTGTATCCCCCCAGTCACCCCTGTGCTGTGGTAGTTGGGGGGCTGATGTTATTCTGTAGCCCACAGTCACCCATTTTGCTGTGGGGAGGGGAAACTGATGTTGTTATGCACCTCCATGCTGTGGGGGGGGGGGGGGGGTTGGGCTAATGTTATTCTGTAGCCCCAAGTCACCCCTGTGCTGTGGGGCGGAGTGGGGGCTGATATTATTCTGTAGCCCCCAGTCACCCTAATGCTGTGGGGTGGTGGGCTGACGTTATTCTGTAGCCCCAGTCACCCCTGTGCTGTTGGGGGGGCAATGAGGTTATTCTGTAGCCCCCCAGTCACCCCTGTGCTGTGGGAGTTGGGGGGCTGATGTTATTCTGAAGCTAGAGAAGAGGGTTGGTGAGGGAAGCCTGCACTAGGTGGGGGCAAAAAAACTTTTTGAGAAATTAGATGGTATGGATAGCTAGTTGGGGATATAACTGACTATAATTAATGAAATGACTTTCAAATTTAACATTACAAACAAGCCTCTGTCTATGGCCCTGGCTTGATGCATGTAATGGTCAGTGGTGCACCCCCAAGTTATGACAAGTTTAACAGGAAAAAGAAAAAGAAAAAGAAACTCGGATGGGGTGCACTCTTAAATCCCAGACTCAAAGTTGCTCAATAGAGATGCATTTTTTAATTTAATATATTTTTATTATGATTTTTATAAATGCTGAGTGATTTATTTTATATTTCTGTGAGAAGATGCTAAACAATAAAGTAAATTAATCTATCCTTGCGATTTATTTGTTATTACAGGGACTGATATAACCAATGTGTATATACATGTGCTTAATTCTGAAAGCTGACCATCATATATCCTTAATGCTCGTGTCCCATGGGCATTATTGGTATACTCTCAATTGAGTTTGAGATAAGGATTATAATCATGGGTCAGCACAACTCAAAAATTCAAAATTCAGAAAAAGCAAAAAAAGGGTTTCATATATACACATCACAATTTTATTTACATATATACAGTTCTAACTCTCTTTGGAATTATTCAATGTTATCTTGTGCCCCCAGTGACCCCCATGCTGTGGGAGGTTTGGACTGATGTTATTCTGAAACTCCCAGTCACCCCTGTGCTTTGGGGAGGAGGGTGCTGATGTTTCTCTGTAGCCCCCAGTCACCCCATTTGCTGTGGAGAGGGTGAACTGATGTTTTTCAATAGCACCAGTCACCTCCGTGCTGTGCGGGGGATGGGCTAATGTTATTCTGTAGCCCCCAGTCACCCCTGTGCTGTGGGGGCGGGGTGGGTGCTGATGTTATTCTGTAGCTCCCAGTCACCCATGTGCTGTGCGGAAGAGGCATTGATATTATTCTGTAGCGTCCCAGTCACCCCTGTGCTGTGGGGGTTGGGGGGGCTGATGTTATTCTGTACCCCCAGTCAGCCCTGTGCTGTGGGGAGGGGGAACTGATGTTTTTCTGTAGACCCAGTCACCCCCGTGCTGTGGGGGGGTTGGGCTGATGTTATTCTGTGCCCCAGTCACCCCCATGCTGTGGGGTGGTGGGCTGATGTTATTCTGTAGCCCACAGTCACCCCCATTCTGTGGGATCATACGCTGATGTTATTCTGTAGCCCCCAGTCACCCTCATGCTGTGGGGTCATGGGCTGATGTTATTCTGTAGCCCCCAGTCACCCCTGTGGGGAGAGGGGTACTGATGTTATTCTGTGCCCCAGGTCACGCCCGTGCTGTGGGGTGGTGGGCTGATGTTATTCTGTGCCTCGGGTCACCCCCATGTTGTGGGAAGGTTGGGCTATTATTATCCAGTCACCCATGCTGTTGGGGGGGGGGGGCAATGAGGTTATTCTGTAGCCCCCCCAGTCACCCCTGTGCTGATGTTATTCTGTAGCCCCCAGTCACCCTTATGCTTTGGGGAGGGGGTGCTGATGTTTCTCTCTAGCCCCCAGTCACCCATTTTGCTGTGGTGAGGGGGCACTGATGTTATTCTGTAGCCCCCAGTCACCCCTGTGCTGTGGGGGCGGGGTGGGGGCTGATGTTATTCTGTAGCCCCCAGTCACCCCCATGCTTTGGGGTGGTGGGCTGATTTTATTCTGTAACCCCAGTCACCCCTGTGCTGTCGGGAAGAGGCGTTGATATTATTCTGTAGCACCCCAGTCACCCCTGTGCTGTGGGGGTTGGGGGGCTGATGCTATTCTGTACTCCCAGTCACCCCTGTGCTGTGGGGAGGGGGCATCGATGTTATTCTGTAGCCCCCAGTCACCCCTTTTGCTGTGGGAAGGGGGCACTGATGTTATTCGGTACCCCCAGTCAAACCCATGCTGTGGGGGGTTTGGGCTGATGTTATCTTGTACCCCCAGTCACCCCCATGCTGAGGGAGGTTTGGACTGATGTTATTCTGTAGCCCCCAGTCACCCCTGTGCTGTGGGGGTGGGGTGGGGGCTGATGTTATTCTGTAGCCCCCAGTCACCCCCATGCTTTGGGGTGGTGGGCTGATTTTATTCTGTAACCCCAGTCACCCCTGTGCTGTCAGGAAGAGGCGTTGATATTATTCTGTAGCCCCCCAGTCACCCCTGTGCTGTGGGGGTTGGGGGGCTGATGTTATTCTGTGCCCCCAGTCACCCCAGTGCTGTGGGGAGGGGGCACTGATGTTATTCTGTAGCCCCCAGTCACCCCCGTGCTGTGGGTGGGGGGTGGGCTGATGTTATTCTGTAGCTCCAGTCACCCTCATCCTATGTGGGGGGGGTTTGGGCTGATGGTGTTCTGTAGCCCTCAGTCACCCCTGTACTGTCGACGAGGAGCACTGATGTTATTTTGTACCCCTCCCCCCAGTCATCCCTGTGCTGTGGGGAGGGGGAGTTGATGTTATTCTGTAGCCCCCAGTCACTCCCATGCTGTGGGGTGGTGGGCTGTTGTTATTCTGTAGCCCCAGTCACCCCCGTGCTGTGGGGAGGGGGCACTGATCTTATTCTGTAGCCCCCAGTCACCCCGGTGCTGTAGGGGGTTGGGCTGATGTTATTCTGTAGCCCCCAGTCACCCCCGTTCTGTGGGGGGGTTGGGCCGATGTTATTCTGTAGCCGCCAGTCACCCCCGTGCTGTGGGGGGGTTGGGCTGATGTTATTCAGTAGCCCCCAGCCACCCCCATGCTGTGGGGGGTTTGGGCTGCTATTAATCTGTAGCCCCCAGTCACCCCATGCTGTGTGGGGGGGTTGGGCCGATGTTATTCTGTAGCCCTCCAGTCACACCCGTGCTGTGGGGGGTTGGGCCGATGTTATTCTGTAGCCCACCAGTCACACCCGTGCTGTGGGGGGTTGGGCTGATGTTATTCTCTGCCCCCAGTCACCCACGTGCTGTGGGGGGTTGGGTGATGTTATTCTGTAGCCCCCAGTCATCCCCGTGCTGTGGGGGGGTTGGGCTGATGTTATGCTGTAGCCCCCAGTCACCCCCGTGCTGTGGGGGGTTGGGCTGATGTTATTCTGTAGCCCCCAGTCACCCCCGTACTGTGAAGGGGTTGGGCTGATGTTATTCTGTAGCCCCAGTCACCCCCATGCTGTGGAGGGGTTGGGCTGATGTTATTCTGTAGCCCCCAGTCACCCCCATGCTGTGTGGGGGGGGTTGGGCTGATGTTAATCTGTAGCCCCCAGTCACCCCTAATTTTGTGGGGTGGGGGAGTTGGGCTGATGTTATTCTGTAGCTCCCAGTCACAACCGTGCTGTGGGGGGGTTGGGCCGATGTTATTCTGTAGCCCCCAGTCACACCCATGCAGTGGGGGGGTTGGGCCGATGTTAATCTGTAGCCCCCAGTCACACCCTTGCTGTGGGGGTTAGGCTGATGTTATTCTGTAGCCCCCAGTCACCCCCATGCTGTGGGGTGGGGGGGGTTGGGCTGATGTTATTCTGTGCCCCCGGTCACCCCCGTGCTACGAGGGGTTTGGGCTGATGTTATTCTGTAGCCCCCAGTCACCCCGTGCTGTGGGGGGGTTGGGCTGATGTTATTCTGTAGCCCCCAGTCACCCCCATGCTGTGGGGGGGTTGGTCCGATGTTATTCTGTAGCAGCCAGTCCCCTTCGTGCTGTGGGGGGTTGGGCCGATGTTATTCTGTAGCCCCCAGTCACCCCCATGCTGTGGGGGGGGGGGGTTTGGGCTGATGTTAATCTGTAGCTCCCAGTCAACCCATGCTGTGGGGGGTTGGGCTGATGTTAATCTGTAGCCCCCAGTCAACCCATGCTGTGGGGGGTTGGGCTGATGTTATTCTGTGCCCCCAGTCACCCCCGTGCTGTGGGGGGGTTGGGTGATGTTAATCTGTAGCCCGCAGTCACCCCCGTGCTGTGGGGGGGTTGGGCTGATGTTATTCTGTGCCCCCAGTCACCCCCGTGCTGTGGGGGGGTTGGGTGATGTTATTCTGTAGCCCGCAGTCACCCCCGTGCTGTGGGGGGTTGGGCTGATGTTATTCTGTAGCCCCCAGTCACCCCCGTACTGTGAAGGGGTTGGGCTGATGTTATTCTGTAGCCCCAGTCACCCCCATGCTGTGGAGGGGTTGGGCTGATGTTATTCTGTAGCCCCCAGTCACCCCCATGCTGTGTGGGGGGGGTTGGGCTGATGTTAATCTGTAGCCCCCAGTCACCCCTAATTTTGTGGGGTGGGGGAGTTGGGCTGATGTTATTCTGTAGCTCCCAGTCACAACCGTGCTGTGGGGGGGTTGGGCCGATGTTATTCTGTAGCCCCCAGTCACACCCATGCAGTGGGGGGGTTGGGCCGATGTTAATCTGTAGCCCCCAGTCACACCCTTGCTGTGGGGGTTAGGCTGATGTTATTCTGTAGCCCCCAGTCACCCCCATGCTGTGGGGTGGGGGGGGTTGGGCTGATGTTATTCTGTGCCCCCGGTCACCCCCGTGCTACGAGGGGTTTGGGCTGATGTTATTCTGTAGCCCCCAGTCACCCCGTGCTGTGGGGGGGTTGGGCTGATGTTATTCTGTAGCCCCCAGTCACCCCCATGCTGTGGGGGGGTTGGTCCGATGTTATTCTGTAGCAGCCAGTCCCCTTCGTGCTGTGGGGGGTTGGGCCGATGTTATTCTGTAGCCCCCAGTCACCCCCATGCTGTGGGGGGGGGGGTTTGGGCTGATGTTAATCTGTAGCTCCCAGTCAACCCATGCTGTGGGGGGTTGGGCTGATGTTAATCTGTAGCCCCCAGTCAACCCATGCTGTGGGGGGTTGGGCTGATGTTATTCTGTGCCCCCAGTCACCCCCGTGCTGTGGGGGGGTTGGGTGATGTTAATCTGTAGCCCGCAGTCACCCCCGTGCTGTGGGGGGGTTGGGCTGATGTTATTCTGTGCCCCCAGTCACCCCCGTGCTGTGGGGGGGTTGGGTGATGTTATTCTGTAGCCCGCAGTCACCCCCGTGCTGTGGGGGGGTTGGGCTGATGTTATTCTGTAGCCCCCAGTCACCCCCGTGCTGTAGGGGGGTTTGGCTGATGTTATTCTGTTGCCCCAGTCACCCCCGTGCTGTGAAGGGGTTTCGCTGATGTTATTCTGTAGCCCCCAGTCACCCCCATGCTGTGGGGTGGTGGGCTGTTGTTATTCTGTAGCCCCAGTCACCCCCGTGCTGTGGGGAGGGGGCACTGATCTTATTCTGTAGCCCCCAGTCACCCCGGTGCTGTAGGGGGTTGGGCTGATGTTATTCTGTAGCCCCCAGTCACCCCCGTTCTGTGGGGGGGTTGGGCCGATGTTATTCTGTAGCCGCCAGTCACCCCCGTGCTGTGGGGGGGTTGGGCTGATGTTATTCAGTAGCCCCCAGCCACCCCCATGCTGTGGGGGGTTTGGGCTGCTATTAATCTGTAGCCCCCAGTCACCCCATGCTGTGTGGGGGGGTTGGGCCGATGTTATTCTGTAGCCCTCCAGTCACACCCGTGCTGTGGGGGGTTGGGCCGATGTTATTCTGTAGCCCACCAGTCACACCCGTGCTGTGGGGGGTTGGGCTGATGTTATTCTCTGCCCCCAGTCACCCACGTGCTGTGGGGGGGTTGGGTGATGTTATTCTGTAGCCCCCAGTCATCCCCGTGCTGTGGGGGGGTTGGGCTGATGTTATGCTGTAGCCCCCAGTCACCCCCGTGCTGTGGGGGGTTGGGCTGATGTTATTCTGTAGCCCCCAGTCACCCCCGTACTGTGAAGGGGTTGGGCTGATGTTATTCTGTAGCCCCAGTCACCCCCATGCTGTGGAGGGGTTGGGCTGATGTTATTCTGTAGCCCCCAGTCACCCCCATGCTGTGTGGGGGGGGTTGGGCTGATGTTAATCTGTAGCCCCCAGTCACCCCTAATTTTGTGGGGTGGGGGAGTTGGGCTGATGTTATTCTGTAGCTCCCAGTCACAACCGTGCTGTGGGGGGGTTGGGCCGATGTTATTCTGTAGCCCCCAGTCACACCCATGCAGTGGGGGGGTTGGGCCGATGTTAATCTGTAGCCCCCAGTCACACCCTTGCTGTGGGGGTTAGGCTGATGTTATTCTGTAGCCCCCAGTCACCCCCATGCTGTGGGGTGGGGGGGGTTGGGCTGATGTTATTCTGTGCCCCCGGTCACCCCCGTGCTACGAGGGGTTTGGGCTGATGTTATTCTGTAGCCCCCAGTCACCCCGTGCTGTGGGGGGGTTGGGCTGATGTTATTCTGTAGCCCCCAGTCACCCCCATGCTGTGGGGGGGTTGGTCCGATGTTATTCTGTAGCAGCCAGTCCCCTTCGTGCTGTGGGGGGTTGGGCCGATGTTATTCTGTAGCCCCCAGTCACCCCCATGCTGTGGGGGGGGGGGGGGGTTTGGGCTGATGTTAATCTGTAGCTCCCAGTCAACCCATGCTGTGGGGGGTTGGGCTGATGTTAATCTGTAGCCCCCAGTCAACCCATGCTGTGGGGGGTTGGGCTGATGTTATTCTGTGCCCCCAGTCACCCCCGTGCTGTGGGGGGGTTGGGTGATGTTAATCTGTAGCCCGCAGTCACCCCCGTGCTGTGGGGGGGTTGGGCTGATGTTATTCTGTGCCCCCAGTCACCCCCGTGCTGTGGGGGGGTTGGGTGATGTTATTCTGTAGCCCGCAGTCACCCCCGTGCTGTGGGGGGGTTGGGCTGATGTTATTCTGTAGCCCCCAGTCACCCCCGTGCTGTAGGGGGGTTTGGCTGATGTTATTCTGTTGCCCCAGTCACCCCCGTGCTGTGAAGGGGTTTCGCTGATGTTATTCTGTAGCCCCCAGTCACCCCCATGCTGTGGGGGGGTTGCGCTGATGCTATTCTGTAGCCCCGTCACGCCCGTGCTGTGGGGGATGGGCTGATGTTATTCTGTGCCCCCAGTCACCCCTGTGCTGTGGGGGGGGGGGTTGGGTGATGTTAATCTGTAGCCCGCAGTCACCCCCGTGCTGTGGGGGGGTTGGGCTGATGTTATTCTGTGCCCCCAGTCACCCCCGTGCTGTGGGGGGGTTGGGTGATGTTATTCTGTAGCCCGCAGTCACCCCCGTGCTGTGGGGGGGTTGGGCTGATGTTATTCTGTAGCCCCCAGTCACCCCTGTGCTGTAGGGGGGTTTGGCTGATGTTATTCTGTAGCCCCAGTCACCCCTGTGCTGTGAAGGGGTTTCGCTGATGTTATTCTGTAGCCCCCAGTCACCCCCATGCTGTGGGGGGGTTGCGCTGATGCTATTCTGTAGCCCCGTCACGCCCGTGCTGTGGGGGGTTGGGCTGATGTTATTCTGTAGCCGCCAGTCACCCCCGTGCTGTTGGGGAGTTGGGCTGATGTTATTCTGTAGCCCCCAGTCACCCCCATGCTGGGGGGGGGGGGTTGGGCTGATGTTAATCTGTAGCCCCCAGTCACCCCTAATTTTGTGGGGGGGGGAGTTTGGCTGATGTTATTCTGTAGCCCCCAGTCACACCGTGCTGTGGGGGGGTTGGGCCGATGTTATTCTGTAGCCCCCAGTCACACCCATGCTGTGGGGGGGTTGGGCCGATGTTATTCTGTAGCCCCCAGTCACACCCTTGCTGTGGGGGTTGGACTGATGTTATTCTGTAGCCCCCAGTCACCCCCATGCTGTGGGGTGGGGGGGGGGTTGGGCTGATGTTATTCTGTGCCCCCGGTCACCCCCGTGCTGCGAGGGGTTTGGGCTGATGTTATTCTGTAGCCCCCAGTCACCCCCGTGCTGTGGGGGGGTTGGGCTGATGTTATTCTGTAGCCCCCAGTCACCCCCGTGCTGTGGGGGGGTTGGGCTGATGTTATTCTGTAGCCCCCAGTCACCCCCATGCTGTGGGGGGGGGGTTGGGCGGATATTAATCTGTAGCCCCCAGTCACCCCCATGCTGTGGGGGGGTTGGGCCGATGTTATTCTGTAGCCGCCAGTCCCCTTCGTGCTGTGGGGGGTTGGGCCGATGTTATTCTGTAGCCCCCAGTCACCCCCATGCTGCGGAGGGGGTTTGGGCTGATGTTAATCTGTAGCCCCCAGTCACCCCATGCTGTGAGGTGGAGGGGGGTTGGGCCGATGTTATTCTGTAGCCCCCAGTCACACCCATGCTGTGGGGGGGTTGGGCCGATGTTATTCTGTAGCCCCCCAGTCACACCCGTGCTGTGGGGGGTTGGGCTGATGTTATTCTGTGCCCCCAGTCACCCCCGTGCTGTGGGGGGTTGGGTGATGTTATTCTGTAGCCCGCAGTCACCCGAGTGCTGTGGGGGGGTGGGCTGATGTTATTCTGTAGCACCCAGTCACCCCCGTGCTGTAGGGGGGTTGGGCTGATGTTATTCTGTAGCCCCCAGTCACCCCCGTGCTGTGAAGGGGTTGGGTTGATGTTATTCTGTAGCCCCCAGTCACCCCCATGCTGTGGGGGGGTTGGGCCGATGTTATTCTGTAGCCCCCAGTCACACCCTTGCTGTGGGGGTTAGGCTGATGTTATTCTGTAGCCCCCAGTCACCCCCATGCTGTGGGGTGGGGGGGGGGTTGGGCTGATGTTATTCTGTGCCCCCGGTCACCCCCGTGCTACGAGGGGTTTCGGCTGATGTTATTCTGTAGCCCCCAGTCACCCCCGTGCTGTGGGGGGGTTGGGCTGATGTTATTCTGTAGCCCCCAGTCACCCCCATGCTGTGGGGGGGTTGGTCCGATGTTATTCTGTAGCAGCCAGTCCCCTTCGTGCTGTGGGGGGTTGGGCCGATGTTATTCTGTAGCCCCCAGTCACCCCCATGCTGTGGGGGGGGGGTTTGGGCTGATGTTAATCTGTAGCCCCCAGTCAACCCATGCTGTGGGGGGTTGGGCTGATGTTAATCTGTAGCCCCCAGTCAACCCATGCTGTGGGGGGTTGGGCTGATGTTATTCTGTGCCCCCAGTCACCCCCGTGCTGTGGGGGGGGGGTTGGGTGATGTTAATCTGTAGCCCGCAGTCACCCCCGTGCTGTGGGGGGGTTGGGCTGATGTTATTCTGTGCCCCCAGTCACCCCCGTGCTGTGGGGGGGGTGGGTGATGTTATTCTGTAGCCCGCAGTCACCCCCGTGCTGTGGGGGGGTTGGGCTGATGTTATTCTGTAGCCCCCAGTCACCCCCGTGCTGTAGGGAGGTTTGGCTGATGTTATTCTGTAGCCCCAGTCACCCCCGTGCTGTGAAGGGGTTTCGCTGATGTTATTCTGTAGCCCCCAGTCACCCCCATGCTGTGGGGGGGTTGCGCTGATGCTATTCTGTAGCCCCGTCACGCCCGTGCTGTGGGGGGATGGGCTGATGTTATTCTGTAGCCGCCAGTCACCCCCGTGCTGTAGGGGGGTTGGGCTGATGTTATTCTGTAGCCCCAAGTCACCCCATGCTGGGGGGGGGGTTGGGCTGATGTTAATCTGTAGCCCCAGTCACCCCTAATTTTGGGGGGGGGGAGTTGGGCTGATGTTATTCTGTAGCCCCAGTCACACCCGTGCTGTGGGGGGGTTGGGCCGATGTTATTCTGTAGCCCCCAGTCCACCCATGCTGTGGGGGGTTGGGCCGATGTTATTCTGTAGCCCCCAGTCACACCCTTGCTGTGGGGGTTGGGCTGATGTTATTCTGTAGCCCCCAGTCACCCCCATGCTGTGGGGTGGGGGGGGTTGTTGGGCTGATGTTATTCTGTGCCCCCGGTCACCCCGTGCTGCGAGGGTTTGGGCTGATGTTATTCTGTAGCCCCCAGTCACCCCCGTGCTGTGGGGGGTTGGGCTGATGTTATTCTGTAGCCCCCAGTCACCCCCGTGCTGAGGGGGGGTTGGCTGATGTTATTCTGTAGTCCAGTCACCCCCATGCTGTGGGGGGGGGGGTTGGGCGGATAATAATCTGTAGCCCCCAGTCACCCCCATGCTGTGGGGGGGTTGGGCCGATGTTATCTGTAGCCGCCAGTCCCCTTCGTGCTGTGGGGGGTTGGGCCGATGTTATTCTGTAGCCCCCAGTCACCCCCATGCTGCGGAGGGGGTTTGGGCTGATGTTAATCTGTAGCCCCCAGTCACCCCATGCTGTGAGGTGGAGGGGGGTTGGGCCGATGTTATTCTGTAGCCCCCAGTCACACCCATGCTGTGGGGGGTTGGGCCGATGTTATTCTGTAGCCCCCCAGTCACACCCGTGCTGTGGGGGGTTGGGCTGATGTTATTCTGTGCCCCAGTCACCCCCGTGCTGTGGTGGGGGGTTGGGTGATGTTATTCTGTAGCCCGCAGTCACCCGAGTGCTGTGGGGGGGTTGGGCTGATGTTATTCTATAGCACCCAGTCACCCACGTGCTGTAGGGGGTTGGGCTGATGTTATTCTGTAGCCCCCAGTCACCCCCGTGCTGTGAAGGGGTTGGGTTGATGTTATTCTGTAGCCCCCAGTCACCCCCATGCTGTGGGGGGTTGCGCTGATGTTATCTGTAGCCCCGTCACGCCCGTGCTGTGGGGGGTTGGGCTGATGTTATTCTGTAGCCGCCAGTCACCACCGTGCTGTGGGGGGGTTGGGCTGATGTTATTCTGTAGCCGCCAGTCACCCCCGTGCTGTGGGGGGTTTGGGCTGATGTTATTCTGTAGCCCCAGTCACCCCCATGCTGTGGGGGGGGGTTGGGCTGATGTTAGTCTGTAGCCCCCAGTCACCCCTAATTTTGTGGGGGGGGGAGTTGGGCTGATGTTATTCTGTAGCCCCCAGTCACACCCGTGCTGTGGGGGGGTTGGGCTGATGTATTTTGTAGCCCCAGTCACACCCTTGCTGTGAGGGTTGGGCTGATGTTATTCTGTAGCCCCCAGTCACCCCCATGCTGTGGGGGGGGGGGGGGGTTGGGCTGATGTTAATCTGTAGCCCCCAGTCACCCCTAATTTTGTGGGGGGGGGAGTTGGGCTGATTTTATTCTGTAGCTCCCAGTCAAACCCGTGCTGTGGGGGGGTTGGGCCGATGTTATTCTGTAGCCCCCAGTCACACCCATGCTGTGGGGGGGTTGGGCCGATGTTATTCTGTAGCCCCCAGTCACACCCTTGCTGTGGGGGTTGGGCTGATGTTATTCTGTAGCCCCCAGTCACCCCCATGCTGTGGGGTGGGGAGGGTTGGGCTGATGTTATTCTGTGCCCCCGGTCACCCCCGTGCTGCGAGGGGTTTGGGCTGATGTTATTCTGTAGCCCCCAGTCACCCCCGTGCTGTGGGGGGGTTGGGCTGATGTTATTCTGTAGCCCCCAGTCACCCTCATGCTGTGGGGGGGTTGGTCCAATGTTATTCTGTAGCCGCCAGTCCCCTTCGTGCTGTGGGGGGTTGGGCCGATGTTATTCTGTAGCCCCCAGTCACCCCCATGCTGTGGGGGGGGGGGGGGTTGGGCTGATTTTAATCTGTAGCCCCCAGTCAACCCATGCTGTGGGGGGTTGGGCTGATGTTAATCTGTAGCCCCCCAGTCAACCCATGCTGTGGGGGGTTGGGCTGATGTTATTCTGTGCCCCAGTCACCCCCGTGCTGTGGGGGGGTTGGGTGATGTTATTCTGTAGCCCGCAGTCAACCCGTGCTGTGGGGGCGTTGGGCTGATGTTATTCTGTGCCCCCAGTCACCCCCGTGCTGTGGGGGGGTTGGGTGATGTTATTCTGTAGCCCGCAGTCACCCCCGTGCTGTGGGGGTTGGGGCTGATGTTATTCTGTAGCCCGCATTCACCCCCGTGCTGTGGGGGGGTTGAGCTGATGTTATTCTGCAGCCCCCAGTCACCCCCGTGCTGTAGGGGGGTTGGGCCAATGTTATTCTGTAGCCCCAGTCACCCCATGCTGTGGGGGGTTTGGGCGGATGTTAATCTTTAGCCCCCAGTCACCCCATGCTGTGGGGTGGAGGGGGTTGGGCCGATGTTATTCTGTAGCCCCCAGTCACACCCATGCTGTGGGGGGTTGGGCCGATGTTATTCTGTAGCCCCGTCACGCCCGTGCTGTGGGGGGTTGGGCTGATGTTATTCTGTAGCCGCCAGTCACCCCCGTGCTGTAGGGGGGTTGGGCTGATGTTATTCTGTAGCCCCCAGTCACCCCCATGCTGGGGGGGGTTTGGGCTGATGTTAATCTGTAGCCCCAGTCACCCCTAATTTTGTGGGGGGGGAGTTGGGCTGATGTTATTCTGTAGCCCCCCAGTCACACCCGTGCTGTGGGGGGGTTGGCTGATGTTATTCTGTAGCACCCAGTCACCCCCGTGCTGTAGGGGGGTTGGGCTGATGTTATTCTGTAGCCCCAGTCACCCCCGTGCTGTGAAGGGGTTGGGTTGATGTTATTCTGTAGCCCCCAAGTCACCCCATGCTGTGGGGGGTTGCGCTGATGTTATTCTGTAGCCCCGTCACGCCCGTGCTGTGGGGGGTTGGGCTGATGTTATTCTGTAGCCGCCAGTCACCACCGTGCTGTGGGGGGGTTGGGCTGATGTTATTCTGTAGCCGCCAGTCACCCCCGTGCTGTGGGGGGTTTGTGCTGATGTTATTCTGTAGCCCCCAGTCACCCCCATGCTGTGGGGGGGGGGTTGGGCTGATGTTAGTCTGTAGCCCCCAGTCACCCCTAATTTTGTGGGGGGGGGGAGTTGGGCTGATGTTATTCTGTAGCCCCCAGTCACACCCGTGCTGTGGGGGGGTTGGCTGATGTTATTTTGTAGCCCCAGTCACACCCATGCTGTGGGGGGGTTGGGCCGATGTGATTCTGTAGCCCCCAGTCACACCCTTGCTGTGAGGGTTGGGCTGATGTTATTCTGTAGCCCCCAGTCACCCCATGCTGTGGGGGGGGGGTTGGGCTGATGTTATCTGTAGCCCCCAGTCACCCCTAATTTTGTGGGTGGGGGAGTTGGGCTGATGTTATTCTGTAGCTCCCAGTCACACTAGTGCTGTGGGGGGGTTGAGCCGATGTTATTCTGTAGCCCCCAGTCACCCCCGTGCTGTGGGGGGGGGTTGGGCTGATGTTATTCTGTAGCCCCCAGTCACCCCCATGCTGTGGGGGGGTTGGTCCAATGTTATTCTGTAGCCGCCAGTCCCCTTCGTGCTGTGGGGGTTGGGCCGATGTTATTCTTTATCCCCCAGTCACCCCCATGCTGTGGGGGGGGGGTTAAGCTGATGTTAGTCTGTAGCCCCCAGTCACCCCTAATTTTGTGGGGGGGAGTTGGGCTGATGTTATTCTGTAGCCCCCAGTCACCCACCGTGCTGTGGGGGGGTTGGGCTGATGTTATTTTGTATCCCCCAGTCACACCCATGCTGTGGGGGGGTGGGCCGATGTTATTCTGTAGCCCCCAGTCACACCCTTGCTGTGAGGGTGGGGCTGATGTTATTCTGTAGCCCCCAGTCACCCCCATGCTGTGGGGGGGGGGGGTTGGGCTGATGTTAATCTGTAGCCCCCAGTCACCCCTAATTTTGTGGGTGGGGGAGTTGGGCTGATGTTATTCTGTAGCTCCCAGTCACACCCGTGCTTGTGGGGGGGTTGGGCCGATGTTATTCTGTAGCCCCAGTCACCCCCATGCTGTGGGGGGGGTTGGGCGATGTTATTCTGTAGCCCCAGTCACACCCTTGCTGTGGGGGTTGGGCTGATGTTATTCTGTAGCCCCCAGTCACCCCCATGCTGTGGGGTGGGGAGGGTTGGGCTGATGTTATTCTGTGCCCCCGGTCACCCCCGTGCTGCGAGGGTTTGGGCTGATGTTATTCTGTAGCCCCCCAGTCACCCCCGTGCTGTGGGGGGGTTGGGCTGATGTTATTCTGTAGCCCCCAGTCACCCCCATGCTGTGGGGGGGTTGGGCTGATGTTATTCTGTAGCCGCCAGTTCCCTTCGTGCTGTGGGGGGTTGGGCCAATGTTATTCTGTAGCCCCCAGTCACCCCCATGCTTGTGGGGGGTTTGGGCGGATGTTAATCTTTAGCCCCCCAGTCACCCCATGCTGTGGGGTGGAGGGGGGTTGGGCCGATGTTATTCTGTAGCCCCCAGTCACACCCATGCTGTGGGGGTTGGGCCGATGTTATTCTGTAGCCCCGTCACGCCCGTGCTGTGGGGGGTTGGAGCTGATGTTATTCTGTAGCCGCCAGTCACCCCCGTGCTGTAGGGGGGTTGGGCTGATGTTATTCTGTAGCCCCCATTTACCCCATGCTGGGGGGGGGGGGTTTGGGCTGATGTTAATCTGTAGCCCCCAGTCACCCCTAATTTTGTGGGGGGGGGGAGTTGGGCTGATGTTATTCTGTAGCCCCCAGTCACACCCGTGCTGTGGGGGGGTTGGGCCGATGTTATTCTGTAGCCCCCAGTCACACCCATGCTGTGGGGGTTGGGCCGATGTTATTCTGTAGCCCCCCAGTCACACCCTTGCTGTGGGTTTGGGCTGATGTTATTCTGTAGCCCCCAGTCACCCCCATGCTGTGGGGTGGGGGGGGGTTTGGCTGATGTTATTCTGTGCCCCCGGTCACCCCCGTGCTGCGAGGGGTTTGGGCTGATGTTATTCTGTAGCCCCCAGTCACCCCCGTGCTGTGGGGGGGTTGGGCTGATGTTATTCTGTAGCCCCCAGTCACCCCCATGCTGTGGGGGGTTGGGCCGATGTTATTCTGTAGCCGCCAGTCCCTTCGTGCTGTGGGGGGGTTGGGCCGCTGTTATTCTGTAGCCCCCAGTCACCCCCATGCTGTGGGGGGGGGGTTTGGGCTGATGTTAATCTGTAGCCCCCAGTCACCCCATGCTGTGGGGTGGAGGGGGTTGGGCTGATGTTATTCTGTAGCCCCCAGTCACACCCATGCTGTGGGGGGTTCGGCCGATGTTATTCTGTAGCCCCCCAGTCACACCCGTGCTGTGGGGGTTGGGCTGATGTTATTCTGTGCCCCCAGTCACCCCCGTGCTGTGGGGGGGTTGGGTGATGTTATTCTGTAGCCCGCAGTCAACCTCCGTGCTGTGGGTGGGTTGGGCTGATGTTATTCTGTAGCCCTCAGTCACCCCCTGTGCTGTAGGGGGGTTGGACTGATGTTATTCTGTAGCCCCCAGTCACCCCCGTGCTGTGAAGGGGTTGGGCTGATGTTATTCTGTAACCCCAAGTCACCCCCATGCTGTGGGGGGGTTGGGCTGATGTTAATCTGTAGCCCCCAGTCACCCCATGCTGTGGGGTGGAGGGGGGTTGGGCCGATGTTATTCTGTGCCCCCAGTCACCCCCGTGCTGTGGGGGGGTTGGGTGATGTTATTCTGTAGCCCGCAGTCACCCCCGTGCTGTGAGGGGGTTGGGCTGATGTTATTCTGTAGCCCCCAGTCACCCCCGTGCTGTGAAGGGGTTGGGCTGATGTTATTCTGTAGCCCCCAGTCACCCCCATGCTGTGGGGGTTTCGCTGATGTTATTCTGTAGCCCCGTCACGCCCGTGCCTGTGGGCGTTTGGGCTGATGTTATTCTGTAGCCCCCAGTCACCCTCCATGCTATTCTGTAGCCCTGTGCTGTGGGGGGTTGGGCTGATGTTATTCTGTAACCCCCAGTCACCCCCATGCTGTGGGGGGTTGCGCTGATGTTATTCTGTAGCCCCGTCATGCCCGTGAGGTTGGGCTGATGTTATTCTGTAGCCGCCAGTCACCCCCGTGCTGTGGGGGGGGGTTAGGCTGATGTTATTCTGTAGCCCCCAGTCACCCCCATGCTGGGGGGGTGCGTTTGGGCTGATGTTAATCTTTAGCCCCCAGTCACCCCTAATTTTGTTGGGGGGAGTTGGGCTGATGTTATTCTGTAGCCCCCAGTCACACCCGTGCTGTGGGGGGTTGGGCCGATGTTATTCTGTAGCCCCCAGTCACACCCATTCTGTGGGGGGTTGGGCCGATGTTATTCTGTAGCCCCAAGTCACCCCCATGCTGTGGGGGGGGGTTTGGGCTGATGTTAATCTGTAGCCCCAGTCACCCCATGCTGTGGGGTGGAGGGGGTTGGGCCGATGTATTCTGTAGCGTCCAGTCACACCCATGCTGGGGGGGGGGTTGGGCCGATGTTATTCTGTAGCCCCCCCAGTCACACCCGTGCTGTGAGGAGTTGGGCCGATGTTATTCTGTGCCCCCAGTCACCCCCGTGCTGTGGGGGGGTTGGGTGATGTTATTCTGTAGCCCCCAGTCACACCCATGCTGGGGGGGGGTTGGGCCGATGTTATTCTGTAGCCCCCAGTCACACCCGTGCTGTGGGGGGTTGGGCCGATGTTATTCTGTAGCCCCAGTCACACCCATGCTGGGGGGGGGGTGGGCCGATGTTATTCTGTAGCCCCCAGTCACACCCGTGCTGTGAGGAGTTGGGCCGATGTTATTCTGTGCCCCAGTCACCCCCGTGCTGTGGGGGGGTTGGGTGATGTTATTCTGTAGCCCCCAGTCACACCCATGCTGGGGGGGGTTGGGCCGATGTTATTCTGTAGCCCCCAGTCACACCCGTGCTGTGGGGGGGTTGGGCCGATGTTATTCTGTAGCTCCCAGTCACACCCGTGCTGTGGGGGGTTGGGCCGATGTTATTCTGTAGCCCCAGTCACACCCTTGCTGGGGGGGGTTGGGCCGATGTTATTCTGTAGCCCCCAGTCACACCCGTGCTGTGGGGGGGTTGGGCCGCTGTTATTCTGTGCCCCCAGTCACCCCCCTGCTGTGGGGGGGTTGGGTGATGTTATTCTGTAGCCCGCAGACACCCCCGTGCTGTGGGGGGGTTGGGCTGATGTTATTCTGTAGCCCCAGTCACCACCGTGCTGTGAAGGGGTTGGGCTGATGTTATTATGTAGCCCCCAGTCACCCCATGCTGTGGGGGTTTCGCTGATGTTATTCTGTAGCCCTGTCACGCCCGTGCTGTGGGGGTTTGGCTGATGTTATTCTGTAGCCCCCAGTCACCCCCGTGCTGTGGGGGGTTGGGCTGATGTTATTCTGTAGCCCCCAGTCACCCCCATGCTGTGGGGGGGGGGGTTGGGCAGATATTAATCTGTAGCCCCCAGTCACCCCCATGCTGTGGGGGGTTGGGCCAATGTTATTCTGTAGCCGCCAGTCCCCTTCGTGCTGTGGGGGGTTGGGCCGATGTTATTCTGTAGCCCCCAGTCACCCCCATGCTGCGGAGGGGGTTTGGGCTGATGTTAATCTGTAGCCCCCAGTCACCCCATGCTGTGAGGTGGAGGGGGGTTGGGCCGATGTTATTCTGTAGCCCCCAGTCACACCCATGCTGTGGGGGTTGGGCTGATGTTATTCTGTGCCCCAGTCACCCCCGTGCTGTGGGGGGGTTGGGTGATGTTATTCTGTAGCCCGCAGTAGCCCGAGTGCTGTGGGGGTTGGGCTGATGTTATTCTGTAGCACCCAGTCACCCCCGTGCTGTAGGGGGGTTGGGCTGATGTTATTCTGTAGCCCCCAGTCACCCCCGTGCTGTGAAGGGGTTGGGTTGATGTTATTCTGTAGCCCCCAGTCACCCCCATGCTGTGGGGGGTTGCGCTGATGTTATTCTGTAGCCCCGTCACGCCCGTGCTGTGGGGGGTTGGGCTGATGTTATTCTGTAGCCGCCAGTCACCACCGTGCTGTGGGGGTTGGGCTGATGTTATTCTGTAGCCGCCAGTCACCCCTGTGCTGTGGGGGGTTTTGGGCTGATGTTATTCTGTAGCCCCCAGTCACCCCATGCTGTGGGGGGGGATTGGGCTGATGTTAGTCTGTAGCCCCAGTCACCCCTAATTTTGTGGGGGGGGGAGTTGGGCTGATGTTATTCTGTAGCCCCCAGTCACACCCGTGCTGTGGGGGGGTTGGGCTGATGTTATTTTGTAGCCCCCAGTCACACCCATGCTGTGGGGGGTTGGGCCGATGTTATTCTGTAGCCCCCAGTCACACCCTTGCTGTGAGGGTTGGGCTGATGTTATTCTGTAGCCCCCAGTCACCCCCATGCTGTGGGGGGGGGGGGGGGGTTGGGCTGATGTTAATCTGTAGCCCCCAGTCACCCCTAATTTTTGTGGGGGGGGAGTTGGGCTGATGTTATTCTGTAGCTCCCAGTCACACCCGTGCTGTGGGGGGGTTGGGCCGATGTTATTCTGTAGCCCCCAGTCACACCCATGCTGTGGGGGGGGGGCGATGTTATTCTGTAGCCCCCAGTCACACCCTTGCTGTGGGGGTTGGGCTGATGTTAATCTGTAGCCCCAGTCACCCCCATGCTGTGGGGTGGGGAGGGTTGGGCTGATGTTATTCTGTGCCCCCGGTCACCCCCGTGCTGCGAGGGGGTTTGGGCTGATGTTATTCTGTAGCCCCCAGTCACCCCCGTGCTGTGGGGGGTTGGGTGATGTTATTCTGTAGCCCCCAGTCACACCCATGCTGGGGGGGGGTGGGCCGATGTTATTCTGTAGCCCCCCAGTCACCCCGTGCTGTGGGGGGGTTGGGCCGATGTTATTCTGTAGCTCCCAGTCACACCCGTGCTGTGGGGGGGGTTGGGCCGATGTTATTCTGTAGCCCCCAGTCACACCCATGCTGGGGGGGGTTGGGCCGATGTTATTCTGTAGCCCCCAGTCACACCCGTGCTGTGGGGGGGTTGGGCCGATGTTATTCTGTGCCCCCAGTCACCCCCCTGCTGTGGGGGGGTTGGGTGATGTTATTCTGTAGCCCGCAGACACCCCCGTGCTGTGGGGGGGTTGGGCTGATGTTATTCTGTAGCCCCCAGTCACCACCGTGCTGTGAAGGGGTTGGGCTGATGTTATTATGTAGCCCCCAGTCACCCCCATGCTGTGGGGGGTTTCGCTGATGTTATTCTGTAGCCCTGTCACGCCCGTGCTGTGGGGGTTTGGCTGA